>NC_140031.1:40329312-41529312 GCF_963513975.1 Fringilla coelebs
GTCCCAAAACAGGGTATATTAGCCTTTTGGCAATGATATTGTGAAATATACTCCTAGCAATGTAGAATTCCCATTATTGCAAAATATATTTTATTTTTATGTTCCTTTGCAGGTCATATTATTTATCAATGACCTCTTAATTTTGTCATGTAAATGGTACAGGGAATAATCTATGTGTGAGACATCCTGCAATCCATGCATGCTTCAGGCAGACAGCAGCAACCTTAGCATGAATTGATACACAGCTATCTGATAACAGCACCATTTCTATTCAAATTAATTCTCTACTTAAGGATTATAGAATACCTCAGCCAGAAAGTATGATAAATTCATTACAAGCACTCAGTTTCTGACCTCAGAGTGCTTGCAGATCTGAATTTTGCAATGACTGTCACTGCATACATGCAATTCTAGCATGTTAAGACACTGGAAAATAAAACGCCCAAATCACCTTCTAGAAAAAGTCAGAATGAAACATCTGCATAAATAAATAGGGAACCCTTCATTTTCTTTCTAGACACAGCCATGATGAGACTAATGCACAGCTGTATTTCAGTTCTCAAACAGAGAATGAAAGCCATACTAATATGTAGAATAAATGACTGTATAAAATGGAGACGCTTCTACCCCCAAAAACAAAACAACTCCATAAGCAACTCACCGGATAAGAACAAAAAATGTAATGTTCTTTTTCTTAAGACAAACAAAACAGCAGTATTGCTGGTAGTCTAGATAAGTTCACATACTAAATAAAGGACAATGATCTTTTATAACCTAAGATACTGAAGACTGAACAGCTTAATTTACTGATGACCTTTTAGTTTCCTTTAATGTGGTTCATAAGCTATTATCTACAATTACCAATATGACACTAGGAAGAGACCACAACAACAGAAAGAACATTAAAGAAATTATTTAAATTCTAGAATCCTCATGACACTGTAATTTAGGTCCCTGATATTTTAAAATGGAAGAAACTTCCAAAATCATACAAAGGAGCTGGCATTCCATGTTCGTGGAAATTTTAAAACCCATACGTGAAGGCTTTTTGGAGGATCCACATGTTCATAACATGTGAACAGTAGAAAATTACTAACAGAAATATCTTCAATCCTGCAAATTATATAAATATTCTACGGTAAATTATAATCTATTGATTATGAAATGGTGTTATTATATAAACTAAAACTTGACAGAATTCTTAATTTTGATAAATAATAATAAAGGAAATGAAGAGGCAGGCTGAAAAGGTCTTCAAAAAAGGGTACTTCCAGAAAGGACTTAAAAATACTTATAAAAATTTCTACTGAATTCATCTAAATCAGTTCTGCCCACTCTACCACGCTACTCATCATCACAGCAGGAAATTAAAAAAAAAACCCAAACAAACAAACAAAAAAAAAACCCAGCCTAAAAGTACATTAGCACTTCTAGTTTTTCATAAATATCCTGCTGATGTAGTTAGTTCACCTTTTTCTACTACTTTAGGCCATTGGGAGGAGTTTTGGTAACAACTCCCTTGAGAGTGAAGGAAATCATTAAGTCAAGTACACAAAGTTGTAGTTTTATGATATTTGTACCTGGAGCAATGACTAGAATTAATTCCAACATAGAACAGGATGCTAGTGTGTTGTTTTATTCTTCTCTGTAGAGCTCAAACCTTTGTTATATGCTCATTCAATTATCTACATCAAAATAATTTCTAACAGCCTCTCTGGTTAGCAGTTGATGTACTGCAACAGGGAAATTTATTGAAGAATGATGGATAGACGTCATCGTCCACTGAAAATCTGAAGAAAACAGAGCAACAAGTAGATTTTTGGTTTATTTTACACTTATTTTCATGACCAAGCACTAATTTCTCCAACTCTTTATATGCAACAGGTGGTAATTGAAAATTATTCTTCTGGAACCTAAATTATTCCTGTTTTGGGATATAAGACAGCTAGACAGAGACTGCTGTTTTTCATCTGGCCCCAAGAGCAGTGAAATTAATTCAAAACAGCTAAGTAATAGAAATTCATTGCTAATTTCACTTAGCAATTGCTAAGTCCAGAGCAGGAGCAGTTTGGGACATAAAGTTTAAAAATGTGAATGAAAAAGGTATTACGTATACAAAAATACATTTTGCTAACCTAGTGCCATTATCTAATAAATCTGTGTATTTCACTTATTCTTTATTATTACATCTATCTTTGAAAATAAAATCCTATTGATGAACAGAAATCAAAAAGCTGAGACAAGTCAAAGTCACTTTTACCAGAAAATTCAACTAAATATGGTGAGTTTGATATTTTCTACAGACCTGTTCCAAGAGTGTCTGATCTACTTTCAGCTCTTATCTCTTATCTGAAGTAGCTTAGTTCATGATTTTCTGTCTCTTTGAGATACCTAAAGATGTAGATTACAACGTAATATATAAATTTAACATAATTCATAAATCTTTTTATGAATTGTATAGGCATATTTATATGCCCATATGACACTGAGGGAAATAGTATCAAGTGTATTCATTAGAATAACACCATTTTGAAAAGCTTTGAGATTAGTCTAGGAATTCTGAGTTCTCCATTGAGCCAGTAAAGAATGGCACTAACATTGCAGCATGACCAGGATGATGAAAGGGGGAAAACCCATGTCTCCTAATGCAAGAAAGCTGGTCCTTAAGAAGCTAAGGGGATCTAGTAAAAATGAGATGTCAAAAGATAGATCCCTTGTAGAAGTAAAGTTTCAGAACTTTTTATAGGGGTGTGGCAGGAAAATTGTTTTCTGTTTTTATAGCATTCTCCTTTAAAACTGAAAATGTTATAATTCTCTAGAAATTGGAATTTATGACATTCAGCCTTATTTTGCACTACAGCTGAAATTAGTCACTATTACATGACATAGAAAATTTTGTACTTTTTTTAATTCAGGAAAGTTTTCCAAAATCTGGTTTTATCCTATTTAGCAATTGGTGCTTTTTAGGTTTCTTAGAAAAAAATATTAAAGCTCCTTTAACCTTGGCCCAAACATACAAGAGAAAAAAGAATAAAATCAGTTGCATTGTCACTTATGATCTTTTTTTTCATCACTCAAAAAATTAAAGGAGGCATGATCTCAAATTCTTTGTTACTGCAAAGCAATCCTGGGAGTCATATTATGACTGTAAAGGATATCACAATGATTCAAATTTTGGATAAAATACAGCCTTTATCTAAGAATTTAGAAGTATATTATTTAGAATTATCCAAACCCAGACCAATGGCTATATCCAGATTTCTATTTTTTATTCTATTAACTTTAGCAAAAAGGACAGTAGACATGGGTTGTAGCAAAATTTATTGTTGAAGTCAATTTTTATTTGACCTTGTTATCAAGCCTGTTTAAGGTTGCTTGTAAGAGTATTTGAATACTGCAGTTCAACACAAGTTTTTAGAAAACTGTTTTTTTCTTTAACTGCTGAGGTGACGCTTAATTCTTGACTTGATGTTTTCTTTAACTACTGATTGCTAGAATTCATTTATCCATTTTGACCTACTTACTGTGAGTTCTCAAAAATTTTTCTATTCCCATAGCAATATTTCAGGTAGAAAAAGAGTTCCAAACAATTTCAAGAATTAAGTACCCTTATTAATATTTTTTACTTCCTCTGTGCATTTCACCATGGATTTTGCTATTCCAATGATGAAACACATGAAATAGCTGGCTGATACCTCTTTTATGCTTTGTTATGCTTAAATGAATTCTGATGACAAGTCTGGAGTTAGGTTTCTTGAAATAACTGTACAAATATTCTAACTCCTCATAAATGTTCATGAAAGCACAATGGGCTGCAAATATTTAAAATACTAGTGAATCTTTGATCCTATTTACTCACTCTGCTTAAATGCAATTTAGTTCCATCTTTCTTTTTATCTTTCTTCCTTTTTTTGTCACTTAGTTTCTCATGGCCACTTCCTTTGCAGTATTAGAATCACACCATATACACATATGAACAGAAGATATAGCAAAACAAAAGCAGCATAAATTCAAATTTTGGCATTAATGCAATAATATTCTTAAAATTCTACCTTTATAAGGCTGAAATACTCCTGAGATTTTTTTTGTGTATTGCATTGTGTACATGCATTGTGTACATGCAACATATGCATGTGCAAGGCCATATACGACTTTCCTATGTGCCCATACAATTTTTTTAAGGTATCTAATATCCTTATTAAAAACACCTTCTGCAGAAAAAGTGAAGCTGTAAAATGGTATTAAAACAATTTTGTCATTAATATGCTGAGAGATCCATGGTAATGTTCTTACAGAAAGATAGAATTATTGTAATATCTATGGGAAAGAAACCAACCAAAGAACACCAGATTGAATTCTTCCTCAGAAACTGCATGGTCCTGGACAACAGCACATCATTAGGTCACTTATGAAGAAATCACTGTATAAGTTCTTATTGTTTTTTGTTTAAAAGCAAAAGACTGAGTTTGTTACTTTTGCCTTTTTCCTAACGTATATACAGACATTAATAGGTAAGTCATAAAAATGTGTCTTGATGTTAGGTGGTTCAACTTAGATTTGCTGTTTGTTTATAAAAACATAATGATTAACATCAGACTTAATCTTTTTTTGTTCTAGTTTCCTTTTTTTGTTTGTTGTATTAAACTAAAATATCAGCTTTAATAAATTTTATTTGCATACTGCTGAAATGGAGGGGGTAAGCTTTTCCTAATTATTCTTTGGTGACATACAATCATAGCTGCAATTAAGTTTTTTTAATTTGTCTGCCATTTTATTTTAATTGTTAGCATTACATTATGAAGGTTAAACTTCTTATAAAAATTGATGAAAATTACTTCCTTATTGTGTAAGAAATGGTTTTTTTCTTTAACTGTTGACTTGATGTTTAACTGTTGACTTGATGTTTTCTTTAACCACTGATTGCTAGAATTCATTTATCCATTTTGACCTACTTAGTGTGAGTTCTCAAAAAATTATTAAAGTATACTGTTTTACAAAAAGAAAAGTAAGTATGGACTTTACAATACCATACTGAATAAATGATCCTTTAAATATTCTTTGTAACAGAAAGAATGCAATAAAGCGTAGGCTATTCAATGTAATGGTAAGGTAAAGGTAATGAAAAAGACAAAGAAGTTCCATACATACACCAGAGGGGGAAAAAAATAGACCTGCTGTTAAGGCATTCAAATTTCAGGCTGCTTTTGAAAAACTGGCAGGGTAAGCTGACAGCATAATTAAAATACATGGGTTTCTTCCTACTTCAGGGAAAGAGAAAGCTGTAAGCCAGTTTTTTTGGCTACTTAACAACTTTTATATTCAATTTTCCTCTGTCATATTTTGATCAATTAATTGTGTGTGAATTTGGGGCAAGATAATCACAGCCAAATCCTTATCCAGCTTATTTAGCTGTCCAAATATTAAGGCTATTCCAATGGTATGTTCACTCTTGTAGAACAGCTGTCTTCTGAATTTTTTTTCCTGCAAGGTTTCAGAAGTCCATTAATTCAAAAGAAGGCCTGTGTTCTTGGGTATAAAGGCTCATGGTATGGTGATTCATAGTGCATTAAATGTATCTTTTCCAAGGGTACTGGAATGGTGAATTAGAGAGTGTGTACAACCAGCCGGACAGCACACAAAACCAGAAAATGCTGAGCTCAACAATGACACAACCTTCTCTCCATGTGGTAAAGGGCTCTTTCACAGATCATGGTTGGGAGACAATACATCAAGAATTTGCAAATAGAGCAAGCCCTCTGTAGCGCCAGGCTGCAGCTGAGTACTCATCATGTAAATTATTGGCAATGAGTGGACAGAAACACATCCTTGATGGTCCTGGTTAGATATTGGCCTTTAAATTCCGATCACTATCCTGGCTAGACATGTTCTGAATGCTGTCTGCTTTTTCCCTTATTTTGGGATGTTCAGTTCACCCTGTAAAGAGGTGCACCTTACCTTTGTTCTTTTTTCCTTTTTGTTTCATTTACTCTCTTGTGAATAGATTCATAAAAAGAGAGCGCCTCCCTGAACATTTTTTGTGTCTCCTGTTCCCACTGGCATAGGAAAACAGCCTAGAACTTAAACCAGAATTTCAGCATTGAGAATTTTAGTACACAGCTCAGTGGTAAAGTATAAAACCATATAGAAAATAAGAATGTCTTTTTTTCAGTTTGCTTGTGCACAAGTTTGTTTGCTTTTAGTTTTTGTTTGCTTTGGTTTGTTTTGGTTTCAGGTTTTTTTTGCTAGAGAAGAAGCTAAGGGAGATTGCTAATTTATTCAATTCCAAGATTAATCTCACCCACAGCTTTGTAGAATACAGTTCCTCTTTAAGTATGACATCTGCTCTTTCCTCTAAATACTTTATAACTCACCCTGTTAAAGTGTTTATTTATATTATATATTTAGGTATATTTATATTTTATATTTAGGTATATCAATTACATATTTCTTCAAAATTCCTTTGCCACGATTATTCACTATTTCACCAATCTTCATTTCATTATGCATTTCATCATAAATGATTTTTGCTTACTTCTATATAATCAACAAAAGTATTGAACAAAACTGGTCTTAGAGTTTACTTTGAACTTCTCTGAAAACTCCTTTATATAGTAATGATAAATGCATTATGAGGTCCACCACCTAGATCTTAATACATTTAATTTGGACTGTACTGATACGGTGCTATTATTTAAAATTAAAAATTCATACAATATTAGGCCAAAAGTCAAAATCTGCATTTTATAGGTCTGCAAATCCCTGCATTTTATAGGTCTGCTTTCAAATAATTAAATCAGGGGTTTAAAATTTTTATTTTTCCATTAAAAATATTCAATTGCTATTAGTGATTGGGGTTTTTTACTTAGTTCTTTCTACTTAATTTTTTCTATCTAATTTTCCATTATTGCAAGCAAAGCTGATGTCAGAGTAACTACTTTAGCAGTTAGCAGAAGTATTCATTAGCTGTGCTTGAGTATCGAGTATCTGAAAACTTCAGGGAACCAACGAACTAGTAATAATTAAAACTCTGAAGAACATTTAATGAGTTATTCCTGGATGTTATCACTTTCCCTAACTGCTAATGGATTGGAATTTTTTTTGTTATCAAGGAGTTCAACACATTATCTTTTTGCTTTACAGAGAGAAAGCTAAAACATATTCTCGGCTGTTTTACTAATCATTCTAGGCTGTTATAATTTTCAGTATGTCTTGACATAAAGTACATATTGTACTTCTGTTTTTTAGGCTTAAGTTTTCTTTCCTCAATCCCTTTAACTTCTCCTATTGATTTTCTACATTTAGTAAACACAAGTCTACATGGTTAAAGAACCATTTCAGTGCAACTTCCCATGTTTCTGATAAATTTTTTGCTGTTTTTTAACTTCCCATTGCCAACTGAAACAGAGTAGGTGTATATGCATATTTAGCTTATTTCTTTATTGATGAAGGACAACATTTTGACTCCCATGTAATCTGTGTAAAAATACTCAACTTTTTTCTGTCCAAAAATACAATCAATTTCCCCTAACTTTGGCATTTTAAGAACCAAGCACATTATTGTTTTAAAACCACAATCTGCTTGTCCTAAATGAATGTTAGGAGGTCACAATCACTCCCAACCACTAACTTTGCCTGAAAAAATAGATGTTTTTATTCAAAGTAGAGAATGATCTATATTAAATACAAACCCACTTTCAGTTATTACACAATTATCACACAATTATCACACAATTTCTTTTAAAATTCTAATGATTCTAATGATTGCTTTCATAAAATCACAGACAGCATGTCATATTTTGCTAATAAAAGATTTTTTCCAGTCTGTATGGTTTAGCAATCACTTCTTGTGTGCCTAAATGCTTTTGTTTATAACCACATATGTATAATGACTAGTTTTGTTGCATCCAAATAAACTTTCACTTATACTGTATATATAATCAGGTTTTGCATAGTAAATTCACAAAAAAGAGTTAAACACAAATTCAATGTAGAAAATGTATTCCTGGCTCTATAGCAAGTAGTGAGTCTCTATTCTCACTGAAAAATAAAAAATAAAAGTTAAAACTAATTTAATTAAGATTAATTTATTGAAGACTGAAGAAATTTTCATCTCACCTCATCTACACCACAATATAAAGTTATGTCTGAATGAACCAAGAGGTATCTAGCCAAACAATCTGGTCATATTATTAAACAATGACAAATGAATAAGATATTCAAACCTGTACTCTCTTCAGTTCCATGAACCTGAGGTACACACAATGAGAAGGTAGACATTCATAATCTTCTAATTAAGCTACCTGCTGTTTTGTATCTACATGAGTTCAAATGAGACCAGATAAGCATTTCGACTATGTGCATACAGTACATGGCAAAGCGAAGAAAATTATAAATCTAAAAAATACATTTTAACATGGCACAAACAACTTCATAGTACATGAAGAGAGCCAAATGGAAAAAGCTTTCAAACATACATTTTTAGGGAAGACCAATATGAAAATGCTAACTTTGGTGATAATACAGGTGTTATTTAAAATTCTAAGAGCATATACTACTTCAAACTAAGGGAATTCCTTCCAGGATATATAATTTCCACTGATATCACAACTTCATTCAAAACAGAAGCTCATGCTTATACTGCATACTAGGTTAATAAAAAAGATTGGGATATTCCTTCTTCATTTATAGTGTTTCAGTCTCGCAGACATAGCAAATATTCCAGTAAATCATGGAGGTTCAATGACAGAAATTATTTTGGCAGGACAAAATATTATTAAGATTTATTTTATATAACTCTTAATTAAATAGTGCAAAATGTAACAATGGACTACATGAGGGAAACTGTATGCATTTGAATTCTCTAAGTAACCATCACTGATATTGTGGCTGAATTATTAAGAGCTAGATTTTGACCTAAGACACAGTATTTCAGTGAAGTTTCCTAGGCTAGCGCCTTTGAAATAGTTTATTCATCAGATTCCTCATTGGTAATAATTAAACAGAAGTCAGTACCCATAGATACTGCCTCTTCAATAAGCCCACAGAACAGCTCCAGCCACTGAGGGCTCATGTCAGGCAGCTTACCACAGGGTGAGAAGTTGAGATTGATAACTTCCTTGAGCTGAGACTACACTTTCATTTATGGCTGGTATACAAACACCAGAAAAAAATTATTTGAAAGACAAACGTATGCCCTTGAATATCTAAACTGTTTTCATTTCAACCCAGAATTAACAATTGACCAATAAAATTCACTCACCCTCTCTTCGATTAAGCCTTGCAAATCCTGGGCTGTGACTGCTAGACAGCTCTGATGAGCTACTGAATGATGACTGAGGCAAAGCAGACACCAGCGGATCATCACAATTATCTGCCAATGAAAAAAACCACATTCAGGTTAATCCAACAGAACCACTTACTGGAATCGTAACAGAATCAACTCTGCATCGAGAGCAGCATATCTCTAACTATTTCCTCTTGCTGTATTATGTGTAGATGTATCAGTACTGAGGCACAGGTTTGGGGTTTTTTTACCCAGTATTTCATGAGACAACCAGACAATAATTTATCATGTACTTTAATAGCTGGTTTTACACACTTCAGACTTAACTTCTGAGATCATACTGAGGAATGGTTCACTGTCCACTCATTATGATTTACATGAACAGTAAGTGACACATTCAATTCCCTCTTGCATCACCAACCTACAACCTCACCACATGTTTTTTATTTACTTTTGATCTTATGCCAGCACAGGTCTTTGCAATCACTTTTAATGTGCAATCACATTTAATACAGCTATTTCTGAAAAAAAAAAAATATAAAGCCAAGCAAACGGAATGAAAATTAATAAAAAAGTAATCTCATTACTCTTAAGCACAATAAACATGACAAAATGGACAATTTTTGCTTTGCAAATGGTATATGCATTTGATACAGACACAGCAAAATAATCATTATCTCAAATATTAGTATGCAAGTCCTAACTTCATACAGAATAAAACCCAAGTGTTTCAGAAAAAGAAAGACTTAACTGCAGTTCACAATCAATTGTGCAGAAACAAGCAAATGCTAATCAATACTCTAGCTTTAAATGCCTCTCCAGCTGAATTACTATACAGGATATGTATTCAGTCTCCATTTAAATTTTAAATGTATCAATTGAGAATCAATATCTGATCTAGTTCAGCTGAAAGAAAATTAACTTTAAAAAACTGAAGTGCAGCAAGTCCTTCCCTAACTATACTGGGGCTGGCATCAGTTCTTTATAGAGAAAGAGGAGATTATGTCAAATTTTAGTCTTTATGAAGTGTTTATTTTCAGGATAATCACATTCTTTGGATGCAACTATTAACTGACAAATCATAGGTGAATTCTTCTTCTTCCAACCCTTCTATTTGTCTACCAGGATTCACAGTCAAAACCCATAAATATTAATGAATACAAAATCTTTTCCTTACCTTAATTAATAATTAAGTGTTCCTGCTAAGTAATTATAGATATTTCTAATTAACCACAGACTTTAATATGAATGTCCCAAGGGGATTTTTGGTCACATTCAAAAATTTGGGTTTTGATGTTGTTTAATTTAGTTATTTGCAGAAAACTCTTTCTAAAGGAAAGGCCTAGTAGTGGCCTTGACTGTTAAGAGTTAGACGTCCTCTCCTCAATTCTATAAATAATATCCATTCACAACAAACAATAGGTTTTAATAATCGCTCTTGATAAAGTCACATGTGTCATATTCTACCAAGATCAGAGTACTTCTCTCATGAAAAAAAAAAAAAAATTATTCTTACTTTCAGAAATTTATTTCCTGTTCAAGATTGGCGCAATAAAAAAGGGAAAAATTTATACTACTCTTTAGTGTCTAACTACAAACTCATTTTTTCACTTCATTATCCACAGATTAGATTTAAAATGGTGAAAGAAGCTGTTCTACTTGGAACAAATTGTCCAACTGGTAAGCACAAAAAAGAAAAATAAATGAAGATCTTATGAGTAAATGCATTGGACTGGCAAGTCTTAGAAAAGGATCTCATTAGTGAAAGATTTCTTCATAGCACGGAAAATAGAAAGAACTTATTAGTCATAAATTGCATTAGAAAGAGAAGAATATGATGATGCTGTGCTTCACACAGAGAGCTACTTACACTCCTGATTCAAGGGAACACTTCAAGTGTCACTGATCCCTTTTCTACAGCCAAAGCCTACAATGTAAGTCTAGATAACAAGACGAAGAGGAGAAAATAAAAGGCATTTTTACTTAAATCTATCTGATATACAATCATGAGAATCACAGAACAGCTTGATTTGGAAAGGACCTTTAAAGGTCATCTAGTGCAACCCTCTGCCATAAGCTGGGACACCTGCACTAGACCAGATTGCCCAGAGCCCCATCCAACCTCATCTACAATGTTTCGGAGTGTGAAGCATCTACAGCCTGTCTGGGTAAACAGCCCCAGTGTTTTATTACCCCCATCATAAAATATTTCTTTCTTGTAACTCATCTAAATCTACCTTCTTTTGTTTCAAAACCATTTCCCCTTGTTCTATTGCTACAGACTTTCTTATTAAATACTGAAAGGGCCACAATAAGGTCTCTGTAGCAGCTTCTCTTCTCCAGACTGAACAATCCCTCTCAGCCTTCCGTATAGGAGAGCTTCTGCTCCATCCCTCTGAACATTTTTTCCGCCCTCATCTGGACCTGCTCCACAGGTCCATGTCCTCCCTGTGCTCAGAATAGCAGAGCTACTTGCAGCAGAATGTCTCATCTCTCTCAAATGCCTCATATTTTAAATATTGATCTTCTGGTGAGAGGTGGCATGTGTTATGAAATGAATCATCAGGAATGAGAGCATGCCATTAATACATAGAAGCACCAGTAGATAAACAACAGCAGGCACACTACTTTTAAATCACCCCTGGGTATAACTCTTCACAAATTTCAATTCAAAATAAACCAAAAAAAAGCTACATTTCCGCTGGATGGATGATACATCTGCTTTTGTAATGTTAGCTTCTGCCAGATACATTTTTCACCTTTTTTCTTTTTAATGTACACGTTGGAAAGGAATCAATGGTACTGAATTATTCTACCCAGATGGTCTAATACATGTGTATTTGTGAAACACACATATTGCTTTGAGATATTCCCAGAAGAATTCTATGAGCACTTAGCATTTATCATATAACCGTTTATGTCAAACTTGATTTATAATAGAAAGGCACATAAAATTTTGAATATTAGAGAGGGGTATTATCCAAAATCCAACAGTCCATGATATGGCTTTTTGCCTTTTGCACAATATGAGAAATGAGCAATTTGTCAGAAATAGATATACAGTGAATAATTATACATTTATTTTACAACAGCCACTATGCTTTATTTCAGGAAAATGACTTCATGTGAACTTCTGCTTTATTGCTTAGCACATGTAGCTTAAAACATATTCTTGTGGCAACTTCCGTTGTGCAATTTAACTAAAAATTTAGTATGAATTCCAGAGTGAAATCAAAACACTTTGTAGAAATTGTCAAGAACCAGATGGTCAGTATGAACTTGCTTCTCAATGTAAATAAAAACAAATGAAAAAATAGTCTTTACAGGGTGACAATTCTGTATGCTTTCATTTACATTGGAAGATATTCTACAGGATGGAAACACTGTTTGAATTCAGTGCTTTCTCACATGCTAACAGTGACTTTTCATATCTCTTCGACAGCCTTCCACTGTTCAACAGAACACATCTCGCTGCTGAAGGCAATGTAGGGCTTACTAGTGATATTTCACAGAGCTTCTTCTAGGCTAAAGAAATACTTAAGTAGGCCAT
Source organism: Fringilla coelebs (assembly GCF_963513975.1). Taxonomy (NCBI): domain Eukaryota; kingdom Metazoa; phylum Chordata; class Aves; order Passeriformes; family Fringillidae; genus Fringilla; species Fringilla coelebs. The sequence goes on from NC_140031.1 coordinate 40,342,146, forward strand.
TCTAACATGAGATTTAAACCAAGGAATTTTAGTTAAAAGTTGTCCATCATATAGCATTAATTACATTTTTTGTGATAAATATATATATTTTTAAACAACACATAAGAATACCAAAAACATAAAGAAGTCCTAGGTTTCTTTAATATGCACAAAAATCTGGTGACAAATAAGGTTTTGTGAAAGAGAAAATAGATAAATAAAATACATATTATCTGTTATTCAAGAAAAGTTATTCAAGTTATATAAGGCATGCCTTTCCATATACCATAATTCCAGTGTGAGTTTAATCAAATTTATAAAGCAACTGAGGCATTTTAAAGGAATAAAACTCTTAAGTGATGCATGAATAAAGTATGCCTATCATTCCTCTTCCCGCTCCAAATGATAACCTATTATGCATAATCAGAGTAAGCCAAGAAATTTTTAATACACAGGTACTATAGATTACATAGATCATGCCATATGAACTACAACAAAGGAGTTCAAATAGGATATCATCCTATAATAATAGCAGTTACAATAACAATATTTACAATAATCATGACTGTATTTATAACATTATGGTTGAACAAATAAATTTTGTTTCTTCCACCAAAGCAGCTGCTTGCTGAAATAAAAATTGTAATAAAAATAGCTGAATACTGGGACAATCTGAGATTTATTTATTCAGAATGCATAGGTGTTTTTTTTTTAATTTCCATGTAGTGAAAAAAACCTGATTTCATTTAAACAGGCATAAACCTCCTCTTTTCTGTGAAAACTTCAAAAATATATGGTACTGATTTTACTTTGAATGAAACAATTTCTTTGTCTGAAGTATCAGCCTGATCCACAATAATGACTAACAGATTTTAATGCTTTTCAATTTGAGTGCAAATTTACTCTAAAGAAGCAAATGTCAACATACAGTGCCTAGCTACTACAAGTTGATGTGAAAAATTACATACTGTTCATAACTATCCAAAAAGTGCAAGCATTATATCGTCACATTGACTTTACTCATGACTTATCTTAAACTAAAACATCCCAACCAAAGTGCATACACAAATGAACATATTGCAATATCACTTATTTTACTTTTTAATGAAATTATTTTCAGCTATTATATTGTTGCATGCACCTTTTTTTTCTCCCTTAAAATTAAATTTACTCCAAAACTACCTCAATCAACAAGAACAACCAACTCCGTAATTAACTATTAAACTTCTCATAAGGCAGGACAGAAGTAGCATAGAAGGAAAAAAAAATTATGATGTTTGACTTCCCTGGAAACCTATCAAGTTCTTCAGTTTTATGAAGGACTCAAAGAAAATATTGGGTACGTAAAGAGCAAAGAAACAATTTAGCAATAAACAAAAAACCAAACCAATCTAACATTAAACAAACAAACAAAAAATGTTACAGTAAACCACATGAAAACAAAACAAGAGTAAAAAAAATCAAATCAAAGAAAGTTTTGGAATTTTTCTCAAGTAGGGAAAACTAAATACCTAATCATCAGACAAGCAGAATAGCTAAAAACAACTAGAAAAGTAGTCATAGTGGAACAGAATAGAAGAGGCAACAGCTCTGGGAGTCTCTCAGAAGTGTAGTAGCGTTCATCTTTCCCATGCAGGTAAGCCCTAAGAAGGATCAACTTTGCTATCAATTTTTAATAAATTAAGGTCTATGATGAAAAACCTCATGAAAAGGAATGAGTTTCATAACAATAAAGCACATGTCATACTGTAGCAACAAGACTAGTGCTTGCTAAAACCTAAAAACAGGTACCACAAGACCTGCCCTCCAAAAGGTATTTACTAAATCTTTGGTTCTGTCATGTGCACTTCAAAGTTTCATTTCCCAACACTGTGAAGACAAGATATTCGCTAGCCTGTCTACTCTTTTCAACAAAAGAGACTTGATTTTCCCCAGGAGTGAGCACCTATGTCATTTTACCTAATAGAATTTTTGAGTATGTTAACTGTGGTAATTTAGTCTTTGGTCAGTGTGCAGGCTTGTAATTAATTCCAAAAGAGTCATTGAATTTAATGAGATTCCTATGCCATAGCTAAAAGGTTTCCTCTCTCCCTGTTTTCCTGAAAGGTATTGACCATTATTTTGGTCCCAATCTCAGTGAAATCTTCATCAATAAGAGAAATGAGGGGAAGTCGACAGATTTACAGACCATTAGACCTCCACAGTTTCAGGCCTTCTAGCTACACAGAATGCAATGTCACTTAAGATGAACCCAGCCTGTCATGACTGCTGCTGCTGCTATATGCTTATGATTGCATTTGCTTCCTGGACAGGGATAAATTAACCTTGCTCAGAGAGCCTAAGAACTTCTTTATCTCAGGTCTACTGCTGGCTATTTGTAGCTAGAATCTTAAAAACAACTCACTAGGAAAGTTGCTCTGTTTCATTCATGCCTTTTTGATAGCCACCAGGGTTTTCCATTCTTCAGCTCAGTTTATGGAACATATTAGGCATTTCCACATAACTACATTTCAACTGCATGTAGTAGCAAATGAGTTCATAATGCCTTACTTCACTAAGGTTTCTGCTATTTGCTTATTTGAAAGATGTTAATCTTTCAAGCTGAAATTTTACTTGTGAGTAGCTCAGGCTGGTTTTCTTAATTTATTTTTTATTTAAACACAAGTTTTCATTAATAGATTTCACTTATTTCTTGGAGGCAGTGGAGAGAGAAGGCAGGGAGAGGAAGCTGACTGCCCTCGATAAAAAATAAGATCTTAGGATTTTGAAATAGTTTCTCTGGAAATATTAAGACTTTATCAAGGAGATAATCCACATGGCAGGGCTGATGATTTTCTTGAACTTGAAAAAAAGTCTTCCAGTCTTCTGATCTTTAGGATCTTTTCCAGACAGCGGCTAATACAAATTCAGCCCAGAATTCTGACAATTAGCAGTCAATTCTTCCTTGTATATTCACATCAGGTGTGTGACTTTTACTCTAACAAAATACATGAAATGCTGTATTTTCTTCCTTTCAAGGAGCTATCCTTTTTCACAACTGCAGCTATTTCATGCCAACAAGAAATCAGGAACAGCTAGTGAGTACAAAAAGCCAAATTTCCTCTGTCTTCACAGACAACCTTGTTGCTCTCCGGGGACATAAAAGACTTTTTGTGACTGAACACAGAGAACTTAAAACGACAAACCAGAAGGAATAGGATAAACACTGCAGTAATATAGATCAGAATTTAATTATACAGGAACGGAAGGGATACAAAAAATGTTTCCCTACAGACACTTGCAAAGATTCACACCTTGCTATATATCTTCAATTGCTGGCATGGTTGTTATATTGCTGGAAATTATGTTTTCCTTAGGTTTTTATTTGTTTATTTTGACTTTGTTTTCATCTGATTACATGATACTTTTGTTCCATATATTAGGGAAAGGGAGCATCCAGAAAATCCCAAAGAGTTCTGAAAATCCATGAGCAAGTGAAATAAAGGACTACCTTGTTCTTAATACTCAGAAACCAGCCACATGTCAGAAATGCTTCTACTACTGATACTGAAGACAACCAAATTAATTCACTCCTGATTCTCTTGGTCTTTTCCAGAAACCTTCAGACAATGGTTCAATGCAAGGCAAGTACTGTCACTAAAACTTAACTCTTAATTCCTACTACCATTTGAAACCAGAAAAGTTCTTATCAGAAGTTCCAAGATGACTATATAAAGACTGCATTTTTTCATAGATTCCAATTACATTTTTATTAGTGAATTCAGTCATGAAAAAGCATATAATCCAAAAAACCATTAGACTGGGACAAATTAGACCTGAGAGGTGATGGGAAAAATGGATGACTTCCAGTTAGGATCTTCTTATTAACTTTGAAGAAATAAGACAAAATTTACTAATTAAGCAAATATGATTCAGTAACACTTTTAGATCAACTTCTTCAGGAGGTATCCTACAGTAAATCAAGTAGAAGGGCTTCTATTAGATGGGCAAGTTTTGTGTCTTTTGACTTAAAGGCCTACTTCTCAAAAAGAGTCAGAATGGAAAAATTAGGATAAATACTTTCCAAAACATCACAAAAACAGAGTTTTGTAGGTTCTTATGGGTCTTACTTGGTTGTAGAAACTCAAAATAATAATTAATTAATATTTCTATTTCTGAAATATCATGCATTTTCATTGAGTTTTGGTGGGGACCTTAACAACTTGGACTACAGGTTGAAAAAAATTTTTAGTATAAAAGATAATAATAAATTAAATGTTAGTAAGTATGATCTTATGGGTAAATAATTTAATTCAATAAGTCTAATTGATTTTTTTCTGGGAAAAACTAAGAAAGACTAATGTGTTTTATAATGTCAGTTGGAAGTTTCTCAAGCATGCATAGTAGAAAAAACAAGGTTTTTAGAGAGAATTAAAAAGAATACATATGTTGTAAGAGAGTTGAAAAAAATGCTTACAATTTATCATTAAACTATTTCATATAGATCAAAAGCACATAAACTTTACCATCAGCATTCCTTTTTTCCCATGTCATTGTGCAACATATGAAAACAAATTTTGTAGCACCATAAAGTGTTCATTCTTGTGAGGTATGTCATTAACTTTCTCGCTGGTTGATTAAATTTTCACCATCTTAGTGCTATGTCATAATGTTTTTTAAATTTAAAATATTTTATTAGCAATAAATTCTTTTCATCCAGGATAACATAATCAGATGACATATACATGTTTCTCAAGATCAATAAAAGCCTCTTTACCACAAGAGAGGATATTTCACATGCCTTGCTACCTAGCAGTACATGGAAATCTTTCTGCTTTTTCATAAACCCGAAGGTGCAGAGAGAATTCACGTGAAAGAAGGAAAGAACTATTTGTTTCATGCGATGAAAGCTTTGACTGTGATTTAATTACATCAAACTTTACTCAAAGGTGGGCTTCACTTAGATTACACTTAAACCCAAGCAACAAACTTTCCATTCTTAAAAATAAAAAGAACAGTTCTGCTCTTCAAAAAGAAAAAAAAGAAAAAAAATCAAGATTTCACAGGGAAACATCAATGAAATTCAATGCCTTAAAAAAAAAAAAATCCAAAACCCCCCCTCATTTAATCCATGACTCTGGCAACAGGCTCCTCACAACCACTTACTTCCAAAGGCATGGGCTAGTTCTGCTCTGCTTGAAAGTATCTGACAAGCAATGAAACTCAAGAGGCCCAAGAACACTGAGGGCAGTACAAATAAAATCCTTGTTATCGCACTGTAGGAGAAGAGGAAAAAAGTACATGCACTTACTCATTTTAGGATTAAAAGGGTCAATATACCAAACTGACTCCTCTTACAGACTGCAAAACTGTCCCAGTAATTAATACCTACACACACTGTGTAACAGTATTTTCTTGTTGTAAATTCTGTTTATAAATTTAAATATCTTTACTGCTAGGCAATAATATCTTTTTTCAAGATCTAAGATTTTCAATACAAGATTTAAAGTTTACCTTCAGCTGTAAACCTTTGGATCTTGCTGTCTTGTCTCCATACACAAGAAATAATCTCCTTTCTTCACTATCACTTGTACTATTTCAAGTGAAAGTTTATACCAATGGTGATAAAATTACCTCAAGAATTCTTTAGTAAAACAAATTATTTCAGTCTTATCCAGCAAGCCCTATTTTCCACACCCCGTATTACTTTGTAGGCATACTTTGAACAGACAGCATATGCAACTTTTTCTTGAGGGAAAGATACAAGCAGAAAAACTGGTAGCAGGAGTCAATCCTCTGGGCTGAAAGGAAATTTTCATCAATTATTTTCATGTACCATATTTGTCATATTGGCTTCTCAAGGCCCAAGATGCTGTTCCATGAAACGCATGGTATGTCTCCAGCTGTCCAGTGGCTGTCTCCACCATTGTGAGCACGTAGCTCTTGCCTTGGTAGATCTGCAGGAGTGTGATGCAGTCAAACCTCCCCTTATTTGTATTTTAATCTGAGTCATTTGGTTAGAGCATGGCGCTAACAATGCCAAGGTTGGAGAATTTGATCCCTATATGGATCATTCATTTACGAGTTGGACTCAGTAATCCTTATGGGTCCCTTCCACCTCTGAATATTCAGTGATTCTGTGACCATCGCCTGCCATACCACAGAGGCTTTTCTTGGTCTGCTTGATCCCAGCACCTTTCACAGTTATGGACAACCTGGGATAAAGAGCCCACCCCTTGACCACAAGCCCATCGGGCTGTTGCGTCTCTTCCCTGATGACCTGAGGCATCATGGGCCCACCAAGTCAGGAATAATTCACCCTTATGTTGCCAGTCCAGATCCTCCTGAGACATTTTAATCTTGGCAGCTCAATCCACTCATCCATTGTTGCGATGTCCTTCAGCAGCCCAGCTCTCGGGCACACCTGCATCTCATGATGAACTTCTACAGCCACCTTCTCTATGCAGGCAGTCACATCTTGCCACAGTTCAGCAGCCCAGGTGGGTTTGTCTCTGCACTCCCAATTGGTATTCTTCCTTCCTTCCTTCCAGCCACCTCCACAGAGCATTTGACACCATCCACAAGTCAGTGCAGGGATAGAGTGCTGGCCACTTCTCTCATTCAGCAGTATCTAAAGCCAGGCCTTCAGCTCTGACTCAATCCACCCTGTCTCTCAATAGCTTTTGTAACTCACCACATAGGGCATCCATTTCTGATGAACCCCTACAGATGGCAAGAACCATCATTTCAGAGCATGTATTGCTTTTCATTTTCAGGTAGCTGATTATATTGTGTGGTCTCCTCAGCACACGTCATCTTCACCTTCTCTTCTGATGATGATGTCCCAAATTTTTGCCTTCAGGCAAAATGACTTCTAAAATCCCTGGAATATTGGGGTTTCCTAGTTGAGCTCACTGTGTGAACAGCACAACCCACTTACTTCATACCACATCAGTGTCATGATGTGTGGAAGGGACTTTGAACACCCATCCCAGCACCAGCACTCAGGCTGCCAGGAGGAGCTGTGCTTCAGTGCCAATCATTTCCGAAGCAGTTCAAATGACTTCTAAGCTGCCATTATTTCTTTTTCATTTGGGGTGTAACAGGACTCAGATCTTTTGTATTTACAACTCCAGAACCTCATGAGTCATCCTTCTTGAGTCTCCCTGGATACTTTTTGCCAGTCTCCAGAAAGGACAATCCTCTCCAACTGCAGGGTAGAGTGCATTTTTTGTATCTTGTCCTGCTCTGACTGGCTCAAGGGTTACTTAATGAACAATCCTCTCTTTATTTGTTCAAAAGCTTGTTGTTGTTCAGGACCTCAATTAAAATCATTCTTCCAGATCACACGAGAGAGAGGGTTTACAATCTGACTGTGATCTGGAATATGCATCCTCCCAAACCCCATAACATCCATGAAAGCCTGAATTTCTTTTTCACCCATTGTGGGGACATAGCTGCTATTCTGACCACATCCACTGGAATCTGATGATGTCCATCTTGCCATTCATCCAGGTTCCCTCCAGTACAGGGTTAATTTTTGCAGTAGCCAGTAGACTAGGACAGTCAGCTTATTCTCTACCACCTCATGTCACTGAGCATGACATGAGGTGGTACAGAATAACCTGACAGGGTGCAGGGGAAGGGGAGAAGGACTTCCTTCCCATCGAGCAAGTGTGGTGGACCAAGAGGTGGAGTAACTCTGGTTTCATGCTGGAAGGAGTGGTTTGGGTGACACAGGTTCTGTGACAGCGGGAGTGGGGGAGTAGTATGGCAGAAGGGGCATTTGGGTATTGTCTGTTTTCAGGGTTTTCCTTGGTGAGCAATAACATTTATTTTTTTGTACACTCTGTTGTTAGTTGTTGTTAGTGTTGTTGCTATTATATTGCTTATTTCCTTATCCCATTGCTGCTTCTCGTAAATTGTTCTTATCTCAGCTGTGATCTTTGCTTTTTGTGCCTCCAATTCTACTCTCCAGCCTGCTGCAAGGGGGAGAAGGAAGGCAGAAAGGAACAAGTGAGCAGAAGTGTGGTTTGGAGAGTTTCAGTAGGAACACTAAATTAGTACGTACTATTCCTAAAAGCATCAGGGTGGCCAGGTCACCTGGGGCCCATTCAACTGGCAGCTGAAATTTATTTATGTATCTCTGAGCTCACCCAAAAACAGAGACCAGATGATTACCTCTTGCTCTGTCACTTCCTCCTGTTCTGACAGCCCTGCTTCCTCTTTATCCCTCACTAAGCTAATGGACATGTTCTTGAATTTTATTTCTGTATAGGGGCAACTGCTGCTGGCATGGATTGTTCCTCTGGTTCAGCTGCAGTCTGAGTGGCCTTGTTGCCTGTTGCTCTACTTTCCTCTCCTCCTCCTGAGTGCTGTAGAGTAACAAGCAGTGCCTGGTAAGTCGCAGCCATGGCCCAGCATGTTGCATAACTTCGCACCTCTCTGGAGCTGTCACAGAATGTATCTTCCAGATATTCTGACACTTAATCAGGGTCCTGTAGTTTTTCAGGGGTGGACGTCTGAACCACTGGAGCAGAATAGTCCTTCAAAAGCTGGCCCATTTTCTTCCACCTCCCATGCCCCTCATCCACTCTCAAGACCATGTCTGATAGACCCTCCTAAAAATCTTTTTGTCACTCTTTTGTTGGCACAAACACAGATGGGAACCACACTCAGGAAACCCTGCAGATCTAGCAACAAGAACGTGCTTTCCTTAACAACAAAGGGAAATTCAAAATTCTCAAAAGCTGTTGCAACAGGCTTGAAGGAAGAAAAGATGGGGGGTGAAAGACTGCAGGAATTCATGGTCCCCTGTTCTTTCCAGTGGGTACAGTCATTAAGGGATTCCCAAAGGTAACAACCAAGCTAAGGATTGCACAGCAACACTGAATACACATTCCAAATTGTCTTCATTGCCCTTGATGTTTTGATGTTACAAACTGGTATCACACAGTACAGCAAAAAAACAATTGTGATCCGTTTCCTTGCTCTGAAAAAGAACATCCTAAGGAGCACATAGTGCATATATAGGAATATATACAGATTAGGTACCACAATCACGTGAAGAGACCAAGCAAATTGTGACCAGTGACTCTGGACCTAAACAAACAAATGATTAGATCAAATTTGTTTCCAATCTGCTCTGGAAAGAGAAACAAAATAAAATAAAGAACAGTAAAAGTAACAATACTAATGATAAAGGGTACAAGAAAAGACAGGAAGGATTCACGTTGCTCACCCTTCTGTGGAAACACCTGACAACACCCAAAATCTCTCTCTTGCAGGCTAGCTAACACGGAAGGGATCCTTTCCCCAATCTCCAGAAGATGACATGAGGTGGTATAGAATAACCTCTGGGTCCTGGCCATGTCCACTCCTGACAAAAATTCATCCTGTCTTGGCCAGAACAAGGACACCTCATAACAGAGATGTTCCAGTTCCCTAGTCACTTTAATAGCCCTCTGCTGGACTTATTCCAGAAGCTCCATGACTCTCTTGTTCTGGGGAGGCCCAAACTGGACACAGCACTCCAATTGTGCCTCACCAGGGCTAAGTAATAAGATCACCTGCCGTGAACTGCAGCAATCCTCTTCCTAATGCACCCCAAGATCCCACTGGCTTTCCTGGCCTCAAAGGGCACACTGCTGGGTCATGGACAACAGGACTCCCAGGTCCTTCTCCACAGAGATGCTTCCCAGCAGGTCAGTTCCCAGCCTGTACAGCTCCTTGTCCCACTTTTGTATCATCAGCAAACTTGCTGAGGAGGCAGTCTATTTCTTCATCCAAGTAATTTTATTATTAGTAGCATGCAATTTGTATCCCAGCATATGTTACTGACAAACAGGACTAGATGAAGTACCTGTCTCTCAGGCATCCTTCTAAACAATGCTCAATCCAGTGATCTCGCCTTAGTTACACCTGCATACTTCAAGACTGGCACTGAGCCAGTTTTAATGGAATTTAAGATTTCCTATATTAATAACACAGAAGGCAATTCTTTAATCAAAGTTTTATCCAGAAACACCTCACATGACTGAATTTTTGAAATATATATTATAAATACTTTTATCATTTCGTTTTTCATTAATATGTCATTTACTCCTTCTGATTATTACTAAATTTTTAAGCTTAGGAATTAATCTGAATCCTACAGCCTGAGTTTACGTCCCACAGTAGATCAAACCTAAATGATGTTACAGAAGTTTGCCTTCTTAAATCATATCCAGACCTTTATGAAGGTGGTTTCTGCCACTAAAAACTTTAATTACAACTTCATCAAAGTCCAAATGCAATTCTTTTTCACCTCCTCTCACCAGTTTTTTAACCTCTTTATAACTTGAAAATGCCAATAAGGAATACTGGTATTAAGACCCTTTTAGAATGCATGGACCGCAAGGAGGAACACCTTCTTTTTTTTTGTAATATTTGGGATCAACTGACACCTGGTATCATCATGGATAACAAACAATGTAACAGGCTGTCAGCTTCACCGGCATGTATAATTAAATCTGGTATAATTAAAGACACAATGAAAACCTAAAAAAAAAAATAAATGAGGAACAGTAACAAGAAAAGCATATTACATTTGGAAATATTTTCAATTTCACAGGAATACCCGTGCAAACTTAATGCACTGATTTTTTAAATAAAAATTAGCAGTATTTTGAAAATAGGAATTAGGTTTAAGCGGAGGTAATATCTCCATATAAATTTCATATTTATCTATCATGTTGTATACGGGTACAATAAAAAAAAAGTATAAATACTTATAGCAGAAATGTTATACACTCCTCACAAATTTTGAAGCTTAGCCATGCACACCTCATTGTATGTCTCTGCATGCTACAGTGCATTCTCAATTATTATGTTTTGCTGGAACATACTTCTCTTTCATTTTTGTGACATTTTCCCACTTGCCCCTTCAGCTAGAGTGAATTCACACACTATTGCCTTTTGCATGCTTTGGAAGAATTATTCTAAGAGCTACCATTTCAAACTACCTACATAGACAGATAATACCTTGTTCTTATCCAGGTACTTTCAATCTAAGTAAATTCACATTCAATTAATAAAGAAGGTACAGAAAGAATTTTGAAATTTTCTCCTTATGAAAAGTGAAAGCCCACAACATCAGACAACAACCAATTTTCTCTTTGTCTGTCAATTTTTTGCTCAATTACTTTGCTGTTCAGTCCTTATAAACCATAGTTGCCTGTTCAGGACTGTTTGTCACAGAAAACACCAGCTAGGCAGAGCTCCTCCATTAAGGAACATGCTGTGATGCCCCCTATTTGAATGTTTCCCTAACTCCTACAGGCAAACTCATCTTCCCAGTTTCCTGGAGATTCAGAAAGATCTAAGTTTTCTTCCCATTTTCCTTGTATTCCCTTCTTGATATGACCACTGCTCATAATTAAAATAATCTTTGTTCCACTTCCTGAAATATACACTTGTAGTCTGGCTGACATATCTACTTTGCTAGGTAGTGAACAGCTCCTTGCTCCAAAGGGATAATACCCCTTCCAATATCTTGGATTGCAGCATGCTACCACACATGCCTTTTGCACTGGATGAGTTATTCAGTATTTATTGGTTCACTACGGAAGATTAAAAACACCTGTGTGTGACTATCCATTTAATCTGTTTGAGGTGGGAGAGAATTTGAGGTGACCTACATTACACTACATCACAAGCACACTCTAAAATGTCATGCAGTCCAGTAAACAGAGAAGATTGAGTTCTTTGTTGAGATAAAAAAATATTTTCGCAAATGATGTCTTTTCCATGCTTCCCAAGAGAAAATATTCTACAATAATTTAACAAATGTTAAAATACCAGGGTGAATCCACAAATTAAACCCCCTAAAATGCAGGCTTCACAGGGACAAAATCTAGCAACTTCTTCTGTATCCGGAGATCCAGAATGGATAGAACATTTCTCTAGGAGTTATACAGAAGTTTCTCTAAATATCTGAACAACTATTTCCTCTCTAAAATAAAACTAATCATTATTTCATGTGAAACCCAACTAATTAAATCTGAGTAAAGAATAGAAGAAATAGCAAAATTATCAGTGGGCAAATTTCCACTCCTGGTTCAATGATTAATTCTGACTCAGGAAGAGAGACAAAGTAAAATATGTTCCTTTCCATAACCTGCTAGTTTTGCAAATTTACTCCACCTGGTTCAATGCTAAGCAGTGTAAGTTTCAATTCATGCCATATTTTTCTGGGACATTTCCCTGAAAATCCTCCCAAATAAATTTCTCTGTTAAATTGAATTTTGGCACAACTCTATCCGAATAACAAAATACTACTGCAATTGCTATTATTGCTAATAATAACAACATGAAAGAAATACGGAGACAAAATTATTTGTAAGACTTTTGGATAAGTCTTCATATAGCAACCATAATTGCAAAATCTCTTCCAAAACTGGTGGCATTACTGCATTAGCCTTATGACTTTAACAGTGATTTGGATAGTAATAATCAGCAGCAGCAGCAGCACCAGCATAATCATCATAAGGAGGTCCTCTTACAATAAGGACTTTAATTTCCTTTCAAGTTTAGTAGAAGCTGTCTGTTTATCTGGCACTGCATTAAAACGTAGCCTAAGAAAAACTGTGGCACCATGCTTTGCCAAGTCTGTCTAACCCAGAGAAAGGACTTTAACCACTTTATGCTATATACATTTTTCCATTGCTTTAGCACTGTAAATGGAATTGAATACAGGAACTCCCTAATACATGTCCAAATAACTGAACAGTAAATCTCAAAATAATATTTGTTTTATGATGTGTAGGTGTAAATTTAAATTAATACTTAAGTTTATGAGGATAACATTCGTACAATATGGCACTAGCGAAAGGAAAAGAGTACCATCAGTGTTGTACACAGTCAATTCTGCATTTTCCAAAGGCATACTTGTACAAAGTAGGGAAATAATTTCTTCTTCCTTTTTTTCTTTTTTTTTTCCCTTATAAACGCTTTCAATGACTAAATTATGAAACAAGCCTTTCGGAGATTTTTTGAAACCTCACTACCAACCAATTTAACTAAAGTGACTTAAAGCACGTCAAATAATGGACAGCTCCCTATAAAGAACAAGTCTACAATGTACAAAACAAGCCTGTCTTCCTTGCTTTTTTTTGTTTGGTTGGTTGGTTTGGTTTTTTTAACTGCATTTCTAAGAATGAATGGCAAAGAGGATGAATTTCAAGATACTGTTTTGTCAACATTTTATTCATCATTTCTTGACATGACTTAAGAAAACGTACCCAAGACACCAATTTTTTTGTCCCAGGAAAGGATGAACACAGGATTCTGACTACAATAAAGTTTTATTGTCCAAATTCAAATAGAAGCCACATAGGGCAGAAAAGCAGTGGATGGCAGCCCACTTTAAATTATGGTGTCTCTTCACAATGACTTCTACAGTGACTTGGGAAAGAACTGCCTTACACTATGGAATTTTTGGTTGGTTGGTTGGTTGGTTGGTTGGTTGGTTGGTTGGTTTGGTTTTTTTTTGTTGCACAAGTTCATTGGGAGGTAACTGTGTACCTGGAACTTCATTTAAACTGTAGACTAGGAAGCACAGTGGCATAATGGGATTCCAGATCAGCCTAGTCACCACTAATTTTAGGAAAATTTAAATGAAACCTCTGAAATGATATGTTAGTATAGTCTGAGATTTTTAAATTATTTTAACTGAAAAGTAACATCTCAGATGTTTATTTTCTCATAGTAAATTATTTACTGCTTTTTCTTGATCACATGATGGCATTTGCAAATTTATATCCCCTGTAATCTATAATTTTCAAACTAAGGTAATTCTCACCCAGTCTTGTTACAACAATGAAATCACCAGAAACAACTGCCTCAGATAATACATTTACATAGCTACATCTGTGTTGATTAAAGGAAAGCAAAATAATGCAATAGCATTGCTAATTTTTGTTAATTTACTCTGCCTGCAAAAACCTTCAGTGTCAAAAATCATGTAGGCTCTTATTTAACATTCATACCAGGAATGCAAGGCTAGAACTGACATGATTTAGGACCATCTATAACAGCTCAAAGTCATGTAGATCCCCCTAAAGAGGATGATTTTCAGGTCATCAATTCACCAGCTTCATGACTGTTTTGAAATATGAAAGCAAGAATATTTATCTGGTCTAAAGCATTACAGATGTTTTTGTTTTCCCTCAGTAGAGATGAAAAGCATGAGAAAAAAATAAAAGTCATTATGACCTCACTGACTTTTGAGTAAATCACATCTTCCTTTCAACCATCACCAGCCTTCTGCAGCCATATCTCCGAATGTTATTTTCCACAGGAGAAGTCTTGCAGTCTTTCCTGTATTGCTAGATTACTCACAAAATTAATATATTTTTTGTATTTTTTTTAAAAAAAACACTCAACATCAAAACTCAAAACAAAGGAGCAGTCCTTTGATTTCAGAAATTTAAGGTGAGACTTTGTAGTGCTTAAAGTTAACAAGCCTTCACTCATAATTACGTTAGGATAGAAGATGAAAGCATTTCAGATGCAAAACTAAGTTATGTACACATATATGGGGGGAAGATTGACTTTATTGATCTCACAGCAATTTTTTTTCCTTAAGGTTACACTTACATTAACTGGGGGATCAATCAGGATTTCCAAAACATTGGAGTACTTTTTTTAAGTATGAAAACACAGTACGTGCTGAAAAAATCCCACTGAAGGAGGCAACAGTTTTTCTCTAAATCATTACAGCTGAATTTCTTTGCTGCATAGTGAGCTTTGCTCCTCTTAGTAATACCTAACTAAATATGGGACATATCACAGTTGCTTGGAATTAATACATGACCCAGTTTATCACATGGAAAATCCAAGTCCCATACTACGTATATAAAACTTGTAGTAGAAAGCCAAGCAATAATGGAGGTACTCAGCTAACAAACTAATTTTCCCTCCTAGCCACAGTAATTGGTTTAAATTAGTTTAATTTTTATTTTTTTAACTGTGAATATTTTTCCCTGTTTGAGAAAGTTGAAAATAAAAATCCTTATATTACAAACATCTACGGTTTCTCAAAGTAAAGAATTTCATGCTTGATTTTGAGGAATTTTACATTTTCAGTTACAAAATCAATTTGATGTTAGCACATGGCTTATCTTATCTAGACTTCCTACATCACATTACACGTTAATAAAATTTTGAGGCCTCTTATTATTTAGTTGCTATGGAAAAATGCATTTACAAAAAAAAAATATTCCAGTAGTTATGAAAGATTACTTAGACAGTAAGTAAGGAGTAAAGCTCGAAATACTTCAATAAAGAGGGATTATAAATCTTCACAAGAAACTACTCAAAGCTGAAGCACTACATTGAGTATGAATAATAAAATTTACTGAAAAACAGGAAAAAAAATCAAAGGGTAGCAGTGGTAGGAAGAAAATGAAAGCAAACTTTCATAGGTTTTTAAATTAACTGAAAGAAATTATTTCATCTATCAATTAATTAGAACCACAGTAAAATACTCTTTTGAAAAAGAGATAATTCTATAATTAATGACAACAAAAAAGATCTATTAATACAGCACATAGGAAAACCTTCATTTTACTTTTTTCTTCTTGCATTAAAATGTGGGTAGAGTAAAAATGAAGTCACAAGGCAAAAATTAAGTCCAGTAGGTGGTGAAGAAATCCTAGAAGAGTACATACTTTGTAAAATAAAGTAGTATCAGTCACCAAACTATTAATCTGTACCAATCTGGCATCTGCAGGAATTGCAAATCACACAGTTAACTGATGCTAAAAAACCTCTTCACTACCGTACCATAGGGTGTCATGCTCAGTGTAGAAAACTGGGGGAAGAAATAGGAAGGAAAATTGCCTTTTGCAGAAATTCTCTTCAATCTCTACAAGTCACCATTACCCCTGGTGGAACCCTGCCTTCCTGGAAATGACAGAACACCTGCCCGTCAATGGGAAGTTCTGAATGAAGTTCTTGTTTTGCTTTGCTTGTGTGCGTGGCTTTTGTCTTCCCTGTTAAACTGTCTTCAGCTTAACCCATGACATAAACACTCAAAAAACAAAAGTTACACACCAAGTTTACCTTCCTTCCATTTTATATCAGAGTATGTCTAAATGAAATAGAATAGTTAAGTCTTTCTCTTAAAAATAACAACAACAACCCTACAAGCCTCACTATGCAAACAAATGCGCTGAGAAGTTTTCAGAACAACTTGGAATTTGGTAAGCTACCAAATAAAAGTGATAAAATCGAACAAGAGATGCATGATTGACAGTGGAAATTGTATATTGTCATCCAGCACTGAGAAGAAGGAAAAAACTTTGTTTGTTTAACCCACAATTTCCTCTAGAGCATTAGCATTGCCACAGACTGATGCAAAAATATCAGAAAAGTTTAAATAGATTTATAGTTTACATCATGTTTATCTTCCTTCAACTATACACAGATTAAAAATATACTTGATTCTATGGATTATAACTTTGAATATATTAAAGTATTAGAAGCTTAACACTCAAATATTGATGTTGCTTTTGGAAGGCAAGTGTGTTTGTATTTAGTCTGATATGTAATTACCTTATTATAAAAGCCTGTTCATTTTTTTAATTTAAAAAAAATCTTTTTTCTTTTCCATAGAAGACAATTCTAATAACTGCATTATAATAAAATAGGACTTTCAAACTTCATAGCAACTCATTCTTAAAAACTGAATGGGAATTTTTATAATTATTAATTTTAATTCTACGATTTATAGAAAGATTCATTTATTCAAGTATACACAACTCAGTGGAATTAGTTATTCCCTGGAGATTTGTTTTTAACTGATAGCATGAGATACTTGTCATGTGTTTAATTCTGCAGAAAAAGCATTTAAAGCTAGTTTCAGAAAGAGGAGCTGCTATGATTATACTTTAGAAGAGTTTGTGATAACTTAACAATTATTCCCAAAGGCAAAATTCCATCATTTCTAGGTTTGTAAAGACTGAAAATACTCACTTATATTCATTTACCATTTCTATTGTTTCTTGGTAAATCTGGTTTTAATTTTAAAAGGTCTTAGCACTGGGAAGGACTGGATCTCAGCACTAAAGAAGAGAACAGAGCATAAAATTGTCCTTCCTTTTTTTATGGAACTGCTATAGGACTGTTTTATTAGTCAAGAACTCTGAGGAAAATACACAACTTTTAGTTTGGTTTTCTTTTTTTTTTTTTTTTTTTTTTAACTTGAATATTGACTTGAAGTGAAATCACACCTTAAATTCATAGTATTCTTGGAAGCATTCTATTTTGGACACAGATGACCCTCAGAGAGATAATACTCCAAAAGTACATTTTCACCCATGGTAAAGAAATTATTTGCATGATAAAGTTTAGATTCACTGTAAGTACAGAATAAATCAAATGCACTTCTGATATGCTTAATGCAGATTTTTTTTTCTACAACAAAATTCTTCTATTCACAATGCTAAAAATAAATCAATTTAGCATGGGGTATCTTATCTCAACTTTCCTAAAATAACATTCCTAATTATCCATACCCTTCCCACTCTTGCTCTTTTTCCCTCTTCCTTCCAGACAGATACTTTTGGGGTTGATTCTGGTTTCAGCTTGATTTTAGAATTTAGTTTGCTTTTCTCAGTGTGTCACAAGCATCTAGCAAGTAGTAGAGTGAACCTTGCCAATGAACTCCATCATGATTTAGCTTTTACATTATTTGCTGATATTCACTGATACCTTTGCAGGTGATTCTTTAAGTGACCGTAAGATATTGAATCATGACACAAGCATTCACCCAATCTTATTCAAATGAACTGTCTTGCTCTACACATCAAGAAGAATTTATGTGGTTAACAAGATGGATGAAGAAAGAAACGGGAATATTCCTCTCTCTGGCCAATTTACTTTTTTCCCCCTCTGACCATGGGTGGAAAATATATGTGAAATTAAAAGATCTGTAATTCACAATCTCTGTGAAACCTAGAATAATTAATTTATATTCTGTTTTAAATTTAAAAAAAAAAATCAAGGAGCAGTAGTATATACATCCACATTTTTTTCTGTCAGATTTTCTTATTAGACTACTTTTCTGAGATGCTCAGCAAGAACATCAGAATTCAGTGCTTTAAAAGGATATGCACTTTCACTACAAAACAAGGTTCTAATTAAGAGCACAAAGAGACTTTAAAAGGGTTGAGAATGAAGAAAATTATCTTTAAGTGATGTGATTAAAGTATTTCTGTCCATCATTGAAGAGAATTTGAGTCAAGTTTAATTGATTTAAAGTAGTATATATTTTAAACAATAATAAATTTGCAATCACAGAATTCATTTCTTGGAAGGTAAAAAAGCGTAAGTTTTCAATCATATCCAAAAACGATCTATTTAAAGTAAAGTGGCACTTAATACTTTTGCCACAGTAAACCTAAATGCTTTCAGATGGAGATGGTGCAAAACCATATTCAGGAAACCACAGACTGTCCTTGTTTAATCTGCAAAATTCATAATGTTCTCCGTCAGAGCAATCTCAAAATATTTACAGTAAACGCAAGTAACAGTAAATAAGAAAAAAATCACAGACTTATTTACCGACTTTGAAGCAAAACTAGCCAGCAAAATATCTGCCCATCTTCATGTTCAGTTTACTTTTCATTACATTTGCTTCAGATATATATATTACAAACTGCTAAAGGCTTGATGCTTCTTTTCTGCACTTAAGAGTTTAACCAGGAGCTTATAGTTTCCATGGTGTTCTGGTGCAACACAGACCACAAATGAAATTTCTCACTCTCCTATTTAGTTCACAATACCCATTACTGTGACATCTGAGTGTGTAATTTTCAAGATATTTACCTTCACAAAACTTCTGAGACATACCAGATGGTGTGAATAAACAAAGAAAAGGCTTGGTGGCTCTCACAAGCAATATGTAACTAGACAGTTGTTTTCTCACAATTCACACAAGAACCTAAAAAATCTACATCCAGAAACTGTTACAATGTTTAACTTGGTTCCCTACAGAAATAAGACACAATAATTCTGTAACTATGTTTTTACTACAGTGTGTATAACCATTTATGTCTCTCCTCTATTCTGCTGTCCAACTTTGCTTTATGTTTCCTTATTTCAACTCAATTTTAAGATTTTAAGGACAGGAGAGGTTGTAAAGACAGTAAAGTTCATTAAAACATTGAGATCATAATGGAAAGGGATTTTGTTAAGGACGCCAGATGGACTTCTTTTAAGGCACCAGAAAATCCAAACAATCAACCACAAATAATCACAGATAAATGCTTACAGTGGTACTCAAAAATGTCTTTTATCAGTTTATATACATTCAATTTTATACTGCAAAATATAAATCTATGGAAAAATATAAATCCATATCAGTTTATATATATTCCATTTTATACTGCAAAATGTATGTCCATGGAAAGGTGGCTTATTCAGTGCTAATACTTTCTTTTTCCTCCTCAAACAGAAACAAAATTAATTCATTCATACAACATATTTCACATTTATTTAAATATTTCTAATTTATTGAATTAGAAAACCCATAGGTATATGATTTAAATCAAATTTTAGTCCAAGTTTAAAATAAAATATTTAAATATAAAAAATATTTTTTAAAATTAGATCTATGAAATACAAACATCTAGAAAATCAATTCCACCTTTCCTTATTTCAGCTTCATTAATTACTCTCGACCTATATTTTTTAGAGACAGGACCAAGCCACACTATGACATACTTGCATGCACACATTTGCAGCTTTTGAAGTGAAAATCTTCAATCAGCTCCTGCCAACTTCTTCCCCTTTGAGAAATTCTTATTTGTAGAAATGTAATGATTTTAATATAAAAATATCAGATCTCTTAAGGTTTTTTTTGTTTGCCCTTTGTCTTATAAATTTCAGGTTTTAATATGAGAGAGAAATAAAACTTTAAAGAGTAGAAACAAAACAAAGGTTCTTCTCCTCTACATTAGAGAACAGCATATGTGCAGTCATGTAAAATCTGTGTGTGTGGCAACTGAAGAAATGTGCTGATGATGTCTTAAATACTGATGGGGAAAACCAAAGGTGAAAAAAGCTTTATCAAGACTGAGAGTTTTCAAAGGTTTTGACTGCCTACGAATAAGGCTTACACTCATCATTTTAAAGAGTCCTAAGAACACTGACCTTTAGCAGAAGAGTTCATGGTGAGCCTGCCAGTAAATAAAATTTTAAAAACAAACAAACAAACAAACAAACAAAACCCAAAAAAAACCCAACCAACCAAAACAACAACAACCAAAAACCCCACAAAAAACAAACAAAACAGAGATACATATGGGAGATAGATAACTACCCCTTATTCCCCAGTATTTCTATATTAGTGTCAATACTTAGCGCACTCTGCTGAAATTTACCCTAAAGCAGGTCAAAATTATTTTTTGGGTGTTTTAGCACTTTAAGGTTGAAGTAAAAATATATGTTTTCTCCTTATAAAAGTCATAAATATTTACAATCTGAAAGCTTATAAAAGCTCAAGTCAATCACACAATGTTATCAAGTTTACTTCCTTCCTTCCTTCCTGTATTTTTATTCAAGGTTGAGAAGGCACAATGTTACTGCAGAATACTAATCTTTTTTTTTAGACAAAGCAAGCAGAACCTTAAATCAAGCAGATAAATACACAATCTGATGATATCAAAACAATAGATGATAAATAGCAAAGAAAGCATATCTTATATAAGTTATCTCAATGGACTGAGTGTCATATAAAGACACATTTTAATGTAAGCCACTGCAAGTTCTTTCCTATCTAAAGTCAATGAGGTACTATTATATTACTCATATTGTTGTTTCATGTAACAGTTAGGTAAAAGTTGTTACATTGTAAAAAGTATCCTAAAATTGGGATTGAGCCAAAGTAATTTTCATAAAACTATCATTATATTTAACTGCTTGTATTTATTCAAAATGATGGGCCATTACTGTTATAATGCAGCACAATTTAATAATTTTCTTTTAAGTTTGTACAACGGAGAGAAGTCAAAAATTTGACTCACTCCAGACAAATGACAAACATTGTATTTTTCCCTGCTTCATCTAGAAAAATGTCTATGTACTACTATTTCAACTACTTAAAGTTAATAATGTATGTTATTTCCAGATCTACAAATGTTATTTCAAGGTATACAAATGCAGATACTTAGAATCAAATTCCACACTTTTTGAGATCTTGAAAAGACTTGATTAGCTGAATGACATAAATTAATAACTCTCACCACAAAATCAAGGGGCTCTAAAAATTTCTATGCAGGAACTTGAAAGAGAGATATACTTTTAAGCATTAAAAAAAAGGTGCTTAA
This sequence comes from Fringilla coelebs, assembly GCF_963513975.1. Taxonomy (NCBI): domain Eukaryota; kingdom Metazoa; phylum Chordata; class Aves; order Passeriformes; family Fringillidae; genus Fringilla; species Fringilla coelebs. Next base: position 40,363,475 of record NC_140031.1, read on the forward strand.
ATAACATACTACACGAAACATTTTTACAACACACTTAGGCACAACACATTTAGGCAATTAAACAGAACATACTGCTATTAGATCTGCTTTTGTTTGGCAAGGATCTAAATTTTACTAGGTATTTTTATTAAATTAAAACCATTTATTCCCTTGTAACAGCTCAAATACATTACTTGATCTGAGCAGATTAAGAAAAACAAAAGAAAAGCCAACAGTACAAAATTAAATTAGATTGTTCCCTCATAATATAATAAAAAGCAAATATAAACTCCTTGCAAAGTATTTTTAGAAGCAATAATCCCAGAAAAATTTCCAATATTCATATTACTTACCCATTTATTGGCTGTTACCATCTTATTTTATGATGAAGTTTAAGAATTAATTCTGAGTACATGTGTATCTTTTAATAGACATGCTTCTGCATATCATTACGTCCAACAAGTAAAAAGTGCCTATGTTTATTGATGAGACATTCAACTTTCCACTACACACATCTCATTTGCTCTGGAAGCATGAAAACATCCAGGCTTAAATATGAAATTTCCTTGCTCCAACAAATATAATGTTACCTACTAAATTATATAAAAAATTCTCTCAAATGATTTTATAAATGCGACTGATGACCAAAGATATTGAAGTACAATGCATAATGTGAACAAATGGAAAACAAAAAAAAAAGTTAACAGCGGTGTATTATAGCATCCCAGCTCTGTTCAGAAGTGTCTGTCTCTGAATTCTGAAAACCTGATATATGTTACTACAGATGCAAATAAAAGCACCATAAACTAATCTAACAGGGTGATTTTAGAACAAAGCGGACAAAATCCTGTGTAGTAAAAATACAGAAAGGAGCGGATAAGAAAGGTAGAATGGCTACAAAACCGCTAGTAAAAAAATGTGCAAATCTGACTTCAATAATACAAGAGAATTTAGGAAAATTCTGAGAGGAAAGAATATTTAGGAAAATGAAGATAAATCAAAAACTAGATCAAATGGAACAAAGTTTAATTCATGTAGATCAAGTCAAATCTGTGGTTTTCTGTGACAGGCAATTTTTAGACAGCAGCAGTGGCTGATTTTTTCTATTGTTATATAGGAAATTGCTAGTCATTCATGAGTACATGAGAAAAGGAACTACATACAGCATAAAAACAGGAAAATGGCAATATGAGATACTGAGAAGGGAAGAATCAAACCACCCATGACTTAGTAATCACAGAATCAAGGAAGTCCTTAATTTCATTAAGACCATGAAACAAAAACTATAGATATATTCATGAATTCATCTCCCTGTACAATTAGGTGTTATCAATACAGAGCAGAATCAAGATATCAAAAGACAGAGCTAGGTGATGGCAGTGTAACAGAGAATGAAGTCTGGCATCAGAAAATACAAGGTCATGTACCTGACCCGAAAAAAGAATTTCAGCTCAAGTCAGAAGCTTATTACACAGACATGACTGAAGTGTACTAGTCAGTCATAAGATGACATAAAATTACTTATAGGTGTAAAAAATCAAGTGGATGTTTAAAATTTATCACATCCAATTGCTGTCTCAACATGAAGAATTACAAATCCATGCCCCAGCCCCAAAGATACGGATATAAACAATTTACTGTAGGCCAGTCCTACTGGATAACATCTCATCCACAGCGCTCAATCATCCGGACAGACAAGAAAGAAAAACAGCAGAAAATTGTACGGGGTCAGGTTTATTTCCTTTTGTTCCTTTTTACTTATAGAATTTTCCCTTGAGTTGCTAAGAAACATTAACAACAGGGTACTTAAGAAACACAAAAGAAGTGGCCAAGCTCAGGGGAGGAGGCATCTTCTCTACGAGGGGCAGAGATACCGCATGAGTTGGGCAGGTAAGCGACGGGGCTGGGGCAGGAAATTCGCTGCTGCCACCGGAGCCCAACCCGCAGCTGCTTCTTCTGCCGTGGGTGAGCCCCTGCTCGTGAGAGCAGCCACTGAACTGAGACCTTTTTATCACCCACCTCACTAAAAGAGGGACCCATCCCCGACTGCTCGGGTGCCCGGGATCCCGAGCTCGCCTCTCCCTGCCCTGCTGGGAGCCGGGCCGCTGCTGTCCTCCCCCTGCCTGCCGAGACTGCCACCGTCCCGGCTTGGTGCTTCCCAGAGTCCTGCTGCGGCAGCGGGGCCGGCTGCCCCAGGGTTGGTGAGGCGAAGCCTCTCCTCCATCCCTTCCCGTCCGGGCCCAGCCGCCATCACCGTGCGCTCCCCCGCCCGCGCCACAGCGCCCCCTGCAGCCGCGGGGGAGTCACGGCCCCTGCCCCGCCCCCCGAGCCAGCAGCGCCCCCGCTGGCCGCGCCCGGAGCTGCAGCTGAGGGAAAGGGCCCGCGGCCGAGCGGCCGGGCCGGGGCTCCGCGCCCTGTTTGGGGCCAGCGCCCAGCCGGGTGGGCTTGTTTGCTTTGTCACACACACGAGTAAAGAAATGCCACTCCTACCCTCACCTCTCTGCCTGAGAGCCCCTTAATTTCAAAATTATAATAATTCAGTGAGAGGGGGCTTACATTTTCCATTCCAAGGGAGGCCTTCCTTAGCCAACACCTCTCTTTCAAACCAAGACAAAAATAAATCAAGGTTTTGTTCATTCTGGATTAAGAGATTTATAAAAAGGTAAAAATTTCCTTTTTCAAGGGTCATTTTTCACATCTTTCCTTACACATTCACAAGGAAGAATACAGTAGTGGGATAGAAAACAAAATCCAGTGTTCCTGATTGTTTGCTCTCAGATGAATGATAGAGCTCTATTGAAGTAATAACACACTATAAAAGCAGCAAAAAATACTGAAACCAAGTCTTTAAAAAAAAAAAACAAGTATTAAAAAAACAATTTTAAAATATTGACCATTTAGTGAAAACCAACATCTTGTACCAACTATTTAAGGTTTCCAAGTGCACTATAATTGAGGGCCAATTGGAAACATTTGGACAGTCAACCTGAGGAGTTCCTGCTTTATTCTGACTGCTATCATATTCATGTGAGTATAATATAAGTAAAGCTATTTAAGCTGGCTATGTGAAATAAAGAAAAACAAAAATAATGCACAAGGACACTCCCTTTCAACCTGTTCCTAGAGTAGAATATTGCAAAAATTATTATAAGATCTTTCAAGAAAAAACAGAAATATAAAAAAGGAAAAAGATCTTTACTGCACTGCCTCATACTTCAGTAGAACTGAAATACTGTGTTAAAATAACAGTGCAAAAATACCACATTAAAGAATTGAGAATTTAAAGAATTAAAGAATTTAAGAATTTAAAACCAATTTAGAAATTGGTTTTAAAGAATTAATAAGGCCTTTGAGGTATAATTTAATTTTCAATTTACTTGCCAAATAAATCTTGCAATCCAATAACTCTTTTTTCAAGAAGAAAGACTATTTTGAAAAAAATTCATCTTCATGGTTATAAGACCAGCCTGCGTTGTTAGCCTAATTATCACATTTCTTATCATTATGTTAGTTTTTTGGTAGTGAAAAATATCTACTGTTGTGCTTACTCAAACTATTAAAAAATTATCATTTCAGGCTTAAGATGGTATCTTAATCTCTTGGCAAATACTGAAATCTCAAAAATACAGTAGATGAAATGACTGTAGATTCTTTTTTTCCGAACAGTATGCATTGTTTGACAGAATTAATTAATTTTTTCTCTTGGCCCTAGTTTGTCAAGTCTTTCTTCACCCTTTTCAATGAAGGCAGTCTTTGCATGGAAAGGAAATCCCTTGCTGGACTTTTCTATTTAGTACTGCCTTCTCACATTTCTATACACAGCTGTGAAAATCACTGTGGAGACAAAAAGACTATGCTGAGCTGCCTGTCTTATCTTGCTGGTCTGCTTAAAGAAATGTGATTCACCTTTAGAGAAAACAAATCGAGCGATCTAATAGCATAGCAGAGTGCATAGAAAAACACTGCATTTCATTATTGCTTAATGAATTTACCTACGATTAAAATAAAACTCATCTTGTCATTGCATAGAATGCTCCTGCTCTTATTATTAAAGTATTACCTATCCATTTTCACCTCAAGATAGCGCCTAATTATAATATCAAACCAAGTATTTCTTACTGATAGATCAATAATTTATATTTATGGTGGGGGCAGGTGGAGTGGCAAGGGAAGCAGCTGTTTTGTGGGGCTTGACTGAATACAGCACTGTCAGAGACGTACATATCTGCAGGTGGTCATGGCTCTTTTTCTCCTCCTCTGACATAAACCAGTGTTTTCACTTTGTTCAATGGTGTTGCATAAAAAAGTTAAAACTTCTACTAGTGACAGAAAAAGACATATTAAGTGAAGCATTCTGTTGTTTGGAAAGGCATCCCTTCTTACAGATGTGAGCTCAACACACAGCAGCTGTGAATAGCACACCTAAGAAAACACAGAAATGTTTGTGCGGGATGTTTGGCATTTGTATTTCTACTGTGAATGCACATCAGAACTAACTCTAAAACTTACTCTGAAGAGTAACAATAGATATCTTCCTGATCCCCCTTAGGCAGGGTCTGCATTGGTATCTGCAATTCGATCGCTTGTGTCCTGTGTTAAATTCACAAATGTGAATATAAACACATAAAAATCAATAGGAAAACCATGTTAAAACTGAACAAAAAAGAAAAGAGAGCTCTGCAGTGTGAGGCACATAAAAAACCCTGTAATGTATGTCAGCAATTTCATTAAAAGAAATTTTAAAGTCACAATTATAAAAATAATAACAAAAAACTCTACTGGTTTGTGAAGTAATTCTTTACATACAGATTTGTGAATACAGTTACAAGTGCTATCTTGCCACACTAAAGAATTCATTGATATTATGTATAAAAATTTTATGAAGTTTTGCTCCTGACAATTAAATGATGAAAAGTTCTTTCTTAGTCGTTTGCTGCTTTTGTGGTTTTCTTTTCCCCAGATTTTGAGTTACCTGGCAATACAATCAATGTTACCTGAAGTTTCCCAGCAATAAAACCAATTCTCAAATCAAATCCAAAAAATAGCTAAGATTCAAACAAGGGAAAAATCAGTCAATATATTCTTGCTCTTTTAAAGGTATTGGTGTCAGCTACGTTGAAATCTTTCCTTGAACACAGATGGACTGGGAGCCATCATATTTAAAATCCTTTAGAGCCACACACAGATATTTCATGCCTTAGCTGAGGTAACTCAGGGAGTTCTTTTATTCTCTTCCACAATTACAGATTAATTCTTCAAAAAATCATTGGAAAGACTTCATTTTCCACAACTGTTTGAAAACAATATCAAAACCCAGCATTAAAACTATGCAAGATAGCAACACTGTGCGTGCAGTGCTGACATGCACAACCAACATTGTGAGTAAACCCATTTGCTAACACAGAAATAATGTGTTACAGATGGACTGTCAGCAGTACACAGGTTTAATGTCTATCAGGCTCTTCTTTCTTTCATGAGTTGTTGCTTCAAATATCCAAATATATGCATGACTTCCAAGTTCAAAGGACCTATCTACTAATATCCTTATGAAAAGTGCACATTTCTCACTAATAGTAAGAAACAGTAATGAGCAGAGCGGCCAAGGCCTATCGTGGCAGCCAAATCATGTGTTAGAAACAGAATAATTCGAACTCTTGGAAAATTTGCCAGGGAAACAAATGAGGCCACGGTGAATGAAACAATCAAGCATCTGAATTTCTGATGCCTGCAAAAGAGAATTGAGGGAGTTTATGAAATAAGAGTGTCCCTTACAATCTAGTTCCACAAAATCTTTGTTTTGACTGTAACATTATTTCATACAACAGCAAACTCCACCGTTGTAAAAACACTTAAAACTGAGTCAATTTTAAAACAACACACACATGCAAAAAAAAAAAAAAAAGGAATGAAAAAAGAAAAAAAATCCTGCATAGAAGTGTAAATATTTCTAGAGTAAATGAATGAATTTTCAAGTTCTAAAAATATCTGGGAGAGGCATCATTCCTCAATTTTAATATTATTTGAAAACATAATAGACTAAGACATCAGCATCTGTGTTTTGTCCCTGTCCACAGTCTACCACTTCAAACATAGTATTATGTGTAAGTTGGGTACAAATTCTATTTTAACATTTGAGCACAAAATCAGTCTTCTCAGCTACAATTAAAAAAAAAAAAAAAAAAAAAAAGGAGTCATCTACAAAGCTACCTAAGTAGAAAAATGGAAAGGGGAAAGTCAAATTCTAACTGGTCATCGGTAGTAAATCAGTGACTGAGAAATAATTTGGTATAGAGGGCAAGAATGGCTCAGAAGGGATTAAAGAGTCAAGAAGGAAGGTTGCCAAATACATGACTCTCTATTGTCTTATAGCAATCCAGGAATACCAGCCAGGTGCCTGGGTCCACATTTGAGCAGCAGTACTGGGAGAAGGCCTGGACTCAAGGGTGGGCTGAGGTGTGACCACTCATAGGGCCGGTACTGGGTCTAGTGGTTAAAAAACATCTGTCAAGAGACATCTCGTTTTAAAACCATTTATTAAAGTGGGATTCTGCTCACCGTATCGTTCATTAATTACATACATACAAATATATATATATTTAAGCATGAACATGTGTTTTACAGGCCTTGACAGATAAAATAAAAATTCCCCAGCAGTAGTTTAAGCAGATTATCACTTAATATTAACTATTTTAAAAAATGTTTTATTTTCTTCTGAGTTGCACAGTTAGGCTCTGAAAACAAAATTTCTGTTTAGTCTGAAAGAATAACACAATTCTTCTTCCATAAGAATTCCATATTCTAATACTGACAATATTGATATGGCATAGTATTTCTTCTCTCAGTGATGATAGATTAATTGCTGTAAAAGTGACAATGAATTATTTGCTTGGAATAAATTTAAGAGGATCAAGATACTATCTGTCAAATATTTTTAGGCAGATATGACACTATAAAATAGATCACTATTTATACTCCAAGAAGATAACATAATGGGTGATTACCACCCACTGCTATTTACCACCTATTTACCTGGTTATATTTTATGAAAAATTACAGTTTAAGAAACATCAAATATTTTAGAATGTTCTAGTCTGAAAAAAAGATTTTGTACCAAACAATACCTGATTTTCTGACTGAAACTATCCACTACTACAAAAGTGGTTCTAACATATTTTTAGCAGTGTGGTTCCAAAGTTAGCAGAACACTGTCTTCATCACCACTTTCTCCTACACATAGCTCTTTACTGGCAAGAGGCAGGATAGGAAGGATGACAGAAACATTTAAAAATTCTTCCTGGGTCTTCCTGGTTTAAGGTTAAATTTATTACATTTATCCATTGTAAATTACTGAGAAAAGGGCACATGTCCAGTTTGGCATGTTTCCAAAACGTACTTCTACATCAGTCAAAGCCACAAAAATAATATAAAGAATTAAAATATCTAGGCCATCAGTAACTGGTAATATATGAACAAAAAATCAGATGTGAAAGATGAATGATTCTCTCATAAAAAAAACAATCTATTGAGACAGCATTAAAGCATTAAGCAAGATAAGGATACATGTAACTATAAAAGCTAACATGTAAATATGAACATCTTTAAATCTGTAATACTCAAGTATGCACAACCATGCACTGAAACTTGACATAATTTGATTCTACTCAATATACATTTTCAACACCTGCGGCATTATCTTAGAAACACTTCCACTGAGACATTACGAAAATATATTAGAAACATCAAAACAGAGACTACTCTCTTCGGTACCTCCATCACACATACAGACTTTACTAGAGTTGAGAGCCAGATCAGAGAATTCTCTGTTAGAATTTCTCAATCCGTCCTTGTGCAGAATATCCAAAGAGAATATACTAGCATCCTTCCCAAGAAGCAGAATATGGTCAAATTTCTATGTAGTCACTGCACAGATACAAGAAGAAAAGACTTACTTGCTATGGTAGATTCCCCACCTCCACCCACCCTCCCACAACACAGTGAAAAAAAGGTTGTTTTCTACTGCAGTTTCTTAAGTGTAACAGAGACAAAGTTCAGCATAACTGTGAATCCATCACTTACCCATCACTCTAAATTTGGGGCAGTCTGATTGTACACCTACCACTGCTGGGCTACAAAGAGCAAACTGGCAAAGAGATGTAGACAATTTGCAAAGGGTTTGAAAATAGTAAAACTTCATTGCAGACAGTACAGAAATGTACATATGGTACTTGCACATCAATCTTCCTTTTCCCCAGTCTCTCCTCTTAAATTCTTTATTTTTCTGTCCACAGAGAATGAATCAGAACACAGTAAAGCACAGGTATACAGCATAAGTATGATCTATGAGGTAATGACTGTTCACAAAGTCAAAACAAGTTGAGTAGAGATGGAGGTTTTGGAGCCCTTGAGAAAGAAAAATGAAAAAAATTAAGAAGTCATCATATCTCAAACACGTTAATATACTCCTCAATATACGAGGAGTAGATGGTGAAGCGATATTCCATAAAAAAACCCTACACATTGCCTATCATAACTGAAAGGATTCTTCAGAAGAATGCTATAGCTACATTTAACCTGTCACCTGTGTTTAGGTGAGAGTTTTACACTTAATTATTGTTATATGAACTGCAAGTTTTACCCAGATATAAAAGCATATTGATAGTCTCATAGAGTAACAGCGGGTCTGTCAAAACCTAACAAAGGTTTGGCAGCTGATTGATCTATCCCTGAATTCCTTCCATATTTTATTTAACTTGACGTCCAAATAACATTTTTACAGAACTGTGCCATGAGAAAAACCATGTCATCGTCTTCTCTTGTGCCAGGCTAACCACTGCTATCTAGATCCTCCAAAAGTACACCAGGAAATGAGATTATAAAGCACTGTGGTTCTGTTTGTTCTGTTTTTTCAGGGAGAAAAACATATTCAGTAGCATACACATTTGTTGACAAATATGCTTTATGTAAGAGCAGGTATGTTAGGAGTAAAATTATGGGTTAGTATTAGCGAACAAGTTTTATGATAATCCCTCCTTTCTCCAGGAGGTTGGTTTGTTCTCAGTGTCAATTACTGGAGAACATGTCTACTCTTTGGAGAAGCAGTCTCTGAAACAGAACTTGCTTGAAAACAGAAATGTAATCTCTGGACAGGTATGGTGGAGCTCCAGAACCTGCTGGCGTGGTGCAACTGAAAAACTCCCCTAAAACTTCCACACTCAGGCTGATAAAACTAAGAGTCTACTGCAACGTACTTTATCAATTTCAGGGAAGAGCTCAGCAATTGTCAGCGTGCTCCACTGCATCCAGATAGTCCTGAAAGAATTTAGTTTTAAGGGCTATTTCACTCTTGAAAATTAAAATCAATCATCTTGATAGTTTTTTTTAAAAAGTTACCATTGGTTTAGAAAAACAGCAGTAGTTTTTCACTACAGGCACAGAAATTCCCCAACCACAGAAGTATCTACAATTCTAAATTTTTTTCTTCTCATATTTATATTTTGTCAAGCAGGACAAATGAGTAATTCTTGTTTGTTGTACAGTTGTGTGTCTGAGTCCTCCAAACAAGGCATAGCGAAAGGACTGATATTTAGAAAAGAAAAACCCAAACAAACCCATTACTAAAGATTGCTTATTCTTCTTAAAAAAAAAAAAAAGGGCAAGTAAATCTCACTATGATTACAAAACTACTGCAAACTAAACTACAGCACAGCAGATAGGCTTCTTGTCATTGATTGGAAATTACACTGAGAGCCACAGTTTACTGGCTTAAAGCTTCCTAATCTAAATAACAGTCAGTCTGGATGGTAGAAAGGCTTTAAAGCAACCACAAAAGTACCAGGATAATTTTATTTTTATTTATTATTGTTTTATGAAAAGAAATGCTGTAGGGTTTTGGTATTTTTTTTCATAACAGAGCCTCTCGCTCTATGCTTTCTTTAGAAGAAAAAAAAAAACTCTACAGTTTTGACAAATCTGGGGTTAAAATGGAGCTTTAATCATGGTTTATCAAAGGGGTGGAAAGATCACACTCTCTCAGGAGGATAGAACAGTCAGTTTCAGCTTATATAATTTATTGAGATTGCACTTTACCAGAACATTGTGTATGGTCAAAATACCTATTTCACATTTTGAGGAATGAAAGACAGTCTCACTGGAAGGACATTTCCAGATCCTCACTTAGTCCCTATGTTTTTTCTTGGTCTAGCAATGGCAGCAGCATAACCCCTGGGAAATCAAGGAGAACTTTATTACCAAACACAGAAAAGGGAGACTCAGGGAGTCTTAACAGCAAATATGAATGAGTTGCTAGGTATAGCTGGTGATTTCTGTACAAGATAATCAATACAGATTGGTGTACTTTTTTCTAACACTTATTTACAGTAGGATATTTTGACAGAATTGGAACCCATCTCATCTAGTGTAAATGTCTACAAAGCATACAGATTACCTATTTATTTGGTCAAAATCAGTAGTGAGAGCCAAATGGCACTTTTATACTGCAAATCCTCTTTGAATGTGATTTCTTCCTTCCATCTTTGTCACGACTTCACGTAAGATACACTTTTTTTCTTTCATATGATTAAAAAGGGACTTAGCTCAGATGCAAATATCTAAATTTAAAAATTTTAATTTCATAGAGATAAATCCCCATTTTCCTGTCTCTTCAGAAGACAGAAGTTAATCCTGTGTCTCAAAAGTAAGCAATATTTGCAAATAAATGGAAAAAGGAAATTCTCCTTTCTCCTGCTAAAATCTATAATTGTATTTCTAATTCCAAAAATCTTTGAGCTTCAAATTGGTATTGTCTTATTAGTATCCCATCGAACACATCATTTAACTTCTACCATAATTAGTAATACTGAAGAAACCAACTTTGCCCCTTCCCTTAAATTGTTCAGATAATTATAGAATATCCATATTGAGCACATCCAGTCTAATGTAACTCAGGATGCAGCAGAATGCTGCAGGTGAACTACACCAGTGTTTTGGGCTCCCTGTATGCAACTCGGTTTGTCAAGAACATCATTTTTATAGTGCATGTTCCCCTCAAAAAGTTTTATTCTTGCTGTCTTGTTGGAAACCTCTGCTCCAGGCCTTCTTTAATAAAAAGATATTCTGTTTTCTCTCCAGGTGAGGTTATCTGGCATCTGAGTAATAGTATTTTTTTGTACCCTGTTTAACCATGTATTTTATGAGACTTTTGTTTTGTTCTTTAGAGTTTTCTATAAAGGTATTCTTTCACAATAACTCTGAACAGATCAAGCAAATACAGATGGGGATTTCTAGCAGCAAATATTAAACGTAATTGGGAAAAAAAATTATAACATCTTATTTTTAGAAACAACTAAAGTTTTGAAAACACTTTCTACTTAGATTTAGATGAGGACAGAGGAACACTTGAAAAAAGATTTTCTTCAGCTGTTGGGTGAAAAAAAAATTATATTAAGTAATAAAAATAAATTCAAATATTCCAACATGATGTTTCTAATCTACTTTTCCCTCAAGACTCCATATGAAAACATTTTAATTGCTCAAATAATATCATAGAAATAAACAGGCACTCTAACAGTAAGGAACAAGCAATAACTTATTCTTGAGCACAACTAAATAACAAGAACTACTTAATGAAAAGTTATTAGACCCGCTACCCAGATGGACCGATTTTCTAACCATACTTCTTCTTTATCCTTTGAGACTTAAGGCCCTAGAGGCACTTTTCTTTACTTTCCTATTAAGTTAGTATGATATTTAAATAATAATTCTGTTGTTCTTAATTTTAATCTACTTAAAATGAAGTTTCCAGGATTTCAATCACTTTTCAAATTATTGAACTAAAAATAGTCATTAAGTAGATTACACACAGTATAGATATTACCTCAGGTCCACACAATATTTTGGTTCCTAAAAAACAACATACCAATTTGTACTAAACACTTAAAACTTTCTTCTGAAAAGCAAAATAATTGGACACCAATCCTCCACTGTGTTTCACAGATTCAACTTCGAGTGGTAATAGATGACCTACAGAGTATTCTATATTCTACAGAGTATAACATTAGCCTGTAATGGGATACTCACACATATATAAAACACAAACATGTGGCAAATAAGTAAGAATGATAAAATACAGAGATACAAAACATTGCAGAGGTAAAATTTCAGCAAACCACAGCTGGCTAAACTCTAGCAGTAAAGATGAATCACTGTTTACAAACAAATAGAGCAAAACACTTTGGTTTTGACAGCATGCTGTTTCTCCTATATGTTTTATGTTATTTCTCAAATTTAGAAAGACAGTCCTTGTTATAATGATATTTATCTAATATATATCAGTATACTGAGAAAGACACCTCTTCTTCAATTTTTAATCTAGAAGTCACATGTAGGCTCTGACTGCCAAAATTACAAGTTACAAAGAAATTTTATACTTAAGAACTACCAGATCAATTTAACAAAACACTTAACAGTGCAAAATACAAGCAATTGTACAGAAATTCATAATAATCAATGTTTTCGCTATTGTTTTCACTATTTCACTACGTTTTCCTCTTCATAAAACAACTGAAAACTCAGAGGAAAAAGCAAATTTTAACTTTTTAACTTCAGAAACATCTTAAAAATAATGTATACATCTGGAGTTAGTGACAGGCACAGACATGATTAATTTCAGCACTTGTTATTTCTTCACTGTTTTTAAAAAATTGCCTGGAGTGTTCTAGGAAGGAAAGCCCTTTGAATTAGTGATGGCTCTCACAGCTCCCACCTCTGTTATCACCTTGTTAGTTGAGAGCAGCTAACATTAAACATTAAAAGTACTGAGAAGCAGTTCTAACTTTCCCACAATCCTATGTGATACAGCACAATAAACTTCAGATCTACAAGCAGCACAAAGGCACAGGTTTATCTGGGAGGGAAAGAAAAGAAATATTTTAAAGATGTATTGCTTTTTGACTGTTCAGTTGTTCTTTCATTTGCTTGTTTGGAGTGGGAAGGTAGCAGGATTAAGAAGGGATGGGGGGGAATATTTGTCCTATTTCTTCTCAGCTAAACTTGTTAGAAGGTGAGACTGTTGAAGTTTTTTCAAAAGATGAATCAGTAGACAGAGTACTGGCAAGTATATCATATGATATACTGTGCTGGTTTTGGCTGGGATAGAGTTAATTTCCTTCACAGTGGCTGATATGGGGCTGTGTTTTGGGTTTGTGCTGAACACAAGGTTGATAATATAGAGATTTTCTTTTTTGTTATTGCTGAGCAGGGCTCAAACAGAGGAAAAATCTTTTCTGTTTTTTGCAATGCCTCAATGGAAAGGAAGAATGCATGGAAGGCTGGGAGGAGACACTGCCGGGAGAGGTGACCCAAAGTGATACCCCAGACTACATGGCAGCATGCTCAGCATACAAACCTGGGGGAAGAGGGAGGAAGGGGTGGGGTATAACATTTGAAGTGATGGCAGTTGTTTTCCCAAGACACTGTTATGTGTGATGGGGCTCTGCTCCCCTGGAGATGGCTGAACACCTACCTGCCCAAGGGAAGTGGAAGAAGCATTCCTTGCTTTACTTTGCTTGCATATGTAATTTTTGCTTTTTCTATGCACAGAATTAGAGAATTTCAGAACATTCTGAGCTGGAAAAGACCTACGAGGATCATCAAGTTCAACTATTCTCAATCCACAAGTTTTCTACCTTTTACCCTTCCTCATCTTTACCTGCTGGTGGGGAAATCACTGAGCAGCTATGTTGGGCTTGGCTGATGGCTGGGGTTAAAACAACACAGACCTATAAATATATGACAAACTATCAGTTTGTGCATTTTTTTCTAATGCAACATAGAAATGCCTTGAGTTTTGTTCCTCATATACAATACAATGAAAGAAGCATGCATGATTTTGTGAGACTTTGGCAAATTGTCCTAGTCAGAAGTTGTCTTCCTTGTGGATGAACACAGATGTAGGCTTACATACTCTTAACGTAAGAAAGAAAGCAAGCAGATTGGCCATGACTAAATATTTATGAAAACATGAAGAAGTCAGTGCTTCCTCTAGAACTTCTGACTGGCATTTGATCAAAATAAAGTATGTCCTCACCTACACAGCAAATGTAATAAATAATTAACATATATCCTACTGCATTTTCTGCTTGTGGTTCATTCTATCATACTTTGAGAACATCATTAATTGTCTCTCCAATCATGACTCCTCCAATCATGATGAAGTTTGCTCCATCCATCCTGCTGACTGGGCTCAGGAAAAAGTGCATTCATGGGAATTCTAAAGCCTGGAGCAATGGGATGTAAATTGTTGATTATACTCAGTGTAATCAATCCAAGGCTTTTGGGTGAATTCTAAGCCTTTAAAGTAAAAAAAAAAAAAAAAAAAAAGCTAGATTTTCCTTCTGGTATTAGTTTAGATTTGATGTTGATGCAAGTTTTTGATGTCATTATACAAACAACATGTGAAATATACCAGAGATGTCTGTAATGTTTTATTCATGTAAATAATTGCCCAGAGATGGCCTGATCTTTGATGAGTTCTCCATTGCCCTCTCATAGCAGAGATAGACGATAATAAACAGAAAATAAATATTAATGAGGATAAAAGAAAATTAAGGGAGGGACTACTTTCTCCTACCCTCCAGTTCACATCAAACACAAACTAACAGTAAAAGAATTACATTTTAAATTAAATTGTTTTCGATAAACAGCACTTCAGTATCCTTTCAATGCAGTTCCATAAAATTGTCAGTTACTCCATGGAACTGTTTGGTACCAATGATTAACATCAGAATGGTAATAATTTCAAAACTGATAAACAATGTTTTCCTTGTAGAAAGTAATCCCTTCCCAGCAGGTAATTCTTGTACAATGACTTGCATCTGATGGTACAATCAAGGTATGTATTCACTCAGTCCTCTCTTTGAAAACTTCATTTTCATTAATAGTCATTCTCTGTCATCTTTAGAGAGGTCCTCTAATCTAGCATTAATGAGAAATTCTTGTTATGTAAAATAAAAGCAACAGCAGTTATAAGAGTAGTAGTAGTAGTAGTAGTAGTAGCAGTAGTAGTAGTAGTAGTAGTAATAACAATAATAAAAATTTATGTGCTTATAGAAATTGTGATCATCATGGTATACATGTGATTTGAATTTGAATTCATGAAAGCTTCTGTAAAACTGGGGAGTTTTAACACAGAGAAGTAGGTATGGCAGAAGTGAGAATTTGCATGGAAACTCCCCAATTCCTCTTTACTTCCATTCACTGCAACAATTTCCCTTAATAATTTTTAGTCACAGCTGACTTGATGTGTATAGCGGGCTTAATTTTATTTCCTGCAACACTTCTGTTTTAGAGAGTTTAAAAAAAAAGCTCCTGCACCTACTGGAGTATCAATTTCTGGCAGGTTCTCAAGTGATGATTTAGTAACTTGCTGATTTACAACAGTAGAGACAGTTACCAATAAAATAAAAATGTCTCACAGCTCCAGTGGCAAAAGCTTACAGCAGTACTTGCCTTAATCGTTCATTTAAAACTCACACTTGACCTTATACAATTACTCACTAAGGCTGTGCACTTCAAACTTCTTTCAACTACAATGGAACTTCAATTCTTTGGGAGGAAGAAAGTAGTGGAAAGCTCTAAGCAGCACAAGTACAGAACTTTTAAAATATTTGGAATTTCAGCATTAGTTATTACTTATCTTGGTTGGAAGTGTCAATGTTCATTTTCAGGGGAAACAAACAAAATAAGACACTAGAAAAAAATTGTATTTTAAATGAAAATTTATAATATTAAAATATTAAAATAGGTCTGTTAGCTCCCGACAACCTAAGAACTTCAAAATCATTTACTCAAAAGACAACTATTGCGATTTCTTTAAGACAGAAATAATTTGAAACACATCAATTTTTGATCTAGGAAATTTTCTTTGGTCAACTGACTTAGTAATATTACCAATGACGCTTCAAGATGAAATTCAAAGGTCTTTAATTTTGTCATTTCTTACTGGCTGCTGGCCTTAAAGGCAAAGCAAAACTTAAGTATTCAGGATCTATTACTACAGAAAAAAACATAAAATTAAAATAATAAAAATATATTTATATAGAGCAAAAATTAAAACCCCATCCTGTTGTCTTTGACGGGTGGCAGCCTACTGGAAAATCTAGCTATCAAAATTCATTCAAAACATTCAAACTTTCCTGGTTTTGTAAATGGGTCTAAGTATATTAATGCCAAGAGTAGAAGCACCTAACAACTAATGAAAAGGATTTAAATTCCTGGTTAACATCACAAGAAGAAAGGAGTAAAGTAAGTTCAAGTAGGTCGGTAGTGGCTCCTTCACGGATCTGCCATAATCACTAATCATGAAAATGCTCTTCTCCTAAGGTAATTTTTTTGAATTGTAACACGCTAACAAAATTCATACCATAATACTTCAGATGTAAACTGTCACTTTTAAAACAAACTACCTCTCCTACAGAAATTTTCACTTCCAAAACAATAGATACATAAGGATTTTTTTTTCCAGATTAGAGATTGAAAATGAACAATATGCATTAGGCTGGCCAAGTTCTCTCCAGATGTTATTGTTCATTGTTTAATTTAAATAATTTAATTTATTTTTCCCATAATAATGACATCTTGTCTGTAGCATGGGCAGAGTTCTTGCATTTTCAATTCAGATGAGTGTTTTGACATAGTTGTTAGGATTTATTTCTAAATAAAAATACTTTGTGTTTATAAATAACAGCATAAATGTGAAAAAATCTGTTCATTCAATTCAAACATTTGACACAGGATTTTTTCCTGTTTTGAGCTGTATCTGAGAAAGCCACTAGTGAACATATTTTATACTTGATTTGTTTCATCCTTCAGAATTCTATATTGGAAAGAAGCTTGAGCCTCTTCCTCAAACCTTGCTTCCTAAATTGTAAGAGTGACCTCTAGTGCTTTACTGCTTTGCTGTGTGCTGCAAGTCTTTTTTTGCAATGGTTTTAATATGCCTCCCTGTAAGCAACTGATTTAGTTTCGTGCATAGTGCCAAATGCTATTAATGTGCAATTCAATTATCATGGTCTTGTGAAAATGGATGTATTCATAAACTGTACAATGCAGAATGATGAAGAGAATTAAAGCTGTGACTGGATTGCAGCAGAGTGTTTAACATGAGGAACTTAGTATTCATGTTTAGGGCTACACTATGCACTTGAGTATCAAATGAGATATCATTACTGAATGACAGCACAAGATCATTTTGGTGCTGCAGTGTGAATGTCTGGCTCATGGGAGCATGTTTAGTTTACAAACCATCCATATGCAAAACCCTAGGCTATAGATCCATTGAGCACTTCAAACTTCTCTGCCATTGCTCAAATGTTTCCAGGGAGCTGTCCCCTGCCACTGGGCTGGTGAGGTTATTCCTGAACATTCCTCATTGCTTTGCATGCACTTTCTTCCCACAGAATCATTACTTCAGCCCTCCCCATTCCTATGATGCACAACCAGTGCCTTAACAGGAAGGGGAGAAAATATGTTCAGTTCAGGTTATGAGCATCTGGCATTTAGGCTACTGCACTACCACGGAACACAAAATTAAATCCTTCAGCTTATTGAAGCTGAATCAAATGGAACAAGAATAACTCAGTTCTATTACTGAATTATAAATGCCCTGAAACTTAATTATTTAATAAGTTTTTTCTTTTTTAATTTACAGGTAATTAACCTTATTCAATACTAGAAACAGATTTTTCAGATACCCATATATGTATGTCTGTATGTGTGTGTATCTACCTAACTATATATCTATATATCTATATGATTTGCCTCTTAGAGAGCAGATTGTCCTTAAAACTGTAATCATGGTCTTTATTTTGGGATACCACTCCACTGGCAAGCTCATTAAAAAAAACCCAAAAAACCAAACTTTCTATTGTAACTGTCATCATTCTCTTCTGTAGTCATGCATGAACAATACTCCCTAAGCAATCAATGCAGAGACCTTAAAGTCTTGCTAGCCACATTTTTCCTTGTTACATTTCTACTGCTTTTGAACTGCACTGTGATTGCCATTCAAGTTGAGTGTCAGCTTAATCCAGGATATGCAGATACCAGCTTTCAAAATTTTCAAATGCTAAAATCCACTACACAATAGAAACATTGAACAATAGAAGTCTGCCAGTAATTTCCATGTAAGACAAAATTCCTTGGAAAATACTGCACTTCAAAAGAGAAAACAAAAAATGAAAATACAGCTGAACATGCATCCCTTAGCAAAATGCTGCTTCCAGATACTCTTAAACAGTAAGCTTTATAAACAACATTCTGTACATAGACTCGTGACAAATATCTATAGAAGAGTTTTAGAAAATTTTCAAGCTAGCAGCTTCGTGTCATGATTTCAAAGTATAAATGTTTATCTCAAAAATGATATTTATTCCAAATGCAAAAAAAAAAAAAATCATCCCAGAAGTTTTCAACACACTCTGGATTGAGTTTTAAATCATATGCAATACTTACATTTATTCCCTGCCACTGCCATGTGCTGGCGATGAACAGACAGGAGAAAGAGCAGCTTCAAGAAGATTTCAGTGACAGAATCCATGTTCACAATCATTGAGGCACCCAAAAGAACCAGAGTATTCGGAAACAGCTGTGCTGTACTTCAGTTCTGCTCCTGCCTCCTTCCCACCGCCTCTCTCCGCCTCTTCTCGCAGAGCTTCCCAGGGGCCAGGCACCTCAGCCAAACGCGCTCCGCATCTCCCGGCACACGCACGCACACCTCCGGATCTGCTTCTCAGTCTCGCAGCAGCGAGCCCCGAGGAGCAGCGGCGAGAACCTCCCCCCGCTGGCAGGCGGCACAGGGGGCTGCACCGGCGGCGGGCTGGGCACGCCGCTGCTGCCGGCAGCCCGCGGGCGCGGCGCTGGACACCCCTGGCGGCGGCACCGAGCGCCCCGGGGGCGGCGCCGGGCGGCGCGGCCGGCACGGGAGCGAGCGCCGCCGGCCGCGCTCTGCCCGCCCTGCCCGCGCTGCCCGCGCTGCCTGCGCCTCTGCGTGCTGATCAGCCTTTCCCGGCGGAGTAATTTTTCTTCCTTTTTTTTTTCTTTTTTTTTTTTCTTTTTTTACACTTTCAGCTGCAAAAGCGTTGCGAGTTCTGCTCTCTTAAAGGAAAGCGATTTGCCTGTAGGAGAGAGCCTAAGCCTGCGAGTAAATTGAGCAGGCTGCCTTTACATGAGGAGGGAATGATTGACTGCCCCTCGGGAAGAGGCACCACCACTGTCCCTGGAGGGCTTTATCGCTATTAGTGCTGGCATTAAAGAATTACGTTCTCAACTCCTAAGAGTAAACACCTAAACACAGTATAAACGTATGATTGCACCTGTCTTTCCCAGAATACTTTAGCCCCCAAATACCACATAGAGCATTTTGCTTCCTATACTTTCACAAAGCTCTCTTTAAACCCTCCTATTGCTTGTGTTTGGGAAACAGCTTCATTTAAGAAAGCGCTTCGGAGGTATTTTAAATCATTGTACTCAAACTATATCCTAAAAGTGTATGGTTTTGGTTTGGGGTTTTGTTTGGTTCTGTTTGTTTGTTTGTGGGTTTTTTGCAAAACAGGCTGAGTTACTGTATATGCTAACTCTAGCGACATTATTTCGCAAGTGTGAGAAACTGCGTAATAACCGCGTAATAACTGCGTATTAGCAAACTCATGACATTACTGAGGGTAAAAGCTGCATTAAAGGGCCACATCAATGGCTCCATCACTGCTGCTTCTGCAGTGTTTATGCTGTATGAACTATCTATGTTCTTGCAGAAATTACTATGACAGTACAAGACTGCATGCCTGGTGACTGTGAGGTATATGAAAAGCAGACTTAGCATTTGTATATTCAGCCCAGTGGTCCAAACTTTGTCTTCCTCCTTCATGTGAGCTATCTAGCAGCTCCTATGTACCAACAGTATTTTTCATCCTAAGTGATACTGCTGTGTGTGGGTTAGACACTAGGTACAATGTTGCTGACTGCTCTCTCTTCCATGTTGCAGAGACTACAGAATTTCCTGAAAATTGCTATGTAGAACTGTTCGGTGTCAAGAATACCTGTGGGATAGAGACAAACCGTGAATTAAGCTCCCATAGCTTCTGAATTTTTGTTGATTATTTAAATCAGTTTCCTCACCTCTTGAAGGATACCCTTATTAATCTACAGAAGTTAAATTAAAATGTGTTCTGGTTTCATGCTACCAAAGCCAAAGTGTGTTAGGTGTTACAAAAGTTTATTTCAGCACACCCAAAACAACTAAAACAAAAAACTTGAAAAGCAGGTTTTTGTTACATCCTTTTGAAAATCAGCATGATTGAGACAAAGAGACCTATTTCTAAATTGCTATATTGGGTAGAAAGTTTCAAGTGAAGTTAATAATCTGTTATGCAGCTGGCCTTCCACTTCTCCATGTCAACTTTTATTTGAACAAAAATGCATGAAGAAACTGTATTAAAAATTATGTGAATCATAACCTGCCTTCCAGCTCTCCTAAATCAACCTTTAAATTCTACATTCTGTTTCCAGAGTTTAGTACAACCATAGAGTCACCGTCTAGAAGCTGGATTCCTTTGCTATATAGTTCCTTGAGTTAATATTGACCTTCTAACTAAATTAATATGAGCATAAAAATGTTCCATGAGCTGCATCCCATCTCTAAAGAATATCCCATGAGATGGTCCTTGACTCTGCAGTTAGACAAAATTTCATGCTTAAAAATAGGACAAATATCACATAAAATCTTGGCAAGGACTTTCAATGTAATGATGTTCTTTAGGATTAGCTCTGAGATCCCCAGGGCTTTGAATCAGAAAGAATTATTATTCTGGTAATGTAATGCAAATTCAATAAAAAGGCCAATGCCATTGTGGGTAAATATTTGTCTTATAAAATAGCTTACAGTCACCAAAAAGGAAAATCTAACAGACAAAGGTCATAGAATTTTCTGCTTTTTTTTTTTTTTTTTTTGACTGAATTGCATGCAAATATACAAATGGATATAATGTACTTTTATAATAATGGAAAAACCGGTCTTAGGATAAAATGGTATGCCAAAACATGTACATATGTTTCTGTTTGGACAGACAGAATTACTGAAGTCTATACAGTTTTTGTATCTGGAATATCAAGATAATCATCTATTTATCCAGGGATGAATCTATGATATCTGGCACTGGCAAAGTGCATAAAATAGCATAGCTTGACTCACACAGAACATCGCAACCTCCTGTTTCCTTCTGCATCTATCTTTCTCCTGCATCCGTGAAATATTTCTGCTCACATAATCTTATCTCCGTATGCCAGCATCTCGTTTGCCATTTCTCTTCCATACAGTGTCCAGATTTTTCACTAGCTTCTGAGCTCCTCTTTGTGGAACCCAGACAAATCTTTCTGTTTCTTACAAGCTTCCTTCCTATTGTAATTTTAAAATTTCTCCCACTCTTCCAACGTTTCATTTTTCTTCTCACATCTTACTTTTGACATTTCCCCCAAACACTAAAAAACTTACTCACTCTATTTGCCTTTGAAATGAAACATTATGACCACTTGATTTGATAGGGAATCCTTCCCATTTGATCTTCATGTATGTATTCTTTAGAAAGACTGCAAATTCCCCAGAAGAACTGTGTCTTGTTACAAATTAATCCTTACAGATAAAACATCTGCAAAGTTTAGCTGTTCAAAAGTTTAATTAGTTGACCTGGGTATTGCTAGCCTTCATTTACAAATGAAGGACCTTGTAGTGAGGTCCTTTTTCTAGCAGACAAAAACTAACAGAAATTATTACTCTTTAAATTATTTACACTGTGACTTTGTGTCTTTAAAGAAGGAGCACTTTTAAATTCATGATAACCATACTCCTGGGAATATGGTGATCTGCTTATTAATTGTAAACCAATTTTAAAAAGGACAGTTATAAGCACTTCTGTTTCTGGTACAAAATCCACTTCACAACATGACATTTGTTTTCAGTGTATCACAGTTACCCAATACACATTATTTAATAACAACAAAAAAATAATTTGCTTGCAAAGCACAAAAATAGAAGTATGAAAATTCAACAGCACCCATACTGGCTAACTGAGAATATTTGTTTTATTTCCAGTAAATTCCTCATTCGAAGACATCAACCAAATTAGAAATTAGCCATTCACTTACTGCCTTCTTCACCTCGCCCTTCACTAATTCAGCTCCATCAAGCTCACTTTACTATCCAACTAACAGTGACACTGCAACTTTATTTCAGGAGGCTAGAAATAAAGATAAAAATTTTAAACCTTTATGTTCATCTTTTCCTGTTTAGTTTCCTTGGTCCCTCGTCTGCGTCATGGCCTTGGTTAACCCTCCTTCTAGTGCCACCTGCTGCAGTCGTATTGGCATTACAGGTTTCTCTTTACAGCATCTAGTCGTATCGTGCAGCTGGAGAATGTGTCTTTTTAATGCAACCGAATTCTTTCATGATCACGGAAAATCTTCCCAGTACTGTTCCTAACCCTGCAGAAAAACACTGCTGTAATTGTCTGCAGAGACTGCAGAGAGCAGAAATGCTCAAAGACAAATATAAATCAAAAATAAATGAACAGCACCACATAATGCCAGGTACACTAATAGTGATATTTTCAATGTTTTTAAGCCATTTTTAAAGAAAAAAATAATTCTCTTATCCACCTTATATTGCTAAATGTATTTTTTAAATCATAGATCTCTATATAGTAGGTATGACATAGAGTAAAAATTGATTTTCAGAAATAAGGGTAGCATAACTACTAGTTTTAGCAATGTTGTTTTTTTGGTTTTTGTTTTGGTTTGTTATTTTCCACTAGGGTCAGGATAGCACAGTTTGTCTTATTGCAAAGCTACAAATTTCCTTTTAGGCTGTATTTGTTAAAAGGGGAGGGAATGGAAACCATCTGTGTATGGCTCATTTTACCACTTACTGCAACTACATTTATTGCACCTACACTAATGACTTCATTAAGGATTTAAAACCTTTTTTTTTTTTTTTCTCAGATGGGATGCAGAACACAAGCCAGAGCAGACATGGATCCATGCACCTACAGAAGAATTCGTGCCTTTAGCACTGTTGTGAATCTGTGTTTGAAGGTTGTGGCTGCACAGATAGTTCTTTTGCTGCTACTGTCTGACCATTCAGGCTTTTCACCTGAAAGGGTGCCATGAAAATCCTGGGGGCAACTTTTTTTCAGGGTTTGTGAAAATGCTTCTTCTTAGCCCCTTTCATTTCACAGTCAAGAATTTTATTATTTCCATCATAAACACTCTGTGTATGGTGCCTCCCAACACAGGAAATAAATACAGGGTACTGGAAAACGAACTTATACACACAATCATAGAATCTTATGGTTCAAGAAGACCTCTAAGATGATCATGTCCAACCATTACCTCAGTACTGACATCTATGCTATTAAATCTTGTTCACAAGTGCCGCATCCACATGCCCCTAAATTCCTTCAGGTAGGGTCACTCCATCATTTCCTATGAAGTCTGTTACGCTGACTACTCTTTCAGTCAATAAATTATTCTTAATACCCAATCTAAATGCCCCTGACACAATTTTAAGGCCATTTCCTTCTTTGCTGTCACTGGTTGCCTGGGACAGAGGCTGACCCCTACCTGGCTGCCCCCTCCTTTCAGGCAGTTGTAGAAGGTGGTAAGGTCTCCCGTGAGCCTCCACATCTCCAGGCTCAACAAACCCAGTTCCCTCAGCCGCTTTACACAGGATGCTCCAGACCCTTCACCAGCTCCACTGCTCTTCTCTGAACATGCTCCAGTACCTCAATGTCTTGTTGAACTGAGGAGTCCAGAACTGAGCCCAGAATTCGAGGTGTGTCCTCACCAGTGCTGAGTACAGGGGCACAGGCTGCCCTGGCCCTGCTGGTCACGCTGTTGCTGCCACAGACCAGGATGCCATTGGCCTTCTTGGCCACCTGGGCACAGCTGGCTCCTGTTCAGTCTCTGCTGAGCAGCACTCCCAGGCCTTTTTCTGCCAGGCAGTTTTCCAGCTACTCTGCCTTCAGCCAGTAGCACTGCCTGCGTTTGTTGTGGTCCCAGTGCAAGACACATCACTTCACCTTGTTGAACCTCATGCTGTTGTCTTTATTCCATTGATTCAGCCCGCCTAAGTCCTCTGCAGGACATTCCCACGCTCTGGCAAATCAAGACTCCTGTTCAGCTTGCTATCGCCTGTAAACTTACAAAGGATGCATTCTTTTCCCCTGTCCAGGTCATTGATGAAGGCATTAAACAAAACTGGCCTCAAATATTTTTCTAAGTATTTAATAGTGACAGTAAGAAGAGTTTTAATAGCAACAGTAATAATAATAACAACAACAATAATAATAAAAAAACAACAACAGTGTTTAGGAAGTATGTTTAACATCTCACATGTGGCATGGGTATTTTTTAAAAGGATGTTATTCACAGTAATTTGTAGAAATAAATGTGTGAATAATAAAAGGAAGCAAGAAAACAGTATTGAAGGACTTGATGCTAAGGTACTTTGTTGAATTTTTTTTCCTAATTAGACCGTGTCTTGAAGGACAGACTACTTTAAGGCATGGAGATTAGAAAGGCACAGTGAAGGCATAAAATAGAATATGGATTTATCAAAGGCAAATCATAGTATACAAAGCTCATAGTTTTCTTTGATATCTGATTCCTTCCTAAAGGAAGAATATAAATTTTTGACACTGGATGCATATGAGTATGATACTGTTATGACGTTTCTTTGATAATGTAAAAAAGATGGAGGATAGGAAAGCATGTGAGCAATGAATCAGAAGGAAAGGCAGGAAAGAAAGGTGGAAAAAAGTGTCATTTATGTATAAGCCTTGTTTAATGTACTCATTCATGGCTACAGTGAAAAAAGCAGGAACAGGCTTGTGGGGCTTATGATTTGGGAGATTTTTAGGAAAATGCACTCAGTGTAGGAAAGGTCACACAGATGACCTTCCCAAAGAAAAGTTAGAGGACATGCAGTAGTAAAATATGCAAGAATGTGCGTTATCCGAGGCTGATATTGATCACACCAGCTGTAAGTTAGTTCTTTAGTTGGAAGCAGAAGATCCTAGATGAATCAGCCAACTCTGAGATGAATATAAGCTTAGCTTGAGCCACAAAAAAAAAAAAAAAAAAAAAAAAAGAGAGATCAATTGTAACCTGCAAAAGGAAGGTTTCTGAGCTGGGAATGGAGTGAGAGCCAAGCAGTCTGAGCTGAAAGACCAAGGGATACAGAGACTCCCTGTCCTATGCTGTGTACCAGTGTTTCAAAACACGAATTTGAAAACCTTCAAGAGTGGTGAAGAGCCAAGAACCCAAGATCCATGCCTTGGATTGGGACGCAAACCCCCAGATGGTCTGCAAATGTTTTCAAATATTGGTATAATATTTGCTTCTTTTGCCAAAAGAGTCAAGTAAATCTTGAAGAAGACTCTGGGCTGTGACTTCTATTTTACATATTTTCCTTCAACAGAAATAGAGAATTAAGATTTTCTTTAGTGCTTTATGAAGACTAACTTATGTCATTGCTCAGCGAGTGTTTGGCTTGGTATAATTCTCATTCTCAAGTAGCATACCCTGGGCATCACATAGGGAGCTTAATTGTCTGGCTGAAATCTGAGATTTCAGGCACCTCAAAGTCAGGTGAAGCTGCTTACTGTGAAGTTGTCTGCTATCATCATTCCCAAGGATACAGCTACAAACGCAGGTATAAATAAGACTACAAAGCATCCGGCCTGGAGCTCCAATATGTCTGTCTACCTGATGTATGAAAAGTGAAGCTCAGCTCTGTATTTCTCTGTTTGAGATATTTCCTGTATTTCTTTCTATATCAAACCTAGATTTCATTGCCAGGAAAGCAAGAGTCATGAAACTATGATTCCATAATGAGCCTGGGTTTATTTCCCTATGCAAATTACAAATCTCCTTGAAGTAAGAATGTGCTCTCCTTGAAGAAGGAGTATTAGGAAGGTAAACACAAAGAAATTGTTTATGTGACTTTCTTTTTTTTGACTGCTTAAAAATCAGCTCTACAAGGCTTTAGTTATATGTAATTATTTCATGTTCAAAATCTATCAATTCTCTGGAAAGCAGTCAAGTGTTCAGTTGTTGTGCAACAGAAGATTTAACTTATGCAAGCCTTATTTCCACCATGTTAGGAGAAAAAGGCATATAATATGTCTTTTCTATCTTAATTTGTGTGAAATTGTTCATTTGACAGCAGAATTAGGATACTAATCTGGTGCTTTGTTGAAGCAATGTGTAACAGAGAGATAATACAAAAGAAGAAAGGTAGTAAACAGGTTTCTGCAAGTTGAAGAAGATCAAAAATATGGGACTCAGCTCTTTCAAAAGTGTGACTATCTCTGAATTCAGTGAGTAGGTATCACCTGCATTGTCAGCACTGAGAGTAAGCTGCAAATAGCCAATGTTTCATTGATCTGGGCTGTATTTTACAAACCAGGGTCAGACTCTACATACTGTAGGTTAACAGTTGTTGACATTGTTCAATGCATTGAAACATACACACAATTCTCTGAAGGGAAATTATTTAATTTTATTTTTTTTTCTCCCTGTTTTAGATATTATTTTGCAGACATCAGAAAAGGGAAAATCAAAATATGTTCTTTTTTGTTCTTTTTTATATGTCTATGGGGATTATATGCTAACTATCTGGCCTGAATATTTTGCATATATGTGTGTGTGTGTGTGTGTCTATATATATATATAAAAACATCACATGATCCAATGAGAAACTCTTAATACCAGTGCCTAGCTGGTAAATATGATCATTATCTCTTCAAGGTGTAAGATTGCTTTGGAGGTGTGTTTCAGGTAAGTAGTCTTTCTTTATTTCATTATGAAACAGACACTGAGAGGGAGAGACATTTGGGATATGAGCAGTGACAGAAAGATTAGCAACCACATGAGTAGTTCTCCCCATCCGTATCAGCGAGCAATCAAGCTCTTGCAAATGCAGTTTCATTCTGAATGTAAAATGAGCAATTGTCTTCTCTGATGCTCTTTATTTAAAACCAAAAAGAAAAAACCTTATTCTTGTGCTTTCTTATAGACTTGACTGGACAAATTCACTCACCTGTTTGCACTGCCTTTTTTGCTGAATAATGCTTTAAGGGCCCAGACCAGCTCTTGTCTGGGAATGAGAAATCCTTGGGAATTATGTTTTTTTGTGTTTAATCTCAGGGGAAATCTCATACGGCTTTGAGATACAACATCTGAAAGTCCTGGGATGACAAACAACATGTAAATGAATCAGACAGAGGCACTTCTGATTATCCCAGATTTTACTCCATCCTTACTGCCAGCAAAACTTTTCACCCAAGACTGGGGAAAAAACCCAACAAAAACACAAGAAAAGCAAGTAACCAGTAGTTTTAATACACTGTGTCATGTAGTATTGTCCTATTGCTCTTGTGCTCAATACTCACCCTATGCACACTCATTCTGAAGGCAGCACCTGTCTTTATATATTAATTGCTCTTGCCACGCTGCCACTGCAGTTTGCTTGAAACAATGCTAACTTCTGAGTCCAGACTGGTGTGGTTTGAAGCGAGAACTAATACTCAACCTGGAAGCAGCAGAGCATCCACTATACCTTATACATTGCAAAGCAGAGGAATGCCTTGAAAAGGGTGCTGCAGAGGCTAAGCATCTGTATCTTTGCATTAGGAATCAAGATTCCCTTCAGATCCTCACACTTGATGCAATTACAGGGAAGCTTATGTTCTTTAGGCCTTCCATTCTTCCATTTATCCCTCCTGAAGCGGTAGCTAATGCCCTGGGTTTTCCACAAACCAAGGTTTAATATTGATCTTTCTCTGCACTTTTCCCATAGAAGGGAACAATTTGTCTGTAATATAACCTTGATTGAGCTTTGTGTGCCCCTATTGATATCAGCAATACTGCTAGTGCAGTTAAAAACTAAACAGAGTTAGGAAATATGCAGATTTTACAGAATTATAGAAGAAAGTAAGCAAGCAACAGACAGACTGACAAGCATAAACATTAATTATGTCATGCTGGAGAGAAATGCAAGGGTACTTGCAAAATTGGTTAGAGTCAGCCAAAACAATCAGGTACAGTTTTGTTTCTATTTATCACAATCTCAGAAGCACACATTGGCAAAGACTGGACATGTATTTCTGAGATTAAAAATTCTGAGAAACACAGGAAAAAAAGAGAAGACTTTTAGGTTTACTTCTGTTTAATTTGACATCACTAGAGCTTCTACAGAACATATCCATTGCTGTCTTCCCCAGAAACTCTCCAACTTTAATGAAAATTAAAAGAAAGAGATTCTATACTCTCTTTAATCCCCAGTCCTGCTTTCTTATATACAGTAAGAGCAACACAGTGAAAGTCATCTATACTGCCAATACAAACTTTTCTTCACCTCAAAACTTCTTTCCTTTCTTCTGAAATCTCTTTAAAAACTTTAAATGCATATCCAGTGTAATACAAGTCCCTATGTTGAAAATCTGACAGAGATTATAAAAGGATAGGACTTTTTACTTTTATAAAGTCCATGTTTAAAAAAGTAACATTGTTGTATACTGACAAATCTGCTCATTCATTTGTATGTTGTACATGATCAGACATTAATCTCATATATGTCATGTTCAATATGTTTTATAGTTGTTCTCTTCTTTTGCTATTTCATGCTTTAATAATAGGGAAGAAACAAATTATGTATTCAACTGGCTTCACTGTCTTTTAAAATGCAACATCATCATGCACATACTGAATGCAAATGATAATAAGCTATTTATTTCTTATATAACCTATATGGGAAACAGGGATAGTTGAAACCTGGGACTTTATATTGAGGACAGAGTAATGAGATTTAACTGATTTATAACTTCATCTGAATAACGCTTACTCTTTGCACTTAATATGTTGATAGAAAAGAGTTAGTTGATGACTTATGACACCTTTATATGGATCTGGTTTCAAAATTTACAACAAAATCATATATTTCAAGAATGTGTTCATTTTTACCTCATTTGGTTTACTTGCTAGAACTTTAGAATACTTGCAAACAACAAAAACAATACAAAACTATCTCTCTTATGTCTGTGCACATGACTATATTTTCCGTGTTCCAGTCTCAGTCACAAAGCTATTAATAGGAGTTTTACTAAAGTAGAAAACAGACTCAAAGTGGAGTAATAATAAAAAGAATAACCTTTTATACCTAGATTAACATCTTCAGGACAGGTGCCTGTGATTTTATTTCTGTTACCACTTATGGCATTTAATTATTATTGGTCTAGGATATCAAGGAGTTGATATATTCTTGGTGTTTTGACTACTTTAAAATAACTAAGTTCATCTTGGCATTGCTTTATATGTGATTTTTCAGCTTTTGGAATTTAGTTAACTTGAAAATTTCAGTCATCTTTGATAACAGAAGAAGCATAAGCCAATAAATTTGGTGCTAATCTAATTCAGGTTATGGAGTATTCTTTGTTAGCACAGCTTTTCTGAATAAGTCTGAGCCATTTTAGGCAAGATCAAAAGAAAGGCAGCACAGACTCATGAGGTAGGTGTTCCATCCCAAATTACACAGCCACCTACTACTCTTGATATCACCTTTAATCACCATAGTACATCTGTCTTCCTGGGCAGAGCAGCAAACCATTTTTCTCAAACGTGGCTGACCTCCATAATTACAGCATTCTCCCTGCTGCATCTTTCACAGGGCAGTTATAGCCACTGTCTGGTGAATATATAAGGAATTTAATTATTTAATGCACTACTGGTAAAAACACCCAGGCATTCTAACTTTTCTCTCTCACAATGGCCTATATATTGCCCCAAGAGTGGCAAACACCACGCAGCCTCAACAGAAATTAAAGCCATGTCTCTCAGCTTCTTAAAGGATAGATTTTCAATGGTGGAAGGCAGTCTTTCTCATTTTTTGAAGCTATTCTATTGTCAGAAAAGTAGTTTAAGATTCCCTGGCCCATAAAAAATGAGAAAAAAATCAAGCAAACATGCATCTGAACTCCCCACAAGCATCATGGATTTGGTCTGTCTTCTGGGAAGTGCTGCTGTATGCAGAATGCAGAAACAATCCCCAGGGAAAGGCTCCAGGTTTGTTAATTAGCTTTCATATTATGTCAGCTGTGGAATTGGGCCTTATGCCTTTCCTAGTTCCCTCCCCTTTTAAAATATATAGATAACTGGTATTTTCTCATGGCTGCAATGTATATAAAAAGAAAATACTGTTAATTATGAAGTGCATGGATAATGCAATAGTGAAACTATTTAAATATCAGATAAAATTAAATTTAGTATTGCATAATTCAGAAAAAAAAGCTTATTTTTGTGGTAAAATAGATTTGTATTGTTTTGGTCTTTGTTTTATGGTTGTTGTATTTTAGGTATTGTTATAAAAAATTAGAGAACCTGATAAGAAGATTAACTAATCAGATTCATTAATATGTAGAAGAAGGTGCCTCATATTTATGGGACACAGTACTTGTGATAAAAATTTGTGTCTCATAAAGCAACCTCTTTGCAAACTTACACCTTAGGTAGCCACAAACTATATTTTATGTTCAGTTTTCTTAATCTGTTCACTTTTCGCTTCCCTCATTTACAGGTTCCTTCTATGGGTTTATTACAACAGACAGTAAGAGAAGTTGCTATTTTTTCTTTATTTTGTGGTTCTCTCCTGTGTTTCAGAATTATCTTCAAGGGAATTAAGCTCAGTAAATAGTGTAGTAATACATGCAATAGTACTATCACATGGAAGAGCAACAGAGGAGTTGAAAAAAATGCAAAATCTAAAAAGCAAACAACAAAAAAACAAGCAACCTACAAACCAACCAAAAAACCCCCAACAAAATGAAAAACCTACCAAAAAGAAAACAAAGTTCTGTAAAGGAGACTGCAAAAGCCTGCAAAATGTAAATTTCTTCTAATTTATTTAAAAAATAAATTAATTCATTAACCATATATATGATCTCATTCTGTTTTTCCAATGGAGTTTTTAGACCAGAATATTTATAAAAGCATATATTTTGAGGACACCATAGCAAGGCCTATTTGGTTCTACATATAAAAATGCACATAATTAATCGACTTCCAGTAGACTTGCTCCCGACTTAGATTATATGACTGAAGGACATTATAACATTTTCATGGTGGTTTTTGTTGAGCCCTCAACTAGGTTATTAGTGCAACAAGTTTATAGTAGTTAGAGCCAACAAATTATATTTCTGTTTTAAGAGTCAAACAATTGAATCTGCTAAAACAGCATTAAAATCAGAAGCTAAGTACAGAAAACCTTATAGATTTTAGTTAAAGTAGTTATTAGAACAATTGTACCTTAAGAAGTAAAGGAAGGAATTAGCAAGTAGTATTCATGGCCTCTCATTTTAATTTAAGTCTCTAGAATCTTTCCAAGTATAATAAACACAACAGCTTTGAACCATCTTGTGTAGGTGAACTTTCAGGGCTGGTAGGTCAGATTCACAGGTGGCTCCAATTCTTCAAGGAAAGGCTGGCTGATGACACAGAACAATAATGTTTGTAAAATGTTGTTCTTACTTTCTACTGTAGAAGCAAAGTTCAAGCTTCTCAGGGAAAGAAGGCTGGCAATTAATTGAGATGGAAAAGGAATCTAGATAGAATTCAGCTGATTTATAGAATACCAGAATACCCAGTTGGGAAGGGAGCTTGAGGACCATCTGCTTCAGCCTTTCCTGGAAAAAGCATGATGTAGACTACATGGTCCAACACCAGCGTAATATAGACTACATGGTCCAGCTGAATCTCAAAAGTGTCCAATATTGGAATATTGGAATATGGGAATAATTCACTGCTCTCATTTTAAAGTTTTCTCTTCTTTGTAATCAGAATCTCTTCAGGTTTAACTTGTACCTTGGATTGTATTTTCCCAGGTGCAAGACCCCATAATTGTCCTTGTTGAACTTCAAAAGATTCTTGTTAGCCCACTCTTTCAGCCTATCCAGATGTCCCTGCAGGTGCTGAAATATTCACTAACTTTGTTTTTTCCATGTGATTTCTTGTAAAAAAAGGATTCTCTATCTTCTTTGTAACCACCCTTTTAAATACTGGAACATGGTGATAAGGTTTCCCCTGAATCTTCTTTTCTCAAGGCTGAACAAATCCAGTCCTCTCAGTCTTTCCTCACATGGCAGATTTCCCAGTCTTTTAGTCAGCTTTGTAACCTTTGCCTGGAATCTCTCCAGCCTGTTCATATCTCTTTTGTATAGCAGAGATCAAAATTGAAAACAATATTTCAGGTATGGCCTGACAAGCACTGAGTGGAGTGTGGCAATAACTTCTTTATCTCTGCTGCTGATGCAGACCAGCATCCCACTGGCTTTCTTTGCCCCAGCAGCCCACCCTTCACTCATATTGAACTTGTTGTTGGCCAGGTCACCCAGGACCCTTTCTACAGAGCTGCTGCCCCACTGGATAGATCCCAGCCTGTGCTGCGCTTCTGTATTGTATTTTCCCAGGTTTAATTAACAAGACCGTATACTTGTCCTTGTTGAACTTCATAAGGTTCTTGCTAGCCCACTCTTGCAGCCTATCCAGGTGTCCCTGAAGGTGCTGAAATTTTTACTTACTCACTCGATTTTATAGCAGCCTCAAAATTTCATCCCCACACTTGATCCCATGATCCAGATCTCCTATTAAGATATTAAAATCTTTGGCCTCTGTTTTGATCCTTGGAAGATTCCCTCAGGACAGGTTGCCAGTGTGAAAAAGAGCTGCTTACCTTTGTTGAGTGATTACTGAGCAACAAGATTAGCATCATTTTAAAAAAATTGTGCCCTCTGTCACATGGTCTGCTTTACTTATTTACTAGCATTTTTTGTATATTCAATCTGTATAGAAAGCACAATTATTAGTATATTGGAATAAAACATGCAAGCATTATGTGGGACATGAATAAAAAAAGGAAAATGAAAAAAAATGAAATGTCACAAATTAAATATGATCCAAGTTGATATTTGTATCATGATGTCTGAAGTAACCATTGTTTCTAGAAACAACCATTGCCAGAATGTAAGAAGAATCATGTTACAAACATGCACAACATAAATGTCTGACAGGACTATATGGCACCTTATCCCTCTCTTTCTTGAATTTAAATCTGTTAGGATAACTCCTCTAATTTGAGAATTGTCAAATTTGTAAGCAAGGGTTTTGAATCATCTGTTTTATAAAACATTTCCTTTCAATTTCCTTTCATCTTCAGTTTCTGTTATCCGGTGACATCCACAGCCAAAGAAACTTCTCTTGTTCTAGCTGATTCTCTGTATCAAGTTTGAGTCTCTAGAGGCTTTAAGAAATTTTAATTTTCCAAAAGCTGTAAGAGACCTGATGTATGAGATTACTCTGTGCAATGAGTTCAGAGCTAGCAATGTCTGAGATTAGTATATGCAAAACCTGTTCTCCAACACAGGCTGGATATACTGAGAAATGGGGAAGGGATAAATGTCCATAATAAATTGCAGAAGGTTAAAGACCGAGCTAGAACGAGGTATATGAGAAAGGCATCTGGAACAAGCAGAAGCTGAAGCAGATTTTGAAAAAGTCATCCAAAGGAAACTGAAAACTTTGTACCTAGTAGGAAAACTCAAAGCTTGGAAGCAAGTTTTTCATATGTCAGTGCTCCTCCGTGGAAGCTCATGAAACTCATAGGTGAAAATTTCTCCTTTTTTTGGCAGTACCAGTGTTAATAGTTGCTGCGCTCATTTGTATAGCACAGGCTATAGTGGATTTCAAGAGAGCCCCAACTCTGGAGATTTCATCAGGATTTTTGTGATTATGGTTCAGTACTAGAAATGTTATCCTAACTGCTGCTAGATGTATGCATGAATATAATATTGGGAAGATGAGAATGTCCCGATTCACTAAAAAAAACCATTTCAAAATAGTTTAATTTCTTATTCCAGAGCAGTTATTTTGCTCTTGGAGCAAAAAAACAATTTTACAATAGTATCACAATGTAAAAGGTGTGATTATCCCTTCCACAGAAGAGTGACATTATTGTGGCAGTAATCCTTAGGTGACAAAATACATTGTTTCCCCAGTTTAACACTTTCAGAATGCCTAATATTCCAATAAATTAAACAAACTAACAGTATTACTCAAGAATTCTAGCTACACTTCCTTAGTCTTCAAAACAAAACAACAAAAAAGACCTTATTTGTTTTTTAAGAACCTGTTTTCTCTATGACATCTTTTTTATTGTCTGACTGACTTTGTTTAATCTACAGCAACTATCCAAATGACATTATCCTTTAGTACTAATTGAGGTACAGGAAAAAAAAGTAACTAAAACAGCTTTGGGGTAATGAAAAGTTGTGGAGCAAAAGTGTAACCAAGCATTCAGAAGCCTCATTTCCAGAGATAAGGAAATGTTTACACAGCCTCTTATATTTCTGAATCATCCTGTCATCATAAAGTCAAATGTGCATAGCCCTCTTTAGAAAAATATTCACAGCAAATTATGCCCAGAAAATAACACAGTGAATTCATATAAGCATATCCTATGGAGAAATTGTGAGCATAAATTTATAAAGCAGTGGTCACTCACTGCTGGAAGTGATCATTTAAATGCTGCAAGATAAAGATCCTTGTGTAAGAGCCATCCACCACGGGCAGTGCCTGGTCTGTTCTGTGCGGTGTTTATGCCCTCTACTCCAGCTTGGGTGTGGACTTTTCCAGTTTCGGAATACAACCAATTCAGAAAACAGGTGCTGTAAAAGTGATGTATCTGTTTTTGTATGATTGCCCAACAAGGAGAGAATTGTCTGGCCAGTGATCTGTGTTTAGCTCTGCTTAAACTGTGAAAATACAGTTTCACACATTCTTCATCTTCCCAGAGATTTTTGCTTCTAACTTTACAATGGAGTACTTAATGTGATATTCAGGCTCCACAACAAACATCAGATACCTTAGTTTTGAAAGTCCTAAGCAGTGTTTGTTTTCTTCCAGTTTATCTTCTTTTTCACACTGTGAAACTTTTTTTTTTTTCCTGGGGTCATCCAGATTGCAGTGAAGGTGTGCTCAGTTTTGTGCCTTTGAGATAGCATTACAGTTAAGACATAATCCTAGGCACTTAGAAGATCTGCAATTAGAAGTGGTAAATAGGTGACAAATGACAGGGAAAAGTTTTTTCTCCCTTAGAACATAGAACAACAGTTCTATGAAAGATTGGTGGCCATGTCATCACACCATATCAGAAGAAATACCAGAGATGGGATTTTTTACTTTTTTTAATAACAACAAAAATCTCTGGAAGAAAGAGATAAAATTAAACAAGACTTTTGTGATCTAGCTAGGTTTGATAAACAGGTTGTCTTTCTTGAACAATTTGATTTGTGCACCTGCAGTATATAAATACAGACTTTCAAATTAAAGCAAACAAACAGTAAAAGCCATGTTTAGTATTTTTGAGTTAACAGTTTGCACTTTTTTTGGTTTTTTCAGACTTCATGTTCTGTGTTCATTTAGAAGACAAATGCTTAAAATTAGGCACAGAATGTACTCCTTTGTTGGCACCTACATCATTAATTGACCCAGTTTCTAAGTCTTGTGAAAATAATTCTGAGGCTTGGAACAGAAGTTGGAATTTTCAGGAAAAAAAATTAAACAAAACAAAAAGAAACACCATTGACTTGATACCACTTCATTTAACATTAAGAGTAAAGTTCTGTTCTTATTAGTAAATGTCAAAATCCACTATCCAGCATGTTCATTCAACAGGAAGAAATGCATTCAAGCTAGACTTCTTCTGTTTCCTTGTACCAGTGACTGGTATACGCATATTTAATAGAAATAGTGAACATAGGCTATAGACATAGAATATTCAACTCAGAATAGTTTGAGTTGAAAGTTAACTTTTGAAGTTCCTCTAGTCCAACCCCAAATTCATAATGAAAATTGCGTTATGCTGTTTGACATCAAAATTAATATTATTATATTTATGATTAAAAAAATAAAAGAAGACGCTGAAAGCAACCTACTCTGCTTCTACTTGCAAACCTGCATTAGTGGAAATGTCACATACAGAAGAGCCAAATAATCCATAAATATGTCCATTTGACTATGACAGAAATGAGATATTAATTGGAGGAAGGAAAGAAGAAATTGGTCTCTGGGTCTTAAATACTTCCTGATACAATGCTTTTTATCCCATACACTGATTTCCTTTGCTTTTATCTTCAAGGAGTTCCACATACTTGATATGATCTAGAGTCTAAGCCTTGAGTCTAAGCCATTGCCTTCCTTTCCCATACAACTTTGTGCCACAGAATAATAAAATATGCTGCTGAATAGGTTTCCCATTGGAAAAAGAGTCTGAGATACAGGTAATATTCCTGCAATTCCTGTGTCTCCTACAAGTATGTTTTCATAACTGAAACAGTATGGGGCACTTACTTAAAGACCCTTCACTTATATTCTCAGTTTTCTCATGTTGGCAGTCAAAACTGACACTTGGTTTCTTAACAGAAGTTGTTCTTCTGAGAAATTGTTCCTGACTGAAAACGAGAAGAGCAGCAGAAGAGGAGGGATTTAAAATACGTTAACCGGGCATTTTGACTGAAGTTCTGAAGCAATCAAAACCTGCAGGGGGCAAAGCCACAGCTTGCTTGGTTTTCTTTTCTGACTTTCCAGTCTCTTAGACGTACAGACTCTTACAGACTGCTAACTTGTGACCCTGAGTCTGGAAAAGAGAAGTTGAACAACAGAATGTAGAAAGCAAAAGAAAGACAAACAAAAAGCCACCAACCAAAATCACAAAACAAAACGCGCAACATAGCCATGTTACCTTTATGCTGATTACAAAGAATAAACTAATTTATTGTACAGAAATCTCCTAACCCCTTTCACTTATCAAAAAGCAGATGTTACAGTCTAGAGCATTCCTTGTAGTTTCCCCTTAATTCATATTCTCTGACTTTTGCCTTTCTTCTTGTTCAAATTCTTGCTTCAACACTAGCTTTCTCTTTATCTCTTCTACCTCCTTGTCCTCTATCCTGCCCCTGCTGGATTTGGTAATGAATTTACCATTATTTTCTGCTCTGCTTCAGAAATGTATGCAATATAGAATACAGAACATAAAGGTAACTAACCATGAAATACGGAGGTAAGCAGCCGCTATGGTGGCAAGAGACACATAGTGTTAAAGTAATACCAAAAAAGACATCTAAGGTGATTTTAAGAAAGCAAAAACCCTGCTGAGATAAAGAGATCTCTCAGACCTAAACATTCATCACCATGAAAGTAATGAAGGTCCTTTAAAGGATAATTATAGACCCTTTTGAATACTTAAAGCCCTGTTAAGAGTCTGAGAAACATTTAAATGGTTTAGTGGAGTCATTACAAGGCAAAGTACACGGATAGAAGGAAACACACTATCAAGATGATTAGGTGCATTAGAGCTAATAACACATCATTTTGTTCATAGAATATGTATCAAAATTATTTACATATTAAGGTATATATTGATAAAGTTTGGTCATGAAGCAAATGCCACCTGAACTGGTTACTCCAAAGGTAAATTCTGTGGAAGTAAGATGCAAAATTACTATGTATTCTTCATAGCCCTGTGTAAAACAGTTCTACATATTTGGTAGACTGAATGGGGATGCTTATAGTCCTTATTTTGCTTAAGAGAAGTCCCAGTGTATCAGGATTCTCTAATTTGTCTGCTTAGAACAGATGCACAAATTAAGTAAAATGAGGCTTTCTTTCTAAGACACAAAAGAGCTTCATTACGACTACATATATATGTGCACCATTGGCAAACCTGTGTAAAATTAGCTGTAGTTTGTCCAAAACCTATGCTCAGGCATAATCACTTGAAATTTGTGATGTAAAATACATGTGAGCAGTTTCTGTAAATCTATTTATGCATCATTTTTCTGCTCAAAAACTGAAAAATAAATAAACATACGTTACAGATTTTAAGAGCATAATTTTGGACTCTAAATATGTGGTCAAATTCCTTGTTTTGTAAAAGCTCATCTTTGTAAAAAGAAAAAGA
Source organism: Fringilla coelebs (assembly GCF_963513975.1). Lineage (NCBI taxonomy): Eukaryota > Metazoa > Chordata > Aves > Passeriformes > Fringillidae > Fringilla > Fringilla coelebs. The sequence continues at coordinate 40,401,564 of NC_140031.1, forward strand.
TAGATTCAGCCACCTGGATCTGACCTCTGGTCACACGGTGATACCCTTATTCATATTTGTGAACCTACAGAATGATTCTACTGTACAGTTTCATGAAGTAGTCTCTGAAATGGGTAATAATTAGGACTTGAAGATTGGTGCTGGAATAGATGTTTAAATTGCATACAAAAAGGTTCTAGTTTTGTTTTTCAATAGACAAAATATCTAAAAGTATCTCCTTTTTGCCCTGATTTTCTCACCAGCAATTACCTCTAGCATTAATGTAGGAGAGAGAAAATTTTCAAGGTAAGTTTCTTGTGAACTAATGAAATAAAATTAAATTTCTAAAAAAATTATTCCTCATTATATTACTTTAAAAATCTATGTTGATCCATTCTTTCACATCCAAATGTTCTAAAACTTACATTTTGAACCATAAAAATGCAAGAATGTGTTTTATCTATTGTAGAATTGTTTAATTTCTATTTGTCATTTCATGGACCAAGATAAATAACATTTTAAAAACTCACGTAGCATGCCTGAACTTGCTTTTGATATTAGGAAATAAACAGTTGAATATATGGATAGTAGCTTGTATGGACACAGATTTGCAGCTGCCCCGAAATATTTTTCGCAGTACATAATCAAATGAATGAATAAAGCCATCAAATATTTTTTCTATTTGATAATAACTGTATGTACACTACCCACAGTAACTATGACAGGCTTCCTGATGTGTGAAAGTTTGTCTGAACTGTCTTTGCAGCAGAGGTAGAGCTTCTGTAAGGAGCACAATAAAGAGCTGAGCAGAAATAACCCCTGGAGGGTGCAGACACGTAGCCAGTCTTGGCTGCGTTGGTAGCCTGGGGAGGCATGGGCTAAGCACAGCACACTTGTGCCAGAAGCCTGGATGCAGTACAGCTCCACAATAACAGAAGTACAAAGATGTCTTTATATTCCTCTCTCCTCAGCTACAGCCAGGGATTTCTTCCACCCTGCTCAATACACTCCAGATCCATAACAAAGGGTGAAGGGCAAAACAATTCTGAAACCCCAACTGCTGTATTTATTTTGAAGATATGCATGCTCAAAGATGCTTTGTAGTCACAAACACAAATCAATACTTGACAGATTCACAGCATTTCTGGAAGGTGTACAGGAAGAAAAGCAAAAATGTCTCCTGGTAGGGATAGCTGTGCATAAGTAAGCATATTGAAACTACTGATAAATGTGCAATGTAAGTTATAGCTGGGCATGAGTTGAACAGCAGCACAGACATGGTTGCCTTGCAACAGTCACTATTAAAAAGCACGTAGCACAACTGAAACTAACCTAAGTGAAAAGACAGTGTAACATGAGGGATCTTTAATTCATGTATGTATTTGATGAGGCTTTTAGGTTGAATCTTTGATTATTTTTAAAAGACTGCTTTTCCAGATCAGATCTTGATTGAGTAAAGGAGCAATTATTTTTTTAAAAGGTATCGGTAATTGCAGCATGAATTTACATCACAGAAAAAATCTGTACACAAAAGCAGGACCAACCAGTTCTCTTACAGCAAATAATTACATCTTCTACTTATATGGTATATATATTTATACACTTTCGCTGAGAAAAAAAGGCTGTCAACCTTCAGTTCTTTCATACAAGATAAACTGTGGATTATCTGTGCTGTGGAGATTCATACCACAAAAATTAAGTGAAAATGCTTTAGAAAACAGCAAGTAAAAAGCTGTATATGTACTCAGGATTCTCAGAATAGATGTCTAGAAAGTAAGCCACACTCTTAAATATTTGAACATTGCATTACAAGCTGGGGATTTTTTAAGGGAAAGTAGCTGTCACATACAAAAATTCAGCGTGGGTGTTTACTCCCCTAACTCCCTGTCAAGGTGAAGATAAGCTGATGTGTATTTCACCTTAATGACTGTATGTAGCTCCTATTAACTCTAACAGTCTAATGTATTTGTCAAGAAGAACAAGGCCCTGGAGTCAATTTGCAAAGTTTTCATGAATTTCACTAGTCGGTTGAAGGCAAAATACAAAAATAACACATTTACTTTGCTTAAAGAAAAATTAAATAATGCTAGTTGCTTCAAGAAAACAGGAAAAACTTAATCCCTCTATATTGTTCCATGTTTTACTAGACCATACATATATTTAAAAGCAATTCACAGTCTGCTAAAATAAGTAGTCTTCATTTAAATTGGAACAGTTAGTCAAATGGAGCTTCAAGCTACAAATGTGCTAAGCTATCTACTCGTAATTTTATCTAAGGATGCATCAGGATGGAAGACTGGCTTCTGAACTTTATTTTTTGAGTTAGTTAAAATCTGTTCCCAGAAGATCATAGCAATGTATATATCTAGAGCTGGGCACAACTCATATTTTTGTTCCTAAGTTTTGTGAATGCAAATTCCTACTCTGATTAGTTCAGAAAATGTAAAGGTGTCCTCCATCACCTTCACAATCATTTCAGACCTCTGTCCCTTGTCTGCAATTGTGAAGTTCTTACCCAGTCGCAGCTAAGCAGGGAGGTCCCAGAACGCCAGGGTCGTACAGCTAGTCACTGATTACCCAATGTGAGGGCTCATCTACAAGGGCAGGAAGGAGGATCTGGGAAATTATAGGACTCTCAGCCTGGTCGTGTTGCCAGGAAAGGTCACAGAACAGATTATTGTGAGTGCAATCATAGAGGACAACCAGGGCATCAGGGCAGCCATAATGAGTTTGTGAAAGGCAGGTCCGGCCCGAATGACCTGAATAACTTCATTCTATAACAAAGTGACCTGCTTATTAGATGAGCAAAATAATATGCATGTTGTCTGTGGACTTTGGTAAAGCCTTTAGCACAACATGAATCATTTAATGCCATAATACAGTGGGTACACTGTATTCTTCCAGAGAAACTGGCTTTCCATGGTGTGATGGGTGCACTCTTTAATGAGTAGAAAACTGGCTGAATGTCCAGGCACAGAAAGTGGTGGTGAATAAAGTTAAATCCTGTTGGTAGCTAGTGGCAGTGGTACTCCCTAGGGCTCGGTATTGGAGCCAGTCTTGCTTAATATATTTATCAATAATCTGGATGAAGAGATCAAGTGCACCCTCAGTAAGCTGACAGATAGCACCAAGCTGAGTGGGAGCATTGATCTGCAGGAGTGTGGGAAGGCTCCACAGAGAAAGCTCTGGAAAGGCTGGATGATAGGCAGAAGCCAATGACATGAGGTTAACAAGGCCAAGTGCTGGGTTCTGTCCTTGAGTCACAACAACCCCAACCAGTGCTACAGGCCTGGGACAGGCTTTCTGGGCTGGAGAGCTGCCAGGTGGAAAAGGACATGCTGATGGATAATGGCTGAACACAAGCCAGCATGTGCCCAGGTGGCCAAGAAAGCCAATGACATCCTGTCCTAGATCACCAGTAGTGTGGCCAGCAGGACCAGGGCAATGATCTTCCCCCTATACTGGGTACTGGTGAGGCCATACCATCAATTGCTCAGTTTTGGGCCTCTCACTACAGGAAACCCACTGAAGTGCTGGACCAGAGAAGGGTAATGGAGCTGGTGAAGGGTCTGGAGCACAAGTTCTATGAGGTGCAGCTGAGGGAGCTGGGGTTGTTTAGCCTGGAGAAAAGGAGTCTGAGTGTAGACCTTATCACTCTCTACAACTGCCTGAAAGGAGGCTGTGGAGAGGTGAGCATTAGCCTCTTGTCCAAGATAACATGTGATAGGGCAAGAAGAAACACTCTCAAGTTTTGCCAGGGGAGGGTTAGGTTGGATATCTGGAAAGTTTTCTTCACTGAAAGAGAAGTTAGACATTGATATTGGTTGCAAGTGATGGAATCACCATCCCCGGAAGTATTCAAAAAAACACGTGATGCTGGCATTTTTGAGTGTCATTTTGATCAGGGCTGGGTTAATGGTAGGACTTCATGATTTTAGAGGGCTTTTCCAACCATCATCATTCTAAGTTCCTAAAAGAGGAGGAATTGTCCTGCTCCGTTCTGCTCTGATGCAGCCTCATCTTGAGTGATGTGTACAGTTTTGGGCACCTCAGTACACAAAGGATATAAAACTATCAGAGTGTCAGAAGGAGGACAACAGAAATGGTGAAGTAGCAGCTGAGCTCACTTGGTCTGTTCAGCCTGGAGGAGGCAGAGGACAGACCTCACTGCAGTCACAACTTCCTCATGGAGGGAAGAGGAGGGGCAGGCACTGATCTCTTCTCTCTGGTGACAGTGACAGCACCCAAGGGAATGGCCTGAAGCTGTGTCAGGGGACGTTTAGGTTGCATATTAGAAAAAGGTTCTTCACCCAGAGGGTGATTGGGCACTGGAACAGGGTCCCCAGGGAACTGGTCACAACATCAAGTCTGAGAAAGTAAAAAAGTGTTTGGATAAGGTACTCAAGGTACATGGTGTGATTCCTGGGGTTGTTCTGTGCAGGGACAGAACTTGGACATTAAGATCCTTGTGGATCAGGATATTCTATCATTCTAGGATTCTATGCACTGACTATGTCAAACTTCAGCATGTTGTGCTGTAAAAGTTCAATTAGAGCTTATTATGCTACACTGACAGTCTTCATATCCCAAACATTACCTTAACCTTACACAGGTAAAATGGAAACTTTATCTCTTTCTTCAAGCTCTTTGAAAGTTCACTTTTTATTCCTCTTGGTGTTTTTTCCCTTTTTCCCTTTCCTTTTTACTTTTTTTTCTTTTTTTTTTCCTCCTATGGACTGCCCCATTACTTTGTCTGTCATCTTTTACTAATATCTGAATACAATATTTAATGCAGATCTTTCTCTAGATCTTCACCCCTTTATATTCTAATACTTTTCTGCTGGAGAATATCACATGAAAATGTCTCCTCTTATCTAGGTGCATAAATAAGTATATTGTGCCAATTCATTTCCTACAATTTCATTTCTGAGATGACCTTGGTAAATTTGTCTTGCCACACCATGAAAAATTCATCTTAGATGCCATTTATTAGCCCTTTTAATCAAGTTTCCTCATGGAGTGGTCACTCTCCATGCCACCACTTGATGTCACATTCCTGCATTGAAACAGTACCACAGTTTTGCTTACATTAAACTCTTTGATAAAAAAATTATATTGTAATGTACTTTTTGGTAAAAGGAAGCAGTGTCTGAACACATGCCACTTCAAACGTAGATGAATCTACAAACCAAATTCACATAGACAAAGACCAACAAGGACTTTTAGTTATTGCTGGTAATATTTATCCCAGCAATCTAAAGTAAAGAAAACCAAAGAGAATCAGTCTCTTTAATATTGAACCAACCTGAATATAGTCCTTTTAGTATTTTACAGGACACTCACTGATTTCTAAGAAATTTATTGGGGTTTATTTTTGCATAGCTGTAGGCAATAGTATTTACTAAGCATCACCATTTTCCAAATATATAATTTCAAAAGATATCTACCCAATTGAGTTACTATATTGCACATCTTGTTTGATAAATGTAGTACTATTCCTTGCACAAACCAAACTCTCAACACAAATCCTGCAGCTTCAACATAGAAAGGAGATTGATGATAAGTTCAGAAAAAACATGGGATTTTTTAGTCTGTGAGGTGCAAGACATAGACCTTAACTGTTTTTTCCTTCCCCACAGCACTGAGGATAGCACACAAGTTTTTAAATGACAGATGGGAAAACAGGTAATCAGTTATGAAGTGGATGTGTCTTCATAGATATCATTCTGCCAGATGTTATATTAAAAGTGGTGTAATTTAAAATTACTGCCTGCTGATAAATAGATTATCTCATACAGACAAGTCACAATATAGAGCCCCTTAAACCCATTTGGAAATAGAAACAAAGAGAGTGGGTCTTCAAATTTGTGGATTCATTTGACAATTGACAATCCCCTTGAAAGCTAAGACAGCAAACTTACAGTAATTATGCATATGAACAGTCCACGGACAGGGCAAAGAAAAGACCTTTTACTTTCTTATACGTTTACATGCTTATTATCAAACACCTTGAATATTAGTATTTTTGGGTCCTTTCCCTCCAAACTCTTATACTTTTTTTTCTGTAGCTACAAGTTGTGTTGTAGATGCTGTGCAAAAAAGTAGGAATGGAAAAAGATCCCTCTACTAATTTAATAAACTGCCAACACAGCTTTTAATGGTGCATGTCTCCAAGTATAAGAAAACTCGGACTGGCTTTTGGGTTGCAAAACATGAAATAAAACACTGCAAATTATTCTAAGAGGCATTAGAGTTCTCTTAATTTTTCAATTTTTTTTATAATTAAAAAAATCCCAAGACACTGTAACTAAGAACATGAAACTATAAATAGCTGAAGAAATCCATAATTTCACTGATGTTACAACATTAAAAATCAGAGAATTTATTCTTTTCTAAGCAACACTTATTGGAATAAGGGGTTTGGTATTTGATTTGTTTTTTTAAATAATTAAACATAGAAAATTTGTTAATAAGCAGATTTAATTTCAATTTCAATTTCAAAGCACTCGACAGATTCCCTCACAGTCTGCCACAATACATAGTATTTAATTAGAAATTAACAATGAGATAAAATGGTGTTCCAAAAGAAGCGACAAACTACTAGACAGAGACCCAAGTCCTTTTCTTAAAGTGTGAATTTATATGTACTATCACCCACAATGTATTTTTGCTTTTAGGTAAATTTTGTGTACAGAAGAAGTTATCCATTATGCTGAAATAGGCTATACACTGTGTGGAGATGCAGGTCCTTTTCCACATGAAACCAGCAAATTTTGTAGCATCTAAAAGAACAAGACAATATTTAACTGTGTATGATGTCATCCAAAGGTCAAATCTTCATCCAAGACATCCACAGCTTTTAATTGGACCGGGATATTCACTTTTAAAAGAGGGAATAATTTTCCTGTTAAATTACACTCTTTAGCTGATTGTTCATACAGATTTAATTTCATAGATAAGGGAACAGGGATGCATCCAAATTCATTCAGGGTAAAATTACCTCAACAATTTATTGTAGAGATACATCATGGTGCCAGTTTACAGAAGGACTTCCCTCAGCTTCAATTACAACCAAATTACCCCATTTTCAAGGCTTGAAGAATACAGCAACAGAGTTCAGACAACAATGGGAAAGCATTTGGGGAAACTTCCGCTTCCCCAAATTCCTTAAAAGACAAATAGCTCTTATGTGCTTCCATATCTTCTGCAGTAATCCCTAGACTTTTTAGCTTACAGAGGGCTTTTATACATGACTATCAGGTGCACCTGCCACTGCTATGCAGTAACCTTGCTCCAGGGACCGCCAATGTGGAAAGCCAAATTGGAGACAGCTGCTTGGATCAACCTACTGCTCATCCAGTGATGGCCAGCACAGGTTGAAAAGACTGCACCCACACATAACTTTCTCATACTTTCCAACAGCAGCAGGACAGCCTTCTGTAAAATGTAATTCAAAGCATTTATTTTAAACCTTTAGACATTGAATCTAGCATTCTTTCAGACCTGTGCTACAATACTTGCTCCAGTTAACGAATGTTCCTGCTCTATCTCAGCCTTGCTAGAAGCTTGGAGCCGAAACTGACAGTTCACATTAAACCACATATTTGCTCACTACCACACATACATGGAAGAAAAGTACATGTAAGAAATATCCACAAGTCAAAAATTTTGAGTTTGTTTATAAAGATAGAAAATCACGAAATCTAACTTCTGTGGAGTAGTGTGACAAGCCGCATCCTCAGTCATTACTATTCCTGGGGTATGCAAGCCTCATCAGAAATAGATGTAGCTCATCACTGTTAAAAACGTTTTCAGACAAAAGAAAATAGTTGCCAGGCAAAGTTTATTCATAGCATAAATCCAGCAGGTGTATTAGTGTAAGGAATCAGAAGGTTATACTATGCTTTAAGTCAGTGTTGTCAATCAAATGAGGAGTAGAAAGCAAAGGGGAGGTTACAAGCCAAGTAAGATTTTATTGCCATCTGTTGCCAAATGAAAATTTTTCTTCCTATTTCACACTGTTCATTTGGTCTTCAGAACAGTCTAAGCCAACTGAAAAGGTAGACACAGAAGAATTTGTAAATTTATTGGTGTCTCATACCCTGCAAAATAAAGGAAGGGAATAAGAGTAAAACAACTGGATAGCAATCTGTCAAAGATTTGAAAAGTAGGCCAGACAAGAGTGGGGCAGAAAATCATTCTTTTATGCAGGTTGAAATTTTTTAATAGAAAACTCATACATGAATTCAAGAAATAAGAAAGTGTGAATGATCACAGCACTTCTGGAATGTGGGAGAACTGGGTTGAACTCTAGCTACTAGAGTGTACAGAGTTGCCACTGATTTAAGACACTATTTAAGCAGAAACATTTTTGGTAAACCCTAGGCACCCTGTGGAGCACAGGAGGGTATCAAGAGCCACGTGATGGGTGATGAAAAGCCATGGTACTTCTTGAGATCTTTCACAAACAGGAAATTCATACTTCTGGTTTCTTTCAAGGTTATCTTAAGTCTCCTTATGCTGAATTTTAAATCCTTGGAGCAGGCAAAAATGGCATTATAATTTCTGTGTAAAAGCAAAATACGAGGAAGTTTTTTGCATCTAGAAAGCAAAAGTTTACACATTGCTATGTGACATAGAAACCCTAATAATGTGTATTAAACACTAACAAAAACTAATTTCTTTATAAGAAATCTAAAGAGAGCAGATTAAAGGAATAATTGTAGACTATTTGCCTAGAGTCATATGATATTTAAAGCTTTATGTCAAAAACTGGAAAAAATTCATTTAATTTTTGTTATAACAATCAGGGAAATTACCTAAATGCAGTAGTATATATAGTATATAAATCTCTTTGAGAAGCTTCTCATGAAAGAATTCTGGAAAAAACAATTTGGGTACAGCTACTACAGGGTGAAGAATGAAGGGATTTGTATTGTGCCTTTTAATTATATTATTAGGAGATAAGTATAAGAATATTTACTTTTCAGAAGTTACAAGTAATGTGAATCTCACAAATCCTATTATTAATGATGGAATTATGAAGCTCTAATATTCAATTTTTATTATAATTTTTGCCATGGTTTAATTGATTCTATTAAAACTGATGGATTAAGAATATGGAAACTATGCTCTTGCTTCAACTATGGAAAAATATATTCTTGTTAAAATAAAGCTCTGTTCTCTTTAGATCAATAAATGTTTCCACTCTTTCTCAAATTTAATTTTTATATCTTCTTATTTTATGCATATCTCACGATGTTTTTGATATTGGCTGAGTGTGAATCTAGAGATATAGGAATGCGATATAAAAGAAGTTCCTATTTTTTAAAGGACAATTAGCAGACTAGATTATAAAGTTTTAACACCTACTGGGATGAGAAGCCCCATCTGTCACCTATCCCTCCCTGCTATATCTAAAATATATAGTAATCTGCATTTCTCTACCCTAATATCAATTAAATTCACTTTCCACCCAGGCATAAACTTCAACCTACATTTTTGTTATGTCATTAGAACTAGGATGAGGTGTGGAACCACAACTGAATTTATGTGGAACACAGTGATTTTTATGCAAATCTTATGATTTATGTCCTCTGCTGTTTCATCAGGTCAACCCAGGTAACTGAGGTTACAAGACTGATACATGTTTTCTTTATAACTCTGCCTTTCTGGTAGAATATTTCTTACTAGAGAAACAACAGCAAGAGTGAAGAGAGGGCCAGTACAGTGCTATTCTACTACACTTTTAAATTTTATTCCAGAAAAGTTTAATAATTTGATGCAGGTGTGCAAAAACGTTTTGTACCAATAAGTAGTTTGCTTCTGGAAAGGCTTTAATTGAAATTTAATAATAATTTTCTATAGCAGACAACACACAATTACAGTTGTTCCTGACCCATATAAGAATTTAAGATAAATTTGATAAAAGTTTTAACTGCGGTTTCCATCACAACATTAACAAAATTCTGGTTCCTGTTCTGTTTGGTGCAATTATCCTGTGGCTAATGTATTTCTCCAATAAATATGTGACTTAATTCTCTTCCTTCCTATAGGTTTTGTTCCTCTCTTGCCAAAAGACTCCTGTATCTGTCAGACCATCTGGTATTCTCAGGTAGCTTTTACTGTAATCGTTCTTATAAAGAAAATGAATACAGATTGCTCAGAGAAATAATAACCCCAGGGAATTATGATTTTTTTTGACTGAGAAGTGGATTATCATGTGAGAGATTACCATTATTTATTATGATCCTAAATTTCACAGCACCATGAAAAATGTGCTGTTCACAGGGACCTACTTTTAGACCATATGACCTTCCTTAGGATAAGCTCTACCTAGCAGACACTACCTACTTTTAAGAGCTGAATCAGATGCTGTCACCCAATATTGCTATTGTTCCTGCTCTACTAAGTTTTAATATATGCTTTTCTATGGATAGAAGATTGAACAGTTCTACAGAAATGGCAAATCTTTACTGACTTTGTGGATCCTAAATGACAGACAGACAGACCACCTCATGGTGGAGAGGTCAACCAGGGTGCAGAACACCAAAGAGATCACAGTTTTGCCACCTTAATCTATAAACTATTTCAGTCTATTAATATTCAAAGACAATTCATTCTCCTGACAAATCAGAAGAACCAAGGGGGAGAAATTAATCAATTTATGCTCTAAACATTATAATGAGCCTTGGAAACTGTAAAATGATTAATTCCCATACAGTGTAAAATTAGCCCATTTTCAATGTTTACAGATTCCATAGACTAAGATATCTCTTCTGCCTCACAGAAATCGCTGGCTGAACAGATGAAATTTGCTGGACCAGCATGTAATTCTCATCACACTAGTCAGAAACCCAGACAAATGGGTGTGTCTTAAAATTAATTAAATAAATAAAATTTTCTTTCTTCTTTCCATTGCCTACTGGAGTCTTTGAAATTAAGCTATACTTTATAGATTTAACATCTTAGTATGGCCTCACATTTCAAAAACCAAAACTTGGTAGATTTGAAGTCAGCAAATTCTAGCAATTTCACATGTATAATTTCTTCAGTTTCAAGAATATTTTATGGCAGAAATAAAATACCATAATCATTCATTCTTAAAGAAGAGGAAGCAAAGACACTTCCTCCACATTTTGATTAATTAACCTTTATTGCACAATTAAAAAATCCTGGCTTTAAATATCAAAATGTTGACACTGATCACCTTGAACAAGTTTGATAGAAGCATTTCTTCTGTCAGCATGCCTATCTTAATTATATCAACCTTCACAAATTTAGAATCATAAATTTGTACCATTAGCATAATTCCTAATTTTAATAGACCATGATTGTCAGATGAATACTTAGTTCAGAACATACATAGCACTGCTAAAAGAGGATCTTCCTAATGAAATATATGCTTTGATTAATAAAAATTGCATTCTTCTATCGCAGTCGTGAACTTCAAATAATAAATGCCTTTTTTTACTCAACATATTTTAACTTTAGACTTTGAGAAAATTAAAATGTCAGTTTCAGGGTTAGTTATGATCCTACACAAATATTTTTGATTATTAATTATTTTATTTAAAATTTCTACTTTTACTTTAAAATCCTGATTATCCTTCTACACATGACCATTTTTTATTACTTTCCTAGTGAAATAAAATTCACTGGAAGTAGAGACCTTATTTTTACAGAGCTACTTTTAAAGTGGTCACAATTCAAAAGGAGAAGGCAAAAGTGGAAACATTTGTGCTTTATTTTCAGATGCTTGGAAGAGTTGGTGCTGAACCTGTAACCTCCACCAAGAATTATCAAGGAAAGAAAGACTTAATATATCTCCTTTTACAGATACTTCTGTGCTAGAGAATGGTGAGAAGATTCACATAAACAATTAAGTAACTAATGAAATTATCTCAGCACCATATTCATTAGTGTCTCTCACAATAAGAGCATAAATAAAAATTCACTTCATGGGATTCAGATATCTCAGAAGCTTTCTCATACCAAGAGCTCAGATACTGTTAAAAATACATTTTCATATTTATTTGTGCTACCACTTGGCTTTTAATCGGTTGAGAAAGGTGCAGGGCAAAGTAAAATCTATGACACCAAACTTACACAGCCAAAAAATATATTTAAATTTCAGAATGTACAAGGTCAAAAGTAGCAGAGCTGTTTGTGCATAAAGTGATTTTACTCAGTCAAGTATTATTATGAAATAATATCTCTCAGAGTTCTGTTTTTTCAACCAATGCTGCCAATCCATGACATCACTGCTCAGGAGTTTTCCTCACCTCCCCAAAATGTTTCTTTCCATGTTTTCAGGTAGAAAAGGTTGTAAAAAACAGCCATCAGTTATGAAGGAATAAATACAGGCTTTTCCTGTGAAAGTACAGAAGTCTGTCTCAAGATATGTGGATTCAGAGAAATAATGCAGTTCTTGGAGATTGGTAGTATGCAATTTGAAACCCCATTCTGTGATATGTCAAATTGTCCAGGAATGCTTATGAGTATTAATGATGGTGAATTTGAAACAGCCTACAAGTGTTGCTGTTACAGAGAATTAAAGACTTTAATACTAAATTAACTATCCTAAATTCAGCACTAGTTTGTAAGTAACAGAAGAACCCCATATTTGCCTGCTCACACCAATGTCTTCATTTGTGTCAAATGAAGTATGAGGCTATTTTGGAAAGAAACTGGGAGATTCCCTAAGTAATGTACTCAAATATTCACACTGTTGCTATTTATTTAAACATGTTAAGTCTAGTTCCACGCCAAAGATGGCTAGGACACCTAGAGAATTATCATAATTTGGATATTTATAAAAAATGAATGGTAGGTATGAAGGCAAAAAAGCCTCTTTTGTTTCCCTGAAAGAACCTCTTAGATTTCCTTTAGCCTTTTTTGACAACGAGGAAAATACAACACTGAACCAACACTCAAAGAAATGGGCAGTATATCACTAGCTAAGGCAGACCTTAAAAATTACTTTCTAAAACTGCCTATGGGCTTAAGAAAAATAATTCCATAGATTTTCTATACAGAAATGAATGTAAGCCTTGCTATTTGGATATGTCACAGTTATTTCATGACAGTATATATATGGCATTATTTTATGTGCATTTATTTTCTGTTGTTCATTTATCATAAGAGGTATTAATATTTATTTTACTAAAATTATATAGACCCTGGTTTTGAATTCATTCTTCTAATATCTTAAAATACTCCATATCTGAAAAGATTCTGGGGAAAAAAAAGGAAAAATCCTTTTATTATCTAGTTATTTGAAATTAGGCAAATGTCCTTAACTTTCAATTCTTTATCTAATTTTGGAATTGATTGTTTTTAACTTTTTGCATATCTCAATGTCTAGAAATAAGATCTTTTACAGGGCAATTTCAGAAAGGTGTCTAACGTATTGCTTCGGTCCTACTTGATTAGCAATTGCATTCCTATTCCCATCTTCAAATAATCATCAGTTTTCCCTGCTTTCTTTGGAACATAAAGCCAGTCTAACATATTTATATGTTGATTTCCTATATTTTATCCTTATTTTCCCTTTTTTTGGTTGGTTTTGGTTGGTTTTGGTTGGTTTTGGATGGTCTTTTTTTTTGTTTGTTTGCTTGTTTGTTTGTGGTTTGTTTTGTTTTGTTTTGTTGATTTTTAAACTTAGTCTAAACAGCTACCAGGCCTTTATTCAAGGAAGTCTCAATGGAAGGAGCAGCCATATCTCATGACACAGGATATATGAAACTGCATTTATGTAATTCACAATGTTTATGCCAGTTGAAATTAATTCAAGCCTATTAAGAAAGAAATACATTTTTTCTGCAGTAAATGAATGCTTTAAATTTGAATTAGGCTATATGGTATATAGACCCCTTGTCGCTTGAACTTCAACAGATTAAAAACAGTACAAAAATAATATTCAGGCACTTCAAAGTTGCTACTGAAGTTCTTAAAAAATTTGGATGGCATATTCTGTCATCAGCTATGTTCTGCAGAGTATTTGCAGAGAATTTAGGAAATTATATTGTTTTTATAGTATCTATAATAAAATAAGATATTCAAAATGGATATAAGATTTTTTTTCCTTGAGGACAGTCAAGCATGAAAAGTAGGTTATCCATAGAGGCCATTTATGCTGCATATCCAGAAGCTTTCAAGCCCCACTGGATGAAGCCTTCAGCAACCTGGTGTGAGATTATAGCTGACCCTTCTGCAAGAAGGAAAGAAGTTCCTGAGGTCCATTTCAACCTGAATTGTCCTAAAATTATTTTTATTCTCATTGAAGTGCAAAACCAGAAGAAAAACATATATAAAAAGAAAATCAAATCCTTTTAAAAATGATCTTAAAAAGAGGTCCAAAATCCAGTATCTGCAGATAGCAAATCTGTTATTAGTGGACAGGGTAACCAAATAGGTTCTGACATTCCTTCCCATTTTTCTTGTTTAATTACATGATTTTTCTTAAATGTATTTTTCCATCAACCTTTTAATTACTGATGATCCAATAATTTCTTAATACAACAAACACCCAAAAATTTAAATAGACCAAAAATGCTAGCAATGAGTTTTTGCTTTTTAAAATACTTTTATTTTTATTTGTATGATGCCTTTAAAAATATAGAATTATTGCATAGTCCTTAATATTTCTTAATATATACTTAATAGATTAGGAAATATTTTTCCTGCATTTAAAAACCCCCACTAAATGCAGTACAAATACTATTTCAATAGCCATCCTATCCTAAATTCTTACTAAGCAGAAGCTCTACTTTGTTTTTAAACGCTGACTAAAATGCATTAATGTAAAACAGGACTAAAATAAATTATTTAAGTGCAAACATCTTTCTTGCTGATTTAAATAATAATTAAATTTATTATTTTAATTACTACATATAAATAAACTTGTGGAGTACGAAACACACAATTTTATCAAGTGACATCTTGAACTAAAATTTGAAAATGCAGTAGCATTCTGAGATCACAGTGTGACACAGGAGAGGAAGGTTAGCTAGCAGATTAATTGGTACATGTAGTTTAATGAGAAAAACTGAAAGAATTGTGCAGGAAAGATAACATTAATCTTAAATAAGTTCATATTTCAATGACTTAGAAAACAATAATAAAAATTTACTAGATGTTATTTCATTTTATTATTATGTTACTACATTTCATTTCCTTCCAAATGTTAAACTACATTTTCCACATTCATAGGAGGAATAATAGGATACTTAAAAAAATATACTGAAATATACTATTTACATTTAAACAAAATTCAAACACCAAAAATTTGTTCAAAAGAGCCAGATATTATCAAAAATTTTTAAAAGCAAGCATAATCTAGAGTTAGATAATAACAGCTTAGACAACATCAAGCCATATGAATTTTTCCAGGTATTAATCTAATTTCATACAGTCAGGTTCACTCCACTGCCAGCTATGTCAGTTGATGCATATCTTGTCCCAGTTTTCCTGGCTACTGGCGGTTACCAAATGACAATTTTTTTTTATGGACCACAGCATTATCAGCTTCCAAGTTAATCTGTCAAATTAAGCTGAAAGAAAGTTTATTTTGCTGTGGATGTGCTCTGAAATGCAGAGTGGAGGTGAAATAGGTCGTGCTATAGGTATCCTCAGGAGAAGTTTTGGAGGAGGGTTGTCTAAACATAACAGTGACAAGTCAGACAGTCTCCTAAAACCATTCTTCCCACAGACTAGTTTAGACTAAGATTTATAAAAATAAAAATTTATGAAAAAGATGCAAAATATTCACACATAAATTACATCAATCATTTTGCACTGGCACAAAAGACAATAAAAGAGAAAAAGTATAATTGTAATTAATTTCCTCTTCTCCTTATTATGCTAAAAGGGCAGACTGTCAGCCCTTTAAAATGCAGAGGACTTAATGCTGCTACAATGGTAACTAGTGACAAAGTCAGGAGGATTTCCAGTAGTGATGCCAGCAATTGATCTACTCTATTATTTACAGTGGCTATACACGCAGTCTAAAACACATTATATTTCAGGGACCTAATTTCTTAATTTACTAGTAAAGTTCATTTGTGACATAGATGTTACAGTGCTGGAAGAGCTTTCTTTGGGCTTGTAAAATTTACATCTCAGCTGAACATGACCAAAGTATTTCCATGTTACAAATAAGGTGCATATGGCAGTCAACTAGGCTTGATTTTACACAAGAAAAAATCTAAATCTAATCAGGCTGTAAAGTTGAGTCAATATTTTTAAGAATAAATAGAATCTATAAAAGTACATAAAACAGTCAAACTACAAAAATATTTGTCTTAGTAACTGCTGGATGACTTTGCTGTTTCTCGCCCATCAAATTCAGTGAAAGAAGCAGTGAATGTTTTAACATCAAGTAACCTTCAGAGTTTTTATGAGACCATGTCCTGACAAAAAAGCTGTACTCAAAATAACAAATATGTACAATACTTTAGACCAATATTTAGGGACACTTCTGTACATTATGAAACTAAGCTACTGAATATAAAAGCAAAATTCAAAAAGAACTTTGAAGGAACTGTAGAAAGTAGGTGTTACAGGAGGCATTAAGAGACCTAAACCTTTTCCAAAGTATACCATAAGCATTCAATGAATATTCCCATTATTTTTTACAACTTTTTTCTTTTCAAGTCCCATGACTTCCATTGTGCAGGCCTGAAAAACATTTGTCCTATTTTACGGACATGCTGACTTTGTAGAGAAGGCTGTTGCTTATGGTGCCCTTCGTCTCATATTGTTCTGTGCAGGAAATTTAGGAATGTCTGACAACTGTGATAAGGACCATCTTTTTTCAACTTGAAAAGTGAAATATTACCATTTCAACTCTGCCTTCAACGAAGCAGGATGAGTATTTAAATCATTTTGCATGTAAGAACTTCTGAAAAAAGTAATTATTCTTTCTTGGGTTTTGTTTATTACGTAATAAAACTTTTACACGGATATAAAGGATTTTTGTTGAAAAAATCACATGGCACTACAGGTGGCACAGAAGTGATCTATTTTAATCTAGCTGGTGCTGCTTCAAACATTATGATTTTTTAATAGTTAAGGAATTGCTACAGTAATATTTTTTGGACTCTATTTCTACTACATATGTTAAGTCTCTCATCTCCTTTTAACCGAAAACAGAAAACTACACAATAAAAATTTTATTCAAATTATCTTTGCCAAGATACTGCTTTACAACTATGTAATGGTCAACCTTAGCTTAGCCTTAAGTCCCAGTTTAGTACAATTAACCTAAAAAAATGTGACCTTCTGAACAAAGATGATTAACTTGCTCTGAGGAGGAGGAAAGAGGAGTTGGCATTGTAAAGGAAGGTGATAAAATGTTTTATTCTTTAGGTTTTTACTAGGTATGGCTACTAATGATACTTCTGTTCAGATGTCTATAATACATTTACATAATTTTGCCAGGACAAAAATATTTTTTATCCTGGTTAAACTCAATTGCCTGCTTTTGATGTAACAAAAAATATTCTTTCTGTTTAACAAGCGTCAATGCAGAATGACTCTGCAGAGACAGTCTACATAATTTTAATTCTTGGAGGTCAATTTGACCAAATTCATAGACAGGATCCTACATTTTATTCACCTCCCACTAAATGCTCTTTTTAGGACTTACTCTGAATCCATTTTTTTCTAATGTATGTTACCTGTGACACCTAAACATTATGATTTTCAAGTTTTCTATAATAATTATTTTCTTCAAAGCGTAGAAATGCATTCTCTTTATTGCATGCTTAGGGAAGCATTATCTTATCGCTCACGCTGTTGAATCTCTGCTGTGTGCAAACCATGCACACGTGGCAACTTAAGAAATGGTACTTCAGTGCTAGAAAAATGCTGATTCACAGGCAGCAAAATGAAATTTACAAAAATACCACATTCTCAAAGGCACTGACTAATGTTCTTTCTTTTTCTTCTGTTCCTATACATAGTCTACGTGAAGGGTAGGCACTACGCAGCAAGAAGTAGCATAAATGTAACTATGATGTTATTAAGAGATTTAAAAAAACTGCAGTCAATTTGAAAAAGGAAAACCATAAAACAATCAAAGCACAATAAGAAAAATTAACCAATTCATTAATCTGAATCAGACTATTTTTCTGTTAATGTAGCACTTACCCAGTGATAGGCTTGTGTATTTTTATATATGCTGCCTAATTTAACAATGGTTTCCACTTTAACAGTCATAACCATTTGGTAGAAGGTGGACTTACACACAAGTATAATAATTTTCAGCTAACCAAGAATTGTGATAATGTATTTTATAATGTTTCAAATTATTTTATAGGATCATAAAATCACAGAATATTCTGAACTTAAAGGAATGCCAAAGTATTATAGAGACCAACTCTTGACACTGTGCAGGACAACCCCTAAAATCACGCTGTATTCCTAATAGCCTAATCCAAACACTTCTTGAAGTCTAGTATTTTAAAATGCCATAATTTGGGAAACAGGACTCACCTATTTCTATGTACTATCACTGTAATCTGATACAATTAACAAATTGCAACATTTCTCAGCTAGGAAAAAATATCTCTGCAGCATTAGCAATATCTCAGTCCAAAAAAGTTCAGCCTGAGAAAAAATTTGCAACCATTTTTTACACTTTTTGTAAAAGTTTAGTATATATTCTGTACATAATTCTCCCTTTGGGCTTTTTTGTTTTGTTTTGTTTTGTTTTGTTTTTCCAAGAAGAAGCTACTTCTGAAATAAATGTAAAAACATCTTGCCATACACTCTGCAGGCATGGTTAAGTATTTGTCTTAGGGATTCTACAGTGAGAAGGAATATGATGCAAATAAAGTTAATTCTATCTAATCCTGGTTCGCAAATTATGAATTAATTTCTCTTCCTAAATTTTCTCTTTTCAATGTCACTGTTCTGCTATTTGTTCACTTTCAAGCTGCATGAGGTGCCTTATTCCAGGGTCTTTGCAATTTCCCATCCTGTGAAATCTATTGGACTTAGTCTAATTATTCCCATGGCAGAAGAAGCCTACTAAAGGCTAGAGTTGGATTAATCCCAAATTGCACACAGAATTTTAAACTTATGACTGACATAGATACCAAATTTGCTGAAGTATAAGCCTCTACTTAGAAGAAAAATAAGTAAATTGTCTTTTTCCTGATTAGAACTTTTGCTTAAGTAGCTTATCCAGTATTATCATATTTTATTATGCAATGGTTTCCTGGAACATTAAACTATGCCATTATCTAGAAGTTCAAGTATTCTTTTCATTCTACAAAACATGCATACTAAACTGTCATTTGTTCCCAAAATAGAGAGCAATCCTTTAATAATAGAAAAGAAAAACACAGATATTAGTCAGGCACTTTACCTCTTTAGCAATACAGTAAATCTAGCATCATCCAAGCTTTGTTGTATATTATAGCACACAATTTACAGTATTGATACATTTCTAATGCCTAGAATGTGCTCTGAAGCACATTAGAAATTCATTGTCCATAACGCTATGGTAAGTTTCCATGCTGTACTTAAGTATTAATCAATCTGATTCAAGAGCCATTTCAACCAAATCTTATATTTTTACGAACACATTTGTAAATTTTTCTTGAATAGGCAGCTAAAATTCATTATTTGTTGTACAAAGAGTGAAATTACTGCAAAGTAAAATATGTCTGCAATTCTTCGTTTTCAGAGTGACAGAAAACATGGCAAGTGAAGAAATATTTCTACACTTATTAATTTCTTAACATTTCTTTGGAGTCTTTTGTAGAAGCTTTAGTTAATGTTCAGTTACATGATTCATTGGCAGCTGTGTCTATTTGTAGCTGTGCTAAAACCACCCATCATCTTATACAGAACTTGTATAGATTTTTTCCATTGCTGCTGTCTATACCCTGATATGTCCATACTTCAACAGTCTCATAAATTCTTGACCTTTATGTTGTCAAGCAGTGGTAAACTCATCTAAACACTGGAAAAATTTTAACTGGATGAACCAGAAACACAAAGTCTGTCTCAGTCTCTATAAGCCTGAGAGAGATCCTATAAGTAATAAAATAATAATACAATAATAATATAAATAATATAAATATATAAATAATATAAGTAATTCCAGGAGCTTCTTCCTGGAAACATTGCATCTTTCACTATATATATATGTGTGTATGTATATGTACATATATATATATTTAAATCAAGCTGTCAGTTAATTAGAAACAAAACACAGTTTCAATTACCATTTTTGAGTCTCATAGGATAGAAAATAATTAATTTGTAATCTGTACCCATATTTAAGTTGCAAAAAATTCATTATTTATAAATTTTACTTTTTTTATTTGCATCCTAAAACTTTTGCTTACACCCCATACCTGCTTACTTAAGGGGTGGAAGAAAAATATAATCAAAACATCTGACTGATCTATGTGTCTTAAACAAACAACAGCATTACATGTCTTAATATTTTAGCACTTAATGCATTAGGAAAAAGTGTCCAAGAAAGTAACAAAAACCTCTTTCTATTTCCTCACTGAGTTTTGAAGTACCTGAGTGTAAAATATAAAATGAAAGCTGTGGCTCTCTGTCTGAGAAAATGAAAATTATCACCTCCCTCTCACCAGAAGGAATAAAAAATATTTCTGAAAGAGAAGAATCAGGTTAGATATTTCTCCCATCTTTATGCATTTCCTGCTTCTTGTCCAATCTTTCTCAACAGTTCTTAAAAATAAAGATTCACATGAACAACATAGGTAACAGAAGATTTATTCTCTTAGCAAGAGAAACAGTGCCAAAATTCTTCATAGTCAAGATTTAGTTATTATTTGATATTTGTATGTTTTGGAAAAAGCATATTAAATAATATCTGGTCTGGCAACACGTTCCTCTGCAATAATGTGCCACTTAACAAATAACTATGGCCAGATTCAGCAGATTCAGCCTGGTACTGTAAGTTTTCCAGCTCTATGGAAAACGTTGCATACACAACACTTCCATTTTTTTGACATGAACAGAATACCTATAGAAAGATTTCTTCAGGCCATCCAGTGAGAACAACCCCTAACATGAAATTTTTCATATGTGCTTAGTTTCATTTTGCTTCATGGAAGGGGAAATGTCCTGGGGTGGAAGAGTAGAAAGGGAATAATTTTCTTCACAAACCCCTGCCATAAATCTCTCTAAGGTGATGCCTCTCTTGTAGGGATAATGAGAGTGCAATAAACAGAAAAAGCAATTACTTAGTTTGACATAAATCAACAATACAGAGTATGAATACTGCTTTTAAGTTGTCTTATTTCAGAAGAGGAGTATGCTTTTGTTACTCTAATTCAAAGTGATAAGACTACTACAGATTTGTTGCATCCAGTTTACAGGGGCATTATTACAGCATTTCTGACAAATATATAGCAGTGTTTTCACTTAATTCCAACAGGCTCAGATGTTTGCAGCTGTATTAATTGGATCACAGGTTTCTTTCCCTGATAGCCTTGATAGCATTCACCCTCTTCAAAGGAGTCAGACTCAGAGAAGGCTCTGCATTAGGGACTGCAGTCATCTCTATGCAACACCAAAATTTTAGACTTTCTGCTTAGATTGGTGTACAGAGTATTTACACTTTTATTCTTCCACTTATCATTTGCTATTCAAATTCATAGTATATTTATACCCATGTTTGGAATAGTAGGAATTTCTCTTACAAGTTTAATTTTCCCTCTAGACTACTGATTTATTTTCATTACTAGAGACTTGCTTATGCAACTTAGCTGCAACTGCAGCCTGTCTTTCCTCCAAAGACACTGCAGCGTGCAGTTTATCAGCTTTGAACAGCATCATAGCATCTGTTTTGCACCAGAATCTGCTGGTTGTTACGAATCCAGTACAAAAGGCACTCAGACTCTGCAAAGTATCAATTCAAATACCATTTATTAAAGATAACACTACAGAGAAAGAGTAATTTTAAGTCTCTCAGATGCTGGGAATCTCAAGCTGTGCAACATCAAATGTGTCTTCGATCTTTGATCAGGACACAGCACACAGTGCAGCTTCTGTCTGTGGTAGAATACCCCACTTTAATCATTCACAAAAAAGGAATTTTTTCCACGGCCAAATACTAATAATTTTCACACAAAAATTCTTTCTGAATGTTTAGATGACCTAAAAAAACCAGATCTCACAGGTGTCATAATTGCTGTATCAAGTTGACTCTACAGTTCAGTGTCTTTCCACAGGCTGCAGCCTTGACCTCTGCCACCCCTGTCATTTGGAGAGAGCTATCACTGGGGAATCCAGGTGTCGTGGAGATCCTCATCATCAGCCTGTGCTGGCGACACTGGAGCTGTCCTAGGACTGGTGCCAGGAGGTGCTCCACCAGCCCTGCCATGGCCGATTGCATTCCCAGCGCACATGGACACCCACTGGCTCGATGCACAGTTGCAAGCCAAGTGTTTATGGTCGGTGGCAACTGCATGGCACTGCAGCGTGGGACTGGGTGGTTTGGGGGCTCCCCCAAACCACAATGGTATTGCATTACATGGTGTGGAGAGGCATGAGAGGCTGCACAGTGGGCCCAGAAACTGCCCCATGTCCTGTGGGTTTTGCAGAGCACTGGAAGTGCTGCAGAAGAACAGCAAAAAGAGCAGATTCGGGAGTGGCCCTGGCACCCAGCACCCCACAAATGGCCAACACCTCATGGCAGCAATAACTCAGGACTGTGCTAGGGGCTGTCCTCTCTTGACAGCGTCTCTCCAGGCAGGTGCAGAAGCGCAGGAGCCCACACTGACCTCAGAGAGGCATTGAATGCTGAGGGAGAACGCCAGATTCAGCCGCAGTCTCTCACCCTATGCCCTACCTCTGCCCATGCAGGGCAGAGCTGTCCAATACCTGAGGGGGCCTGCTGTCCACGGGTCCTGCCACAGGGGCTAAGGGCTCTTCCCTCTTCTCTGGACGGTGAATATGGAGGCTTCAAGAAAGGAGAGCCTGTCCCCACTGGCCTACCTGCCCATCCCTTGGAGCCTTGAGGACCAATGTGTCATGGCATGGCTCCATTTCCATAGATTCCTTCTTCTGGCCCTGTGCTGTCATTGACCTGACCATTCTCAACTACATGGAACACTGTCAGTTCTGAAGGGTTGGCCTGAGGACAGTAAGGAAGCTGGGGATGGTCTTCCATCAGGACCTGCTGTCAGGAACAGACCCAAAGCATGGACACTTGCTGGAAACGTCGAGCCAGCAGTGTGCCCAGGTGGCCAAGAAGGCCAATGGCATCCTGGCCAGTATCAGGAATAGTGTGGCCAGCAGGAGCAAGGAGGTCATTCTTCCCCTGTACTCGGCACTGGTGAGGCCACACCTTGAGTATTGTGTCCAGTTCTGGGCCCCTCAGTTTAAGAGGGGCCAGAACTGGACACGATACTCAAGATGAGATGCTTGAGCGTGTCCAAAGAAGAGCAACGAGGCTGGTGAGGGGCTTGGAACACAAACCCTATGAGGAACGGCTGAGGGAGCTGGGGCTGTTTAGCCTGGAGAAAAGGAGACCCAGAGGTGACCTTATCACTCTCTACAGCTTCCTGAAAGGTGGCTGTAGTCAAGTAGGATTTGGTCTCTTTCTCCGGGCAACAACAGATAGAACAAGGGGACACAGTCTCAAGCTGTGCCAAGGGAGATACAGGTTGGAATTAAGGAGGAAGTTTTTCACAGAAAGAGTGGTCAAATACTGGAATCAACTGCCCAGGGAGGTGGTGGATTCACCATCTCTGGATGTGTTTAAAAAAAGACTGGATGTGACACTTGGTGCCATGATCTAGTTGAGGTGTTAGAACATGAGTTGGACTCGATGATCTTAAAGGTCTCTTCCAACCTAAAAATTCTGTGATTCTGTGATTCTGTGAAGGACAGGGCACAGAGCCCTACAATGGGGAGGTGCACTCCAGCAGCCTCCCAGACATGGCTGTGGACAATGATGTGCTGCTGCTGGGGATTATCCACACTGTCCCATAGGTGCTGTCTGAGTGGAACTGAGAGCCACTGCAGGAGGAGCTGGTCCAGTGGAGAGAGGCACTGGGGGCCTGCGGAGGTGTCTGTATGAAGGTGCAGTTCCTGAGGCTCCTGAGGGTCAGTGTCCCCTCAGAGCTGCTGCAGGTGGATGTGGACTAGGCTGCAGATAGGGGCATGACCCCACCACATAAGCCCTTCTGTGAGCTCTTGTGCTGGCAGAGCTGGACCCAGAAGATGATTAATAGAACCTGAATTTCATTAATCCTGAGCATCCAGTGAATGTGGGATCAGGAGCCCCCTGGGTTACACCAATCCTATTCAAAATGTAAAAATATATTTACGTGAAAAAAATTTCTATTCTTTAGCCCTGGTGTTATGATTCTTCCATCCATCCCACAGATAGGAGTGCAACACCCTCAGTGCCTGACCTCAGTGGGGACTGAGCACTGCTGAAACCCACCAAACTGGGGGTTTGGTGTTTCTGGTACTCCAGTGATTATGCTGGCATCTGGTGAGTTAGATCACTGGAGAACTGGGGGTGGGTACCACCATGAGCAGTGACTTCAGTTCAGGGCAGTGCTGGTTTCATGGTTGGGTTTGGAAGGGCATGAGTCTCCTTGAAGGCATAATTCCAATTATAAGTTCTCAGTAGTGGTAACTGGAGCTGAGGACACAGGAGTGTGAGTGGATGAGAAGCTCAGCATATCTCAAAACTGTGCACTTGCAGCCCAGAAAGCCAACCACATCCTGGGCTGCATCCAAAGCAGCATGGGCAGGGGAGGTGGTTCTTTCCCTCTGCAGTTCTCTCCTGAAACTCCCACTGGAGTACTGCATTCAGACTGGGCTTTTAGAAATAAGAATCCTGAATTCACAAAATACAATATGTTATCCAGTGCAGATGCTTGGAGTTCTGCTCCTTTACGCTGTGAGTTTAGCTAATCTCAGGTACAGTGAAAGTCAATAGCATTTTTTCATTTGTCTTCACCAACCACTCAGCTTGTCTTTGCAATTATATATAAATGCAACAGGACCACTACATATTTGGGAGATGGAAAATCATCATGGCATGAGTGTTTAGAAGGGTCTACTTCTGAATAATTAAGGAAACTCAGAATGTATGAGTGAGAGAAAGGAGAAATCATTGACTAAATGGATAAGTTCATCTCCATTGTTACTGATTAAAACCTAGCAGAGAGTGACTAATTCTGTTTTTTACTAACATGATTCATAACTCCTTTTATCATTTGCATAGAAATAAGTGGTGATTAGGATCTTGTTCAAGATCTATATTAGGAAATTAACAGCTTTGGCAATTATCCTGTTACAAATTTCTTACTTTTCTATAAGCACTCTCATGAGATGGCAACAGATTCCTTTCAATATGAGAATCTTTACCAATGGCGTGTCACTCTGGAGGTGTTAGTAATGTCTTCTCCTGTTTTATGGTGTATCAATGTTTCTTTCTAAAAGAATAGTATTGTACCAGTCAAAGAAGAGTTATGCTACTTAGCTGCTGAGGCAATTTTCTTACATGACACCTGCTAAAATCACCGTCTAAATGTTCCCTTGTGATAAACGTATACAAAGAAATAGTTCAATTCCCTACCCATACAAAGTCTCTTCTGTTGAAAGAAGGCTAGGTAAGATATAAGTAATGATCTCTTAAGATCCCTCTGGTGGGTAGCACTCTTTTCTGCCCTGCCATCCAGATCATTCATCACAGAATCACAGAATGGCTTGGGCTAGAAGGGACCTTCAAGATCATCTAGTTCCAATCCCCTGCCATGGACAGGGATGTCACCCACTAGACCAGGTTGCTCAGAGCCCCATCCAACCTGGCCTTGAGTACCTCCAGGGATGGGGCATCCACTTCTCTGGGAAACCCATTACATTGCCTCACCACCAAGTACAGAATTTCTTCCTAACAACTAGCCTAATCTGTCCTTTTTTAGTTTAAAACTGTCTCCCCTTGTCCTGTCAGTATCTGTCAATCTGTAAAAAGCTACTCTTTCTCTTTTTTATAGGCCAAATTTAGGTACTGGAAGGTCTCAATAAAGTCGCCCCACAGCCTTCTCTATTCCAGGCTGAACTCCAACTCTCCCGTCTTCATAGGAGAGATCCGTCTCACTGCCTGCTTATCCACCCCATACTTCAACAACTTCTCTAGGAAAATTGGAAACTGAGGTTTTGTTTTAAAGTAAGGCTAATACAGTCTTTTGCTTGTAGCCCATTAGTTGCCTTGAATATTTAAAAGGACAGAGGCAATTAACTGGCACTGACTTTACCCTGTGCTGTTGTTAATATATTGTATGCTATGTAAATAATCTCCTATACTACAAAGGATTAAGCAGTTTTTATTTTCCATAATCATTCTTGTATTTTTCAACTGCTGTAGTACGCCAGACAGTCACAAGCCAGAAAGTGTATCATGATACAATGGGATGCCAACTGTGAGTAATCTATTGCTGTACATGCTTTTCAATAAAACAGATGCATTTGCTTGTGCTTTTAACTTCTAGGAGCAAAAACAGACACTGAAATTAATTATTAGTAGATTAAACAAAGACAAGAAAATATTCTAATATTGTTCAGTACTCAGATTAGTTCGTATTAGACCATATTAATTCTATTATTGAATGAAATTCTCAAATGAAGCTGTAATGCTTCATTAAAGAACAATAAAAGAGTTAAAAGAGAAGTTCTCTGTTTCTCTGTCAAGTTGCTCTACCTTTCCCCTTTTAATGTGAATCAGCTTGTCTAATGACCTAAAATGATTCACTAACCCAACCTTTTTCTTCACGAAAATGTATCTTTTCTCTATACTCTATAAACAGATCTTGAAAAATATACCAATTATCTTAAGACCTGCTTCTGCTCTTCTCAGTCCCTCTGGGATTGCATTTGATGTCTTGCACATAATGAAAAAGGAAAGAAATGCTGTCATGAAAGAAGTTTATTGGTGAGTACTCCTGCATCTACCATTTCTGTAGGCTAGAAGATGCTAGTCTCTGCTGCTACAAATTGAATTGCAGAAGGTAAGTGTGCCAACACTTTAAAGAAAAAAAAAATAAAGTAGAAGTAACTGAAGAAAATGTATTTTCAATACAAAGAGTCACCTAAGCCTCTCCTTTTGTGTTTTATAAGTACCTTAAATACTTTAGTCTCCCTTTTTGTTTTGCTTAGATTATTTACTGAGGTGTTTGGTAGTGGTGTATTTGCTGACAGTCAGCTCCAGACACACAGCATTAGATCTAACATGCAAAAAGTTTTAGAGATCTGTCAAAGTGGTAAGCACCAACATCACTTTTCTTAACTCTACCTCAGCTGAAGTTCTTCCCTCTATCAATTCTTTGCCCCAACTCACATTTGCACAGAAACTTTTCAATAATTTTGGCATCATTCCACATTTGGAGGAAAAGAACAGAGCAAAGGAGGATTAATATTACCCCCAAAAATTTGGTTTTGGTACCCTGTGAAGGCAAAGATTTGTGCTCCTTCTCACCTCCTATTCAAATGATGGAAGTTCTAAATCTGAAGTGTTTTTAAGCTCCCTAACTCTATTTGTGTATTGCAGAATCACCTAAAATACTATCCAACAGTATTTTAAGCAGAAATTAATAACAAAATCTTTCTTTAACCAAACAATCTGTCACTAAATGGAGTTTAATATGTACTAAATTGGAAGAGAGTGTGGTAGGACGGAGAGTCAGCTCCATTAAGACTCTCTTTTAAAGCAGAAAGGGATACTAATTGAATCAAGAAGCCACAGGCACAATCTGACTCATACTATGAAGAAAGTAGTAATGAAATTGATAAGGGGCCACTGGAACATGGGAATGTTCATTTCAGTAGGATTATGTGATAAAGTACCTTGTGAAAGGGGATGTCAAGGAAAAAGGGAGAAGCCATTAATAAAACATACAGAGTGACAAAAGTGGCAAGTAAACATAGTGGAAGCAGAGTCAACACAGTGGCCAACAATGGAAGCAGTGGCCAAGACACACTGACTGATGGGCTACCAAGGAACTGCAGCAACGGGAGCATTGCAGCTGGCAGGGGTGACAACCAGGAGTTGGAAGGGTAGTGCAAACTGATGGAGAACTGTGCAGGGGAAGGGGACTGGGAAGGAATAAAGGGAAGGTAGGCAAACACATTATAAAATGAGCTAGTCAAATGTAAAATGGGACAGTTAGCTTTTCTAAGACCTGCATATGATCACTGCAGACCATCCTATCTTAAATTATTTTTAACTACATCTCTGCATAATCTCACTTTCCCTGTGTGTGTTACTTCTGCCAGGGCTAACTAACAGCCTCTTGTCAGACTATGTGAATGAGTAGCTCGGCATCAGCAGCTGGAGCAGGACTACAGTACAGTACTGCATGTGCTTGGTGCTGGCTGCTGGAAGGGGCTAAGTGTCTATACAGCTCCCCAAGTGGTGTGAGCCGGCATCCTCTGTCTGTATTATTTGATTGCAAACCATAAACAGGACAGTCCTTAATACTATGTCTGTTGTGAAATGTTTTATTCATTCTCCCCGGGACATCAGAACCTCAGTATTTAGTTAATATTGGAATGGTTCACACTAGTAAAATCTTCTTCCAGAGAAGAGTGAATTATTGAGTGCTCCCTTGCTTACCATCATATTTATAATTCTCTAAGCATGCCTATCTTTGTATGAAGAGCACCATTTGATTGTATTTGAGGTGAGAGAATTATTTTACAAATTTGTTTTAGTGATATTTTAATATAACATGGGAAGAAATTTCAGGTGGATTGAGTGAGGACAGACATAACCTTTTTTATTATGCTTCACCTTTATGAACTGGAAGTCCAGGCAAATATAATTACCTTCATGGATTACTGTAGTGAGTTTTCTTTGCGTTAAAGGCTTTTATTATACATTGGTGCCAAATCAAACTGCTATGTTTGCCAACTATAATTCACACTTGACTTCTTAATTTCTGGTAGCTACACAAATAACTGATTTTTTGGCCTGTAAAAAAAATTGGACTTCTTCTGAGCTCAGTAGTAAAGTATAGTTCAAAAATAATATGGCAATACTAAATTTGCATATGATGTGAAATTAATTTCTAGGAATATCATTAAGATAACAGATACTTCATAAGACCAAATTTTAAACCTGAGACAGTAGCATGAAATCAAGGAAATGTCTTTTTTAAATCTAACTTAATGCTTTACTCAAAATTCTAATAGATACAGCATGAACAATATCATTTCTTAGGTTTGTGTGAAAAAATTTTCCATCTTAATGGTTTTACCCAGCAACATTTGGATTTGCAAATTAGATAAGTATTTGGGAAGTATTCTTCATTCTCATCTAAAATGTGTATCTGAGACTACATTGTTCCTTCTCCTTGACCCCCTGTTAATCCACAGTTCTTCCTGAATCCATAGTACAGAATGTATTTACTTGGGCTTTGCTGGTAGTAAAAAATACCAGACCCTGCTGACTCTGATTTTAATTTCACTTGACCCATGAGTGGGGTACTTGTCTTAGGTTCTTATCTCAGACATAAATCTTAGTGTTGCTTTTAACTTAATAAATTGATGGTGATGAGAGATTAGCTATATTACTACTTATGCTGCCCTTTAGTGGACAAAATATTTTAATTTTCAAATAAAGTTTTATTTGTTGTAGTTTTGGCTCAAGCCAATTAATGAGTTCCTTTTCATTTTTTCTTTTGCTTTGCAGATGAAAAACTGCTGTTTTTACCTTTTATACCAATAGAGTTAATTTTCAGGTTGGGTACTTTATATGTATTATTGAAAATATTATTCTATCTACAAGCAAATTTTTTTCAACTGCAGGAAGTTTTCTAAAAGGAGACTGTATTATGAACTGAATTGAGTTGTGAAACCAATCTTTTTTTTCCATGCCCATATATACATATATATCCCCAAAACAGATGTAAAAATGTATACATTTAAAAATTAGATCTGCTATGTGTAAAACAGGAATATACACATTTTTTAATATATATTTTTATATAACCACTGTGAATACTCCTGAGTATAAAAAAGCCACTCCTGATAAAAAAGCCACACTGTTTGAGGGTATGCTTGTTATTAATTTAGCAGCTATTTTATTTCAAGACTCACAAAGAGAGTTCTTTTCTGCCCATTTCATCTTATTGCCAAAACTGCCTACAAACAGGAAACAAGGATACCCATTATTTTTCTATACTGCCGACAGCAGTGCAACACATGCATGCTGGCTATCACAAATGAACACCATTCTGTATCAAAATGTGAAACTCAACTAAAATCATTTCAGACTAGGTAAAAATACTATCCTATCAAAGGAAACAGACTATCTATTCAGAAAATTGCTATCATTTGATATTTTCATTTGATATGGCCTTGAAAATATTTCTTTTCCTTTAGACTGTAAAAGAGTACGTAATGACTGGAGTGGAATGCAAATGTTTTGTTTCTCTCTTCATATATAAGCTTTTTTAATAGTGAGCTTCATATTTTATGACATTTTTAGGCTTACAGCTTTGTGCTGTCATGGAGTCTTTTTTGTTATGTATGTTCAGCTGGAAATTAAATTTTTTGTTTGTAATGATTAAAAAGTAAACTCCTAAAAAGCATTTGAAACCTTCAGAGACAGTTCCATTTGCCAATCTGTATACTGTTTCCTAGGTTCTAAATAGAATCTGTTCACTTCTACCCGAGTCTGAATATGGATTTAAAAAATAATAGTAACCAAAAACTTTTTTATCCATATTTATAGATTTATAATTAACAAATACATATACATCTTAAGGCTCATGTAAAAACACCTATCTTCTCAAAATGCAAAGCAACATGGAAGGGTATGTGTCAAACCTCCTCTATTGAACTTTGTATAGTAAAAACGTAGGTTTATATATGCTTATTGCAATTAATAACTATAATTTATATTAGCTTAAATTATTTTAAATATATCTTCAAGAATAATGCAGTGAATTTCAGGCTTAAAAAATTGCTAATTTTATTTTATATTCTTGCCTCTGCATTTTTATAATAGTGATAGAAGAGAAAAAACAAATACTACTTTCAGGTGTGAAAATTACTAACCCCAAACTAATATGCTATTCTGACAGAGAACCTCTGCTCTTTTATGATAATATTTTATTCCACTAGAGAAAAAAAAGTATTCAAAAAGTCAAACCTGCATTCTACCAAAACCTTTGAAAAATGAAACTGGCATTCAAGAGCGCATCTAAAAAAATTCCATTGTAAATAACAGAGAAGAAGATCTAGATTTAGGGGTAATTGGTAGATTAAAAATGCTCGACTAGTTCTGAGAAAATGAGACTCAGATTATTTCAAAATCAAATGAGATAGCCCAAATTGCTATCCTATAAAAAATAAAGCAGAGCATGCCTTCTCTGCAGACTTCTATCCTGAGCCCAGTTCTGTATCAGATCATCTGAATCAACTTTACATGTACATATACATCTTCACTGTTGTCAGACATGGAAGAACCGTGCGGCTTCTGAACCAGCAGTGCCACCACATGAACAGAGGGAAGAAGCTGAGTGTTTGTTCTGTCCTGCTGAAGCCACCAGATCATCAGTGTCCAAGCAAGATCTATCAACGAACCCTTAGTATATCCCACATGATGTGTACATCCCTGTCACACCCTTAAATTGCATTGTAAAAATGACCTTAGCCTCTTAGTGCCCCAGTTAGAGACACAGTACCTTTTCTGTATAGGTGAGTAGTATAGTACACTAGCTGACATTCCCAGGAATGTTCACTGCAAAAGCCAAGTGCATCCATCATTCCTGGCAGAACTTTTAAGCATGCTGTATCAGGGAGCAGAGCTAAACTTACATGGAAAAGTTGTTAACAAAATAAATAACATGGAAATCGCATTTGAGTTAATTGTGAAAGTAAGTTTACAATACTAAGAGTAAATTCAATTTTAAAAAGGTAATGTTAACTGGAGGCTACACAGAAAATAATTTCTGGTAATTTTCTAAATGTTTTTATTGTGATGTGCCTTTAGAAATACTAACTTAGAATAATACTTGCATTTTGTGCCTGAAGTGGGAGGTGAGTTCATTTACAGTGCTGAGTAAGTAACTATAAACAACACGGAAGTAAAAAGAAAAGTCATAACATTGATAGGACAGTTGATAGAGAAGTAAAAGGACTTCATCTGAACATTTTAAAGTTGAAATCCCTAAAGTTGAAAGTTTATAACAGATTTAGTATAGATGCATCACTAATTGAGTGGTTTTGTCAATATAATTTTCTTGCTATGTAAATTTCTCATTCTGAATTTTTAAATTAACATTTCATTCTTGATTCCAGTCAACCAAACCCTTTTTATTTCAAGATATAAAATTCATTATTTTAATTAAAAACATAATAAAATAAATAAAATAATTTACTTCCATGTCATAAGTGGATGAAAATATTTAATGTATTGTTTCTAAAAAAAGCCCCAAATAGAAGAGTGCAAATTTAAGGAAAAAAAAAAGACTGCAAGAAGGAAAGTGATATATAATCATTAAAAATAACTTAAACCTCAAATAAAAAGGGCAAAATCAATATTCACACAAAGAGCCAAGTAACTTGCTTTAGGGGCAATATGTTCATGTGAGCCTGAAAAATGTATTGTCACTAAGCAAATCAAGATGAGATAGTTTATTCCAGTTTGAAGATGTCATACAGCTTTGCAGCTACACAGTCACAATTCACTTACTTTATATGCAAGAGATTAAAGAAGCAGCAGAAGTGTTGCAAATTAGCATTCCCAGTAGTATGATAATAATATGCAATCTTTTAGTAATAATTTTGCAAAGAATATGTACAGCATACCAGAAATTCTTGTCTAGTGGGTGCTTTATATGCACAGATACAAATGCATACAGTTGTGTTTCACTAAACATTCACTAGCATAGTTGACTCTCTAGCAATCCTATGCTATAAATAAATGCAAATTTGGAACTGTGCTGCTTCTTTTTAAGAGGGCTATCGATATATTTTTCTATTATTTCAAATGTCAATCAAAAAGAAAATTTATCTTTAATTACACATGAAAACTAATGTTTCAAAGAACTAGTCTTTTTTTTAGACCGCTTACATTTCAATAAAACAGCATGTCAAAAGCATAATGTATCATATATTTCATAAATGAAACTTTGAAAGTAACCTCTCAAATTACCTCAGAATTTTACTGTGACTAATTTGATATTTTTCTAAGGAAAGAAATATATTTCACCCTGTAATTTGGGCACGTGATTTAAGTACCTAATCCTTTCTTTGCTTGAATCCAGATTGATGTTTTGGTAGGGTACTTCTGCAATTTTTTTTTCCAGGGAAAAAAAAGGAGAAAGTGTTTTAGGAAAACCAATATAAAACATACCACAGGGAAAGTATTTCCCTACTACTGCAGTCACTCAGTAGTTATCAACGTGATTAACAATCACAATGTCCAGTTGTTTGAAGGCATGAATGAAGGCATCACATGTGCTGAAAGGCAAACAAGATGGAACACCACTTTTAAATGTGCCATTAATTATAAGCTAATGGAAATAATATGCATGTTGTCTTGTCTGTACAACTCAGATCTTAAGACATTTCATACAAAGGAAAGTTTGAATGTAAAGCCAGTAATAAAGATGGCGTATAGGCTGCAATGAGGGAAGATGAGGAGGGCAGGCTGAATTTCAGGAAAGTTAATCTTTCATCTGTCTAGTGAATAGTTTTTGAGGCTCCTCAGCTTTAAAACCATTCTGAGTGTCTCAGCCCTATAATGAACCCTTAGATGGGACTCAGCAAGGATACGATCACATCTGTGCCAAAGGACAATTGCTAAAGGAGAAAGAAACAAAAGAAACCCCAAATGAAACGTACAAGCAGAAGCAGAAGAATGATGACTAATGGGCCCATGATAAAAAATTTTCAGAGATGGATTTCAAGAATGACTTTGAACTAGGAAGCAAAACAACTATTGTGAGTATAAGTGTTCAATAGGAGCTGGGTAAAGGCAAAAAAGGGAAGAATCATCACAATGAATAGAGATACTTACTTCAGCAAAACACACTCAAAGATTTCTGAACTACAAAGCAATGTATCATATATGCAATCCCAAACAAAACACAGAGACATAATTGTACACAGATGTACCCTCTTCTTCTAATGGAGAAGGTTGTCTAGCTGCTGGCGCTGATGAATGAAGTAGGATACGTTATAATGTCCCTAAATGTATTTTGCCACAACTTCTGAATAGCTTGGCTTAGTAATTAGGTGAAGCATATTGAGCTTTGTTGCTCAGGCCAAAGACATGCACACCAAACACTATTTAAGGGGTTTTGTTTCATTTTGTTTCCAGTAAAAACTTTCATATCTGCCCTGACAGCTAGGAAAGGAAAGGAGTCTGACAACAATTCACTCTACACGAAAGGTATGGGACTGATACTCAAGTGTAAGAAAATATTATAGCCAAGCAAAGAAAATATTATTGCTGGGCTGTTCATCAGATTAGTTGCTAATATACTCTATAATATTACTTATGTCAACAGTACTGAATAAGGTGAAATTCAGATTTTAAATAAATTTTTGAGTGGCTTCAGGATTCATTTTATACTTAGGCTCTTTGTGTGCAATTTCTACTACCTCTATGTTCCCTGCACTTATAATATTTGTTACATTATAGGAAATGTTCACCTACACTGTATTTCAGTAATTAATTTATGCCAACAACATTCTTTACTGAACATGAAGTACTGGCCCTTGCTTTTTAAAATTATATATTACATAATTACTCAAAAACTGGTGATTTTCTTCATTGTATCTGAGCTTTTGGCACTTAATCTTCTATTGGTAAATTGTTTAATCCCTGCCTTTCATTAGTCTTCAAAATTATGCACTGACCACCCTTGCAATGTGGAGCAGTTTAAATTGTCATTTTCCATATGTTTTAAGTAGATCCTTTGACTCTAATTTATCTTCTGCACTGATCTGCTACCCCAAGTCTCTGCACTGTTTTTCCTGGGGCTTTCATTTTCATTTATCTTTGCTACCCTCATCACTGTTGACGCTTGTTTTGAATGTTAGTCAGACCAGACGGTGTACCATCTTGAAGGATCCACCCTGTACACCATCTACCTAATTAGAGAGACTCAATTTCTAAGGCAACAGCTTGCAGTGTCTGAGGGATCTTCTGTTACAGATACCACCACAAATCATTATTCAGAGTGACATTAATTAATTGGTCTCTTCCTGGGATTTACTCTACTTTGGCAAAGACATCACAGCATTTTATTTATATTAGCTCCCCCTCCTCTTCAGTCTATTATCAGCTTGACTTAGGAATCCTAAACTTTTATAATTCATATGAAAGATAAATAATTTTCTTGCTTGCTTCTGAAGTGTCAATCAATGCTTTGTCATAGGCTTGTGGCCCTTTAGTTGCTTAGCTGACTGGCTGCTTCCCCAAATCCACTCATCACTGTGCATAACATATCTGGAAAGCTCTGGGATTTCCCCAGTGGAGCATTTACTTATTTTATGGTTGAATTATTTCCTTCTTGGAAGGGAGACAAAGAACTTGTGACATAAACAAGTTTCCTCCTTCCTTTACCATGGAAGTGATGGTGAATGTCAGCCTAATCACTAAATCTTTTCAGTACACTTCTTTTCAAGTGCTCACTTTCAAAACTGCTCCAGCAATCAATATTTGTTTCTTAATATTAAATGTGCTGTGCAAAAATGGAATATGTAACTCCTACTTTAGAACAGTAGCGGAGAACATTCAGTGATTTAATGTAACAGTTTCTACATAGAGGAAGCACATATTAGCCTTCTCCACATCCAAGTGCCTCTCTTCCTTCTGCCACCTCAAAAAGAAAAAATTTACATTAGCAACAAGAAATGTATCAAGAGGAAAAAAGTGCCAATACATGTTGCAGCATATAAATTTGTGCTAATTAAAGGAGAAGTATTATACTGAAGCATCTCAATTTGCAATAGCCAAACTTAATTTATTAATTTTATTGCATACATTTAGACTTAATGTTACATTTTGTCTGTTCACTAGATATTATGCAACTAGCCGGCTAATTTTTCCAAAGCAACCTTTAGAAAACCATGCCTTGCATCATGTTCCAGCCGCAAGGTTGCTATTAGACGCACAGAAATACACTATTTAAGTAGGAAGTAGAAAAATATAGGATATATCAGTGGTCATGGTGCCTATAATCTGAGTTCTGCTTCTGATGCATTGCTTATGGTGTGGATTTTTTCAGCCTCATCATTGATAGTGTGGATGCCATTTGCAACCAAGGTAGCTGCACATGTGAATATTAGGACATAATTTTAGGCCTTTATCCTGAGTGCAATTACTGACTTACTAGGCAATGATGTGAGTGTTTAGAAAGTAACAGTAATTCTAAAATGCAAATATTATTATTTGATTTGATTTATATTAACCTGGCCATTTAATTTGTACTATATCAATATCAATAGTTAACTATGACAGTGGAACCAATAGAATTTATGTACATCCACTTTGTTCACACAATGTTTCACAGCAAGATACATTTTGTTGTTGTAGTGGTTTACATTTGCCAGTTAGAGATTTTACCATTTTTTAGATTTCCTGGCCAATACACCAACTAGTGAGGTGGGTTCAGTGCTGGCCAATCACCAGTGTACTCACTTCCTGCTGTGAGACAGGATTAGGAGAAAGGCAAAGCAGGCTCAAAACCTTAGAAGGGCATAAAGAAAATTTTATTAACAATAACTAAAAGAAAAAAAAAAGTAATAAGAATCAAAACATACCATTTAGAACACACTCCCTCCACAACCTTTTTTTTTCCACTGACAACATAAAGAAACAAAACCTAAAATTTCCAGTCAGTTTGTCACCCCTAAAATAGTCTTTCTTCAGTTCACTTAGGGAGGAGTGAACAAGTCCCTCTTATTAATATTATGGAGACTTCTCCATAAGAAGAAAAAACAGTTTTCTAGTGGTTCTCAATTTCCTCACGAATAACAGCCACCCAGGGAAACCTGCAATCATGAAGCCTCTCCCGTTTTCCACAAGACTTCGCACAGCTTGTTTATGGGTCATGTTGATTTAGGGGGTATTGTTTTAAAGATGAGCTGTTCAAAGACAAAAGATCTCATTATCTATCTCTAAAATCACCTTCAACCCTGAGAACAGACATCTTTTTCTTCTCTTCTTTGGGGGCACTGGGTCTCATCACTCTTCTCTCTTTCTCTGTTCAAACTTCTCATGGGATCACAGCTACTTTAACATCTGCTTACTTTAGCATGGGGCCTTTGCTCAATATCAATTTGAATGCTTCATCTCCCCATAGTTTCATGTGTTACAGGGAAAAGAGTCTTTTCTCCATAGCTTTTAAAAGGATTTAAACCCCAAGATCAAGACATCTCCTCATGTCTCCCAGCTGGGACTTCTTCACTGACCATTATGTCTTCATGTTGTGCCTTTATTTGCTTACATCTTGTTCCTTCCTCTCACTCGAGAGAGTGGATTGAAGCACTGAAAGGTTTAACATCACACCTGGTGCCTGCCAGTGTTCACCTGACCCGCCAGTGTATTGTGGCAGGAGCTGTGACTGGGCTGTGTCAGGATCAGCTGCGTGGCTGGTCTTCGGTTTTCTCTGCGTTCAATTCCAGCCTCAGGGCCATTCTGCATGGACTGCAGGGGCCTCTGCTCTCAGCTGCGCTGGGGGGAAGGGGTCTGGCAGCAACATCTTCACAACCACGGCCAGCCCTGCTCCGGCCCGGGCTCCGCAGCCCCCCGCCTTCCTGCCCGGCAGCCGCTGGGACCCAGCCCTGCTGGAACAGGGCTGATGGGGGGCCAGCAGGACTCCCAGGGAACGGGGGCCAGCTGCCCTGGCCGGGACAGGGGCCAGGCTGGCCGTTGATAGCTGTTTTGCTAGCCGAAAGAGAAAGTTCCTGGGTTTCTTTCATCTTTAACATATGTTTTTCACAGAGGTGTATCCCGCTTTCCAGTGACTGGAAGCTTTGCGTCACTTCCCTAGATGTCTTCCATGCAAAACCATGACAGTTGTATAGCAGCAATAAAACTTTCCGAAACTGGCTTTTATGCATTAAATTCTCTACCAAACAAATTTTGCTTAAATATTTTAACATGTATTTATTTTCAATTCATGCTTAAAAAGTTAAATTGATGTTAATTTATTTTTTTCTTATTTAATCACTGGCATAAGGTAAGAACTGTAAAGTGGCGATTCCCCTCACCCTGTCCTTTCTCCAGAATTATTTGTGACTTTGAAAAGGCCATCACTATTAATATTATCAAAAACAAAATAGTAATTATCATTTCTAATATTAGTATCAAGCTAATAAGTACTGTTTATTATTATTAACAAAACCTTTAACACACACTTTAAAAAAATTCTCATTAAGTATTTTGATGTGTAGCATAGGCAGAAAAAACCAGTCATGGTATTGTAATTTAAATAACTTAAATTGGGAAATGGGAAGTTCAAATTTAAACATGAAGATATTCATTTTTTGAAGGTGTGTTGCATGGTGTAGGTGTTCAATATCTAATAAACCTGATTAGTAGGAAACTTTGAGGGCAAAGTTGAACCAGAGTTTCCTTGATGACCTTTAAAATGCATGGAGACTATTTAATTGCATGGAGATATCTCCTGTGAGTTGATACATATAACAGAGATTCTCCTCAGTTTCCAGGGTGCTTGAACAGACCTCTAAATGCAGTTTCTTTTCATGGTGCAAAAATAATATTTTTTTTTTTTTTAGCACAGACAGATTTTTCAAAAGTTGAGAAAGGAAGTTCACTCCTGTTTCCCCAGAGCAACTCAAGCACCCGGCTGCAGGCTCCTCTGGCTGAAAAGACTCACCCTCCCCTTCTTGAATTATATCACTAGGCAGAACATACTGTGAAAATGAGTACAAAGAAGAGATTGAATCTTTGGTAGCAAGTCCTGCACATGCTTTGGTCATCATCCCTAATGATTAGTTTTTACCTGTGCTGTTGTATTACTTACAATTTTTTACTCCTAATTTATTTACTCCATAGTTACATACAAACTACTCCAAAATCTAGCAGATTATAGTGAAATTCATGTAAGGCACAAGGGTCATAAATATCTAAATTTTATACAACTGCATATGCAAGACATTTTATCTAAGTACTGAGTTATCAATGCATGAGTATAGAGGACTATTAGAGCACATTAAGAATCTGGTAGATGACAAAACACACTAATAAAATAAGCTGTAGTAAAAACATAAAGGTCTGTTTCAAGAGACTAGACTCTGAAATTGATCCAGATTTGAAAAAATGATAACAAAATTCTCAATGAAAACACTGGAATAAAATTATATTAAATACTGATCAGCAAAATTACGAAATCCGGGCACAGATTTTAACCTTCCCTTTTTAATATATACCTTGGACTTAATACATTCCTTGTATGTTAATACATCCCTTGAACAAGAGTGAAATGACACTAAATGATCAGTGGCATATATGTGGCAGGTTTATTTTAGAACAATTTGGTGTCAATGGAAAGGAGGAATGTAGGCATTTTGTTTATTATCTAAGTTATGTACAAGATAAAAGTATAAAGATATCACTTAAGAAAATAATGATAATAGTGAAAGAAAGAAAAAAAACAAAGTGCAACAGTAGATAGTGGAGAAGAAAGGTATTACCACACATGAATCCAGAAATAAGGCTTGATTGTTGAAATTTAGATGTGCATTGGTCGAAATGATGATTGCAGGCTTGATTTGTGGTGGGGGTGGAGGAAGCACACCTGCCACATTGGTTTCAGGTTCAGCTGGGAATGCCCAGCTGTACCTCTTCAGTGGCAGGGAGAAGTACACTGTCTGTAGCAACACTGCGAATCGTGCACAATATCTGGGGGCCCTTCAGCATGTCTTTCATGGTCTATAACTCCTTCTAAGACATGACTGCTGTTTCCTCCATCAGTGTAGTTGAGACAGTTACGCCTAATTGGGAGGGACAAATACTGGAATTGGACTGGAACAGTAAAAGATGGAGTAAAAAGAGGATCGAGAGCAAAAGACTGAAAAACACAGAATAAGCTATTAGCCAGATGCTAAGACTATCTGATGCCTTAAAAGTAATCTTCACTTCTTTTTTCAATGTAAGAGAAGAGCTATCAGGAGGATACAGAAAATTATACAAAAAAGGTTTCAAGACAACACTAATGCAACTAAAAACAACACTGATAAATGACTATAAGAACAGACTCAATCTGCAGTTCAAAAGTGGCTATCAGTCTAATTATCTAGTGTTATCTTCTCCGTACTTCACATGTATGCTCACACTTAAACACAATTAGCCAAATGCTCACTTTGGAACATTTGAGATCTCCAAGAAACTTGTTTAGCAATTAGACTGCAGAGAGCAGTTAAGTGTTTCATATATTCAGCACTGAAAACTTACAAAATTCCTGTTTTCTGTCACTGTTACAACCTTCAGTGTTTTCACAGATATACAGCAATATGCCCCATGGATCAGAGCATTCTAACGACCATACGCTGTTGATGATTACTGCAGATTTTCTGCCATATAGTAAAGCATTATGATATGGTGAAAATAAGCATTCACAATTTAACTAGATGTGACAAGAAAAAAGGAGTCACTGCTTACTGTAGTATTGCATTATCTCTTGGTATAGCTCTGTAATTTACAGCCATTTAAAAACAGCACAAATGAAAGGTTGCTAATCAGATCCTGAGAAGAGAGCAATC
The DNA here is from genome assembly GCF_963513975.1 of Fringilla coelebs. Lineage (NCBI taxonomy): Eukaryota > Metazoa > Chordata > Aves > Passeriformes > Fringillidae > Fringilla > Fringilla coelebs. The sequence goes on from NC_140031.1 coordinate 40,442,304, forward strand.
TCTAAGTCTAAATTTAAAGTCTTTTGAAGATTAGATTTGCTGCTGACAGATAAATAGTACATCCATATTCTCAGACCTAGAGAAGATGTGACTGGGGCATGCAGAAACAGTCAAGACCGCTTTGAAAAATTTTTGGAGCTTCTATGTCATAGAACTTCTCTGGACAATATCATGGTTTATAGTTACTCGAGGTGGCATTAGGTTGATTGCATACATGACTACACAACTTACAGTGCTATAGCACAGAATATGAGTTGGAGTCACTAAGTATATACCAGCATAACCTTGTATAGTCACATAACCTACACTTGCTCTCAAATTCCAATTTAATTTATGGAAATTATTTTAAAAAATCAGAACAAAACAAAAATCAAGAATAAGTCTTCACACAGACTGTATCATTTATTACACCAAAGGTGCTTTAATGGTTTATTATTAGTATAATTGCATTGGCAGTTGCATTTTATATTTAATAAAAATATAAAAAGGCCTATATAGACCAACTAAACCATTGTATTAATCTTTTTCAGCTGGACAAAAGTTTGTACGTCACTTCTACTCTTCAAGAAACCCCCAAACAGTTAATTTTGGAAACAGTTACAAAGTTTAAAAATAGCTGAGAGTGGTCATGTTCGTCAAGAATTTCAATCCTGTATTGAAAGTTCCTTTTTACGTCCAAACACAATTTACATGAACTACCTTTCATGAACATCTTTTTAAATTAAAATCTAATTGCTTTGGTACTTCAAAGTTATATCCCTGACCTAAAATTAATTCATTGTTTATATTCGTTAAGCTCATTGGAAGCCCGGGAGGCTTCATGAGATATCTGTTCTCACTGTCTAAACAGAACCACTGAAACAGAACCACTGAATTACATACACAGAATTCTTACTAGTGTCTTACCTGATATATCCTTTATTATTACTGAACACCTATGACACTACAATAAATAAAAAAGTTTGGTTTATAGTGTACTAGGAGTAACCTCCTCTTCCTACAATTAATGTCTTCTTAATAAGACCTTTTTTAAAAAACATTTTTTAGGGAATGAAGCATCCTTTCCATTTGTACCAATATTCCAGACAAACAGGAAAATGGAAGAAAACAAACAAATTTTTTTTTAAACCCAACAAAATACAAACCAAACCAACTAAAAAACAAATAAAATGCCAAACCACAAACAAACAAACCTCCACCAACCAACCAACTAAAAATAGCTAACCAAACAAAAAAAACCACTGCGGTAAAAAAGGAATTGTGCATGTTAAGCAGCTTGCCTACATTTTCTTTTCCTCTAAACATAAAACTGGAAGTTCTCCTGTCTACTGAAAGAAATGGGATTCAAAAATTCTACCAAAAATGTCAGCCAGCAACCCAGAATGATCTAGAATAAAGGCCAATGGCAGAATTCAGGTTACAGCAAAAGCCTGGATGACCAAACCTTTTATTTTAGTTAGAAGAGGAGAATCCAGTTTAAGCAATAGCAAAGCAGCATTCAGAACTCAAAACTGTGTAGATTCAAGAAAAGAAAGAAGTAAAATTTAAGGAGCTAGCAAGCATATTTACTTGTTCTCATGTTTAAGACAGTTAAGATATAAACTTCCATGATGAGATATACATAAAAGTATGAGATTGAACAACAGTCTACCCTAAAATCTTGGAAAATTATGGCTTCTAATACAGGGATTAATTTTCTTATTCTTGTAAATTTCAAACATGATTTCATGGGCAGATGACTGAAAGACGCATAGAATTGACATTTTCAAAAAACCTGATCTGAGCTAGCCTTATATTGCACTGTACATCATAAGACTCTTATATTCATTGTGCAAATATCTGTACAAATAGCAATTCAAAGTACTTATTCAGAATATTTTTCATATTGGTTACATTTCATATTTGTAAAGCTTTATGGTCAAACATTAACAAAGACTTTCAAAATCAATGTGAATCATATCCTAACCCTTGTGATTTGAAAACACTGCTGGAGAGAATAACATCTCAAGTTGTGCGTGTATGTGCTTAGAATGGTAAGACCTCTCAATTTTCTAACACCAAAATTTAATCAAATAAAGCTCATCAATTCTTAATAGTAACCAAAGAAACAAGACCAGTGTAGAGTTAACACTCTCTTGAAAAAGGAAAGAAAAACGTAACCACATCCATATTCAGAAATACAGGTTTTGCAGAATCATTCTCTAGTCTGTGAGTCCTGTGTCCAAGTATATGAATGCCCATGTGTAAGGGTTGGCATTCACATACTTGATGAACATAGTGTGTAAAAATATCAAAGCAGTCTAGAAAGTATGATTGAGAAGCAAGTAGGAAACCATCTACCCTGCACAAGTTTTCACAGGAGGAAGCTTCTAAGCTTTAAAGGAAAAAAAGGTAGCACAAAGAATTTGAGTATAATATCTCCATTACAAGAAGACAACATTTTAAGTACTTGTTAGCAACAGTAATGTTGCTAAGGAAAACACCTTATTGTATCACTTTCTAAACACCATGTCATTATCAACTAAGGCTTAAGAGACAACATATTTCATGCCATTGTGAACATTTCTTTATAGAGAATATTTCTCTGAACTTGATTCCAAGACAGACACAGATGCTACAAAGAATGGAAAAGAAAAAAAAAGAAAAAAATGCAATCTCAGAAGAGGAATCATTCTGCAGTCTTGGGTAGTGAACACTGGGCTCACTATATGCCCTGTTGGTGACTTTAGCCTCCAAGATCTTACTTCTCTTTTGAGGCCTGAGCAGTCTTTGAGCTGCTTGTTAGGAAGGACACAAATGAACAACACTAGCAGAAAAAAACAGAAACTTCCAAGTTTTCCAACAGTGCTTCCAAGACTACCTGACAAAGAATTTAGCTTAAAGATTTGAGGTACTAGTTTTTGTATTAATTTATTCAAAGATGTATCTCACACATTTCTAAAATTGTAAGGTTTTTCCCAAACTTTTTTTGCCAATAGGTTTTAAAAATGCTTCTAACACACCTAATCTAGTTGAATGAAGAACTGTTGTCCTAGGGTGACATTATGATGCTTGTATCCCCATCTGTGTGTGCTGTTTATGCTGGATATTATGTTCTGTGCCTTCAAGACTGGCTCTGAAGACTGAATGTTTTGCTTTGGTTTTGCTATCAGTCACTCCCCCATGGCTGGTGGGATGCAGAGACAGGCCAGTGCACAGTGCTGCTTTTGCTTTTTGCCTTTTGCTTGGCTTTTTGCTTTGATCTTGCTCTTGCTTTTGCTTGCTCCTGCTTTTTGCTTCTGCTCATTAGTTAGTTTAGCTAAACAGTCCAAATTTCTTCCTGGACTGTTTCTTCTTTCCTGTTTGAACCTACTCGAACCTTCTCCGGACTGGGACCTGGGAACACCGAGAGTTTGCACCTTGTGGCTGCAGCAGCTTCCCCAGCACCAGAGGGACTGATAACAGAGCGTCTCTCCCAGGAGAGACTTTCTGAATTTGTCATCTTTTTCAGAGTGGTGAAAGAGTGGTGTCATCCGGTATTGTTCATTTTGTGCGCTGGGGGGTGCTGTGCCTGTTAAATAAACAGGTTCTTTCCACTTCTCTCCAAGGAATTCTTCCTGAACCGGTTGGGAGAGGGGCCATGTGGGTTTGCTTTCTGGAGGGGCTCCATTTTGGAGGTTTTCTTCCAAATTTTCCCTAAACCAGGACAACTGTATGCTGGAAAAGTGAACCCTCAAGCTTAGTCTGGAAATGTATACCTGTCACTCTTGTGCCGAGAATAACACAGGAACAGGCAGGAGGCAGTATTGTAGAAAAAGCAAAGAAGGCTTTATGCAAGAGAACTGCACAGTTTTTATAGAGTGATATGATAGATTCTATTTGATTGGTTAACTAACAAAAACATCTTCCTCACACACTGTCCTTGAGAAGAACAGAAGGAAGAAGTAGAAAAACACCACCTGCAGTTTGCTTATACTTAACACGCTATCATGTCCTTACAACTGCCTAAAAATTCTCACAAGCTGCTGTGAGAGACGCTTGCCATTTCTCTCTCTCTGTCCCATGGCATCCACATATACCAAAGATCAGTATCCAGCTCTCTTGCTGTGAGCAAGGTTAGGCTGTGTCACATAACTGCTTCTGGGAAAAAAGTCCACTACTACAAGTCTGTAGTAGTAATGTCTACATCTCCACATGGAGACATCAAGTCCAGATAAATACATCCATGGATGAACTACTCTCCTGGCTCAAGTTTTTGTGAGTTGTGGACCATCTTTAAAATAGGGCCAGTATAAAAGCAGATGAAGGACTCCACTAATTGGGTCCAAGCACACATATGTCCACTCTATAGTTGTATATATAAAAAGGAAGGGATAGTCCTTCAACCTAACATTTGAGATAATAACAAATACTTGGTACTGCTGGAAAAAGGTATTTAATCTCAGTCTACAAAATAGCAGCAATTTTTCACTCCAAATGAGAAGAATGAAGAAAAGAAAGAGAGCTATGAGATGTCCTACATATGAGTAGACTCTTCGAACTCTTTCTTCTCCAATTTGGTGTATATCAGAATAAAGTGAAAAAATGAATAATATAATAAAGTTACTAACCTAAAGTAACTTGTTTAACTCTGTTGAACACTTACAAATTGTATTTCTCTAAGACTTCAGATGGTAGATAAAATTATAACAATACAAACTCACTTTTACTTACACTACAGAAGACAAGCTAAAAAAAAATGTGCATTTCTTTAAGCTCACAAACTATTCTGGAGGTATAAATGAAACTCAGGTTTTAAAAAAGTTATTTCTAAATAAATGGCAGTAATAGGAAATGGGCCTTATTCATGTATTATAAAATACACATGGTCTTGAAATCCTTGATAATAAAAGAACTGTTAAATGAAAATTATTCTACTAAGTATATCACCAATGCAAAAGAAACTCATGTTTAACAGCGAACGATGAATTCTTCCTGGATTTGTGGGGTGGGGTGGTTTGACTAAATTTAATTTATATTTTTTCTGGAATAACTTTTATGAGAAGCTTTCATGATCAAGATAGGCTGGTTGTTCAAAGACAAGCAATATACTTTGCCAGACAAATTTGCGACAAGTAATACTCAAGTTACAGAGAGATATAGAAAGACAAGTTGTGAATACTCCATATCCCAGAAAAAGCCTGTGAGAACTATGCTTTTTGTTATCACCAGTCTTCTTTCTGAAGGAGACTGTTTCAAGGAAAATAAATCTCTCATTCATCTCACTGCAGAACAGAAATTTTCAAAGCTTCCAAATATACATAGAAAACCAGAACCCTTGTTTTCCAGCCAACCTTATTAAGCAGAAAACTGATGAAAGAGAAAGTATGAGATCTGAAACATTTTTACAACTCTGTATGTAATATTTTAGCATTGGACTGCACTGTGATAAAACAGCCAGCAAAGACCTTTGCTATTATTCTTTATCTGTAATTTGAATTTAAGCACTTATCTATGTTCTGTAAAGCTTCGTATCAGCAGATATTTCAAAGTGTTATATACGTATGCTTTATGAAAGAGACTTTTTTAGAAAGCAGCCTAGAGTTATGAATGCTTAGAAATTACTTCAAAAACTGGTAGTTAACAAATGGTAATGATATAAAAGTTTGGACTCAAGTGTGTACTTTTGGTCTTGAAGAGCAATTAAGCACAATTTCCTATCTATGGGGAACCAGGACTGAGTATATAATGAAATCAGCTTAGATTTCATCAGATTCAGTTAAAAAATAGAAGATGAGCTGAGGGAAAATGATCACTTTTGTAAAGTGCAGTTGCTCTGTGTTTACTTCACAAACTGACTGCCTTGAAGGGGTTCTTGATAGGTGTCAAAGCTGCACAAATAAAATATGTTAAGCTTTCAAAGCAACAGAATCTAAATGAAGGAAAGACTTGAAACCCATAATATAAAGTATTGCAGCAAGAAATGATCCATTCATGGCTGACCTAAGTGGCAGAACAAAAGTTTATGTAAATTCTGTTCTGTTATTTTTAGAATGAGCCCTCCACCAGTGTGCATAAGCCTTGAGGGCAGTATTAAGAAAAAGCCACCTAGTGCTTCAGAAATATCCTTTTCATAGTCTTTACAAGTAGGACAACAAAGCAAATGCACAGAAGGAGACTAACTTATTCATGTTTTTCAAAGAGCTGTTTTTTCAAAGAAACAATTTGTGTCTCTCACATCTCCCACTGAAACAAACAACAAGAACAGTTTACAATCTCAGTAAATAATATTTATTCCCTGTAGGTACATTGGAAACTTCAAAAGAGCATGAGAAAATTTGTGGCATAATCACAGTTGGATGGGATTTTAGAAGATACAGAAGACACAGCATGCCATCTATCACCAGTCAACATACAACCACATTTTCAGCAGTTAGCAAGTGTTTGCAAATAAGATGAGTAGTATCCTAGAATATACAAAAGACCTTTTTTCTTTGATAATCCATTTGTAGATTAAGTGAAAAATTATCTGTGCACCATTTTGACACTATTAGTTTGAAAAAAAGCTGAATAGATATTAAAATTACTCTTTGTAACTTCTGGAGTTGTAAAATTTAAGATGTAAGCGGATAGTTGCTTATCTGTAGACGTGTAGAATCCTGACCTATGCTCTCAGTGTAAAGGCAAAATCTCACTATTATAAGCTATTCTAAACCACAAAACTGAATGACTGAATATTCAAATTATAACAAAAATGTAACTTCAAATACTAAATGAAGCAAGTTATAAGCAGTCTGAACCAAACTCACCAAATAGTGCAGTTGCCAAAATCCTTTTAAGGTTGATACGATCAAATTTAGCTCTTTAACTTACACATCCTGAAATCATGAGGCACACTATCCCACCTAGTTTTAAGGGATTATCATTTAAGCAAGTTAATAAAACCTTGTGAAAAGTTTAAGATGCAAAGGAAATTAGCTGATTATCAGACTTGATGGTGAAGCTTTTTCCAAGGTTTCTGTAAGTAAAACAATACCTTACAAAAGTCTTTCAATTCAGACCTAAGAACACAAACACAAGGGGAATCTGCCACTTTCATTTGCTCTAATTCATATTTTCTGACAAAATTAGATGGACACTCCATTTAAAGGTGTACACCTTAATATTTATGTCTTAAATTCTACATGCTAAACTGAAATGTCAGCTTTAGGTTTTGAGGATGATAATATAGAATATTTATAAGGTCTGAACTCTTCAGCCTGAGTGAGCTTTGCACCCATTTGTCACAGTGCTACAGTGAAAATGACTGGTTGCAGGTGGCAACAGAGTTGCCAGCCTCCAGGATGGTGATCAGCTTAAATGGGGCCCCAGCTGCAAGATATGTTCTAGTTACACCATGTCTACATATCAAATACTGAAGTACTGATTTCATTTAAAGAAAATCTTACAAAGTTACCCATAAATTTCACGATAGCGTTTTGTCTTATATGAAGACTCCAAAGATCCTTGTGGGTCATATTATTTTCTTCTATAGTATTTTTTTTTTAGTAAATTTTCACAATTTTTTCTTGGCTTTCCCTTATAATTTTCTTCTTCAGCTTAGTGAGTTGGTTTTTTTTTTTTTTTTGTATGAGAGGCAAGTTACACTTTCATTGTCATTTGTCTTAAATTATTATGAACACATCATAGGACTGAAAACTTTCTGTGCCTAGTACATTACACACATTTTTCCCTACAATGGAGAAAAGACACACACACACAATCTATGCCATGTATGTGTAGAACTGTAAGTGAAATTGCAACATATTTTTCCAAATTACTAATGTCCACAATGGCCAATGAAGTTAAGAATTTCTCAGAAAGGTATTTATTATATTCTACAGAGATCAGCAAGTAATTGATATATAAAAATATCTGATAAACTATATACTGTAAAAAATATGCACAGATAATAGTGCAGAGATGCAATTTAGGCTTCCAGGGAACATTGTTCCATATCTCTTCTCTTAGACTTAATTGAGACCCAATCATCAGAGGGCCTTGGTTTGAAAGGCAGGTGTATGCCAAGGAAGGTGGAAACCTCCCTTTGAATGGAGAATATGACTCCCCTCCCTTTGATTTTTATAACTTTGAAATTAAGGGGCTTTCAGGCAAAAAATATGGGAAAAGGAATAACAGTTATTTACTAGCATGTATGCATATAGTCCAGCAGGCAGGGGATGCAGGCTACAGTGCAGCAGAAAAAAATCAGAGCAGTGGCAATCAAACAGCAGGGGGCTGGGTAGTGGCAGCCCGGCTCCCAAACATGGCAGAGAGAAGCTCCCATGAGTGGGGAGAAAAGAGGCTTGAGGATGACAAGGTTTCCCCTGAGGCACCCAAGATGGCAAAGGGTACCCTATTTGGTGAGGTAGGGTGATAATAAGGTCCTAGTACAATAGCTGTTCTTACCAACAGAGTTCCACTCATGGTAGAAGAAAGGAAGCAGGAGACAGAGCCCCGCAGTGGTGGTGAATTCTGCCCACAGTGTCACAACCTCTCTCCCCTCCCAATGCCAAGGGCACAAGAGAGCTAGGAGCTGCACACAGCCCCTCTTCTCCAGCACAATTCTCAGCTCCTCTGCCCTTCCCAGAGAAATCCCCAGGAAAAAAAAGAGTAACGAGCTAGACCCCTCCCCTAAGCTGTGGCCACTTCCCTTGTCTCTCATAGCTACCCAGTCGTTACTGTCATCTAGCAACACATATGGGAGAAAACTCCCTGAAAGAAAGAAACAAAAGGAAGAAACTTAAATCCCAACACAGATCTCTCCTCTTGTAGACTTTGTGAGAATTCTGATGAATATTCTGTTTGGAAGAAAACTTTTCATTTGATGTAAGTTAGTATCAATCATACTACATAACTACAAAACTTATGAGACTTATGAAAAAAGTAAAGAATGAACTAAACGTGTGATTACCAATTACATGTTACTTAGCTTTCTAGACTAATAATTGAATTTGATTTTTTTTAACTAGCGGTCCAAAGGAAATCAGAACTTAAATAGCTCTTTCTCATATGTATGCGTGAATATATATATATTTGTTTTTTATATAAGTATATATGTATACAGTACAGATGGTAATTTTGTGACTATTTTCTTTTCTTCTTTCTTATTTCTGTTGACTGTTTTTTTGCATGTTATGATAATTGTTAGGAGCAATACATTGCTACCTGCCAAGAGTCTATCCATCACTTGCTGTGAATAGGCAGGATCACTCTACTGATATAATCAAACATCACTAGGAAATATTTATGCGCCTGATTCTGTTGTACTAAGTTGTGTCAATCACATATTCTCATATTAAAGGAATCTGCTGTCTCAGTTCTCTTGAGAGATCACTAATATTTAGAACAGAAAATCTTAGTTACTTGATCTTTTTTCCTAGATGTTCCAAGGGATATGTTATAAAAAGCTTAACTCTAATTTCGCTAAATTTATTGGAAGAGAGTTCTGAACTGAAAGGTAGTAGGCTGAATGCTAAACCAGATTTTCTTGCTCTAAGACTTGTTTTTTCTTTAGCTGGGGAAACATCATTCCATCAACTGTAAACATTGACACTGCTCTTATAAAAGATCTACTCTAACAACTGGAGTCTTCTGACCACTTAGCAAATCACCATTCCATTGGTGCCCAGTAGGTGGTCTGAAAATTCCTCTCCCTGCTTTAACATTAGCCCCATTTAATTTTTGTGTTTATGTTGTGCTGCTTCCCACTGAATAAAAAGGTACAAATTCTTACCATATATGCTTGTCAGATCATGCACTACATGTTATTACTATATATGTGCTAAATGAAATATACTGAGGTGACCATCAGTTTATAGCTCAGTTCCTCTTCTCCATTTTTGATACATTAAACTTAATCCTACCTGCCTTTTCCTACAATACTCTAGCTGTGTGTAAAATGTAGTAAATTTTTTCAGCTTTCCTTGTTTTTAAGCTCTTTCCCTATCTTGCATAGTATATGTTTACACACATATAAAAAAATACACACAGCCAGTGTGTATGTAAAATAAACAATAATAATGAAAATTCTTTGCTGCCATGCTAGATTGCTGTATGCCTAACTATGCCTATTTCACTAATACAAATATTGTCCTATACTCAGGGAGTACAGTGTTATTAGAAATTGCAGCATAATAAATTGCCTGTTTTCTGGAAACGAACTACAAGATAAAGCATCCCATTTATAAAAAAAAGGAGCCATGAAATGGGAAGTTATAAAAACAAGACTATCCCCCAAGAAAACCCCTAAAGTGACAGTCTCTTTAAAAAGAAGTTAAGGACATTTGACTGAGATTGTAGCTGTGGCAGGTAAAGTGCTCCATAATTGCTACCTAAGTTTCCAATTCAGATAGAGATTTCAGTTTGTAGCTGTTGAACAATAACAGAGAAGGGTGAATGCTGTTGGTTTTTTTCTCATCTAATGACTGAATTGAAATACTCTGTAATCAGTAGGTTACACATCTTCAGTTATTGCAAACAGCAAAGCTACACTGACAAAAGAATTACACCATATCATTAACAAAAGATGTAGGTCATATTGAATCACAAAAGTAATACTTCCATATTTATACCATGTAGATTTATGTAAGCATGATTTTACACAAATTCAGATTCTTATGAAGGCTATTGACACACAAAGATTATGAAAAAGACCACACAGTGGAGTCATATATTCTGATGAGTTTCTGACTAGTCTCTAAACAAGAAACTATGTTAAATGTGAAGTTAACAAGTTATGTTGTTCTTTGTTGAACAAATCTTTAATCTTGTTCGTAGCATCACCTAATTTGGCATTTTGATAAAAGACCAGAAAAAAATTGCTTGCATTTCCCATCATAGTCAAAACCAGTAAAATAGATGGTTTTTAATGGTATTTTTATCTCTATCCCGATATTTTTTTCTAGCAAACATAATGCTGGAATATAAAATTAATTTTAAGAACTTCTAATTCTTATATGTTACTTTCAAATGTATGAACAGATGTACTGGAACCAAAATACTTGCATCCTCTACGGAGACATTTTCTCTGAAATGTATTCAAATACAGGTGATCAAAATATTGGAGCACACAAGATGTCCAACATGAATAAACCTAATACAGGTTGAATAAAATCTGAAGAGAATCATTCATTCCATACCTAGGTCTTTCTGTAAAGAACAGACCTTGTGACAATATTTTTAATTAATTAGAATAAATAATTGTTTTTATATAGGATAGGTAATAGTAGGGCAGAAATTCAATCCTTAAAATAGCAAGCATTTTCCCTAAATATTTTCAAATCTATATCTGTGATTTTTGTGTATTTTTTAAACTGTCTTCATCTGTCTCACTTTAACAAGAATAGCTTTTATGAAACATACTTTTTAATTTCATGTGCTTTTGTTGTTGAAACACCAGTACTTTGGGGTATTTGTGTTGGTGGTTGGTTTTGGCTTCTGTTACTAATTGTTGTAGACAACTATCTTTCTCAGAGCCACTACATCAGCAGTCTAGCAAGACATACAAGATGATCACTGTAACAGTAACACATCATTAGGTGCAGAAAAAAGATTATGATAGTAGCAGTTGGAAAATTATATCAGTCACTTAGTTTTTTGTTTAATAAATAAAGTTATAAACTGAAATTAAATAATTAATTTTTGGGAGGTTGAATCTAGCCCGTGTTTGGCCCAACATGTACAAGTCTTGACTTAAGATCATCATTCCCTGAAGGTCACTTTGGATCTTCCACTATTTTAATGGAGGCTTATTCCTTCAGAAAAATTTAAAGAGAATGAGTGATCCACAGATACAGCTGTGATGCATTCTCAGAAAAAAGACACTGCAAATTTAATTTCATTTCCCTGAAAAGAGAGTGTGAATTGCAAACTTCAAGACAGACAGTAGGCAGGTAGTCTTGACAAATTAGTAGAGAGTGTGTTCACAAACATTTCTTAAGGTACAGCTGAGAATCAATACATCAAATAATATTTTTTCTACAGAGTTTTTATTTTCTAGCCTGTCATATGCCATGCATTTGTCTAAATAGTTGTCAGTTTATGTTCTGGTACAAGGCACACATATACTATACTTCTGTATAGTAGACAGACAGGCTTTTTCCATCATCCTTACTCATTGCCTTACTGAAGAGAAACTTTCTTCTATAGTTACTGAGAGTTGAGTCACAAACAAAAGATGACAGCTTACCTGATAAGTCACATACCCATTTCCAGTTATAAAAGACAGTCATAGATATGTCAAAGTTATCTCTTAGTTAAGCTAAGAGTCAGTAATCTCTGGATACATGCTACCCACTCTCCTACTTTACCCTACCGCATGATATTAATAGGATGGCTACTGCCCCAGGAATTTTACATCATATAAAGGACTAAAAAATGCTAATGGAATTAAAAAAAACAAAACAAAACCAAAACCAAACCAAACTAAACCAAACCAAACCAAACCAAACCAAACCAAACCAAACCAAACCAAAAACAAAAACAAACAAACAAACAAACAAACAAACAAAACCCCAACCAAACCAAAGCAAAAGAAAAAAAAAGTTTAATACACAATCTGAAAAGAATGAAAATCCTTCACAATTCTCTGACTCTGACCCCTATGGTCTGGGCCATGTTCCAGACCAGGTAGGTGTATGAAGTGAGGGAATTTCAAGAAGCCTGATACAACAGAAGAAATTATAAAATGCAAGAGCATTTGAATGTAGCCAAGATTGATTTAATTCAAGCTTCACAACTCACATTTCATACACTTCATAACTCTGCTACAAAAAGAAATTAAGGGCAAGATAACACTAGGGGATGATATAGGGATCCTCCCAATCTGCCTGCATAACTCTGCAGTGTCTGTAACAGCTGCTAAAGGGTATGTGCAGAAGCATGCTTAGCAACCTCTGCACAGCAACTCACTCCAAAATTTTACCTCTCAGAAAACAGAAGTTTCCAATTCAGATAGAGGCTTCATTTTGTAGCTGCTGAACAGTAACACAGAATGTGGCAGGACTAAGAAGATCAGATAATGAGTAAATCATCACTCTATCAGGCAATTAATTTGAAATAAATTAACAAAATCAAAAATAAATTGCAAGATACTCTTTTAATCTGAGGAATTTTTATCAAATCCCTTTAAGAATCTTCTACCAAATCTTTTTCACTTAAGTGAGTACTTTTTCTACAGAATCATAATTCCCAGAAAAGGTTAACAGCCAAAGTTCAGTAGAAAAGGGAAAATATCTATTGAAGCTATCACAATCTGTGATCATAAAGTTCTATGCCAAGTTACAATCTAGCATATCAATCAAAAGCTATTTTGATAACTTGCTTAGAACAGCAAACATGTCACATTTAATTGCTGAAAGCCCCCTATAAAGAATAGGGAATGGAGGGACAGAGCAGGTGTATGCATAATAAAGTAACAGTGAAAGGCATCTGGCAGCAATCCACACCACTAAATGAGAGCACGTAAAGTCAGCTGGTTTTACATGTGTATGCAAACAATAATGCTTCCTCAGAAAATGATTTTTTTTTTTTCTGTCCAGTCTATTGTGGTGTCTTAGCACAAATGAAACCATAAAGAAGTTTGGTACAGACATTTTCCACACAGTCCTGTGGAAGGGAGACCTCTGTACAGTCTTTTTTAGCAGTACTATCTAGCCATTGTAAGGCTTCAGACATAAGCTTCATAGCTTTGTACAGCTGCTCACTTGTAAGATACCTAGATCTAGAGATATCTAGATTTGGAAATAGCTTATGCAGGTGCAGGAATATTCCTCCTGACACAGCTCATATGTTGAAAAAAACAACTACTGTGCATCCTTTGATCTTTGCAAAAAGGATTTATTGCTTTATTCAAAAGCCTTCTTTTTTCCGCCACACTTTCTCTGTCTAAAGAAAAAATAAATTCATGCTTTGAGGTGGCTATCATGAGTCTATAGTTTCATGAGTAACCTAGAAAATTAATCTTTATATAACAGTAAGGAGCAACAACTCCAGAAGCAACAACTTTTCCAAAACAAATGCTGAATTTGGAGAAAAGTTCTGTTTATATTTTTTAATCAGGTAGATTGGTTCATAAAAAATATTTTCTGACAGCAAGATGAGCTTCATGTTTCCTTTGTTTGACTGTTACAGCATAACATGGACTAAGGATCCTAAAATATGACTACTCCTCTTACGATTCAGTTTAAACATAGGAGAGGAAACTAAGTTTCCATTATGAAAGTGGATCAAACCCAGAAAGGTTCAAAATATACAAAAAAAAAAAAACAAACCATGATTAAAACCAAACGACGTTGGATCTTCGTGTCAAAAAAATTGATATGTTTTATTTAACAGTGAAAAGAAAAAAAGAGAAGAGAAGAGAAAGAAAAGAAAAGAAAAGAAAAGAAAAGAAAAGAAAAGAAAAGAAAAGAAAAGAAAAGAAAAGAAAAGAAAAGAAAAGAAAAGAAAAGAAAAGAAAAGAAAAGAAAAGAAAAGAAAAGAAAAGAAAAGAAAAGAGAAAAGAAAGATAAGAAAAAGGGAAGGGAAGGGAAGGGAAGGGAAGGGAAGGGAAGGGAAGGGAAGGGAAGGGAAGGGAAGGGAAGGGAAGGGAAGGGAAGGGAAGGGAAGGGAAGGGAAGGGAAGGGAAGGGAAGGGAAGGGAAGGGAAGGGAAGGGAAGGGAAGGGAAGGGAAGGGAAGGGAAGGGAAGGGAAGGGAAGGGAAGGGAAGGGAAGGGAAGGGAAGGGAAGGGAAGGGAAGGGAAGGGAAGGGAAGGGAAGGGAAGGGAAGGGAAGGGAAGGGAAGGGAAGGGAAGGGAAGGGAAGGGAAGGGAAGGGAAGGGGAGGGAAGGGGAGGGGAGGGGAGGGGAGGGGAGGGGAGGGGAGGGGAGGGAAGGGAAGGGAAGGGAAGGGAAGGGAAGGGGAAGGGGAAGGGGGAAGGGGAAGGGGAAGGGGAAGGAAAAGGAAAAGGAAAAGTGTGCGTGTCGGGTGGGGTGACAGGGAGAAAGTGACACAGGTTAGGTAGAAACATGTCACCCTTCCGAGGGTCCCAAAGATGTCTCGTTGCTCCCCTCCATCTGCTCTTCTCGAGGCTCCCCTGCAGCTGCCGTGCCCCCACGCCCCGCCGAAATCCATCGAGTCCCGCGGTCAATGTACCTGTGGGCGGGCGGGTTCGCCCGGCCGCCTCCCTCGCAGGCCCGGCCTGACCGCGGCCCTCGGGCCCCGCGGCTCTGTCGCGCCGGGCGGGCTCTGGGAGCCCCGGGGGAGCCGTGGCAGCCGCGGCACCCCCGGGTCCTTGGTGCGGCTGCAGCTTCTCCGGGGCGGAGGGGCCCCTCGGCCGAGCCCCCTGCGCGGCCAGGGCGGGGGCGCTGCCCTCGGCAGAGCCTTTCCCCCGCGGCCCAAAGCCTCTCCCCGCCCGGGGTGAGGCCTGTGCGGGCCGGCGGCTGAAAGCCCCGGGGCTGCGCTCCCCTCCGGAGGGGCTGAGCTTGTGCTCCGTGAAGTTATTCTTCTGCCCCAGCCCCGAGTTGTTACTTTATTTATCTTCATCGGCGAGCGGTGTAGGGCCTCAGTCAGGGCCCCATTCAGGGTGTGGTGGTCTTCTCTGCAGATTTTGTAATACAGTTTTGCCATAATAGGCAAAAGTCCTTCATGAAGATGTTTAAGTCATGAACTAAAATATTTCAGTTTCTGACGCCTCCTCAGGCATAAATGGACAATTAATGAAATACCTCACATGGAAGCATAGTTAGAAATATTTCTGAATCCATGATGGTGTACATTTTAAATCATAGATGAATTAAAAATTCTTTGACTTTGTAGGTTTTCTCTCTGGGGACTTAAGTATTGGCACACCAAAGAAGAGCTGGGAAAGAAAACCAAATTTTCAGAAAGCAAAAATAAGTACTACACAACAAAAGGAGTGTTGATATTTCTTTAATTATTGCTGTGTGGCAAAATGGTTAGATTTATGTCAAATGCTGATAAAAAGACTTATTATCAGGAAATAAGGTACAAGACAGTCATATCATTCATCATTTAAACAATAAACTGTCTCTGTAATCTTCATATTTCTGTGATTTTTTATGAGGTGACCTAAGGATTTTTGTATTTTCTAAATTTATAGAATTTCTTTCAGCATTATCCTTGAAACATTATTCTTCTTCCCAAAAGCATTACTAAAAGATACTATATCTATGTGGGTCTATTCAGATTCATCTTGATAAAAACTTATCTTATGTTTCTCCTTGTGTTTGCACATAGAGTTCATGTTTTTTCAGCCAATATAAATATACTTATATTTCTATGAAATATTATTAAGTTTTTTGGCTTCAAAACTTAGTAATATTTTTAAAAATCCCAAAAAACAACGAAACAACAAAAAAACAACCAGCAAAGAAATAATTTTAGAAGTTTTATTTCCTCACAGGGATTTTAGGGAGAGCTTGAAGACACAGGACTTACAAATGATATCAAAAAAGCTGTAATGCAAATCTGCCAGTCCTAAAGTGGTCAGGCATTTGGAGTGAATTATTGTCGAAGGTTCCTTCCAACTGGACTGTTCTATTCTATTCTATTCTATTCTATTCTATTCTATTCTATTCTATTCAATTCTGCCCTACTCTATTTTATCAGACATGAATATGAAATAGGTTGATATATTTTATTTCTGTATTTTTCAAGGTAGTAAATGATTATAATAGTTTAATATGAGATGTCTTTCCTCTGAAATTGCTTTATTAATTTTGAATTCTAACTACAGTTTCTTTAAGGTTACTAGAGAAAAAAGATAATATAGTATGAATTGAAGGGCTTTTCTGCACCGTATTTAGTATTTATTCTGTCATCATGTTTAGAGTTTATTCGTTACAACCCAACAAAAGAAAGAATTTGTTGCTATTGATTCAGTTCCATGGGAGATATGCTATAAATGGGATTTGTTTGATGTATTTCAAGAAATTAAACAAAAACAAAAGGCAATGCCCTTTCTGGTTTTATAGGGAAAGCCTTGGTCTGATCATCCATTATTTAATAATTCAAATAACTGGTAGCTATCTTCTGAATTTTTTTAATAATGTAAAAAAAAAAAAAAGGAGTAAGTTCTATCTGTTTGTGTGAACAGTAATTTTTTAGTTCTTTTTACTTTAAATTTATTGCAATTTTATGGAAATAACCTTTGCAATAGATTTTTAACAAATGTTTTAATTTTTCTTTACCATATTTTTTAATGCTATTTTTTAAAAACTCTACAAATTTTTTTTATTTCCCTCCTTCCCCCATTTTTAGAATGACTTTTTATGAAGATTAAAAACCAACTTTCTATTCTCGTTGAAATTTTTTTGCATTTTTTTTTATTTTATTTACTTCTTTTTACTTCTTATTTTTATCAAACCAAAGTTATATAACATCTCTTTGTAGAAGTTACTGTTATACTACACTAAAAATGATGGATACTGGTACCCCTCATGAATTTCAGTACCTGCTCAGACAGTATCCAGGTATTTTTTAAAAAAGCTAAATTAAATGCAGATTACAAGAATTGCCTATTCAGTAGAATTACCTATATGCAGGACAGTAGCTGCATCCTCCACTGGCTTCAAAATCAAGTGCAATTAACTCAGCTTTTAAGAGTTTTCACTTTTGACACCCTTTGTTCAGGGTGTGATTTTTTCACGACTCAGTAAATTAAATTCCATACTAACTCAAAGATTCTCTAAGATTTCTAATACTAACATTTTCACACTTGTCTAGAGTATTATTCAGAGTTGTTGAATACTTAACTAAACAAGCAATACCTATTCTTACCTAACACACACAATGTCGTATGATGAAGGAAGAATTGTAAAAGATTTTTGCATCTTTAGTATTCACCTTTGCCACATATGTGTAAGTGGCATGTCTCAGTAGGGGGATGAAGACTCAAAAGTCAAATCACAAGCTGAAACAGGCATAAGACTGAAGAGATAAAATGTTTGGGTTTTCCTACCACCCATAAGACTGCCATGCTGTCAGGTAACCTGATGCAATGTGAAAGTGTTCAGAGACCACAGAGATGTTCATATTCCAATTTCAGAAGATGTGGAAAAAGAGGAAGGGCAATCCTGTTTAACTTCTTGAATCACTAATCTCAGGTGTTATAACTTTCAGTGCAGAGAAGTAACACATGTGCAGAAGTACTGGCTTATATGTGTGGTCCTGAGCTTCTTGTTTCATTCTTGACAGCTACGGAATTCCTCACACAGTCATCCACCTCAATTAATCCATCTCTCAAATCAGGTATAGATAGCTTGGAAATCACTTACTCTCCATAGGATCTCCTGACTTGCAAAATTACAGCTTCTTTTTGCTCACTGATTTATATAAGAAAGGTAGCCAGCATTCTTTAAGGAATTTGTAACAAAATGAGTAAACTTTAGGTGTAAGAAAAATACATATATTTTAGAGCTACCTATACATACATAGGACATGAAAGCCATTTTCCAATGTCTAAAGCAGTAAGTATTCTAACTAAGAAGTAAAAAGGAAAAAATATAAACAATCCATTTATTGATTAGAATAACTTCCTCACTTATCATAGAAGAACTAATAGGATTCCATACCCACGCCCTAATGGTTGCACAAGCATCTGCAGCCTAGTCCTCTACTTACTAACTCACATACTTCCAGAAAAACTCTCATCAAGCCCAGTTGATGCACAAGAAATCGAACTTGTTTGAACCATCCTTCCAGCCATAGTACTAGTTATACTCGCCCTCCCATCCCTGCAGAACCTCTATATAATAGACGAAATCAACTAACCTGACCTCACCCTAACTATGGTCACCAATGATACTGAACCTACGAATACACCAACCTCAAAGACCTCACATTCGACTCCTACATAATTCCAACAGCAGACCTACCCCTAGGACACTTCTGCCTACTGGAAGTTGACCATCATGTTGTTGTCCCTATAAACTCCACCATCCGAGTCATCGTCACCGCTGATGATGTCCTCCATTCATGAGCTGTCCCCAGCCTAGGTGTAAAAACTGACGCAATTCCAGGATGCCTCAACCAAACTTCCTTCCTTGCCTCCGGACCCAAAGTTTTCTGTGGACATTGCTTAGAAATCTGCGGAGCTAACCACAGCTTCATACCAATTGTAGTTTTAGTTAGGGTTCCTGCAACACTTATATATCTTTTTCATACTAACCAGCAAGATTTCAGGGAAGGGATTAGATCAAATGGTAGAATACTTGCTTAGCATGTGAGAGATAGCAGGATCAATGTCCACATTCTCCAGGTCATACCTGCCTTTGGCTGCCAGGTTGCAGATCTCTGCCTTTATCAGCACACTACAGGTTTTGTTCAATACTGGATCTGATGGTCACCAGCATGAGTTGATCGGAGGCGGCCTGGCCTGCAATGACCATTTTGGAGTTGGGAGTTTTCAGTTCTGAGGGATATGCATCAGGTAAGGAGTAAAGTTAGATCTCTAAACTTTAGGAAAGATGACTTCCAGCTCTTAAGGGAGATAGTCAGTAGGATCCCCTGAAGACTTCCCTCAGAGACAAGGGAGAAAAACATAGCTGGAAGATTTTTTTAGGAAGTTTTCTATGGAGTGCAAGAGTTAGCAATCCCCAGGAACAAGAAATTGAGCAAGGAAGGCAAGAGATGAAGTTTGGATAGTAGGGATGGAGTGACAAAAGCCAAGGTGAAGCTGAAACTCAACATGGCAAGGCTCAAAAAGAATAACTGGGAGGGCTTATGCAGGTACTTTAACAGAAAAGATAAGTAAAAAAGGTATTTTCCCCCTGATAAACAACAGTAAACTGATAACTGAATGATAAGTGAATGAGGGCAAGACAAAATAACTCAACAACTTTAACTCTGTGTTCAAGGGCAACTTCTAATCCCATTTCTCTCAAGTGGATGGGGACAGAAGGATGGGTACTGGGGGAAAAAGCTCCCTCCCACACAAAGATCAGGTTTGTGACCACCTGAGGAATGTGAATGTGCATAAGAGTACAGGACCCAATTAGATGCATGCCAGAGTTCTGAGGACATTGACTAAGTAGTTGCCAAGCCACTCTCCATATTTGAAAAGCTATGGCAGTAGGCTGAAGTCCCAGGTGACTGGAAAAAGGGAAATATTATACCTATTTTTAAGAAGGGTAGAAAGGAGGACCCTGAAAATTATCAGGTTGTCAGCCTCTCTGTGCTTGGGAAGCTCATAGAATAGATCCTCCTACAAATTATGCTAAGGCACAAGTAGGACAGTGAAGTGATTTTCTGGACAGTTAGCTAGCATAGCTTCACCAAGGGAAAGTGATTCCTGACCAGCTTCTATAATGAAGTGACTCCATCAGTGGACAAGAGAAAGGCTACAGATGTAATTTATCTGTCATTTATGTGTCACTTATCCTGTCATTTACAGGACTTCTGTAAAGCCTTTGACACCATCCCCCACAGCAATAAATTAGGAGAGAAAGATGGATTCAATGGCTGGGCTGTTCGATAGATAAGGAAGTGGTTGGGTGGCTGTATTCAGATCAACGACCAAGTGCAAGGTGCTGCACAAAAGCTGAGTCAGCCACAGGCATCAACATAGTCTGGGGGATGAAATGAGCAAGAGCTGCCCTGCCAAAAAGGAGTTGAAGATGCTGATAGATAAGAGGCTGGACACGAGCTGGCAATGTGCACTGGCCAGTTGTACCTGGGGTTTCTTGCTGAACTTTCATTCACTGCATTTCTCTAATGGATTGAAGGATGTGACTCCAGTGGTCTATTTCTTTCTCACACTCCTACATAATCTTCAGGCTTCCCCCTTCCTCTTAAAGTTAAGCCACCATGAGCAGATCATCTGCTTAAGTCACACTGCATGCAGGTGTCATCTGTGCTTTCCATCCTTATTAAGACCAGGCTCAAGCAGTCCCTGCAACTGAAGACTTGGACACCTTCATTCTTCTTAGGGAGCTCCATGTGGGTCACCATGCTACTGCTAGCAATGGCTTTTGACCATGTTAAAATCATTACTCAATCTGTTCCGACAGGGAAAGCAAAAACCATCGGGTGCAGTTGTCTCAGGAGCCAGGAGAGTGGTTGTACCCTCTTACATGAACTGTCCTGCAAAATGCTGTGCCATGTCCTTCTGACACACACTCTGGGTTGCTCACGCTCCCTGGAGATGTTAAAAAAACCCACAAAGGCTTTCAGGTCTGAACAGAGCTCTAGACTGCTGCTTGGGTGTCCCAGAGCAAACTAATTCTCATTCCCAGCTTAACCTCTGTCACCCCTGCTGCTGGTGCCACTGTAGCCCCCACTGGCTGGGTAGGTTGTTCTCAAAGTGATTTAATTTTTACAGAAAAGCTGAGAAAATTTTAATGTTTAAACAAATTAGTATGATAAGAAGACAAACCAGTTAGTTTAGCCAAGTATTTTGCATTAGATCTTCGGGGATTATATTTGCTTTGTTTCTGTAAACTTTTGCAATTAATATTGATGTTGGTGGATGTTTATATGTCTTATTCCACTGCTTTGTACTTTCAGTAAATTCTTAACCCATAATCTCTGCTATTGTCCCTTCCTTACCAGAATGGGCAGATGAAAGCCAGTGGGTTATTTGAAGTTTAATTTCCATCTGATTTTAAAACCACTGCAACATGACAATATAAGATTATGTTTACAATCAATGACATTGGAGATCTTTTCCAAGAGTAGAATTCCATGATTCCATGGTTCTGTAGGTTTAGGGGGGTGGGGGAGGGTTTGGTTTTGTTTAGTTTGGGATTGCCAGCTCAATTTGCAGATATTTATATATTGCATAGCTTGCATGTTGCCTGATGGCAATACCCAGCTGAGTGAATTTTTGCACACCCTACATATTCAGTGTGAAAAAAATGTTTGGGGACAACTCTTTTGATTGTTTGTAAGTCAGATTTGAATGGTCTAGATTTTAGAAAGTAAAATTACCTCCATCAAATAACATAACTACATCACAGAAATTAACAAACTACATTTTGACAGGAGTTCCATGTTCAACTCTGTAGGTCATCTGTCCCTTTTTTCACTTTCTTGACCTTGGGAATGCAACGTTCATGAGCTTACAGGAAGCGACATTTGATTATTAAACAACTCTTATATTACGGTAGGCAAATTTGGGGAATTATAAAACTTTTATAATTGCTTTATTAATATAAACTGAGGGATGACTTTATTGAGAACAGCCCTGCAGATGAAAACTTGGGGATACTAGTGGACGAAAAATTGGACATGAGAGCTGCATCAAAAGAAGCGTGAACCGCATAGTGAGGGAGGTGCTTTTGCCCCTCTACACTCTCATGAGATCCCATGTGAAGTCTGACATCCAGATCTGGGTTCCCCAGTACAAGAAAGCCATGAACCTGTTTGAATGAGTCCAGAGGAGGACCACAAAAATGATCAAGGGTTACGACAGCTCTTCTGAGAAGACAGGCTGAGAGTTGGGATTGTTCAGCCTGAAGAAAAGTGGCCTATGTAGTCTTTATTGCAGTGTTTCTCAAAAGGTAAGGGATCTTGAAAAAAAGATTAGTACTCTTTACTAGAACCACCAGAACCAGAACACTCCTTACCAGTGATAAAACAAGAGATTTAGATTTAGGTTGTTCATAAGGAAGATGTTTTCTATTATTAGAAAACAGAAATATTTAGAATAAATATAGAAATAAATAGAAAAATTTCTATTGCATAGTGAGGCACTGGAGCAGGTTGCCCAGAGACATTATGCATATTTCATCATTGAAAGTGTTCCAAGTCAGGTTGGAAGGAGCTTGGGACAATGTATCTAGTGCAAAATGCCCATGTCCATGACAGGGGAGTTGCAATTAGATGATCCATGATGATCCTTTCCATCTCAAACTGTTCTATGATTCTAAATCTTGAAATATTTTGTAAAGTACAGGTATAACACTAAACCAAGCTTTAAATAATTTTTGTAAGTTGTGTCAACAAAAATAAAAGTGCATCTCATTGTACATTTAATATACCAAATGTACAATTAATATACCAAAACAGGAGTCATAATATCGGATGTACACTGCAGAAATAAAATGCTTTATCCTGACTTTGTCATTTGAAAGAGTGACAGAAAATAAATTATTATAAATCAATCTTCTCACATCAAAAATATTACAAGAAATTACTACCTCTGAAATAAAATCACACCAAACACGTAATCTATTTCTAGTATTATTTTGGAATAACTGATGGCTTAATCTTATTTTTGAAAACTACGATGGGGGGAAAACCTTTTCCTCAGCTGTTGTATTTTGAAAAAGTGCAGGTGTGAAGAATCTTTGTTCTTGAACATCTTGAATACCATTGTTATGCCATTTGCCTATCAGGTACTTCTATAGTGACAAAGCAGTGAAATCTTTGAGAAAGGAAGAGACAGGAAAAAGTTTTTTTTTTTATTAATACATTAAGTCACAAAATAGTCAAAGTATCAATTTTTACCTTTAAAGTTCTATGTAGTATACAGTTTTTGCAAGATTCAGAATTGCAGTACTACAGAAGGAGGCAACAGTTCAAAAAACAATGTCAGACTTTTCATAAAAGATTTATAATCTAAGTTAGGGTATCTGAAAAAGGTTTGCATAAATATTATAAAAATCCCCGAGTGTCTCCATACCAGTTTGGCATAAATTATTGAATTTTGACTTTATAGGTAGGAAAAATATTTATATAGTTCTCTTTTTCTAGGTGGACAGAGTTGACTATCAAAGAGAAAGGATAAGAGAAAGTGATAAACATACCCTGGCAAGGGCATGCATTTCCATGACTATGAATAAAAGGTGAAAGTGTCAGGAAGGGGAACAATTAGCTAAATCTTGAGCTGGAAGATGAGAAAATTTTGTGTGGTGAAGAATAACCTTGGGAGATAGGGAGATACGTGCTGAGTAGAGAGAAGAACATTCCTAAAATATCTTTTGCATTATAAATAAAGCCTGGAGGCTGTTGAATGAATGTCAAACTCAATATCTCTTCAAAGTGCTACTTGTGCAGTATTTCCCCTTTGAATCATATGAGCATCCCATTTCTGATCCTTTTCAACATCCCATGTGTTGGAGGGGGAACACTGAACAAAGTATCCAATATATTACTCTGAGCTGCAAGTGTGGAGGGACAGAGGGAAAGAGAGCCTGGTAGCCTGTTTGGCTTTTTTTTTTGTGATCAAGTATATTTTACAGTGGGGTTTTTTTCATCTGTGATGTTCTCTTAACTGCCAATTTACAGTGTATGTAAGTATATTACACATTTGCTATTGTTCTTCTATGAGTAAGCTTCTTGGTGGTCCTAAAATGTCCTGCAGAAATTTGATATATCTCACTATTTGTCAAAATTGCTTTCTTATTTTATAATATATGGAATCACACAGGACACTGGTTTATTTGTATTTAGACATAAGTTCCAATTTTCCTTGAAATTTGTTGTATTCCTGGTGTACATTAAATATGTGGTTTTAGCAGTTTCTGTTTTCACTACCATAGCAAAATTTAATAATTTTATGTAATTTATCACTTTATTAGTACTTCATCATATCTCGGGAATTATTCTTTGCTTTCATGGTGTTGAGCAAGTCTAGAATTTAAGAATTAGAAGGATTTTCATAGTCTTTTCCTCAGTAGTACTCTGCATGAGTATTAAGTGTCCTACAATTTACCATTTCACTCACATTTGCTGATAAAACTACTACCAAAATTCTATGTCAAGAAGACTGTCCCATGGTTTCCTGTAAAAAAAAAAAAAAGACAAAAATCCTAAATAGGCTGCATGTCAGGTGACAAATCACTTGTGTATGTTTTATATTTTGGGCAGTTAAAGGATTTTCATGAAATTAGGAGAATCATCAATGTCAATTTTATTTCAAGAGATATGCTGTGACTGCATTCTTCTTTTCTTTTTTGTACAGACTGCATCCAAATGTTACCTCAATAATTTTGTGCCTCACTTTCATGAAGTTTCTTGTTATTCACCTCCATAATTTTTCTGTCATTCTGAGTAATTTTAGAAACTAAACTTTTCACAAAATACTGCTTTTAACCATGTTGAAGATGTATAGTGGTGATATGTACTTTCAACATTTTTCCTATTTTCATCTTTTACATTTATTGACAGTTGGAGAATTATCCATATACTGAAAATTTATATCCATATAACAAGTTTCCTTTGAAAAATGTGATTAGATTAAAATATTTGTGTAACTGCTGCTCTTCTGCCTGAGCAACACATGGCTCAGCTGAAAGTCCTTATATTTGTTCCGCTGTACTATAGAACTCTTTGCTGCTGTGAATAGACCATTTTGGACTTTTCTACCCAATTCTAATCTAGGTCGTGTCTCTCAGAGGTGCTATAATAATAGGTTTAATTATCTTTCAAAAACATGTAGCCTGTTGGTGCTGGCTGGATGCCAGCAGCCACCAAACCCTCTTCAACCCTCTCCTCTGCAGCTGTAAAGGGAGAAAAAATATAACAGAAGAGTTCATTGGTTAAGATAATGACAGGGAGAGATAACTCACCAATAACATTGGGGCAAACCAGGCTCAAATTAGAGATGTGAACTGAATTTATTACTGACAAAATCAGAGCAGGATAATGAGAAGTAAAATAACACCTTCAAAGCACCTTACACACCACTGTCTCTTCTTCCCAGTTCTACCTCCTCCCCTAGCTGAGTGGGAAGACAGAAATAGGGGTTGTTGTCATTGTTTCTACCACTGCTCAGAGAAGGTAGTTGCAGTGTGGGTCCCTTCCACAGGAGACAGTCCTTTGTGAGCTTGTCTGACATGAATTCATCTCATGAGCAACAGTTTGCTGTGAACTGCTGCAGCGCAAGTCTGTCCCAATGGCAACAGTTCTTCCCAAACTCCTGTCACTCTTCCATGGGGTGCATGGAAGGCTCTTCCAGCATGGGATCCTCTCTCCATGGACCTTCAGTAGCCTCACAGTCTCCTCTCAGGCATCCGTCTGCGCTGGCTTGGGCTCCTCCATGGTCTGTGGGCGGATCTCTGCAACCCTGCAGTCCTCCATGGGTTGCAAGGGCACAGCTGCTTCACCAGGGGCTGCAGGGGAATCTCAGCTCCAGTACCTGGAGCACCTCCTCCTCCTCCTTCTCCACAGACCTTGTCTGTAGAGTTGTTCCTCTCACATGTTCTCACTGTGCTCTTCTCTGGCTTCAATTACAACTGTGCAATAAATTGCTTTTTCTTCTTCTTAAAAATGCTCTTAAAGAGGCGTTTCCACCATTTCTAATTGGCCCACCCGTTACCAGCGGCACATCCGTCTTTGGAGCTGCCAGGATTGTCTCTGCTAGACATGGAGGAAGCTTTGAGCAGCTTCTCACATAAGCTACTCCTGTAGCCACCACTACCAAAACTTGTCCATGCAAGGCCAGTACAACAGTAATGATGAGTTGATCTCTTTCATAAATCCATCCTGGAAATACTGACTGATCTTTCAAGAATTATTTTTTGGCTGAGCAGAGAACATAGAAGAGACTAGGGTGCTTGAAAAGAAAAAGCTCACCTAAATATGAGAGATATTACAGACTCACAGTTTTTGTCATTATTAAAATTTCTTGATTTGAATTTTGCAACTGCATAAAGTTAGTTGTATAGTAGTAAAAGTGCAAGATTACTGTATTCTCACTTTTCTGAGAACTAAGTGAACTTTCATGAACAAATATATTAGAACCCTGTACAGGCATCAAATAACATAGCTAGCTATTAAGACAAAATAACATAATGTTTGATCATTTTTGGTTAAATTTCTAGAAAATTTCTGCCTTTAAAAATGCTTCTTTATGCTAGTAATTCATTTCCACATTGTAAAAAGTTTCTGGAAATATTCTCTGTAAGATATTAATGAAGATGAAGATTTCTAAATTATATTCATGGTAATTATTTCTAATACATAAAATATTCATTAGTTGTTAAAGTTTCAACTATCAGTTAAGTTAGCTTATAATAAATTCAAATTTAGGGAAATGTAGTAATTAAACATAAAAAAATTCTTATTATAATTACTGCAAAATTGTTAATTGGTACTACATAATATTGTCAATAAATATTAGACTTTAAAGAGAATTTAGAAGACACATATTTTTGCTGAGACTAAAAAAGGTTTTAAAGTCATGGCAAATGTTTCATCTGCTCTTTAAAACTACCATGTAACTGATTAGTTTAAATAACTAGGTTTTAAAAACAGGTGAAGATATGTCTTTTGTCTTCTATGGCACATAAAAGAAAAAAACATCTGTGATGTGTATTTGTTTGAATAGTATGATTGGGCAAATTTCTGCATGACTTTGAAATGAAAATGTCCCTAGTTATGTGTGAGAGATTTCAAGGCAGCAACAAAATTTGTGTTTTAAGGTGAGTATTTTAATTTGGCTACAGCTTTCTAGGTCTGACAGGAAACTGAGGATACTTGGGTATCATTCTTCCAGGTCTGGACACTAATGTTCCAAAGGAGTGCTGTACATCCTGATACATCCTATCAATCCCATTTGTTTTCCCATTATTTTCTAAAAGCTACAAAAGGGTGCAAGAAAACCCAGAAAAAGGGACATACATTTGCTTGTTTTTACACAAGCAAAACCAATGACAAACAACATCTCCCCTGACAGGCAGGTTGTCTGAGTAGGGTGACATCACCCTTCTGTGGAGCCCAGTTCCTTGCAGGCACCTACGTCCTTGCCACTACTGCTCTGCCATGCTGGAGGTTGGTTCCCACGGGTTGCTTCCACCTTTTGCGCTGGTCCACCATCCTCCCTTTTGGCTCACCTGAGCTCCCTTTTGGCTCATCTTGGCACCAACACCTTTGATCTCTCTGCTGTACTGGGGGAAAAAGCAGTCCTTGCTGGGCTCAGATGCATTTTGCTACTTTCTGTTCTGCACCGTGTCCCAGAGCCACACTGCTGTCTCCCTTCAGCACCACGTCCTGCAGAAGCATCCCAGAGGAATGCGGGGGGAAAGTGGATGGCAGCGCAGAGGACAGAGTCCACAGGTCTGGTGCCAACACCTTCCTGCCACTCTCTCTGGAAGGAAGGTGTTGAGAGACAAAATGGTACACTCCTGGTGGGGGTCTCAGCTTTTCCTCCAGAACCCACAGACCCCACAATGATGGGTGTGGTGTAAAATAACAGCCTGGCCATGCCCGCATGGTGCTAAGATCCTTCACCTCTCTTCAACTAGGACATGTGTTCATCAGTAAACCATGTCCCTGAGTGCATGTCCCATATATACATGACCCATCTTTCAAAAATGTGCGGGAATGGTGACCCAGCTACTTTCTTGAGCACATTCTTCCACTGTCTATGGATCCTTTCGGTGAAATTTTTTTCCAAATACCAAATCTAGACCTCTCCTGGTGCAACCTGATGTCAATTCCTCTTGCTTGTCACTTGTTACCCTGTCTCTTGAAGAGAGACTTGTTATTCTCTCTCTTGAAGAGACAGAATTCCATCCATCTGTAACCTCCTTTCAGGTTGGAGGGAACAATAAGGTCACCCCTGATCTTCCTTTTCTCCAGCCTAATCAACCTCACCTCCCTCAGGTGATGCCCACAACATTTGTGCTTCAGACTCTTCACCAGGTCCATGGTCCAACACCTCAATGTTTTTGTAGTGAGAAATAAAAAACTTCAGAGTGCAGCCTGCAGCCTCACAAGCACCAAGTACAGAGGGAAGATCACTGCCCCTCATCCTGCTGGCCAGAAGCCAGGATGCTGCTGACCTTCTTGGCCACTGCTGGCTCATATTCAGCTGCTTGTTGACAAGCAATCCTACCTCCTATTCTGCAAAGCAACTTTTCAGATACTCTGCCTCAATCCACTGGCATGGGTTGTTTTGATCACTTTCAGGTGAGGGGATTCCATCACTTCCCTGGGCAGCCCATTCCAATATATGAAAACCCTCCAGTGAAGAAATTTTTCCTGATGTTAAACCTGAATCTTCCCTGGTGCAAATTGAGGCCATTTCCTCTCACCTTGTCACTAGTTGCCGGGGAGAACAGTCCAAGCCCCACCTTGTTGCAACATTATTTCTAGTTGTAGAGGACAATTAGGTACCCCCTAAACCTCCTTTTCTTCAGCCTAAATAGCACCAGCTTCCTCAATTGCTCCTCACAGAATGTACGTTCTAGACTCTTCTCCAGCCCTGTTTTCCTTTGGACACGCTCTGGCACCTCAATGTCTTTGCTGTTGTGAGGACTGAGAACTGAACACCATACTTTTGGTGTGGCATCACCAGGGTCGAGTACAGATGGACAATCACTGCCCTGGCCCTGATAGAATAGGAGAAGACAATAAGAGAGCTATGCCTCATACTATCAAATTATGCAGCATGGAGAACTATTTAAAATAACAACTGATAGCTACCAGAGTAATTTCAAAATCAGTTGAAATGCTTAACTTCAGATTACATGCATATGTCTGTCACAGAGTCCATATATTGCTTTAATTTTGAATTGATATAATCAGAAAATGTAAAACAATAACATAAGCTTGAATATTATAAGCAATATCTTTATAGCAAATTCCCATGTAAATTAACAAAATTTCACGAACACATGTCTCTAAACAAAAAGCAGGGCTAAGAGACTAAGATTTGTATGTTACAGTGATAGGAAGCTGCATTATATAACTTACTGCATTATATAACTTACTTAGAAAATACTTTAAAATTATGAAGTCCTCACACTTGGTTTTGATTTTATTTATAAGGAATTGTTACATTTGATCTCTCTGCCCAACAGAAGTTCCTTAAGTCTTACTGGATAAAAAGATCACACCAGAGTATCAAACTAAATGATTGTTACAACAAATGTTCAACAAAGAACAGCTTATCAAAAAAATAGTGTCTCATTTTGGGTTTTTCGTCTCTTTTTATGGTTGATTTTCTCTGTGAATTTTATGATAGCTGTACAAACTCAGATCTAAAATTATCATTTGCTCTATCTCCTAGCAGACTGCTTAGGAATACTTCATTTTTCATGTTGAAGTGGGGTTTGCAATTATTGTGAAAATAATTTATACTTTTACAGCTTTTAATAGTTTTTTAAGACCTTCAATCTTGTAATTCTTCTGCAGCATTATCCTTCCCAATTAAAATTAGACAAATATTTCATATCTGTTCTTTAAACAAAAAAAAAAAAAAAAAAAAAGGCAAACACCAAACAATCTTGCTAAAATGAGCTAGATTTCATTAAGGACTACTTCTGGCTGCTGTAGGGATTTGTTTTTGTTAGGGAAGACCTAAAAGATTAAGGAATATGGCATGTGTTTTAATATATTATGATATAATGTATATCAAGAATATGTATTAGCCAAGGACACTTGACCTTTGCTTCTGCAAATTCCTGTCAGAGAAGAAAATACCAAAAATACCGTCCCAGAAACACCATTTTGCTGATAAAACTTTCCTAGCTGAAGCTGGAGAAGAGAGAAATCTGATTTTCTCTCAGGCTCTATATGAAGAATTTTTGCTTCTGTGAACATGCATTATCAGTAATTCCCTTATCACTCTCTCTGCAGTCCTTAAAACCTCTTTACCTTTACATATATGCTTTATGAGGATTTTGAATATAAAGCCTTTGGAATATATGTTACTAAGCCCACTGGGATACTATTTTCTATGAGCTCACACATATACTTTTATGTATAATTACTTCTTTTACTAGCATATTTCAGTGGATTTCAAGTAGCTACTGCTTAAGCTAATATATTAAACATAGAAACAAAACACTTTGCACTCAGGAACAGACTTCCTTCTGAGTATGAGATGTTAAGCCTTTTACCATTGCTAGCAATGGACCACTAGGGAGAGATAGATCTTCACAGACTTCCAGCAATGTGTGATTTTAAAATTCAATATTCAAGGGATAAAAAATTAAGAAACTTACTTAAAAAAAAAAAAAAGAAAAAAAAAAGATTACTATCGGAATGAAACCTTTATTTAAAAATAGCCTACAAACAAACAGATCAGTGGAGTCCGCGACAGGAAAAAAAAAACACCTTTAGAAGAAGAGGCAAATTCAATTTTTTTTTTTAGATAACATCTGACAATCTTTATCAATTATATTCTATTTTACCAGATCTATTGCAGAATGGTTGGACTCCAACCATTTTTTCCAATCTAAATGATTCTCTGTGTTAGAATGCTCTTCCTTCTTTTAAGGTTAGAATGGGCATCATGATGGTAGTCTTGCCTGCTGAAAGATGTTTGCTTAAATCAGCATCTTTCATGTAACACTTCCAAAAATCATTAGTAAAACAGTGTTTTCCATGCCTCAGCTGAAGCACCAACAACTCCTAAAGAGGAGAAATTTGCATCTAGCCCTATATTTGCACTGGTTCTTTATGTCAACAACTGTGAGTTGTATAGGATAATTTCTCCAGTAGCTAGGCAATTGCAAGAACTTCAGCAAAACAGGATTTGGAGGGAGGCGGGGGGCAGGGCAGGTGTTGTCAGAAGAAAATCAGTCAAGTCTTCTTCTCTTGCTGTGCTCTGGAATTTCCTCATTATATTTCCAATCAGGAAAAAGATTTCTGTGCACAACTCATCTCCTGAACTTGGCACTTGAAGGGCCAGGTAGATTTAAGCACATAAACTTCACCTAAATACCACAAGTTAAATACACTTACTCTCTTCTATATCTGGGCTCTGTTAAGTTCCATGATTAGATATTTATCCACCTGTAACAGGTTCATAAGGTTTCACCAGGGAGTGGTTGAAATAACGACCTACCTTAAAAGATTGTCCTAATTCTATTGCCTCTCCGACCAAAGAGGCTGTGTAAGGCCCAGAAGGAGCTCTGCCTAAAAAAACTTCATAAGGTAATCTCACGTTTTCCTGAAAACAAAGACAGTGATAATCCAAAACACAAGTTTTAAAAGTCTCAGTATTAGATAGAGGGCACCTAGAATTTTGCAGCTATTTCCCTAAATCCATGTGAAACTATGTGAAACTAAAACAAAAACCACAAACACCTGTATTAACTATTAACAGAAGACTTTTTCTGCCAAGGTAATGAACAATGATAAGCAACTTTTAACTAGAACTGCCTAAGTGTCTTTAATATGCTTTTCTTTCTGACATTAGATAGTAAAATGGCTACCCATTTACTAATTTTTTTGTTGGTGATTTGATAGACCTGCATTTTGTAAGAGAAGGAACACAAAGGAGAGGAGAAGAGGGAACAGTCTAATTAATTTTTAAGAATTTTAACAAGTCCTAATCTTATTTGGGATCCACTCCAAAAGCCATCTCAAACAATGGAAAGAATTGTTGAATTCAGTCATAGCTAAAAAAAGCCTTATAAATATAAATCTTGACACTACTTTAATTATGGATCTTTTCTAGTACCTCCATGCAAAATAGCACTTCTGTAAAATGGCTTTGTCAAGAAAACACTTTCTCCTTTTTGATATACAATGGCAAGCAACAATTAACATAATTACTCCTGGTTCTCATTACATAATTATGCAATTTATTGTACAAGCAATTAAAATATTGCAATTTAATAAATTGGAGATGCAAAACATCTAATTTATATGCATAACTGCACTAGATTTTTATTGCCCTTGTAGTTAGCTAAATTTTACTATAAATTGCAATAGGTTTACTAGTTCACATAGACATTATTCACAACACTGTCAAACATCTCAAATATTATTTACACTGAGCAGTCAGAAGACTATTTTAGAGAACCCTATGTATAACAACTATTTAAAATTCCTCCAAAAGTTAGTCTGAAAGTTATGTATAAATTAATACAGAATCCCAATACCCAGTGTTACATTTAAGCAGTTTCTACACATAAATCATATTACATCTCCATGTTTGGTGTAAGTTATAGTTTTAAACTTATCTATTTTGCCATGTTTCATCTTGTGTAAGATAATTTATATTTCAGTGCATCTAAGGTGGTCTTCAACTGCAATATCTGAGGATATCAACCTCAGAGGTAGTTTTAGTTTACCTGGTCTAATCTCTCTGAACCATTCCTAATCAATTTTAAAATAGCATGATCTTCTGTATACTGATGCACAGTCCAATTACAAGATTAATTTAGGGGACTCTTGTGTTCAATTCATTAGATTTTAGATTCAATATTAATTTTTCTTTGCTTTATACTTATTGGAATTTGCTAATTATTCATCTTGAATGAGGACAAATTCAATCTTTATTTCCCATATTGAATTCACTTTTCCAAACAAAAACAGACAAAAATTTAACTTATTTAAAAAATGTACAGGATTTATAAATATTCTGGACAATGCAATTTACAATTTAAGCTACCAAATCACTTTTTGACTGTCAGAATTTGTACACTGGTTAGACCACTTTTATAAATTGACCTCTCTGCATTGTACACAATCAGACCGATAAGTAAAAAATTTTCAAATTCCCTACAGTATTCGGTGTCTAGAAAAAAGATGATCTGTAAATCAGTCTTGTCTTCATCATCACACACACTTCAAAGATTATTTGTGCTATTCTCAGACTTAGTTATTTCATATTTACTTCAAACAGCTTGATGAAAAAAAACTTGGAATCAATCTCAGAAAAAATGCATACAGTAAAACTTTTTGAGATCTGCATTAGAAATGGAAGAAAAAATATAAACTCTAATTTCTAATTAAGGAAAGGAGAAAAAACATCATTGCTTTCTTTATACTGGTCTGTAAGAGATTTTGTCGTTTTTACAGCACAAATGCACGTGTTGAATTGTAAGATTTTATTTTCTCCCTCTCAGCTTTTAAATTTCCAACTATATATAGCAACAAGATCTGTATAGGATAGCATATCTAAATATATTAGACAATACAATTTTAGATTAAGTTATATTTTTAGGTCAAATTGGAAAACTGTACAAATGGGTATAAATAGATAGGTATTGATCCATGGCTCTATATGCTGCAAAAAAATGAACACCAGTTCATTTTAATTTAATTTCTCCTATTTATAGCCCATGACAGTGCTTTACAGTTAGGAATATTAATCTGAATATGAAAATATTTACTCTGAGTTAAATCATTGCACACTTTCCACTTCTTTTCCAACTTGAATCTAATAGTCTGCATCTTTAAGCCTTGCAGATTTCTTGCCTATTGTTATCATGGCAGTGATGTGTTTTGACACAGCATGTACAGAATTAAACCTGTACACTGCTTTGTATGATCATTGCTTCCATTTTGTAAACATGAACCTGTGAAATAGAAATTAAATAGAAAAATAATTAACAAATATATCTTTTAAATGGTATAAACAGTGTTCATAGTTCTCAGATTTAAGTGGAAAAACTATGCTACTTTAAGCTATAAGGGTGTTTTTTTTTTCTTTACCTCAGTTTCACCTATGGAAATGACACTGTGACAATTTAGTATTAATTATTCTGTCATTATCTTATTATACATATTTCTATTTATCTGAATTATTTTAATAACTAAAATTTATAGTAATTTGTTAGTCACAATTTAATTATGATTATTCAGTATTGTATGGTTTTATAATCTCAAACTTAATTTAAGACATCCAGCTTCTGTAAAGTCTAGCCATTAAACAATTTTAACCATACTTGAGGGCAAGTTTGCCACATTGTAATTCTGAAGGCAGTTGAATAGGTAGAGATTTATATACGTGCTGGAAGATAAAAAAAGCATCTTAGATTCTGCATCTCATAAATGATCACAGCAGACCAAACCTACAGACTTAGCAGAACTGGAAAGGTAAAGAGGACAAGCTAACAGAGACACTATTTATGAGAGAGTGACCAGAGCACAGTGCTGTGAATCAAAGATCAGAAAATATAGTGCCTCATAGAAATACTTCCAGAATAAATATATATCTGTGTCAGATTAAAGAATAAGTTTTGTGAAACTGGGCATGCAAACAATTAAAGACATAGGTACCAAGCAATTACTATCTTAGCTACACAGACTAAATTGATGCTCTCATACGTGGCAGCTGTAAAATTACCTGTTGCTAATGCAGAGGAGCTGTCTAGAATGGCAGATCCTTATGTACTGTTCTGATCTGAGTGCTGGAAAATGGCAAATGTTGAACAAAATCAAAGAATTCTTTAGGAACAGTAAAGACTGTAATGATCACTTTCCACCTCGCTTTCTGCTCAAAGAAAATGTTGACCTTCAAGAACAATAGACGCTATCGTAGAGTCTTGCTTTCATGTCCTTTCTTGAAATGTCAGAGGTGAAGTAACTGTTTGAGAAACAGAAATTAAATGTAAAATGGTTTTTGAAAGCAATAGAAATGCAATGAGACTTTACAACTTAAATATCCAATCTGCATTGCATGGGAAGCACTCAAAACCATGAAGATGAATTCTTCAAACTGGTCATAACATGTATTGCATATTTTAAATACAATTAGCACTTAATATTAACTTTAATGCATAACTCCATTCCATATTTTTTCCTGATTTCTCAGAAATATTTCTTTATCATATTTTCTACTCTTATTTTCTAAACATAAAATTGGTAAGAGTATAAAGTTCAAGTAACAGTAATATAGAAAGAGTTATGAACCAAAAAGACAAAATCTGGGAAAACATTTAAAATCATAACAGAGCATTTTAAGATTATAATTTAAAATTGCAAACACACACAAAAAATCTAGTCCTGATTAAAAATTTCTAAACACTGCAATATGTGATTATCAAAGTGTCATAATCACAGTAAATACTTAACAAAGAAGTAAGGCATGTAATTTAATTGTTTCCTTTCTACTGATGTTTAAATATTTTCTAAATGTATTTGGTTTAATTCTTCAACTGGTAAAAGACCTCTCTGTCATTACTTTGATTTGTCAAGGCTTTTTTCCTACACCTGTCCTGTTGAGGACAAGAAGTGAGAAACAAGCTCGGTGGGGGTTTGGATACCAGCCAGCACAGAAGGCTTCTAAGGGAAAAACTCCTGTTGTCTATGTGTTTCATAAATGAAAATTCTACTAAAATATATCATAAAACATATAGAAATTCCTAAATATATTTGATATGGGTTTAATACAACTACTATTGGTTTGAACAAAATATTTCATCCAACCTGTTCTATATTATCCTTTTAAATAGCAAAAATATAATCCAAATTATTACTAACATTTACATACTTGGTGTTATTCATCAGCAAACAGTACCTACATTCCAATGTTGTTAACATGTAGTGGCAGTTTTCAACAATATGGGTTCTTGCATCAATTATATGAAAAAACCTACTCTCACAACCTACTGTAATTGGCTTGGATATTTGTTGATCTGGTAGTTTATTTTGTTAAGTTTTATTGAAGATAAACAATTTTAGATATTTTCAGAGGGAATGAAGAACAATTTCCTTTTTAACGCTGTTACCCGGAATAACTCGGAATGAAATCTCTGCAATACCATTTTTATATGTTTTTGAAAGGAAGTGATGCCAGAAAGCAATACCTCCAGAGCACATAAGAGTCCTAAAATTTCCCCCAAGATTCATGTTTTGAGGTAAATTAATATTTACTTTGTTTTGGTGCATTACTTTGTCAAAAGTAATGCATTCACAGCCATGAGCTATTAATGAGAAAAAGGCATAGTGACCTTTAAAAAGCAGGGAGATAAATTTCCCAATTTTGGAAATTAAGCTCAGATAAGTGAACTTTAACTGCAGCTACCACCTGCATTTTTATTCAGAATAAACTTTTATCTAATGTTTGCTTTCATTATTCAGTTTGCATGTTTCCTGATAGTGCGACTAGGAAGTGTTAAATTTGATTTTAGACAAAATTTTCAGTAAATGCAGCTGCATTTGCTGGCTAAAAGTGCACTCATCAGCATACAGGGAAGGAGCATCTAGGGAAGTAACAGGCTGGATCTTTGAGAAGGAACTCAAATCACTAATATTGGGTAAAAATGCCAGACACATTTCTGTGAGACCAACAAAGAGTCACATAGATAATGACAGTAGTGAGAATGTCTGTTTTTGTGGCTGGATGGCTGTCAGGGGCTAACCCTCAGCACCCCTGTGCTGGCAGTGACAGCTGGCAGTGGGACAGGCTGTGACAGCCCCTGCCTCACTGCCTTCCAGCAGCCGCAGGCTCTGGTCCTCTGCGTATTGTCCAGGGCTCTTACAACTATATACGCATGCAGCCTCCAGCAGGTCTCATCACCCCAGCACTCATTACCTGGTACCTAGGCCTGTTCTCCTCCTCCTTGCACCCTCTTCCCCCATGTCCAAGGGCTCTGCTGTCCTACCAACCTGCACTGCCCAGTCCAGACCCACGACAGCAGCACCCGATTCCCTCCTCTTGCCATAGACACCATCTGCCGCAGACATGGGTCATGCTGACAGTCCAAGCCCTGCTGGGTCCTTCTGCTGGTGCCTCTTACCATGGGTAGCTTCTCTAAAATACAAATCAGATGTGCAAGGAATCTCAGTGACTGGTCTATAGCTGCCATACTTCATGGTTACATAAAAGACAAAATTTACTCAATTCTGTTGTTCCCATGAAGAGAAGTAAGACTATATTTTCAAAATCCATTGCTAGTGGACAAAGTCCATTTTTTACTGGACATTAATTAATGGCTAGAGCTTACATATAACATTTCCTAGGAACATTGCACAAGTCTAGCTAGCAGACTTAAATCAAAAATTGTAGAAATACTGTATCAAAAATATTGTGGCCAGCAGGACCAGGGAAGTGATTGCTGCTTCGTGCTAAGCGCTGGTGAGGCCACACCTCTGAGTGCCATGTCCAGTTCATAGCTTTATGTTTCAAGAAAGACATTAGAGTGCTGAAGGATGCTCAGGGAAGGGCAACAGAGCAGCTGAAGGATCTAGAGGGGCGACTGAGGCAAGTGGACTTTAGTCTGGAGAAAAGGAGACTCAGAAGGAGACCTTGTTGCTCTCCACAACTTCCATAAAGCTTATTTTCTCCCAGATGACCAGGAACAGGACAAAAGGAAATGGCCTCAAGCTGCACCAGGTTGGAGGTTCAAAATGGAGATCAGGAAGAATTTCTTTCCTGTCAAGATTTTCAGATATTGGAGTAGGCTGCTTAGGGAGGTGGTAAAGTCACCATCCCAGGAGGTGCTCAAGAAACAACTGGCTATGGCACCTAGTGCCATGGTCTAGTTGACAGGGTCTAACTCATCAATCAGTGGTTTGACTTAATGATCACATATGTCTTTTTCAGCCTAAATTATTCTGTTATTCCACAATTCTGTGATAAAGGCCACCTCCGATGCAGTTATATTTTATTATTTGCAGATCTAAAAAATTGAAATTATGTACCTGCTTCAGTCTGTAGTGGAATAAAGTCTTGTTACTAATTCTGTATAGCATTATGTAGTAAATGACACATTTTAACTTGAAAGTACCCAATGACATTCTTTATTTCACTAAATAAAGCCCTGCTGTACCACATACTACCTGGGTTTTTGTCCATTGCAGTGCTTGTTCTTATGCCAATTATTTTACATTAATACAAAATATGCTAAAGGTAGAACTGATTTATGAAAGAAATTAAGCAGAGAAATTGCTATTTAAAGTAAGGTTGCTTTTCTGTACATTATACTGTAATATGCCTAATGATGTCAGCTGTACAGCTGACTAATCTGTAATTCTGAGCAATTGCTGTATCACAGAATTGTGGAATTGTTTAGATTTAAAAATACCTTTATGATCATTGAGTCCAGCTGTTAGCCTAACACTGTGAAATCCACTCCTGGATGAACAGAGGAAACGTGATTTATGTATATTTGGGTATGATTTCATGCAAAAACATTATTTCACAATGCAGCGACCTGCAAGAAAAGGCTCATAGATTTTCTAGCACTTTTACCAAAAGAAAGTATCAATAGAAACTTTGTGAAATGTAAAGTTAATACAGATGTGTGCATTTAAACACACTGAATTTACTTTCATGAGATCTGGCAACTTACTTGCAGCGTATTATTCTGCCATGGAGAAAGACAATAAATAAACTCTTCTAATGACCATGATCTTGCAGAGTCAAAAACCATATTGCTTGTTTGGAATGTTATTGTTAATAGCAGATTTCTCCACTTACCTATTAAATGTGGAAAAGAGTTCCAAGTAAAGCAAGATTCATATTAACCTGATTTGAAAATCTCTCTAGAGCTCAGTATATCTTCCAATATTACACATTACAGTTAGTGCAGTACTGCATTAATATTTAAAAATAATCAAAAATAATTCAGACCACCTGCTGAACTGAATATAAAGTAGTTCTCAAGTGCCAATATAGCTGACATATATTAGTAAAAATGCTTATTTAAACCCCAAGAAGCTGTCCACAGAAATATTCTCGCACAGAACATTGAAAGTACTGGAAAATATCTTCATACTAACTGATATACTTTAGTATATAATGGGGACATGGATTCTTTGGTTTACTGCATAGTTGCCAAGAGAAAAGCTGCAGCATTAACATGTTAATAAATAATTATAATTGTTTCTAATGGAGACACTGCATTGTCACTGATAAATAATACATATTTTATATAATGGTGATAAAGCAATTAATTAATGTCACGAGCATCCTTGTATTACCTGTTGTTGTACTCTGGGATAACAAGTATCTTTCTATTAGCTACTAAATATTCAGAAGGACATCTTGAACAGCTTTAATTAAAATGTTTTAATTGGTTATGAAAAAATGAAAATTACTTTAGTGACAAGAATAGCAAAGCCTTTCACACTGCAATCGTATAGTTGTTCTTCATGAGCCCCTTTCCTCCAAAAGTGTGGAATTGATCTAGTTCCTAGGAGCAGAAAGAGTTAATAGGATCTCAAAATAAATGTGTATTGGGAACAAAACTACATCACTATTTATTGATTCCTTCACACTAGATTGCTGGCAAGCAAAATTCACTTAGAATGGAAGCATATGTTTGCTAATATGCAAGTTATGGAATCTTTTCTTAAAAAGGATTTTGACAATGAAACATGATGCATGGGTGGGTGGAATTGTGAAATTCTCTAACCTTAGAGCTAACAACTTAAACTGTGACACATTTTCTGTCAAAAATCAAGCTATTTAAGAAATAAAAGCAGGTAAGATTTCAAACTGAAATATATCCCCCATAGAATATTTGGGAGTTCGTAGTCACTGAACTCATATGACTAAGTTTTCAGAGTGCTCTTTCTTCTCATAAGATTTCCATGAAAAACACCTTGTGAATGGATAGCATTCTTTGAAGGCTTTGATTTTCATCTGCAGATGAAAACTCCAAGTTTTAAACTCATCGCTTAAGAAATTGAAAGTTGACTCAACTTCTATAAGTACCAACACTGCTTCTTGCTGTTCATGTTTGTGTATTTATAAAGCAATGCAGGTGTATTCTAAGCCTGGTATCTATGCTTCACTAAAAGTCAATCTCTGTTTTAGCAATTTCTTGTTCAAGGTTAGAAAGATATTAATCTTTAATAAAAAGAGATCTGAGATTTCATGGATTCTATGCACAGAAGATAGAAAGAATGAAGGTTATATCAAGCTAGTTTTATTTTGGCTTTGCATATTGGTATATACCTGCAATTCAGTAAGTAATAAAAGAGAAAGACAACTGCTCTCCTTTCTCCTTTATTTTATTACCTCTGTGTCCTTGCCATCCATTAATAAAAATAAGTTTAAAAACAGAACCAAGGATGGAGAAAAATGTAGATCAAATGAAGCTTGAGTTGCCTTGATTTCAATTAATACTTTGAAAAACAATGTTTGAAAATATAAACAGCAAAGATGTCACCTTATTATAACTGAGAAAATTGCTTTCTCTGTATTGTAAACAACCATTTCGCTTCAATTTAAGGTTGGTTTGTGGTAGGTTACTCTTGTCTCTGTCATCAGCCTAACTACTCTGAATATTTCTGAAGGACTGAGATTGAATCACAGCTACAGACTTTTTCCATATTTGCAGACTACATCTTCAATTTGCTTTTTCCAGAGAGTTGGTTATGGAAGCATTTAAACAGGCTATGAACTTTCATGAGTACAGAACGGTAGATGAGTTAGCTTGCTAGAGAGGAGAGATGCTGTTTCACAGGCAGAGACTGAGTAGTGGTTCTCACAGCAATTTTGGAATCCCTGCTCTGTTTTGTGCCATCATGCTCTAGGTTTACAGTTCCCTAACCCATTACCAGTTTACTTACCCAACAACAATTTCTGACATGCATCTCCCATTGGCTGGCACTCTTGATAATATCAAAGGTCTGAAGAAGGACTAGCTAAAATTGTCTTCAAAATTGTATCTGAGTCTTACCAAATTTCACAGAGGGAAAGAGGTCAAAGACAATCATGGCTTTCCTTTAAATCAAGCATGATGTAGTACTTCAGCAAAATATTCTGTGCTCATTATGTTTATTCTGTGTTTATTATTATTCTGTGTTTATTATAGATCTTTTACAAACTGTGTTGTTTTTTTGTTTTTTTTTTTTTAATTTTCCCATTGATATTCACAGCAGTATAAATGATGATAAAGCCAAAGGAACTTATGAGCTTTTCAAATCCCCGGAACTTTGAACGACTTGTAGCACTGTATTTCAGAAAAGTTTTAGAACAAATCCTCTAAAGCTGGTACTTGTGAGTATGGTGTTGGGACTCTCTTTTTGTGATCTTAGAGCTGAAGTGTTTACCTGATAATACTGTATAACCGACGCCTTAAAGATCACACACAGTCACCTAGAGGTGACTTAATTCTTCAGGCCTTTGTGATGGTATATCTCTGGCTTGTTTTCTAATGGAAATGTACTCTATTTCTCCAGGTCCTGCTTTTTAAAATCATCAAATCATTGAATTATAAGAATCCTTCTGTAATGCAGTTACTTCAAATTACTTATAATCCCAAATTAAGACAAATATCATATATAAACTATCTGCATTATCTAAACCATAAAGCATTGTTCAAAATACTCATAAAATTCTTAAGCAAACAACAAATTCGACAGCTTAACTGAAGTTACAACAGAAGGACTCTTCCCTTCCTGAAAAACCATCAGTCATGATTTCTACTTGGATATAAACATCTTCACTTCATGGAAATTGGACCTGATCTCTACAGACCTACAGAGGATTTAAAGTGATATTCATGACAAAAATCCATTTTTTCCCCTTTTTTCCCTCCCCT
The DNA here is from genome assembly GCF_963513975.1 of Fringilla coelebs. Classification (NCBI taxonomy): domain Eukaryota; kingdom Metazoa; phylum Chordata; class Aves; order Passeriformes; family Fringillidae; genus Fringilla; species Fringilla coelebs. Next base: position 40,484,426 of record NC_140031.1, read on the forward strand.
TAGTTAAAGAAGATGCTTTTTCTATTTTTAATTAAATTGTTTATCTGCTATAGTTAATTATACATTTATCATATTAAGAGTACTTGTTTGCATTTCAACTCTCAAAAATTCCCCATTTTTTCCTGGGAGGTGTAAAACTCCCTTTCCTCCAGTTCATTACTAATTAACATTCTTCATATAATTTTTTTCACAAGATGCTACACTCAGTAGCCATTTGTAGATTAGACAAATATATGATCCAAGGATAAATGTTTTCTGCTGTCTATATAAAGCAATAAATTAAAAACTAACAAATAAACAAAAAAGAAAGCTGTAATGGTTTAACGAAGTCAGGTTTTAAGGACCACATTTAAGGACAAGCTAGCCTGTGAAAAGCTCTCTTGGCTTCTGCCCTCTGAAGAGGTAAGTGGCTGGGCCTGGGTTGGTGCACTGCTTGGATGGGATTTCGGCTGCTGCTGGACCATGCCACTGGGACTGCCCTAGCACCGAGAGTGACCCTGTGGCCAGGACTGCTCAGCTGGACTCGGTGTGGCAGGAGCAGCACCACACAGCTGGGGCTTATCTTAGCGTGGCTCACAAATGAACTTTGTTTTACTCCCCCACCACCACCAGCAGTGGCCCCACAGCCAGTGTTGGGGACAGCCCCGAGGCCAGGAGCAGCTGGGGCCAGAAGTGGCAGCCACAAGCACGGTCCAGAAGTGGCCGTGTGGCTGGGGCTGTGTGGTTGCAGCTATCTGGGCATGACTTGCAATGGACCTTGTTTGCTCAGGCACTTTTAGCCAGCCATGCTGTGGACAGAAGCACAAAAGCAGCAGCAGCAGTTTCGTTTCTTTTTCCCGGTGCCCCGCATGAAGAAAAGGAGCAGGGGTGGTGCAGGCAGCCAGTGAGACTCACACAGTGCTGGCAGGGACCATGTAATCAGCAGCGAGAGACACAGCAATTCCTCAAGTGTGGAACCTGGATTGGATCAACCTTTCAACAGGGCAGGACTCTGCAAAAGCGGTTTCAATTGATAAAGCTTTAGAACAAATGAGCCTATGAACAATAATTCTCTCCCAAATCAGGAAAAGGAAAGGGTGAAGACACAAAGAGAAGACAACATGGGACAACACTGAGATCAGTAAAAGAATCAAATTCTAGATGAGAGGAGATTGAGGAGTCTTAGTCTTGGGCTGAAATTCTTTTGTGAAGCTACGGTGGAGATATATTTTTTCATATTTCAGACTTTGCTTTTTCCATGTAATTCATGGAAAACATAGCGGGAGGCAGCATCCACCTGCAGCCCAGGAGAAAAGGGCACTTGTACTGGAGTGTGTGGATGCTGAAAAGCTGTAATCCAGTGGGAAGCTTGAACAGAGAGAGATGAGAGAGATGGGAAACTTTGTCCCAGAGACAGAAGAAGAAAAACCTCTGCTCCCAGAGATAAAATAAGAGAAGTTTTGATTGTTCATCCTTAAAACAGTTCATCCTTAAAATAGTACCCCAAGTTGACATGGCCCATGAAAGCAGCCAAGCTTTGGGAAAGCTGCAAGGCATGAGAGAAACCTTCACACTGCAAACAGGTTTTCCTTCCTGGGCAGCTGATTTGCTGTGACATTGAAGCCACGAGAGAGCTGTTTCTTGTGGAGAAGTCTCCATGGCATGGCAGGAGAGACTCATCTCTCTAATTGGACTGAAAAAAGATTATTTTAGATGTGGTAAACCGTCTGAAATTCCAAGTTTTGTCTCTATGTTGTCAGTGGGAATGAAAATATGTGAAGGGTGGAGAAGTGTTCTGAAGGTTTATTCTGATTTTCTTATGATTTTTTTCTTTAGATTCTGTTAATAAAGCTTTCTTTATACCCTTTAAAGTTTTGAGCCTGCTTTGCCCTCCTCCTCCTAATACATATCTCACAGCAGGAAATGAGTAAATAATTTCTAGTGGGTGCGCTGGCATTTGGCCAGCACTAAACCCACTACATAAATTGCTGCGTTGGCCAGGAATCTCAGATTGGCAAATCATGAAAGCTGAAACAGATGCTGTTACATTCCATTTAGAAACTGACTCTATGCTTTTCTTCCACTCGTTATCAAGACACAAGAAATTAAAATTAATAAGTAGTAAGTAAAATTAATAAGGAGTAAGTTAAAAGGCTGTGGGATTTTCTCTCTCTAAGCTAAAACATTTTCCTACACTTCCACAAATTTCCTACAAATATGTGGAAGTGAAATAATTATTTGTAGTTAACTAAAAGTTGAAAGATCAACTCAAATGATTTTGTAGTTTTTTGCTCCAAAGAATTAAATAAAACCCAACCAAACAAAAAACCCCTAATACTTACAATCCTAAGTTACCCTGAAAATACTGTTCTAAAGAGAAAACATATGGTATCACTATAAAATAGCATTTAAAAAGCAGCCTAAAAACCAAATAAAATAATTAAGTAGCCTAAAAACCAAACAAAATAATTAATTTCATCCTTACTTGAAAACTGTGCACTTAAGCTGAATTTTCAAGCCTTGCCTGAAACGTGCACAAACTTACTGTCTTTACAGTAATTACACCAATTCTTGTTCATGAAATTTCCATCCCTGGCCTATGCGACTCCAGTGCTTATAGTCGGACGCTCCTGCTTTATGAATGGTGGTAGTGAAACACTTTTGTAAAGAAAAGTCAGCTCTTGGGAAATGCCTCCGATGAGACATATTTGTCAATATTTGCAGTTATAGCCAGCCCTAAAAGCACTTTCCCACTTCCCCCACAGAAAGGTTGGAGGATTAACCCAGATCAGGGAATGTCCAGCACAGGAAGGAAGTATAGTGCCGTACCTATTCAGCATGCCCCGCAGAGTTCAATTCTCCAGGCTGAATGCCATGTCTAAAAATGTCATATTTAAGGGACCTGTTAGAGTCAAAGAGCATATACCCAAGGATTGAGTCCTTGTGGAATCATATATAGAGCTGGGCAAAAGTAAAAGAGTTTTGGCATAAGAGCTATTTAACTATTAACCTCAAGTTGCAAAATGTATGGAGAGAAGCACGGTGGCTATTAACTGTCCACAAAAGCATTTGAATTAGACACATGGAGGTACACAACCTCTGCTCTAGCACTGCTCAGCATTGTACTGACTACGTTAGTCAGATTATATTGAGAAGGGAATTCTAAATTCTAGGCTGTCTGTTCTGATTCATCATGTGCCATGAGAGACACTGGTCATTCAGAAGATTCTAAATGAGGGAAAATCAAGCTTGGTAGTGAGATTAGGCCTGATGTTAGACCCCAGTAAGTGAAACTTCTTGGTTCCTTAAAATGGGAGAAAATGAAGGAGATGGTGCATGCTGCCTTAGGGTAAGAATGTTGCTGAACTGTGCAGAACCAGGAAGAAAGTTTGGCACGAAATTGTCACTGCAAGAGGAAGACATTCTTTCACAAAAAGTGCAGCCAGTAGAGCAGCATCTGTCAAAAACTGCATGTGCATAGCAACAGAGCAATGTCTTGTCCTGTGTGTTAAGTGCTGATACAGTGGCTTATGCGTGTGTGTGGCATGGAGGAGTCTCCTGGGCATTGTTCATCTGACTAGGGTGACATAGCAACCTCTTAATCCTTGTGTAATACAGGTTCAGAGTGTGGAAAAAGTAGAAATGGATAAAGGGAAGCTTCTTCTACTAACTTCCAGCAGGGTAACTTTGTTTCTCCAGAATGAGCATGGGAAAATAAGGCCCATCTAGATCATGAAGCAGGGAGGATGTAAGAAATGATAATATGTTAAATTTCAGCTGTTGTGGGCAACTGGCACTTGTCATGATACAGAAATATGGGCAGCTACACACCTGAGGCAGAGTTGTGTGTGATGTGTTTTGAGAAATTATTGGCTCCTTCTAGTTAGATGAATCTTGTTATATCAGCCTTGACCCCAAGGACAGAGCACAGTCCCAGGTAATTTCATTTACAGACACAGTAAATTGTGTGGTTTTTTCCTTCTGGATGAACCCTGGAATTGTATTCTTCTGTTCACAAAGCAAGGTTTGTCCCCTAGTGACAAACTTTAGATACACAAATAATGGCAACTGAGTTAACATGATTAATAACTATAGGTATAAGTACTGGCCTCATGCTGTAAGAGCTTCTTCCATAAGACAAAGACAGCTGAAAAATCAGAGAAATAGAATTTCATTAAAACAGCAGCCACCGATTACAGAGCACTCAGTCACTAGATTCTCCCTAGCATGTGTATTCCATATTTCCTCAATGGAAATAATCCATGAATTGTGACAAAGAATATTGCAGACAAATTCTAATCTAACACACATTATAAAAAAAGAAAAATGTTAACAATTATTCATGTAAGTACATTTATACTTTTCTTCATATACGTATTAATGTGCTGTAGCAAAAATGCAAGTCAATCAGGCCAATTAATACTTAACAGAGAAAGAAATATCAAACCCCCGGCTCAAAAAATGAACAAAAAAGCCCCAAAATAAACAAAAATAAAACTAAAAAAGCTTGCTGCTATATCCTAAGCTAAGAAAGTGGGATTTTAAGGATATTTGGCTCAGATAAGAAGGGAAGCAAAGCAAACCATGGAAAGAAGAGATTAGAATAAACCTGAAATACTTTAGCTATGTTAATTTCTCTTGCTTGTTGCTGCAAGTGTCTGTTACAATCCAGCAGTTAATACCTTTAAAAAACTATGAAATAGGCAGGGAGAAGCAAAATTATCCATATATGGTGGAAAAAGAAAATGTCAACAATCAAATGCTTTTATTGCCTTATTTTCCACATTTCATTTCTATTGCCAGCTTTCAGGCAATAGAGTAAGCTGACTGAGAGCAAATACAACATTTTTCAAATACTGTTTCTTAGCATTCTCTTCACCTGATTCACACATACAATTTTTCTGTTAACAACCCAAGCACATTCATACTTGTGTGTCATAAAATAAACTAACTCCAAACAGCAGTCCCTGTCCCTGAAACCACATTCCACTTTACTTTCTGCTGCCTGCCTGGAGAATTCTTATGATACACAGAAGGGAGTACAACTGGTTTACCACACTGACAGGTGGTTGCCGTCTCATTTCCTTCTATCCCTGTAGGAAACAAGACACTTCAGCTCCCTGTTGGTAGCTAAAGGCCCGATGGAGTTACACTAATATTCAGTAAATTGCCATGAATAAATAGACTAAATTACATTTATCGTAACAATTCTTCTTAAGATGCACATGTCACATTACACAGCCAACAAAAGCAATTGCTGCTGGGGAAGCAGAATTCAGAGCAATTCATATAATAAACCTATGCTTAGAAATGTTAAAATCTTCAATAACTGCTACTTTCAAGAAGAACTTCAAAACAGGTAGAATCCTCTGGATAAACTGCACATTTATAAAAATGGGCAATGAACTGAACCTTGGGCTGACTGAGAGTACAAAGAAAATTTGATTTTAATAATGATTACTTTTTCAACATGTTTTTTGTAAAAAAAAAATCTCCATTAATTCCTTATCACACACTGGGTTACTCTTTCCCTTAATTGTTAAACTAAACTCACCATTTTCATCATGGAAAGATATCATCTGCTGAGGAAACTACTCAAATTACTTCTCTCATCAAATAGATTAAGAAACACCACCAAAAAACAACAAAACAAACCAACCATCAAACCAACCAAACTACCTACCGACAAAAACCAAAAACCCGAACAAACAAGGAAAAAAACCCCAAACATTAGGGCATACTCACAATAATCTTTTCAGCAGGGAAAAATATGTACATTTATTGCACGTAGCTCTTATATCCTGCCTGCATACCCTGAGTTTGTTTCATTTGATGTTTTCTTTAATTTCTTTTCATGCTATGAGAGCACTATGGCCAATTGTTATAGCTACAAATGTAGACGCATACTTGTAACAAATTCTCAGATGTTCCTGATGGATCTTGTCTACAGGGATCACTGTCACAATCTGAAAAGTTTGTGCAATTTGCTAAAAGAAGTAATCTTTTCATTAATATTGCAACTGAGCTGATCTGTTGGAGATACATAATGCATTTTCCAGTGTCCAATTTCCTGATGTAATTTTCATTCTGGAAAACCAGCATTTCTACTTTCACAACTGGATTTCAAAAAGTAGCTCTCCCTAGCAAATAGTAAGCATTTCTGATTACTAAGGCTAAAATTTATAAGAAGAACCACCTAAGTTACCAAAACCTGTGAAAAAAATATGGTGAGTCTGTTGAAGACAAACTTTCCTTTACAATCCAGAAAAAGGAAATAAACTTTCTTTAATTCTTATGCCCTTTAAAATGCATAAGGGAAATTAAAATCCTCTCTCTGAACAACACAAATCCAGATCTTAGAAATAAGTTGATCTTTGAATTTTACTTCACTTTGAAGTTCAGTCATGTACTGCACATATATTCAAACCTAAGTATTCCACACTCCTTCAGGTTAAGGAAACAGGATTGCTATTTACAATCCTTATCACTGCCTTATTTCAATATATGTAAAGGTATCAAATGAGGACTAAAGGCTTCTGTGAATTTCAGTATATAGACAGATATCAAATACAGTAATAACTACAATTAGCTACAGAAAAAAGAAGATTATGATTTTATCAGGTATATATAATAGTTGCTACTATAAAAGAAAGGTCAATCCAAAACGTAGATTCTAAATCTACAAGGTAGTACCCTGACTGAAATTATAGCAAAACATCTTTGAAATGAAAATTTATGACAAAAAATATGCCTTGGAAAAATTTAAATATATATTGCTTTCCATGTAATTTTTAAAGGAAAGTGGAATCTTTCAAAAAAATGGAAATTGCATTTTGATGATTCATTTTTTTCATCATTAGTTTTCAAAGATCAGCATTACATAATTTTCTGATATCTTATCAACAAATTGTACCTTTCCTTTTGAATCTTCATGGGAAATGTTCATACAGTGATAGCTGTATGAGCAAAAATTGTGTGATTATAGCATTCCCTCACCAAGAAAATTGTTCTAGGTTATAAAAGAACAGTTTGCATATTTGGCAACTGTTTTTTCTGCATCCTTGCCAGCAGATATTTACAGTAAGCCCTAGATACTCCTTTATTCTTATAAAATAATATGCATCAATATTCATAAAATAAACTAGCATAGAATTAAACCCCAGTATATTAATAGCCAATTAAGATATTTCTGGTAAAACAGTTTAAGGAAAAGCATAAATCTTAATAGCTAATGGAATTCTCTTTGCATTTAAAAAAAAATACAAATTCGCCATTATTTGTTTTGAGGGATTACTATAAGAGGGCCTTGCAAATACTAAACTATCAACAATCACAGCAAATTTACATAGGTTTATAGATGGGTCCATACGACTTGTCAGGGATTACAAAGCACACAGATAATACTTTGCTGAAGAAATTCTCCTGTTACAAACCACTGAAAGTTACTTCATTAAGAAAATTACTATATACTATGTACACTATATTGTGTTGTGGCCAGCTCCTCTCTGGACATCTTTTCAAACTCTCACCTCTAGCAGTAGTCTCAGTCCTTCATTCTACCTTTATTCAATAAACTATGATTTGTCAGCACATCTAACTAAAGGATAGCATCCTGCCACTTTTCCATCTTATTCTTTTTTTTAGCTCAGCATGTAAACTGTCACTAAACTGACTTCATTCCTTTAATGTGTTTTCCATGTTAACTGGAGTATTTACCACTACATTCTTGGCAGTCTTCAATAAATTGAAATATTTTCCTCACTGTTAGGCTTTTATGAATAGATATACCTTACATCATGATACCTGAATATAGGCAGGAACATGGAATGCTCTAGGGATGCCTTCCTCTGATGAACTTTTGCTGCAGTTTTGTTTGAATGCAGTGAACTAATAATACACGTTTATTCTGAGAATGACAGCAGTGTTCCATAATACCAATTGTGTCTTGCACTACTAAAAAGAAGAGAATCATACCCATGTTCTAGTTATATTTAAGGAATGGGAACTGGTGACTACTTCTTGGCAAAAAAATCACAGAATGGGCAAAGTTGGAAGGCACTTCAGTGCGCCATGTTGTCCCACATCCTTGCTCAAGAAAAGTCATCCTAAGGTATATTGTTAGTGTTTTTTCAAGGAAGGGGTCTTAGAAGCTCTTGCTACACTGAGCAATAGGAGACTTTTGTGGGAAGACTTACAGATACTCAGTGACTCTTTCCTTTAGTGAAGGTTCTGTATCTGCATGATGTCCTTCACCCTTCATTATATGTCCGGCTGTAAGGCCATACTGTATTATGCTTTTACTTTCTTTATGTCTGCCTAACCCTGTAAAACAAATATTTTCTATACTCAACTCTTGTGTTCTATTTTTTGTATCAAAGTCAGTGAGATTCCTATGAGGATATTGTGATAATCATGATATGGCAATCAGGTCAAAATCACAAACCTTGTAATTTTTTATGCTGCAGATATCTTTGTACATCATTATTTTTCAGCTATAAGAATTTCATAAAGTCTTTTTAAGAACAAAATTTTGACAATTCAGAGAATGAAAATAACTAACACTTTTGTGGGATGAAAAGATAAAACAGGAACCAGTAGCAAATAACTCTTCCCTCACATCCTCAATCACTGATTTTGTCAGTGTTGTCTCACAGGCTAATGTGTAAATCAAACATGGCATGACCTTCCTTGAACTCACAGATACATTTATATTGTGTGGAGCTGACTTTTTTACCTACTCATGACTTGGTTGAATTCTGCCACTCATAAATTATACATCTAATATTTCTTGGAAGGTTACAGTGGCTGGTAGTCTGATCCTGCTCATCACAATAGACATGCAGAAAATAATTATTTAATATAACATGCAGGAAGAAAAAGATCAGACTATATATTTTTCCACAATTTTCTCTGAATTTGCTTAGTATCTTAATACAGCATTAAAGGATTTATAAAATTTAACACCTGCAAAAACCTTCATGTATTTTTCATTAGAAAACCCAGCATTTGGTAGTTAGCAAACTAATTTCTAAGTCAAGTTCCCTAATTTTCAAAATTTCAGTTGTCATACAAATGAGGAAAAAGAAAAAATATTCAGATATGATCCTGGAAATAATCCAGACTGCTGTTATGTACTTGTTAAAGTTTTCACTTCCTTAATTTATTTGTCATACATTTATACTAAAATATTATGTCCAAAGGTTCACAATCTATTGTCAACTCCTACTTCAATACCTATACTATGTCCCAAGACCTCAGGTGTTCTACCAATCTTGTTTAAAATAACTGATTGTTTGGCAATCTTGCCCTCTTTTCCTCTCTTCTTTATGGTTAGAAAACAATGGGAGGCAACCTGGTATTTGAGAAGTTGCATTAAAAATTATTTTTTAGAAATAATCAAGAAGTGCACAAATTGGATTATCCTTTATGGTCATTTTACAGAGGCACAGTAAATTAACATGCAATTTTAACATCACTACATGCACATAATGTCTGAGTTGGCAGAATTACATCTAAATAATTCATTTCTTCTCCTTCTATCTGTTTGGCTAGCCTCCTACCCCTTGGTGACAGTCAGATTTTCTCTCATGAAGGCAAGATTTTACTGGGCCTGAGTAGAAGAATTTAAAATAAAACATATGCTCAGAATGTGAAAACTTGAAAAAAATATTTTGAAAACCAGGAGAAAAGTGCATTCAGGTGTGCACTAAGACAGATTTTTTCTCAATTCAGTGAGTTTCTTTGGTGTTTCCCTTAACTCATTCACATGTGAGATAGTCTAGAGCATCTTGCAATTTGCTTATATCTGTATCCACCAAGCCTTAACAATATCAGCTGTGATAAGCTTCATGCTACTACCCATATAAAAGCTTCAATAGGTTTTTATTTTCACACTGCCAAATAAAGAATGGTTAGTCAAATATGTGGCCAGATTCCATTCCATGTAAAACTGGCTGATAAAGATAAAATCAGATTCATAACACAGGCACTTACTGAAAAATCAGGATGCATAATTTCGATGATGTTTTTTCATTTTGCCCCTAAATTATAAATGGTCAGAGGACCTGGGACCGTATGCATAATTCAATTTATATCACTTTCGTATTTTCTGTAATTTATCCTGAGAATAATTTGTTCATACTTATGTATAACATTCTGTAAAATCTCTATCCGTGTTCTGGGTTTTTTCTTGCACTTATAGTTTTTTGGTATCCAAGTCTGACAAGATTTTGTGGGAGTATTTTCTCCCACATAAAGATTACCTGTTACAGGATATGTCTTAGAAACCACTGTCTTACCTGCTATTATTCCAACTTGAAGTAAGACTGAAATTAAATAATTGATCATGGAGCTTTAAATGTCATTACTTGATATGTCTTCATTAAATTTCAAAAGTTACAGTTAGGTCACCTGCAAAGGGATTCCCATAACCAGGGGCAGCCAATGTCACCAAAAAGTCTAGACCCTGTAGCATGGCAGGCTTGAGGGTGACAGCATTGTTCAGAAGCAGGGCAGGGAGGAGAGGCCTGAAACCCAGACCAAGAAATACTGAAGTTTCCTGGCAGGTAACCAAATATGAGCATGGCCTCTTCTTAAATTTCATCAGGGTTTTACTAAGCATAGACAAAATATTTTTTTTTTAATGAAACCTCTAGGTTTTGGCAAGAAACATTGTAGAAAGACAATTAACCTGAAGAGAAAATTCTGCATGATTTAGGAATGAGCAGCGTATCCAATTCCGTATTGCCCTTGGGATAGTGTCTACACACCATAAGGTTCCAAGCGTATCCAGTGTAATCTGTTCATACCTTCAATGTTTTTTAAATGGCCATACTGTTTGAAGAGATCATGAGACTGCTGCAGTAGGAAAAGAGAATAAATAAAGGTGTATATTGACTAACATTCCCGAAGTTGAAATCATCTGTCATTTGGAATATTGCTTAAGATTCCCTCTTAGGAGATTTCTAACAATATTGAGAATTTCATAACCATGGAGCACATAGTAAGTGTAATAATATGTGCAATAGGTTAAATGAGAATGGCTTAAAAGGTGATAAATAAATTTTATTAAAAATTGTGTTACAAACAAATTGTATCATTAATGTATTTGTTATCTTACTATAAAAGATATTTTAAAACATAAAAAATTAAAGTTTTTTTAATGTCCAGGTGACATCTATATTTTTCTACCATTTTGTAATAAGAGTCAAAACTGAAAAAAAATCAAAGAAAGATCCTATATACCTTCTTAAGAGAAGTCTTTCCTAATATGACTATTTTAATGTATAAAAGTAGAATCCATTTCTTGCCAGACATTAGAACAAGAAGTTAATCTTAACTCAAAGATGGTATACATTTTTATTTCAAATTGATGTTGAAACAAGCCAGGGATTTATATTCTACACTTAAAGGCTTTTTTTTTTTTCTCCTATATTGTCATTGCCTGCACTTTCTCAGCCTGTTTGGAGCTCTCAAATTTGCAGGGCGATGTACTCTGTCAATTGAACTTTACTTTATGAGCTCATCAGGAAAGAAAACAAACACAAGGCAGAAGGGCTCAATCCCCTTCATAAAGGTTAGTCTAACATGCATTCACTTAATTCATGAAGTTTCTATCTCACAATTTCTTTGTTTCCTGACTCCAGCTCACAGTTTGTAATCTTCCACTTTGTAACTAATGTGCAAGCCAATGAGCAAACCTGGAGCCTAGCTGAGGGTGAGAGTGCCTGTCCTCGTCCTCATCAGGGCACAGGCATCCCACAAAAGGGAACCACAAAAGTCTCTTCGCTCTTACTGGATTCAGCTCAAAACCTTATTTTTTGTAAGCTGACTCACCCATGTCTTCCAGCTTGGAAGGTATGTCTACACCATTCGCTTAACTTTGTGGATTCTGAAGTGACTGCAAAACATTCAGCTTACAGGAACGGTGGCTGCAGGAGACAGAAGATTGCAGGTGACAGTGGCTGCGTAATGACCCTCGGTCCTTCCTAGCCATAGAGCCCTGTGTGTGCTGCTCTCTCATGGATCTCATGGTGCTGCTCCCAGCATACTGCTCAGCCCATGGGCTGTGTGGCTGTTCAGCCAAAACATGAGCAGGAGCTGATGCATGAGCTAGATCCTTATCGCTGACCAAGAGATTGCATAAGTTTGGTAGCATAAGGAACAGCTTGTTGATACGGTAAATCAAAACCAATCCCATTCCCCATAAATCCAAATTCTTAATCAGAGAGTGTACATTCAGTACACTGCAACAGCAATCATTTTCTACTTTACTATTAATCGTGGTACCACAATATTTATTTCAGCATGTTTTCTTAAACACAAATTATTTTTATTACAGTATTTTATAAATTTAGACCATTTAAAGTGAAATATGATCTTTTGTTACAACTTTTTGGGTTTTGCCACAACTAGATTAGACACAATTTGCATATTGATGAAATTTTTTAAAAGCAACAATATGTCTTAGATGTCTACAAATGCACCTTGCTTAATACATTCATTCTTACACGTGAAAAAATATAGTTCGTAAACATGCCAAACACACAGGGGCCAAAAAACCACCCGAATTTCCTGGCTTCATATTGGTGCACCTGCAACTTGCTTGGAAAATAGTCTAGCATTGGGGGCTTCTTTTGAAGGAAATCATTACAAGTAGCAAAATGGAGAGATGTAAATGCATAAGTTTTGCCATTCTTTGAAGTCAGGAAATGCTAAAGCATCTAACAAAACCTTTTACTCTGATTCTTTGGGTGTAGGTGAAATAGTGTCATAGGATGAAACCTACCTGAAGGCATTGTTCCTATAATTTAAGGCCTGGACTTTATTTCCTCCCATCTGATAAGTTAGCTAAGCCTGGTATTCACTGGAAAAGGAAAGAATCAGAGGTAAGTGTTATGGGGGAGGACTCCCTGAAAGCATACATCTAGCAGGCTATACTTGGTGAATTTTGTGTGGGAGAAATAAAAAAAAAAGAAATCCCACAGATGAACCACTAACACACACATTGCATCCTTGTGGCATACTCAGGATGGGAAAACAGAGGTTGATAACAACACCTCAGGGAACAACCAACAATTAGCTTTAACTGTGGGCAAAGTCAAAGGGATTAGCATGGGGCTTTACCCTCAGCAAGGTCACTGGTGATTTATGCCAACAGCTGAGTTAGAAAGCAGTAAATGGTGGAGAACAGTTATGCCTCAGTGCAATAATATCCACATCTATCCCACAGCCATGCAAAGACTGTGCACATCTGGGGTTCCTACTCAGAGAAACCATACACTGTCAAGGTCTCAGATTTGTTCACTGATAGAATGCTCTGTTTGCCCGACTCTGTGGTGCTGGTTTTAAAAGAACTTAGAGGAGTGGGGTCCTTGGTTTCTGTCACTGTCTTTAAAACTATTGCCTCTCTGTGTGTGACAGAACAGTTATCTCTATCTCCTTTCTGCACCACTCATGTTTGGAAAACAGCAGCTACATTTTCTGTCAGAGTGGGCAGCATGATTTTGTCCTTGGGACTTCCCTGTTCTAAAGTCCCCAGTAAAAATCTGTACAAAACATGTCTCCAGAACAGAAATTTGGTAGGACTCAAGGTGGTACACACCTGCATGTCTCCATTTCATCTACAACCAATAAATCCATGAAGTGATCCTGTGTTTGAAAAGCTGGTAAGAAAGCTGCTAAACCCACATTAAAAGAAGCACAGTGTGGCTGAATTCTTGATCCTGAATTTCCTATCAGGCATCTGTTTAGATGTCAGAATACACTGCTTTAGGTGTGAGGATTCTCCCCAAACCTGGCCACACTATTTTACAGTAACTTATTGGTTTTGAGAACTGATGGGCATGCCAGTTCCATCTAGACAGATCAGTTCTTCCTAAGAAAGTATTTTAAACACTGGGCTAAATTGGACAATTTTAGCCACTGGGTAGTTGCAACTACAAGATTTGCAAGTCCAGATGGCAAATAAATGACGGCACAACCCTCTGCTGTAAGGAACTTACCTTATATGAAGAATTCCTGACAGTGTGTGATATTTGTTTTAGCAATGACAGTGGAGCACGGACAAAGGTTGCCATATGTATCACTGGACAAATGTGGTTGAGAGCTAGCATATTTTTTTATCCCCAGTTTCCCTACCCAATATTTATTCCCAGATTACAGACTGGAATTAATGCTTCATTTCTAGTGAGTCCAAACAGGTCACATGGCAATTGTGACTACTATTTTACACATTTTTCACATTTTTTTCAAAGTCTAAGGACTTTGTAGTAGTTCCTGGCATATTCTATTCTAAATGAGTGAGCTTGTGTTGTAACTAACTGTGAGCTCTTTCCTTTGCAATATTTCTTGGATCACTTCAATTATTAATCTCTAAAGAATATTTTTCTTTGCATAATAGTTATGGGATTATATGGCATTAGCTGCTGCTTTTGTCACTGCAGCAAAATTATACAAGAATGGTGTAAAGTATGAAAAAAAATCTGTTCAAGGTTATATCAAGATATATTACTCTGTTGGGTGAACTCGTGTATCAGTTTACCTGAAACCTGGAACTGTTTTCCTAGAGATTTTCATAAATACCCCTTTTACCTGGGATCTGATATCAGGATGTCAGCAGTGAGAAAGTTGTCCAGAACTGACTCCATTTTGGAGATCTGAATGACTAGCTACAGAAAGACACTTTCAGTTGCATGCTAATACCACTAAGCCACTGTGACATTTTATTAATTATCTAAAATCATACTTCAGTCATAGTTCTGTTAAGTACATATTATTTGTAAATAGTATCTGCATGAGTTTTGTTTGAAAAAGAATAGAATGTCTGTACTAATTTGCTGTAGGAATTAAATAATTTTATTCTTGAAAAGGACAGCTAGATTTAATTTAATTTTTGTCAACATAACTGTAACATAATCCTGACAGTATATTAACATATATAAACAAAGTATTCTCTGCTGATAAAGACCATGCTACATAAAATGCAGACAGAATGATAGTTTAAAATAAAGGTATTAAGCTATTATGTCATGTACTAAGGCTCTAACTAACCAGTTGCCATGTTAGTTACTGCAAAATAAGAATAGTAATGTCTTCAAATTATTAACTCTTGTGAAATTTTTTTCAAATTATTTTCTCTTATTTTTCTCTTTCCATCTAATTAAGCATTGCTGAGATCAATTTCAAATTATTTAGTTCCATTGAAATAAGTGAACATGGAATGATGCCACCCCCAATAGAAAAGCTTGTAGCCCATGGTTTGTGGTGTATCATCACAGTTTCAGAGAGGATGAAATTGTCTCCATCAACAGCTAAGAATTTTTTATTTCCTTGGTTTGGAATAGAATACATAAAATCTATATCTACATAAAACTGTATTCTGATAAACACACAGTTATGCATAAATTCAAACAAAAACTTGGTAAATACTAAGAAACAAAATAAATGTGCTCAAATAACACAAATAATATTAAGAATTATTAAAAGAACCACATTCTCTTTTTAGCCTGTGTTAAATCTTTTCATCTTATGATAAGAAAACACAATGGATGCAATTTAGTTGAAATATAATTAAGTGTCTAGACAACTTCTGATATGATCTAAAAGTTTGTAGCTCTGATGCAAAATATTACTTCACACGATCAGGTGTGTAATACCTCATGAAAAACAAAATAAATTTTTTGTGAGTAGTGGTGACCTAGCAAGAGCATACCAGCTTTTTGTCTTATATTGATTTAAGTCATCAATTAACAAAACCATTTGCAGAGTGATTGTGAAACATTCCCTGCATAATTTAACTGAGCTTTAAAGAAACTACATGACAGTGCAATCTCCCTATCATTTTTTTTGACAATGGCAAAAAATTCCCATTTCACTATGTAATGATCCCCATTGTGAGGATTCTCATTTTGATGGAGCTCTGTGCTCCCTCGTGGTGCATCTTTTTTGCCCAGTCCCCAATAATTTTCTTTGAAGATCTACAAGAAGTTTCTGAGGTTCTCTCAACTTGTAATGTTGCTGTACAGTGAGGCAAATACACAGAAATTTAGTGTTTGCTATTATTAGTATAAGTTATCAAATCATCTTGTACTTATTGACAGAACTGTACAAGTCATCTTATTTCTACATGCTTACAATGGCATAAGATAATTGTATTGTGTGGAGAAGTTCTAATCCTTCTGATTGTATTTCTTGAACTGCAAGAATGACTACTTGAAGGCCTAAATTAAATTTAAAGTTTTCCCTATTCATTCTTTCTGAGTTTAAGGGATACTTCTTTGAATGTTTAAGCTCTTTTTTCCTTCCTTTCTTCTTTTGGGTCACTAAAAAAGGGAGAAAAATCCTTAATTTCTCCTGCATAATTTTTTGTTATCTCATTTTCAGAAGAAAACTGATTTCTATTCTCTTATGGGAACTGTATGTTAGCTGCTGATTCCTAACATTATCTGGCTTGCATTTAATCTTTAATTTGCCACTTGAATGACGACTTAAAAGGTGATTTGAGTAGATTTAAGTTCCTACTAAGATGAATGAATTTCAGAAGCACTCTCTTCTTGTTCCTTCCTTTATCTCCTTTATATTATTTTGCACCATCCATTTTGTAGCTGTTTCAAACCACTTCAGGTGACAAACGCACCATGTGGATGTTCTCCGTGGATATGCAATAAATTCCCAGTATTTTTTGTACTTCTAGTTAAAAAAAACCATTCCAATGAAGCTAAATTTCTAGTAAGTTAACTTTTCATTTAAAAGTCTTATCAATTACCACATTAAAAAATGCAAACGAACAAAATGTTTATAAAATATTCAATAATAGGCTGAAATGTTAGTAATCAAGTCCATAAAGTGAAAGCAAAGCATTTTTATTAAAACTGGATCTTTTGAAAAGCACTTTCTCATAGATGTAGACAGAAGGAGTGACTATTGCCACAATGAAGGCTGGTTGACTTTGTTTTTATTTGCAATTATGAGGCAGGTCAAGTTATAGTATATTGACAGTAATAAATATGTATGAAAAAGATATCTTTTTTTCTGTAGGAGTTGCTTTCCATGCTGCACTAAAGCAATTGTTTAGTGGAATTGAGATAACTTATGAACAGAATGACAAGGCAGATTATTATGAATATTAGCTACACAGCAATCAGTTGACCCTTTACTTGTGAAATTATGGACCAAATTCACTGACAATACAGCACTGGAAAGGACTATGTAGAATCAGTGTTAAATATCTACTGTATTGTTTTGTTTTCATGCTACATAGATCCGGTGACATTTGAAAAAATATGTCAGCATAAAACTAGAGTAACAGAGAATTGTGTCCACTTTTAACTGGTATTCTAGCATATTTAATATCTTTTTTTCTTCTAAAATATTTTCTGCAAAAATGTAAGCAGTATCTTTTTTTAGAGAAAAGAGAAGGATTTGTTGCCAATGTATTTCATCCCAGTCAACTGAACTGCTGTATTAAACATCCATTAGGGGAGATAAAGAATCTGTAATACATGATCCATCAGTATATACAAACAAATGTAAATACATACACGCATATATTTTTAAGCTTACCCTGTCCCAAAGTGCTGTTTTGTGATTGTATATAAAAACAACAGTGATCCACAGAAAAGGCAAACATTATAGATTCCTGCTGCCTAATTCATGACTTGTTAGTAAATCCAGGACACCACACAGAGTTCCTTCTCTGTACAGACTGGGAGGCAAAGAAGACAAGAAGGTACATTCACTTCAAACAAAAAAGCTTCAGAGACATCAACTCAGCAGGTCAGCTGTTTCCTTTTGATACTGAGTTTACTCACAGAGACACTAGCTGGATTAGTGGACATGACATTACTTATAGCACTGCTAAAATAGCAACCAGGAAAAAAAATATGAGAATTGTTTCATATTCATCAGTTTAATTTTAGTCATTTTGTATCAAGGGTATGTTGCCTTTAGATGGTAGTAAGAGCAATGTTTTTCCAAAGTGGTACATCTCAGAGGAACAAAATGAGAAAATCTGGTTTCAGTTTTGATTGTATGATCAAATGGAAAATAATTATGAAACACAGGATGCCTTTCTTTTAATTTAATTCTGGATGAATAGAATGTGCAGAGAATAATTAACAATATAATGTTCACTAATTACTGTCCTGATACTGGAAATTGGCATTGATTCATAAAATGCACTTGCATTACTCCAAGCTAAGCAAGTAATCTCATTGGTCAGCTTCTAGTTGTTACCAGATTCTGGAGAAATAATTTAAGATTCCAAACAATTTATGTTTGAATTGATTGTCCTAAACAGTATTTGTTTTTTAGAAACATAATATGTTTTCATTAAAATGTCAAGCACTTTGGAGGCTGGAAGTAAAAGAGCCAAGCAAGTTAGAATTCTAGAATTTTGATTTTCCTGCTACTGTAATAGCTTCCCTTTGAGTACTCTCTTACTATTATAAGATATTAATGTTCTATAAACTTTCAGATTAGCTTTTGTTCTCCTAAAAGTAAAAAAACAGAGGAACCTTATCTTACTTTGCAAAGACAATCTAATTTGATCATGTATATCTAGCTTTGAAAAGAAAATGGATCACAGAAAAATAATCAACTATTGTTATATGAGCTACTTTGCTTAACTTAGCCAATGGAGTTGAAGTGCCAATTGTTGAAGAAATAAATTTTTATTACCCTTATGATACATTTTACAAAAACTGTCCCTAATGAAAGTTCACTTATAAGTGCAAACTTGCACACTAAAAACCCTGTTTTAGGGGTTGGGTTTTTGTTGGGATTTTGCCTAGCCTTATATCAACTTTTAGAATAGCAGGAACTGCTACAGAGTTGTAGTACTTTGTTAAAACCTCACCGCAAAATCACCCACTGCCCCAGTGAAGTCTGATCTTTGCTCCCTTCCCCTGCCCTCTTCTCCCCTCCTTAATAGCCTTTCTGCTGTCTCTTTTAGAAATTCAGTCCTGAGAACAAGCTAGAACTTAATTTCAGGTAGATATGACTGCAAAGTTTATTGCAAATCCTGAGACACAGAAGGACAAATATGGAGTATATGACATAAAACACATGCTAGTCATGTTCTAGAAGAAATAAAGCTAATGTTTCTGTTATTACTACACTAAATTCTCAGCATGCTTGTTAAAACAAGTTAGAGGAAAATGTAAGATTATACTGAAAATTGTGTGATTGCTATTACAGCCAATGCTGGTTCAATAGATACAATTTTTTTTTGTTCTTCAACACTGTTTGTAGAAGGAACAAGGGCATATATGAATTTAGGCTTATATAACACCATTTTAGTTTATTACAATTAAATGTATTGATGATTGAAGATACTTCAAAATATTGCCCACAAATTTTGTTCAGACCTTTTGAAGTCCATTCATCTTCTTCCGGCCCAGTGATCTGCTGGGCCTTGCAGGAGTTGTCCTTCAATAACAGAAACACAAGTGCCATTCAACTGTTCAGCTTTTCAGTAATAAACTCTATAAAATTTATTTTATAAGGATTTTTACTAAAAGCTAGAAAAATACAGGTCGTCCCTTGGAACAACTTAGGCTAAGTCATGAAGCAGTAAATAAAATATCAGGCATTTGTAAAGGAAAGTAGTGGAAGCAAAGAATGAATCAATGCTTGATCAAATCAGTCTGACTACAAATAACAAAAAAGACATATCTATTTATCTTAAGATAGAATACAATTCTATTCATGCAGGTGGAACAAAAGAGGGACTCCAGTTCTGGTTGCAGGCTTAGCCTCAAGTAAATACTCCCACCTCTCAGATTCCCTAAGGATGTAATTAAAAAGTTACCATTTTTTAGCAATGTTAGGAAATCCTTTATTTTATTATTTTATTTTATTTTATTTTATTTTATTTTATTTTATTTTATTTTATTTTATTTTATTTTATTTTAGACTTTTAAATAATTTATCAAATAATTTATAGCTATTACCTCTATCTATTTAACTGATTTACCACACCTTATTGACATTAAAATTAATTTTTATTTTCTTTATTATAGTTCACTTCAGTTTAGATAATATTTCAAAAACAATTTTTCAAATTTTTTTTTCTCTGCATTGGGGTCACTTGTTTTTCAAATCTGGCCTGAAATCTACACAGTGCAGCTGAAAAATTTCACTTTAACCCAAAAATTTTAAAATTCCAGTTTTAGAAAACATTTTAGATTAAAATTTAAATTGCAATTTTTATCTTCAATCTTTAATAATTTGTTTAGATAGAGGAAAAGGAAAGGCATATATTTATAATAGATTATAATGATAATTTACAAAGTTCAAATGGAGGAAGGAAGTGGTTCTGCTCCTGTTCATATTTAAATCCTCTCAATAGTTAGGGATATCTCTTCTAACTAAAAGAGAGCTCTGAAATCCAGATCCACAGACAGGCAGTTCTGCAAGAGCATCATGTCAAGGCCAGAGGATCCTGACATCAAAGCAAAGCTGCTTTTCTATTATCACTTACACAGGCCTATCCTACCACATGGAAGGCAAGTAGACATATCATCTTCTCAAAGCTTAAACAGTGGCCTATGAAATACCTGAGAAACAAAACCCTACTTCTCTGACTCTGAGTGGACCCTGTGTTTAACCTCCAAATATGTGTACTTTTGAAGTAGCAGAAATTAGGATATTCATTATTTCTGAGTTTTCCCTGTTTTGTTGACTAAATCATATACCACATCTGACACAATTTCCAAAGCTAATTCTTCTTGACTATAGAGTTTCATTTTAAGCAGATAAATGTTTTGCAAAAATCTCTCAAAATAAATGCTCTTTGACATGGACTACCTGCAGACTCAAAGTCAGGAATCCTACTCAGGAAACATTGAAACAGCATTGGTGGGATATTAGATCTACATCACATGTAGATAGGAGGGCCAAGACAGATTTTGCTAAAACAATCAGCTGCACAGAGAGGGATATATTTTCCTCCATTTCTTCCAAAACAAGCAATAGACTTTCCAATACGAAAGGAGTTAGGTTAGGACAAAGCAGTGCAGAAGGCTCTGCTCATAATGTGAAATCTTTATTGTAAAAAGAAAAAGAAACTTTTGAAATTAGTTCAGTGTTAAAATACTTTATAAATATGCATATGCATATATATATCGCCGAGTAAAAATGGTTCTTGAAAATTAGTATCGAGAACATGTGTGAGCTATATTATAATTACCAATTTGTGCAAGTAAGGTCACTAACAAATTACTTTTTGTTGTGGGTAGCAATATGCTTCCTTTCTGGACTTTCATGTTGTTTTCTTGTCTTTCATCTGCTAAAACAAATGACAAAAAGACAGGGCATCATTTTCATAACACTACGAAGCACCCCAGTACTGATTTCCAGTAAGTATCATATTCTACATTCACACGCCTCATGCAAAGGTAACTCAGATTCTAAGTCTATGGAAATAAAAGTGCTCTGCCACTGCTATCTTTAAATTGACTGTCAAATGGGCATTTCTACTCTCTGGAGATCTAATTAGACTTGCAGTGCTTTATGCACCATTCCTGAAGGGATGGGAGCTACACAGCTTCTTCAGTCTATGCTGCTGGTGTCACTGCTCCTCTGTTTCAGAAATGGTTCTGTCATAAGTAGGATTAACTCTCCCTCTATAAGAGAAATTTTCACTACTTTTATTAATTTATATGAACTGATATGACTATGTTTTCTAAGGCATAGAATACTGATGTTTTAATATATCTCTGTATATGAAAAAGACGCCAGAGAAAAGTACAGAGAAGGAAAACATATCAGTTTTAAAAATATATCTCAAGGTAGAAAAATAATTTCCAGTTATCACTAAAGAATTAGGCTGAGGGTTAGTTGTAAACAATTTTTCAAGTAGTAGACTTTTTTTTGCTTTTCTTCTTTTTGTGTTCAGAGTCTTAGATATATTAAGTATAACATTTGGTCATCATACCCCGTTTTCTGAAAAGCACAAAGCATGAACAAGGAACAAAGTCATACTAGCGTTCAACTTATAGACCCATTGTTCTCAGCTTTGTGGTGTACAGCAGAAAGAATCAAAAAAAAAAAAAAAAAAGACAGGTCATCAACCAAGACCTAGGGGAGGGGAAGGAATGCATGGGCCTTGTGGTAGTAAAACTGAGAAACTTGTTTCATCTGAGAAAAATCAATTCAAAAGCAAGAACACATGAGATATATCCAGAAAGATATTTTTAATAGACTATTAGACTATCTTAAAAATGGCAAAGAAGAAGTCTTTTTGACCTCTTATGGCCTCTCCTTCTGTATACTTTGACTGCTGTGTAGCCACAACACAGAGACAAAAAGCAAAAAAATACTATAGAGACATTTTTTGTTGTTCTGTTGGTCTAAGCAAAATTAGGGCCCTGTGTACTCTCAATATTAAAACTCTTCCCGTCTTTACATAATTCCATGACTAATTAAGGAAAAATGAAAAACAGTAAGCATCCTCATCCTCTTTCTTCTTTTTTTTTTCTTTTTTTCCCCAGAAGACTGCAGTATTGGCACTGTATTTTCCGTGCTTGAAGGACATCTCTTTGAGGATGGCAGAGCTTTATGCAGCCCTTAATAACTTTCTGTGGAGGCCTTCTTTAACATGCTCCTAGGTGGATTTCACAAGAACCAGCTGAGTCTTAGCAGAAAAAGGCCGATACCTTTTATGGACTTCACATAATGTGTCATTTGAAAGTTAATGGAGTAGCTTCAAACAGGGGCAAAAGCACCGTGCTTATGTCTGACAGTGGTTTGGTTTAACAGATAAGTGACTTCTTGTTTCCAATATCATTGCCTCTTGCTAATGCCAGATTTCTCAAATTAAAATACAATATTCTGAGCTGTAAGAAAGAGAATGAGCAATTTGGAACCAAGATTGTTCTATACCAGTATGACTAATCACAGGCTGCAACCCTTATATAGCTTTTTCAAATGTCTTTCTGACACTAAGCAGAGTGTTTCACATCCGATTGGGAATTCCGTAACCTTGGAATTTGCAGACACGCTAATAAAAATGTACCTGATTATACAACGAGCAACAGTGGGAGTCCAGACTGACAAGAAGAGAATACCTAAACAGCAGAAACTCAATAGACTGGAAACCTGAGACAAGATATTTCTCCAGTAGATGCAGAGTGCTACACATTTTACAATACTTCTGTAAAATATCTCAAGATCAATGGCACAATGATTATATTTTATGCAACTGAGAATTAACATCCTAAAAATTTTCGACCAAGACTACAATTTCTTTCCTTTTCCTTTTTTTTCTTTTAATTTTTCTTTCGGAAGAAAATATCAGGCCTTCTATGAAGAAACAAAGTGAGGGAAAGAGAGAGAAGAGTTTTACAATATATGAACAGAACTGACCATTGGATGTCAAACAACTTTTAATAAGTTGCTTTGTATTTCCATAGAGTAAAATAAGATGCTGTTTGTTGGGTTTTTTTCCTACAATAGAGGAGGATGGGATTTTTTGTGTTGGTTTGCTTGTTCTGTAGGGGCCATTGATTGATCAACAACATACGCCCCCATGAATTTTGATATTTAGCACATTAGTTTAGACTATACATTTTTGTTTCATATCTGATCAAATCAGAAAGGAAGGGCAGCAGATCAGCAAGCCAAAGTCATTTAAAATTCAGAGATAGTGAAAATGAGGAACTGGGCATTAATTAGCCATACACAATTTAAAGCACAGAAGTATTGGCTCATGACACCATTTCAGATATTTTCGACCCTTTGTGCAATTATGCTATCAAGGCTGCTTAAACCATATCTGGTGTAGTATAATAAGCCTCAAAGCTGTTGACCTTTCCCTTAGAGAATAACCTTCCCATCCTGCTTGCTTACTCACCACATCCTTCATGCTTAAAACTGAAAGTTCTTCTTTACTTTGAATACCATGTTCAATATTGTGTTATTATGAAACAACTGCAGACAGCTAATAAACAAATACAGCTTGGTCCCTCCAAAAAATCTATCTGTAGCTGTTTAAACTATATGGAAAAAAACAGCATGTGCTCTTAAATTCACCAATTAGAATCCTTTAAATCATGTAATAAAAAAAATCTCGCTTTTCTATAGAAAGGTCACCTCCAGCAGCAGCAAGAGATGTTTGCCAGAAAGACCTTTGACCACAGTCCTCAAGATCTATTCCAGGAATGGCAAAACAAGGCTAGCAGCTTAAGACATAACATATTTCAGACATTGCAGGTACTGGTCTTTGTCATTTTATGATGCATTTTGTGCCCCTGCTGCCAAAACTATTTCATGTGAAACAAGTATAAATTCTCTTGTACTGGATAAATCATTGTGAGAAGAGTATGGATCTTTTTCCATAGCATGTAAAGGAAAATAACAATATTAAGATAAATGCACTATAGGTCACCAGTACTGACATCTTGTCAGGCTCAATTTAGATCCTGTGTTGACTAATAAGTACCTCACTACAGTTATTCAGTCTGAACACAAGAATTGTGGTTGCTGCTAGTGCTTTTCTTCCTCAAAAATAATTAAAACAGGAAACTATTTATCTATATGGCAAATAATCCAGTTATTTATGAGTCCTAGAAAAGGTCACAGAAATAATTTTCCCTCTGTCTTACTTTCCCAGTTTTTCTTTCTTTCCTCTCGAGCAAATAAGTGGGGGATTGCCAAAATTTCTGAAACAGAATAGCAGACTTACTTTTATGTGCACCTACAGAGACTTTATTGCAGGCAGCTGAAGTCAAAACCAGGAAGAAAAATAGTCAGTTCAAACAATATTTCTTATTTGACACAACAGTGCTTATTAAAGCTGTTCCCTAATTAATAAGATAGACAAAAGAGGAGTATATGGTTCTATATTTTTGTATTCTAGACCCATGTGTTTTTTCCCTTACAACACATTGTACTGCTCCTGTTGATACCAAAAGTGTACTGCAGCTCATTTAGTCAAAATACAGCTGGAATTATTACATAATCATAAAAAGCATGACTGAACCCAAAAAAAGAAACAGCCAAATTAAATTGTGCAAGGTGGAACTGAAATTCTGATACCTTAATGTGAACCTTGTATCTGCATTAGCTAGCAAAAGCCTCCGCTATCAACTGTGGTGCATTAAAGGCACTCCTGCAGCACTGTATTTTCTTTTTTGAGACCATGAACTTTGAAAATAACCTAAGATGCAGAATGTCTTAAATGGGAACAGTGGTGAGATATGCTTGAAAACACACTCCTTATCCCAACTGAGATACTAATGAAGGCAAAAGCCTCAACATCTAATCATTTGCACATATTTTTGTGCTATCAAAATAAAGAAAAAATAAATCATACATTGGGCGCATTGTGCTGGAACTCATGACGTTTACCTTTCCTTCTTTCCTTTCCAATTCTGCTGCATTGGGTGATAGTGGGAGTGAGTACTTAGCTGCCAGCCAGTTTTCAACCATTACCTACCATTACATACATATATATGTGTGTGGTGTATTTATACACACACACAGACATTTTAAAAAACTAATTCAATGTACTGTCATAAGAAAAGCTACTTCAAATAAAACCAGATCCTTCATGAAAATTTAATAATAAATCAATACTCCAAAGTTTCTAAAGTTTTGAAGTTTTGTTGGCTTGTTTTTTTGTGTGGGTTTTTTTTTTTTTGTTTTGTTTTGTTTTGTTTTTGTTTTTTCCAATTAATGAATGGGTGAAACTATTACAAGTCCAAACCTCAGTATAATCTAAAGTACAGGTGTTCCATTATCACTGTAATTGCATATAAAGTAACAATTCTTGCTCCAAAGAACAAGGTCAAGAACACTTGCACCAGTGAGAAAAAGAAATGTGTATTCCTATCTTTTAAACATAGTCAAAATCCCTATCAAAACTGAACTAGCTATTGCAGGTTTAGGCTCACCTGTCCATGAGCAAAACCAGAATAGCTTAGGCTCAACCTTGCTTTGTGTGCTTTGCATATATTAAAGCATTCATTGACTGATAAATCAACTCTCAAGTTAACAGCTATTTAAATACTCACATGTTGATTTATTTGATGCTGAACAACATATGAACCCCCCACATTTTCCTAGAAGCATCACTATATAAGAGTAATTCAGTGTTATAGCTCAAATCCAAGCAATACCTGTTATTTAATATCAGAAAAAAATACATGGTTCTACAGCTACTGGGCATTAATCAGTTTGAATTATCTCAAATCCACTGTGGTATAAAACAAAAAATGAGAAATAGCCTGGTAATCATTATTTGGGGAATGACATTTCAAAGATATGTCAGACAAAATGTTGAAAGTCATCAGATGCATGAAGTAATTTCAGTATTTCTCTGTACAGTGCCTCATGTTAAGAAAGCTTGTGTTATTTAAAGATGAAACAATATATGCAGTCTAAAATTACTATAAAATTCCTCTATTTAACTACGGTAATAGTCCATCTTGTAAAAGAACACAAAAGTCTTGGATAATGACTCGGTAGATTGAATTACTGAATACTTGGTTTTCTTTTTGAAATTCAGCTGTGCTGCTATGATAATACCTAAAGTCCTCTGGCCTATCCTGCATGCAAAATGAGGGCCACTTCAGTTAACACTAGGTATCTTCCCTTTTCAATCCAGAGTAAAAAAGCCCTAACTTTTCCTCTTACAAAACCTGTTTTTCCAAAATTTGTCTTGGCAAAAGCTACAAATCCATCCATGGAATTTCCACGCATACAGTAAATCAATACTTAAAGTACATGAACATCAGACTCTCCTACACACTAACATTTTGCCTACTCAAATGTCTCCTTATTTCCCAAGCTTTGGGAGCTGGATCTCATCCATCTAGTTTTCTGGAAAGTTATTTATCAGTTAAATAGAGAACAAGTCCAATTATCTCTCCACACATTGATTCTTTCATTTCAACTTTGATTCCTTAACACATTTATTTACTATTCTCCTTGTTTTATTGTCTTGTATGTTTAATTAAACCAGAAATAAATAAATTATATACATCATAAAAGGGGTTTTTTTGGTCCAAAAATTTATAAATATTAATCTAGATCCCTTCAAATAAAGTTAACAAAAACAAAAGATAAAAAATTAACTATGAACTGGGAGGTAGATTTTAAACAATATGCTCATCATGAGTTCTACAAAACTTGTGTTGCACATTTTTTCTTAGTTATTTTTGACATAAATTTTATATTTCCTTCATTGTAAAAACATGAGAAAAGCTCTTACTACTACTACTTTTTTTTAGTTGACTGCATTATGTTTGTTGTTAACTTTCTTTTCCTTTTACATTTCATGAAGTTACTATGTAAATTACCACAATTTCATGTTTTGTGTTGCTTTTCAGGCATATTCTGCAGAAATTATACTCACATATTTTTCTGTAAATGCAGTTCCAAGATAGATGGTGTTGACGATAATGCATGTTCAAGAATCATATTCTAAAATGTCTTATTGAGTACATAAACTTAACCATCTAAAGCAGTTCACAGAACTATTCCAGTAAGCAAAGGCATGACCTCAACTATGTGGTAATTAGACTGTTATAATCATATATTGTAGTCCTTGAATTATTTTCTTAGAGTAAACCTAATGATGCAGTGACACTTGATTAGATTGATATATAGACAAATATATGTTTTCTAAAGTTATGCTTAATAATATATCTACAAACACAGGCAAATGGCTCAGTGGAATATCAGCTAAGTCAAAAGGAGTCCTGATTTGAAATAGAGACTTAAAACATTTATTATCATGCTACTCAATTACTGTGCCTTACTGAAGAGAAATGCATCAACATATTTCTCTAATAAATGGAATGAGCCTTCCACTTAACCTGATAGCAATTATTTTTGAAATTTATTTTCTTCTGTCACAAGACACCAATTCCAGGAAATTAATAGACCATCTACTTCTAGCTGGCTTATATAACTGTTAGAAACAGGCACTGCTTCAGCAAACAGGCAGCACTGCATTGATTGACTTTGACAGGTGTTGCTTGTGGATGAAATGGGAAAATTAACTAAAGGATTCAATGAGGAACTTGTTATATTATGCAGTGTGACTGTTCTTGTTTGTCTTTTGTATTTTCCTTTTAGATTTTTCTTTTAAATAATAGAAATTCATCATATCTACTGGAAAACTGCCAACTCTTTTTTTTTCCATTAAGCAAGAAATATCTATTTCCTTACCTCTCTGAGTTTTGCCACAAATTTTCCTTTTGCTATGTGCTTGTGTTGTAAAAACATCATAAAGATGTTTTTTTATAACTATTTTCAAGTTCTTGTTAAATGTTTTCATGGTGATGAGGGTGTAAAGCTGGAATTATGTTTGCATTTCTTCTATGTAGTACTTTCTGTAGATTAAAATGAATGTGATGTTTTATTTCTGGAAAATGTCAGATAGCCTTCAGACTTGTGTTCCAGATTGCAAGCCAAGAAGTATTCTATTACCATCTGTATGGCAGTTGTCTGGTGTCAAGTGGGCAATGCTCCTTATCTCTCTCTCTGAGTGATCACAATCACTCCTCCCTTGGCAGGGGACATCTGCTGATAAGAGGCCATTGAATGTCACCACATGACTGATAAGAACTATAACATCCCATTGTGAGATGCTCTGCCCAGAGGGAGGAGCGAAGCATTGCTACCCAGGTAAACTCCAGAGATTCTGAATCACCAGCACGGCTTTTTCCACTGGATTCCCCAGAGGAACAGCAGCTGCCTCTTCTTCCACTGGATCTTCAGAGGAAGAATACACCCCTTTCCTACAGGACCCCCTGCTCCAACAGAACCATGCCTGACACTCCAGGAGGACTGCAGCCCCTTTTCCAACTGGACTGCTACCAACACCCTGACCAACAGGGTGTCAGGTTGGGTTCTAACTCTGTCAGTGTTGTTTATTTTATCCTTTTATTTTTCTTCCCTATTAAAGAACTGTTATTTCCTGCTCCTATATTTTTTGCCTGAGAGCCCCTAATTTAAAATTTATAGCAATTCGGACGGGTCGGGAGGGTTTGCATTCTCCATTTCAGGGGAGGCTCCTGCCTTCCTTAGCAGATTCCTGTCTTTCCAAACCAAGACTGGATATATGCTTTTCAGTAATAGAAATAGATAAATAGATTAAGGTTTTTCATAGGAACATATCTCATTGGTCCCTGAAGTCATCTTCTAGAAACTTTGAATGCTTTTGAAAACAGTATTGAAGAAACTAACCCTGTAATTTTATGGCATTTGTATGTATGGGTTTGTAATTTGATGCCACCAAGGAACTTAAACATCCTTGACTAAGCTGATCATCAAGAATCCATGTCACAGCATATATGTTGGCATCACAATTGTAAATTTTATAAATAAATCACTTTGTGGAGCATATGCTTTCTGTTCACTGCCTAGTCACATGATACAATGCTATTATATGTAAGGATTTTTTAATTTTTGTATCAGTGCAGTTATACGGACAAGGAAGTGAAGCATTATTAACTTTATAATATTTTCATATTCACATTTAAATCTCGCATATGTAGTGGAGTTAATCTGCCTGTATCTGTCTCAGATATAGTAATTTGAGCACTTTGTGAAGTCAAAACTTCACAAAAACTTTTGTGTGCAGGAAAAACACGTTTTGCTACTTTTTTTATTAACTGAAAGGAAAAAAAGCTGATATTTATTTACATTCAAATGTCTTGGATATGCAAGGAAGTCAGGACAACCTATGTACTTGGAAACAATATATTTTACTAGAGTAATTTGGTATTGTTGGAATTTTTTTCTGCCACGCCTTCTTCTGATCTGAAATAAAATCTGCAAACTTTAAAGTTCAGTAGATGTAAAGGTCAAGAGTGTGGGAGTTAAGTTAAAGATGGAGCAAATAAATGTCTGGTGGTAGTTTGTGAAACCAAATGTGCAAAAAAAGGGACTGACAAGAAACATGATTATCTTATAGGCAACAGACAGAAAAACATAGTTCAGAATGTTGTGAATGAAATGGATTGTGTGGGGGAAAAGATGGGGAACATTAATATGCAATAAAAGCAAATATGAAATGAATGTACTGTCTTAGATCATTAGCGTGCTATAAAAATAATGTCTTGTGGACACGTAGATCAAACACTTGCAAAATGAGCAACAAAGAATTCACCATTTCAACATTCTCTTATTGTGCTGTTTCTAGCAGCTGAAAACTGCTATACTTTTAGGCACAATGAAATTTTGTTAAGCCTAATAGCAGTAAAACAAGAATTCAACAAATGGGGTGATCGCATAAACACAAAGGCACAAGCCTTTTTATTCACTGTGCAATGTACTTCATACACTATGCAGGCAAGGATGTAGGCCCACAGTACCTCTCTTCTAAACTTGAGATTATTTACTTCTGCAATTCAGCCAGTCCTTTCTTCTTTTTTCTTGTGTTTGGTTTAGTTAGGGCCCCTCACTACAAGACAAGCTGAAGTGCTGGAGTGAGTCCAGAGAAGACAAACCAAGCAGGTGAAGGGTCTGGGTCTGGAGCACAAGTCCTGTGAGGAGCAGCTGAGGAATCTGTTTTAGTGTAGCCTGGAGAAAAGGAGTCTCAGGAGAGTGTACAACTACCAAAGGAAGTTGTAGCAAGGTGGGGGGCAATTTCTCCCGGGTGAGAGCTGATTCTTCTCCCAGTGACTTGATGAGAGAAAATGTCTTTAAGTTGTGTCAGAGAAGGTTTAACTCGGATATTAGGAAAAAAATTCATCACTGTTAGGGTTGTCAGGCATTATAAGAAGCTATCCCAGAAAGTAGCTGTCACCATCCCTGAAGGTATTTAAAAGATGTGTGAATGTGGTACTGAGGGGCAAGTTTTATTGTGAGCTTGACAATGATAGCTTTATAATAGAACTTGATTAAAAGTCTTTTCCAGCCTAAATGATTCTATGATTCTACTTTAGCACTGAAGTAGTCTTGGAAAGAGGGGGCTATAAGGTTGCTTTCACACCTATTTTGGATTCAGATAAGTACTCCAGAAAGAAAAAACATGTCATAGCGCTATCTGTGTTTATTGTCATGTGTTATGAGTTCTAAGCATACTGCATGTTTTAATGTAGTCCATAAAAAACCACAATTTGTAAACAAGAACCTTGAAAATATTTGCTATCTTTGTTTTCTGATGCCTACATTTTGATATGTGTTTATATTAAAAGATAGACCTATATGTATTAGAAAACCACACCTCATCAAAAACTAATAAATTAAATATGGTATCTGCTTAGTATTAAATTGCAAACTCACTGCATTGTGTATCCAACTGACACTTATTCTTCATCTTTCTTCATCTGTATCAGAGATCCTCTAAAAATTCCTTTATTTGCAAATGTTGGCAAATATATTTTCTATGATTTTAAAATCAAGCAAAATTTGGATTTTCCTTCTAGTAACAGAGATTAAAACAAGTATAGAGAAAATCAGTTTTGTGTCAGACCAGATGCTCACAATTGTATTATGAGCAAAAGGAATTTTTGTTAATAAAAAATAGGACATTTGACAGAACTACTTCCAAATGTAAGTATATCTAATGGAAGAAATAGATGACTAAGGTCTTGAAATATAAATGGGAAAAGATAAAAACTTTTGTGTTTAGATGTCTAGTTGAATGACACAGGTGTAAAAACACAGACACAGGTGACTGTTAATAAAAAAAAAAGTTAAATTTCTATAATGAGATAAAGACATTAGGTCTGCAAGAGCTACCAGATCAGGTATTACAGCTATT
Organism: Fringilla coelebs; assembly: GCF_963513975.1. Lineage (NCBI taxonomy): Eukaryota > Metazoa > Chordata > Aves > Passeriformes > Fringillidae > Fringilla > Fringilla coelebs. Next base: position 40,516,125 of record NC_140031.1, read on the forward strand.
AGAACTAAATTGTTTGAACCATCTACAGCAGAAACTCTTTGATGGACTGTTGGATATCCTGGAAGGTAAAATGTGACACTATGAAACTTTGCTGAGTATCTCTAAATTAAAAAAATCAGCAAATGTCTAATACATTATCTGACAATATTAGTCTCTCAAAGGCATCTATCATCAGAGAATTAATGAGCTAGATGAATAATACCAGAAACTAAAGATACTAGAACCATGAAGAGATCTTTGTTTTCTGATTATTAGCAGGTAAATTGGTTGAAAAAAAAGGCAAACGGACAGATTGAAGTAGTTTGTACAGAGATCTCTACAACTAGAGATATAGATTAGCACTCCATGATATTCAGCAGCTTTGCTTTAGACTACAATATTTAGTTTCAACATGTTCCCATCATGCCCATGTTCCAGAGCTATTCAGGCATCACTCACTGGTTTATTCTGTTTATTCTCACTCACTGTTTATTCTGTACCAATACTCACTGGTATTTCTGCTGCATTTTAAGATGAAATTTATTTAGTAAGTATCTAAATTTCCTCAGAAAGCTATACATTTCACAAGCACCAAAATCACTTCGTGAGCAATTTACAGTGAGAGGTACAATAACAGAAACCAGGGTGTTACTGCAGGCTAAAATAGGAAAACCAGCTTATACTGTGTAAGAGCTTCATTTTTATTTCACAATTAAGAGGAAAATTTAGCTGAAGGAGAAGATTAGAGTAAATCCAATGCATATATTCCATTATTTAAAAGTCCCGATTTAAGATTCTGGTAAAAGGTGCAGATGAAGTGAAGTCAGCTTCTTGTAGATAGACATCTGTGGTATCACTGGAAATTGTAGGTGATGGTCTCTAATTCCCAGCCTAAACTTCAATGCTGTGGTTTCTTTGCAGATAAAGACAAGAGAGCTGTCATGCAAGGGGATGCAACAGGGAGTATGAAAAGGGAAATTAACCTGAGAGTCATGTTGATGACAATAGTATGTTTGGTAGTCCTGAATGGAAGTTTTTGAGTTCTCAATTTAGGTTTTACTGGGCACACTAGTGTCAGACAACAGATACTTTCAAAGAAAAATAAAAACAGAAGTCACTTGAGATACTGCAGCAGTATTTTATACTACAAGAGAGCACTTCTTGGAAGTTTTGATAAGTTATAATTAAGCTGCAGGCATGAAGTAAGTTGTGTATTGCAAGAATAAATAAATGGAGCATATGAAGGAAAGAAAAGCAAAGTCATCCCTGTTCTTACAAACCATTGTAATCACACATCCTCAACATACTCTTTTTTGGAGACCCATATGAGTATAAATCCCCCCTGACTACCCTTTATTGCTCACATATGACTTTTCCCTGGTTTTCCAGTATCATTTTTCCATGTTTTCATCACACAGGCTCTAAATCCACATCTAAACCTAATGCTACCTACTCTCTTTCTGCAACTTCTAGGAAATTACTTTTTCTAGTTTCACATAAAAATGAAGATTGACTTGGCCCTCAGTATCTGATTGGTCTCTCAGTGTCTCAGGAAAGCAAAAACCCTTGTGCCCAGCCAGTCTGTCAGTATCCCAGTAAGGAGACACTTCCCTGAACAGTTTCTCTGGATCGGAGGGCAGTTGGACTGACTTGTTCAGGGACAAATAACATGACAGCATAAGGGAGACCCCTCAGTGGGTCTTCCTACTTTAGGACACATTAGTGGGTCTTCCCACTTTATTCTAGCTGCTCACAGCAGCTGTCAGTGCCTGTGAAGGGCTCACACCAACAACTTACACTCTTAAAGATGGAGAATTGTGACAGGTTAAGATCTGAGGATTGCCACAGGCAGTACTGAACTGCAAAAACTAATTCACAGCAACGTACAGCAAGCTCCAATCCCCAGTGAAAGCACTCAGCATGCACATGGTTTTTACAATGTAGTTCTTTCCCTATGGGAAAGATGACAGGTTGTTGACCAATTCCAGTACTTATGATTAAGTCTTCCCTAACTTTTCCCCTATTCTCAACTTTACTTTTACTATTTCTTTATGTTCAAGTGGAGCTTGAGTTACTCCTTTGTTACTGATCGGTCAATAAAATATAGAGCACATGCCCGGCGAAGGGTGGTCATAACCTTGAAGTAAAGGTGGGTTACTTTGGGATGGAGGTGTGCATTAATGTTACAATCAAACTATAATGAACTTGTATTAGTTCATTATGCAGCAACCTTTCCTTTTCCTTTAATTTTTGCCCCAGCCATCTTTGCTCATCTATGCAATGAAGATGGGTGTAACAGTTTTTCTACTTGTGGGTTAACTTTTTTGAACATCACACTGACTAATGCTCAAGGAAAAGCTGGTGTCCATTTTTGTTAGTGAAACTGATGAAGTCACAACCGGAAATTGAGCTGAATTATGGAGCCCAGCCATATTTACAATATGTGATGGAAATACGGGAGAAGGGCAATGCAATTAATTTCTCTAAAACTTTAAAAAAAAAAAGAAAAAGAGGTCTCAAATTGAAGTTGGGAAAAAAATCCTTTTTTGCTCTTTAAGGAGAACAAAAATACTATGTATAACAACTTTAATTTAAAACCATGAAATCTAACTTTCATATAAATCTTTTCACTGCAATGGATAGTTAATTGACTAGAATAATAAAATTGAATAGCACTGCGTTTTCACTTGTCTACAGCACTTTAAAAGATATTTTATGTCTTTTTCAGTGTGTTTTCTTTTTTTGTGTCTATTTTGAAATATTTTAGTACATTTGTATGACAAGAAGGAACATTTCATTCAAGTTTCAATTAAATCTAGTCTTCTAAGATTATATGGTTCTAAGAATAAATATATAGGAGAATGGTAAGGAGAAGGCATTATATAATACAATTCCAAATCAGGTGTGTCAGAAGACTGATATTCTACATTTTCTGTATACTCTCAGAATTCTAATAATTGCAATTGTTGAAAAAGTAACCTTTACTTAAAAGATATCATGTTTCCAGGAACAATTTATCATTGTTAGGTGATATTATTTGCTCTATGTATTATTCTTGAACATACTTCTGGCTTCAGGCTGTACTTGTGACAAAAACATTAATGGTACGCTGTTACCACTTGCATCAGAAACCTCTTAAGTACAGCTATATTCCTATTAAATTATCAATTTACCAAATTTTCCCAGCTTGGAACAGCTCCATTTGTAATCAACTAACTTTTCTATTAACTCAACATTGTATGCATATCAGCACTTCTGGGCTTTGTCTTATTTTCCATTCCCGTGTGAAAGGCAGCTGACAGAATTAGTGCAACATGGCTCTCCGTTTTTAATCTAGAAAGACTTTTTGTTTTATAGATGAAGCTTCCCTTTTATATTCATATTTAATAATATTTTCCCATAATCTTTTTTATTTCCTGTTGATTTTCATTAAATATGCCGTTATGTGTTTAGCTTTGTTAAAGTGTTTTAAAGTGAGTTTATGAAGACCTGACTAGAAACTTGTGTGTCTTCACAAAGCAGAATTTTCACATTAAAATAAAGCTCTCCCAGGTTTAAGAGAGGCCATTTCTTAGGTGTCATTAAAGTAATCTGAAATTACACTATTTCTTGCAAAGAAGTTATGCTATCTCATGGATGTAAACCATGTAAAATCTTGTTTAGTATTAGCCCAGGAATTTTATATATATATACACATATATCTGTATCTATATCTATATATGTAAGTATATGTGTGTGTGTGTGTATATATATATATGTACATGTTTGTGTGACTGTTGCTTACTAGTCAAACTAATAATCATATTGAAAAGTCAAAACATATTGAGCTTCCACTTATATAAACAAATGAATACATTCAAATTTGGTTTCCACCTCACGTACCTAATGTTTGTGGAAGCATGCATGAGGGAAAAAGATGGAAGAGAATATCTGAGAAAAAATAGACTTTTTTAAAGTCATCCATTTGAAGAAGGTATGAACATGTATCTTGGTTCACTAGGATCTCCCCATAAGCAAGAACTATTCTATCTGCCCTTGTAGAGACCTTTGGATAGATCTTTGCCAAAAAACCTAGTGTGACAATTAGTACTTCAACATGTGAGATATTGGTAAAGGAGTAGATCATAAAAAAAATTAGTTCTTAGCCACCTGCAGTTATTTTTTTACATACAAAAAATTATTCTGAAATTTTTTCCATAGAATTAAACTTGCTGTTCCAAATGTTATGTTCTAAAAGAGGATGTAAGACCACAAGTTAGTGTGTCACTCTGTCAACCTTCAGAATTTGTCCTCAATTTTTTAAACCACAGAGCTTTTTTTTCTGCTAAAATGTGTTAAAAAACCCCACATCATTTATGTGCAAAAAATATATAATCTCAAAATGGAGGATTTACTTTTTTAAAAGACATTCTTGGTGACAATTTAGCCACATTCTTGTCTTGCTTTCTATTCATAATTGTTCTTATTTTCATTCATATTACCATCTATAAAAAGCAGCTACAGGCTTTTTTCAAAAGCTTAGATGAATGAAGTAAAATGTACTTCTCATTTCTTTCGAGTTTAAAAAGGGTTTTCTTTGCAAAACAGTAATTATTTCTACTTGTCTCAAACCCTTTGCCCCAATGATTAACCAGATAAAATTTACTGAAGTGACAATTAAAACTATTTGCTGTCTGTCTGTTCACTAACAGTCCTTACTGCTATTTTTTCCATTAGGGTGAATGTGCAAAGCTCAAGCTTTCCCAGGCAACCAAAAAGAGGCCTGTCCCATCCATTTAACACTGTTTTAAAATAGGCTAGTTTTGATGGTTCACCATTTGTTAGACGCTCTGCAATTTAGGATGTTAGCAAACTAATTGGACTTGTCTCAGCATAAATAGAAAAAGAATTCACCTAAGCCACATGGCTTGAACAAATTTCTCATAAACATTTTTTTTCTTGTCCAATCTACCATTTCTTAAGAATAGGGCTGTCTTCATGGACAGGAAAGAGGATATTAGTCTTCTGAAAAGAAAAATTAGCTGCTGTCCAGTTGGCTGCTGAGGTGCTTCCTTTGACTTTTCTTCAGCAGCTCTTTGGAGTTTTTTTCTTTGTACATGATGATCAATGCCATATTCTGAAAATCTTTCTATAAATTGTCCAAAATGAACTGAACTTCAATTCTGTTTAATGTTTCTACACCATGATACAAGCCAATTAAGGATAAGCAATTATATAATGTAATGTGTCCAGACAAGCTATGAAATTTATACACTTCTGCTGTTAAGAATGTCAGATTAATGTCCACTGTGCTTAAGTTAGGCAATCATAGTTAAAATTCTGTCAAAGCTATGGCCTGGAGTGTTTAACTAAAAGGGTGGAACACCAGAATCTCTTTCATTATATAATTATCATAAGATTATTATGTGGAAAGATATTATAGTTAAGAATTAAGATGAAAGTCCAAGCTTGCTCTTGGGTACACTCAGAGGCATATAAACTCAGAGACAAAACACTATAGAAAATTTTGGCTTAATAGTTCACCAAAGCTACCGAACAGCAAAACATTTGTTAATACAGATAATTCTTCTGAAATCTAAAATTAAGTAGTGGCTCAACAATTTTTAAGTGGCTACCACAGGAAGCATTTAGCCAGTATTTGTTAAGACTGATGTAGTTTTCCTGTAAGAAAGAACATAAAACTCTTAATTTTTGAGATACCAGAACAGTGTCATTAGAAAAATATAGAAAAATTAGAAAAATGTTGTTAGAGGTTATGGTACTAGCTAAAAATACTGTTAGGTGTTACTTAATGTATAATTATTTATGTGGCAAAATCTAGATATGCACAAACATGTTTAAGTCCCTGACAGTATATCATATATAAGTAGGGATTAAAGTGATTGAGTACACATTGAAACTGTCATTTCAAAGGATGCAAGTATTAACTTTTACAAATCCTGAGCAATCCTGAGTTAGTAAAGTATGGGACTAGAAAGTAACTGGAATAATTTGGAAAAAAATGTGAAAGTAGTGCACAAACAGACACAGGAAGTGCTATCTTTCAAGATGGATTTCTGAGAGGTATCGAACTTCAGTGAATCACTATTTTTACCAGATGTCCCTCAGAGGCCTAAGATGCCTTTAAACCAGATACATATTAACTGGAAGAAAAGGACAAGTCATGAGCAAAAATGAAGTATTTAAAAGTAAATATATGACTGTTTAACTGCTGACTATTTCACAAATAATAGTTGACCAGATCTGCAAAAGGTCCTTGCAGAGAGGGCTGGAAAAGGAAGCAATCTCTTTTCATGACAGGAATTTTCATTTTAATAGATTTTAATAAATTACATAGAAATGTGCCATGGTTTGGGAATCGTACTCCCCAATTTAGTGCTCCCTCTGAGACTCTCCAAACCACACTGCTGCTCACTCAGTCACTCTCACCTTCCTGTCTTCTCTGTGATAGGCTGGAGAGGTTAATTGGAAGCATGAAATATAATGACCATGGATTGAGAAAAGAGCAATTTACTGGATAAAGCAATGAGGTAAGAAAAATAACAGTGACAGCAACAATACCAAAAACGGATGGTCCAAGAAAGGAAACTCAATTGGTCACTGTGGAAACTGCACCAACAGACAGTATTGGATGGCTCCTTCTGCCATGATCCCCCCACAGCTCCCTCTGGCTCCAAACTGATATTTTACAAATACACCCTCCAGCTCCAAACCAGCGTCACTCCACTGCTCCATCCACCACTTTTGCTCCACCAGTAGGAAGCAGTTCTTCCTTAAAGAGTCTCCCTTCCCCTGACCCCTCCTGGCTACCACAAAAACTAACCCTGTCCTGAGTAGAATCAGGACAAATACCACTAACATTTTCCATAAAACCTCCTAAGTGAAAGAAGCCTAAGTCAAGATTCTTTGCCTAACATTTGATCAGTAAGATTTAAAATTTTGATTTTAGGAGAAATCACACAGAAATTTTTCAGGCATTACACAGAGCTCTCTAGTTCAATATATATCATCAGAGATGATATACTGGCAGGAGTCCTCTGAAGGAACAAGATGATAATAAATGGTCTTGTGCATAGGTCATTCAAGGAAGAGTTGAAAAGGAGGTTTTTCAACCTGTGGAAGAAAAGGTTACAGAGGAATCTTATCCATACATTTAGGTATCTGATACAAAAGATGAACCAAGACATTTTTCACTGGTACCTTGCAGAAGGAGAAGAGTCAACAGACAAAGCAGGTTCCAATTAAGCATATAAAAGGCCAGTTTTACGTGAGGTAATACCCAAGCCTGGCTTTCCCAAAGAATTTGTGGAGTCACTGATCTTGAAAAACACTCAAAAACTAACTGAATACAGCCCTTAGCAACATGTTGTAGCTGCAACATTAAAGAGGGAGACTAGACTGGATGGTCTTACTGATTGACAGGCAGCTGAACATGAGCCAGCGGGGTGCTCAGGTGTCCAAGAAGGCCAGTGGCATCCTGGCCTGTATCAGGAATAGTGTGGCCAGCAGGACAAAGGAAGTGATTCTTCCCCTTTGCTTAGCACTGGTTCGGCCATGCCTTGAGTTCTGCGTCCAGTTCTGGGCCCCTCAGTTTAATAAGGATATTGCAATGCTGGAGCATGTCCAGAGAAGGGCAACAAAGCTGGTGAAGGGTCTCAAGAACAGTCCTATGAGGGACATCTGAGGAAGCTGGTGGTGTTTGGCTTGAGACAAGTAGGCTTGGGGTGACCTTATCACTCTCTACACTCACCTGAAAGGAGGGGGGTGTAGCCAGGTGGGGGTCGGCCTCTTTCCCAGGCAGCCAGTGATAGGACAAGTGAACACAATCTGAACTTCAGCCAGGAAAGGTTTAGGTTGGTGTGTTGGTTTGGCATGGCCAGCATGGGTTTTTGGAAGTGGAGGAAGTGCAGAGGTGGCTTCTGTGAGAAGCTGCTGGAAGCTTGTGCCATGTTCAGCAGAGCCAATCTCCGACGTCTCTGAAGCCGGGTGTGCCTCCGGCCAAGCCTGGGCCATGAGGGATGGTGGTGACGCCTCTGCGAGAACATATTTCAGAGGAAAATCAAACCAAAGGGAGGCACACATTTTTTGTTCTAGCCAGAGAAGAGAAGGAGGTGAAAACATGTGAGGGAGACACAGAGACACCAAGGCCAGTGAAGAAGGAGGGGAGGAGCTGCTCCAGGCGCCAGAGCTGGGATTCCCCACAGGTCCTGGTGAGCCCACGGTGAAGCAGCCGTGCCCCTGCAGCCCAGCGGGATCCAGGGGGGACGCCAAGATCCACCACAGCCCGTGGGGGAGATGCCAGCGCTGGAGTGGATGGATGCTGGAGGAGGCTGTGGTCCTGTGAAGAGGGGGAGCCCTGATTCCAGGCTGGAGCAGCCTGTCCTTGGAGTGCTGCCCCTCGATGAATAGTGACCCACCCTGCAGCAGTGTTGGGAGGACTGTGTGCCCGCGGGAGGGACTCCCACTGCAGCAGGTTTGGGAGGACTGTGTGCCCATGGGAGAGACTCCCACTGCAGCAGGTTAGGGAGGACTGTGTGCCCGTGGGAGAGACTCCCACTGCAGCAGGTTTGGGAGGACTGTGTGCCCGTGGGAGGGACTCCCACTGCAGCAGGTTTGGGAGGACTGCTGCTTGTGAGAGTGGACTCACGCTGGAGAACTCACAGAGAACTGTCTCCCATGGGAAGGGACCCCACGGTCCCACAGGGGAAGGGCTCCTCTCCCGGAGCAGCGGAAGAAAATCTTGGCTGATGAACTGACCAAAACCCCCTTGCCCTGTCTCCCTGCTCTGTGGGTGGGAAGGAGGGAGGATTGGGGAAGAAACGGTATTATTAAGGGCTTATTTTTACTTCTTATTACCCTCTTATTTTGTTAGCAATAAATTCACTTTGTGCTTCTAAGTTGAACCCGTTTTGCCCTTGGAGTGTTTTCTGCCAGTCTTTATCTCAACTCATGAATCCTTCATTAAATTTTTCTCTCTCCTACACCCAGCTGAAGCAGGGGAGGGTGAGATAGTGACTATCATGGGTGCCTGGTGTTGGGCCAGCATCAAACCACGACAGTTGAACATTGGAGGGAAGTTCTTCACAGAAAGGGTGATTGGGCATCGGAATGGGCTGCCCACACAGGTGGTGGAGTCAGGATCCCTGGAGCTGTTTAAGAAAAGACTAGACATGGCAATCTGTGCCATGGTCTAGTTGACAAAGTGGTGTTGGGTTGTAGGTTGGACTTGATGATCTCAAAGGTCTTTAACAACCTGGTTGATTCTGTGTTTCTGTGATCAGCAGAGGTCCCTGCCAACATCATCCATTCCCTGATTCTGTATAATTTTCAATAGAACATGTGTGTTTTAATCTGCAAGGATGTATAGTACTAATATTCACTCTAAGCGTGTTAACAAAGGCTAAATAAATGTCCATTATTTTGTTCATATATATAGGATAATGGATGATGAGTACATAATAAACCTCTTCAAATAGGGTGAAAAATATCTTTTGATCAAACTACCTGTGAATACTGCATTACAATACCTTACTCTATATAAAATATTAAAATATATGGAATTAAAACATAACCTCAGCTACTACATTGCACTGCTTAGCAAATGTGGGATGTGTAAATAAGAATATTTTGTCTGTAGGCAGTAATTTTTAGAATTGCAATCACTGGTGTGCTGGTGAATAACTATTTTTAAGTAAGAGCAGGAATCATCATATTGGTCCTGTATCTCCTATATAACCTATCCTGTTTCACACAGAAAAATTCTAAATTCAATGACCTGGAAAGGTTGCTTACTGTCTACCAGTGCCAGTAATTTCTCCCTACAACATGATTTCAACGTCCTCATAATCACAATTACAAGGATACTTGGTTATACATATGGTATATTAACACAGTTTGATGTCATCCCTTATGCATTGCCAGTGATTTGAAAGCATCCTTCATCCTTAAGGGTAAGCATGTGCTTAATTGCATAACTATTTTGGGCATTAAGTCTTCACAATGTTTCCAGTGCAATTCTGTGCAGAGACCACCATGGATATATTACCTGGAATATCTATATTGCATACTCCTTGTCTCATGATAAACCCATTTCTGAGAAACTGAAATAATTAACTCTGTATCTGTACATAGCTGTGCAGCTTCTAGCTCTAAGCCATGCTGATTAGGCTTAAGTAGCTTGGGTGTACCTAATCAGCCTGCAGGCAGCAAAAATTCTGTGATCCCCCAGCCCCACCTGAAACACGAGAGGTGAAGAAGAGTTTGTTAAGAAGGTCTGCCAGTTAGCAGAAGTGGCTTTGACAGTTGTCTGGGCAGCATCCAGAGTTTTCACTGCGGAATATAACCATATTTAAGAGCAAAAGGGGAAGGCGTTCAAAATCCAGCTTAATGACAAGATGCTAATTCCTTCTTAGAGTACTCTAGCTAGTTCTTTCTTAGGCTGTAGTTTTTGAGGGGGGAAAGGCAGTCTAGGAATCATGATGAGAACCAGTTGGGACAAGACCATACCGAACTTGATTCTCTTCCCTTTGAGTTCTACACAGTCACTCAGCAGAATCCCAGCTTGTACATAAACAATATTTGACCGGGCTATTAAGACTATTTTTATTTTTATGTAAATTTAAAAAAATAAACATATAATTATTTTAAAGATATAAAAACATGTTCTATTTTTAAAACATTGTATTCTAAGCTAATAAGTATATAATTAATTAAAAATGAATGGTTTATCTAGAACTTTGTTTACACTACTATATTGAAGTGTACATGCATCAGGATATATGAAAGGATTATATTATATGAAAGAGAAATATTCAGGGTTTTATCAAATAAGACAAAAGAAGCATTATCCTCATACTGCTGAAAAGAAAAACTGTATAGCTCAAAGTAGAGCTGAATTTTTGAAATGTGAAGTGCTTGTCATATCTTTGAGATATAGGTGTGGAAATAGGGAAGAGGTAGAAACATGGAGGACTGTATTTTATTCCCAATTGTAATGGAGCAACATAGAGACAAACTATAGAGAATTGTCTAAAAATTTAGTTCTTCTCTTCCCAAAAGCAGAAAAAAATCTACTTTTTTTTCTACTTTGTCACATGAAAGAATGGTCTGTCCTCTAAAAAGATACAAACGCAGAATCACGGAGTAGTTTGTGATCATCGCCTCTCTGCTGTGGACTGGAATGCCATCCACTAGACTGGGCTACTTGGGGCCCCATCCAGCCTGGCCTTGAATACTTCCAGGAATGGGGTATCCACTACATCTCTGGACAACCCATTCCAATGCCTCACCGCCCTCACAGTAAAGCATATCTACTTAATATCTAATCTGCATCTATCCATCCTATTTAAGTACATTCCCCCTTGTCCTATCTCTCCCTCCCCAGCCTTCTCGCGAGCCACTTACAGGATTGTCATAACTCCCCATCTTGATTCCTCTGCATTGACTGAGAATTTCATTCTACTGCAAAACATGTAGATACACATTATTGTAGCAAAAGACAGTTTTACTATTTTAGAGAAAAGGTTATCTAAATCTTTTTTTCTCCCTGTAGAGAATTTCTCTATTGAACATTCAACACTGATGAAAGATTCATTCACTATATTTTTGCCATTTTCATATTCCCCTTCATTGGCTTTGCATTTTTCCTCTGAAATATATTTATTCAGAACTTTCCTCTTCTAAATAAGTTGAAATCTATCAAAAAGTAACAATTCACAGACTTAATTAAAAGAAAAATAAACAAAATCTACAGAGAAATAGCCTTCAGTTTGGGAGAGAAATGTAATTTGCTTTATTGGTGCTTTTTCTTTGTCACATTTAGCTTGAAGCTGTCAAGATGGGAGGCCAGTAAATGAAAATAAAAGAATCTTTAATGAAAAAAGATCTTCAATACTCCAAATACAGATATGAGAAGGTAACTAATAAATATGGATCCTTATTTTCTATTTAGTCTTTCAATCCTTTTCTGTGGTTGAAACTGCAATTGAAACTGCCTTTTAAGTTGTCTGTAAATAAAAATGTTCACCTTTTTCCAAAGAGCTGTTTGTATTAGCAATATGAGACTCTGTTTTATATACAGAGCTGTAAAACATTATATATTAAATTATTTAAAATTAGGTAGGCTTTTCAATGCATATTTTGTGGGCTAATAATTTATTTATATGCATACACATTTAATTCATCTTGACAAAAATTCATTCAATTCCTGTTTAACCAAGACACAGGGTAGTAACCCAGGGATAAATGAAGAAGCATGGATTAGGCCATGCCCATAAATTAAGTCAGCCTAAAAACCCTGAATATACAACTGGGGTGAAGATCAATGAAGTTTTCTGGTCTCCCAAACCTCCTACAGACATCAAATGGTAAGCTCTGAGGATCAGAGTACAGGTCTGCCCAGAGTACCTGCCTGGGTCCCAAAGTGTTAATTACTGTCTTAGTTATCTCCTTCCAAAACAGATTTATCTGCAGATAATTAGATGCTGACTACATATATGCATTTCTTAGGTCATCTATTACTAGCTGAATGTAGCAGAACTCATTGGATAAGACAAGTAAGAAAGTTAATAAATATTATTAGGAAAATTTTTGGGGTATTCCACTTTAAAGGCATAATTTTCTGTCTAAATCAGTATGTGTATTTACAGTTATATATCAAGGACTCCAGAGGATTTTAGCTCCTGCCAGAATAATTGAATGCTAAACATCTGCCAACAATCAAATGTGCTAGAAAACCTTTTAAGTAGCCCAGGAGCAGAAGAAGGTAAGATAATACTGTAATATTCAATTCTAGTCTCAGGCGGGAAAGGGAATAGGAAGGCAACAACCAATTTTGGTTTGATTAAAATTTTTCAATTTACATGTAATGTAAAGGTAATAATTCTCTTTTCATTTACACTTGGTGGCAGGTTTAATAAAATACTCTAAACCAGAATAGCCATCATTCATTAATTACTGAATGCCAGCAGAAGTAATACAGTCATAGAATGGCTTTACTAAACAAAGGTATAAATTATGTGAATCTTATACAGCTCTTGATAACTTTTTTACATTACTTTGCATGTGATTAAGGAGCAGCAAAAACTACCAAATGGTGTTTTGTTAGTGGCTTTTGTTGAGAGATATTTTTGTTACAAACAGCACCTTGATTTGAAGTATTTAAAATAATACTTGAGAAAAAATTGTTAAAATACATTTCTGAGAAAAAACCCAAAATATATTCAGAGTCTACGACTTTGACTTAGATTTTCTTTTTAAATGTATTTCATTATAAGGAGTGCAATAATCCCTGCTTGTGGACACCATGTTACAAAGCTTTATGCTTTACTTGTGCCTGGTGTCTCAGAGAATAGAGAACTGATAAAGTTTGTCAGCAAGGGACAAATTACAGACAGAGCCAAATTCTAGGAAAACACAGTTCACCTTGCTGTCATAGGTATCAGAATGTATTTTCCTTTGCTTACACACACTAATTCTTTGTGAAAAAACATATTCAGCATGGCCAGAAGTCTCTGCTGGTGCTCCCAGATAGCTGGAGGAGCGATCTATGGAAGTGCATGGTGAGTCTAGCATGCTTGTAAAGCACAGCCCAGGAGGGCATCACAGATCACTGTACTCAAGAATCACAGTAGCAGTCACCTTTGAGTGACTTCTGCTCCAAAAGACTAAGTCATCAACACAGAATAGTTTCATGACAGAAGCAATGGGTCTACCACCATAATTTAAATTCTGTCCTGTTAAGAAAGTGGAATCTATTTGAGGGACAGACAATCTAAATTTCACCTTCTCTTAAATTTCACCTAAATTTCACTCTCTTTACTAATAAAACATGGTAAAAGTTAAAATAAAAAAAAAAAAAAAAAAAACAAAAAGGGAAAATTCTGATTCTTGGCTTAAATATGAAATAAAACATTTGACATGGTAGTGATATAAGCACAGAAAATCAAAATGCTTTTTCCCACTAACTTGAAGATTAGAGACTTCATATATTTGGTAGTACTGGAGGGAATGAAAAGCTATGTTCTCTTAGTATTGAGTTTCAAGTTCATCATGTGAATGTGAGCTTTCCTGAAGCTTTATGAAATTTTATTCAAACCATAGAGGCATCAGTGAAAAACACTTTGTTCATTTCAGAGATATAGGGGCCATATATTTAATTCACTGAACTATCTTGCTCAAAATGTTGTTTACAACTACAACACATGTACATTCCAGAAATCCTGAAATAAGGAAGTCAACATCATGGCTCTGCGCTGTAAAAGAACATCTGGAAAGCTACAGGGTTGATGCCCTCATCAAATGAAATTCACTGCAGCGCTGAAAAAAAATCATGTAACAGTGTCAAATCTGGAGCCTGATAATCTCTTCTGTTCTGCCAATCTTTGTCTCTTGTGAAAAGGACAAAGAAGTGTGAAAATCATAGCAACCACTCAGTCCAACAGTAATGATTTGATAAAACTGAAACAGTCGGATCTGAAAACTAATTTGGCTGTTAACAACCCTCTGAAACACCTAGTAATTTCACAGAATATGGTCCATGTAGAGGACATGCAAAAAGCAGAATATGGGCCATAGTATGCATGGCTCATTTAATTAGATTATCGGGGTTTGGGAACAGTAATACAAATATCATATAAAGGAAACATTAATTTGCAGACTGTTTTCTGCCACCACTATAAAAACGTACTTTAAGATGCAGAATCATATTGTGTATTGAGTTATATCATTTCCACTTCATGTTCATTAAGACTGTGTAATCTTGTTTTTCTTGTACTCTTCATTGGTCAGCATGAGACTTTAATTGGTTTGGGATTAAAGAAGTCCACTTTTTCCAAGTATGAGCACTGAAAGTTACTGCCTATGAATTCCTCTAGTGCTGTCCCAGACTGCCTATTCCATCATTCAGGATATCCTTTTTCCTCAGAACTGGAACAGACTGGCCAGAGTAAACATTTTTATAGGTGATGTTAGCATTTAAATAGCCAAAAAGATCCTTTTCTAAAATAAAACCTTCCTTTTGCTTTCTGCTGATTTTAGTTCATCAAATTTCAGACTGAGGCAAAAGTCAGTGTCAAGCCTGTCCAACAATGAAACTAAGAGATCAAAGAATCTATGAAATTACCAAAAACTGCCCTAGTCAGCAGCAAATCTAGGTCTAATAGTTTGGAAGATATCAACTGCTGGCCCTAGAGATGATTAATCACTTTTTTCCGATGGATGATTCTTAGCCTGTAAAGAGGGAATTGATGTTGTAGACCCATGGTCTGGTAATCATGGGCTAAATTCTGCATTTCTAAAGAAGAAAGGATCTAAATATTCACCTGGTTATTTTTTGCATTTTTGTGATGGACTGCTGAAAGCTCACTCCTGAACCATCACTTTAAGATGGATTTTCAGGATCTTGGTGCACAATGCAAATTTACATGAGACTCACCCTATGCATTCAATTGCTTATCAAATAACATACTATCAAGTATAGGGCTGACTTCTTGATACTTCTTGATACTTCACTGTCTTTTGATCGATCTTCTTCCAGCCATTACATGACAAAGAAGGTGGTTAAAATAGTTCTTGGCTAAATGCCCCAAGTTTGTTTATAGAATTCTATTCTGCTTGATTTATTTTGCTTGAGAACTTTTAAAAAGAAGTAATCTTATAGTCCATACCACCAACCCTATATCTGCAACACATTTGCTATTTAGAAGAGTTAACTGAAATTTAGGTATTGCATATGAAGGGAGAAAACAGGCTATATTTTGGGATTCCTGTCACCAGTTTGAACTCACCTTGTTCAAATTTTGATTATTGAGCTCTTCTCTTTTTCCTCTGGCTTTCTTTTCTACTTGTTTCTCTACAACATTTTTTACATTGCTTCTTTCTACTTTTACTGTAGCCATATCCATGTAGGATTTATGGCTTTCATAGTATTTTTTCCTCCTGAAGACCTCTGGATTTTTTTCCTAGCTCTTGCACCTGCTTGATTTCTAGTTGTTAAACAATTATCACGTAGAAAATTCTAATTTCCCTCTTGCTCACAAATGAATACACAATGTTAACCTGACAGGTCATCTTGTTTAAGAGAACATTGCATAGAAAGGTCATTAAAAAACCATATCCTGATGACATTACTGGAACAAGGTTCTTCTACTGTACCACACTGAGTTCCTTAAGGAAAAATATTAAGGGATACAAAATACTTCTTTTTGTGCTGTTGCCTTTTTCCTAACCTGGAAATGAAACTCAAGTTAGTTTTAGGAAAGAGATAAAATAAAAAGGGATCTTTATTTGAAGGCCTTCGGAGGTAGTTATGGAAAGATGTCCACAAAAATCCACCCCCTCTACCAGGGCTTTAGAAAATTAGCATAATTGACAAAAATTAGCAGGAACTGACACCAATTAGGAGGAAAAGTGGTGATGCCATTCTCCCCCAGGCCAAGCCCCTTCTCTGGTGCTCCCCTTCAGCCCTAGTTGTGCTCTATCCATGAGAATGTATCTCGAAGGGATGTTCTCAGCCTTGCTTCCCAGAAGACCCAAGGCAGCACAGGGCCTTGTACCTCCCAGGGCTTGGAGCTCTGGAATTTGTTTTGTCTTTCTGCTTAGGGGAAGGCCATGGAATATTACTGGGAAAACTAGCTACTAATACAGCAGGTGACAGAGTCACAAATATATGTGTAAAAAATGCAGAGAATGTATGAAAGGCAAAACCCAAATGGTGTCAGTGCAGTGTGTTACTGACTGTGATGTGACAGTGATCAGCACTTCTCAGACACACAAGGATATGAAGGGCCCCAGACCTTGCAATACCCAGAATATATATTCAGATTTGTTAAATAAAACCAGCATACTGAGATGGCCTGTGGATTCAAATGCCTCATCTTCCCCTCTGCTGCTCGCTGCTATCAAATACTGCCTTTTGAGAGGCTGCTGCTCTAGAACACATGAAACAGGACACCTGGACCTTACAATGCGTTGCTTAGAAAGACAGGGAGAGAGAAATGGCAACAATGATTTTGAAGTGAGAGAAATAATTATTTGATAAATTATATTAATATAAAAAGCTCTTTCAAATCAATTTCTAAATTTACTTCTTAAGTTTGCAAATAATTCTACAGGATATACTATGTTGTAACTTGTAAAAGTCACTCCGCAGGGGTTCCCCTGTATAGATGGGTCTCCAGTCTGTGGCATCAAGGCACAGAAACTTACTTAGAATATAGCAAAGCAATCAATTTAATTTTGCTGTGTTCTTCTGTAAGTCCAACATGGTACCTTTTTTCTTAAAGTATGTCAAGAAGAAGGACAGATAATTTAAGATATATTTGTCTTTGCAGAAAGGAATCCACAGTTAGATATTTGTAGATGATTTAGCCCCCACAAACCAAACTATAAATATAGTTTCCAGTTTCTGAAATAGTTTTGTAGAGTATATTCTTTGACTTAGAAATTGAATTTGTTGATTTTTATGTTAAAAATGTTTATCCTTCCTTCATGATCATCATGTGATGGTTGTTTAAACAACACAGTAATAACAACAGTATTCCTTCCTATTGGCAGGACAGGTTGAGAGTAGGAAAGATAAAACAATAATTTAATTTATAAATATAAATTAGCCCTTCTAGTACAATAAAAAAACTCATGGTTAGCACTTTTAATGATTCTAACATGCAAATTCTGTGGTTTTGCATTTCTGTTGACTTTTCTTTCCCCTAACAAATAGACAAGTGAAACGTAAATTGCAAGAAAGACAGCAAAGGTGCTTGCACTTAGTTGAGATATGAATATTCAAAATATCACACAGAAAGGAAATCTTAACAGTTATCAAACAAGCCTAACTGGACATTTTGAAATACAAAATTTTTAAAATTGCATCTAACACTATTCAAAAAGATTTTACTGTCTCTGGGGTTTAATAGATCTTGCATTATTTCACTTTTTTAATTACTATGCAGCAAATAGATTTTTCTCTATCACTCTTCTCTTTCACTTAAACATTGCTGTATGCAGTGTATGTAAATTCATTGTTAAATAATTTTAAAGTCTGAGACATATGATCTGTTTAAACTTAAGCTGACCAATAACATCCTTCATTCCCACTCCAAAAATAAACAAACAAACAACCAAACCAAACAAACAAACAAGGAAAAAACCCCACTTCCATATCATATAACATAGTTCCCTCATTTTTACACAGTCCCTAAACCCATTTTTATCTGTTCCTAAAATCAATCAGCACTGTGTTATTTTAAGTGAGATTGCATGCTTCTAACAAAAAAATAACACCCCCCCCCAAAAAAACCCTAAACCAAAAACAAAAAACAAAACAAAACCAAGCTAACACAAAAACCCCAAGAAAAACAGATTAAAAATAATTGGTTCCTACCACTCCAATTCTTCAAACGTTGCCAAAAAAAAAAGAAATCTGTTAAACATTTTAGAAAGGTTTAAATTAGCGTTGAGATGACTATATAATAAAATATTATTTTAAAAGGTATTAAAGTCCTGTGACACTTTCTTGTGAGTTTTAAATGCACTGTTGGTTGATTATTGAGAACCCAAGATTTGAATTTTGGTATAACATTTGGTAGATGAAGAAATGAATATTTTGAAAAGATGGTTAGGAAAAGACAAAGAGAGAAGGGACATGCAATTTTCTCTGTGATCCTGCTGATCACTCTGAAACAAGTTTGATGTAGCATATATACAGTTCCATTTGAAGTACAAAGTGCATAGTAACAAATCCATTTTAGATCTTTATGGATCTAAGCTACGCAGATTTGGAAAGGTCTTGACAGCACTGATATAGGGTTCCCTGTAACTAGGCTAAAATGTTTTCATTTTCTGGGTTCTTCAAAAGTAATCATTCTCTTGGATAAACCCTTGTTTGGAAAAATGCATTTATTTTTAATACATAAATTTAAAATCCTGAAGAAGCTGCACAGGACAAGGTACCCATGCCTGGTACAGCCACCTGGTACCTTTACTTTTACTTTACTTTACTTTACTTTACTTTACTTTACTTTACTTTACTTTACTTTACTTTACTTTACTTTACTTTACTTTACTTTACTTTACTTTACTTTACTTTACTTTACTTTACTTTACTTTACTTTACTTTACTTTACCTTACTTTACCATACTTTACTTTACTTTACTTACTTACACTATCACTTCCAATATTATGTTATTGAAACCGGTTTGCTGGGGCATATGATACTGAGTCTTACCAAAACAATGAAAATATAGGAGAGCTGCTGTCATAGACCATAATAACAGGCATCACAGACAAGCTATACTTAACCTATACCAAAGGCTGCATTTAATAACAGGAATCAAAGATATCAGTAGTGAGCAGTTTGCTGCCTCCACATAATTTAGGAGAAGAAGATATTCTTTAAATACATAAGTAAAATATTATTTTCAGGAAGCATTTCAGCAGAATACTAAAAGATATGCTGTCAAGAATTACTTCTTTTTCACAAACTTTGTTCATTTTCTAAGAGAATAGTAGTAGAAAAAACATGATTTTAAGAATGAAATCCCAATGTCAATCCAAAAACTAGTTGTAGATGTTGATTAAACTGTTAAAGAGAGAATTAAATTGAATTATACCTCTCACTATCTATAGTTCTCAGTTTCTTACTATCTCACCTAGATGGGGGTTATGTTTGACATCAGTTCACCTGTCATAATGATTTAGTGTGGTGATCCATCATTTTTCCAGAAAAATTACTCTTTAAATTTTATGATGTTGTGAGGCATCCCAAGAAGCCACAACAACCTTTTTCATCCTCACATTGACACTCCGTGCCTGGAGGTCTTCAAGGCCAGGCTGGACACAGCTCTGAGCAACCTGGTCTGGTGACAGCTGTTCTTGTCCACAGCAGAGTTGTTGGAACAAATTGACCTTTAAGGGTCCTTCCGACGCAATCTATGGTTCTGTGACGATCAGCAAAAATTCTATTGGCTTGGGAGGCTGATGGATAACTAAGATTTGAACAGGCATGACAGTACAAAAAGAAAGTACCTCTTGTGTGTGCTTTTCTTTTCAAGGTGTTCAGGAAATAAAGTTTTTCTTTAAGTAGGACATATGATTTGTTTCAGTCTGGGGCTTAAGTAATTGATAGATATTTGAAGCTGTTTGCCAAATATTTTGTAATGTTCAAACAAGTGAAATACCCAAATGATTTTTTCCAAAAAGCTTTGTAAAGTAAAATAGAAAGCAACACTGTACCTTTGTGTTAACTAGTAGGATGATTTCTGGATGTGGGTGCAGTTGTGTCAGCACTTCTTTGTCCTGCCCTGCAGATGAAAACAGAGCTGGTAAAAGCAAATCAGCTGCTCCAAAACTCATTGACAGAGATTTAGATGAATAGTTATAATTATTGGTTCCTAATGTAGAGAACATATTGTTATTTAATAAAATCATGTCCAAATTTTTGAAAGAAGGAAAGGGTCAAGGGCACTATACTGCAAAACATGGAAGATCCTATTAATATTTAGAAGTTAATTTAAAAAATACACAAATGAACGTAAATTAAGTTTTACAATATAATGCTGGACCTGGAACCTATAAAAATTTTCAATACAAATCAGATCCAGCTATATTTGTATTCAGCTTAAAGCAAGGAAAAAGAGATATTTCATTAATAAGATATAATAATCTGTGTTTACAAAAATCTGTAAACTGGTACAAAGTAGGAGAAATGCACTGACAGTTAGCACTCTCTGCTAACTTTTCCTGATAAGGAGTTCATTTTTAATTTAGTTCTGTATTTCAAAAAATAGCTATTGGTTGCAAATAAATATAAATATAAATAATTATTTTTTTTATTTCTGCAACCTCCATAAATATATAATATAATTTATATGATATATAACATGCATATTATTTATAGCAAACAAAAACATGTATGATTTTAAAGAGGTATCTAAGTGTATTATTAGAGAATGGTCCTTTAGTGCATGTATTACAAATATATGCACTAAAGGAAAATAAAAATAAGCCACCTTATTTTTTAGTGCTGATTTTCATGTGCCAAATGGAAAAGAGGAACTTTTTTTTTCTTTTGAATAATCTTATAAGTACTTGTGCCACCAGTTGTTCATCATATTTTAATTTGATGATGTGTTTCACAAAATCTTGGCTATAATATTCAGGTCGTGTCAAAAAAGGCAGAACCTTAATTCTAAATTTGGACCAGTCAAATGCTCTGCCTGATGACAATGCTGAAATCTTTGTAAGCTTCTTTGCATCATTCAAAGGCCAAAAATGCTGACAGCATAAAATGAAAAATTTTTATGAATTTAAATAGCCCCTGAACTGACAGGATCCTATCAGACTCTTACAACTAATGTAATGCCCGGGAAACCATTGTCTAGCAGAAGCTCAGGTCATTTCTGCACCACTTGTCCCCCTGCAATAAAAAAACCCCTTTCTTCCCAGCTGATATTTCACACTTTGTAATTTAGCTACTAAATGGGAAAAATCTCCAAAATGCTGCAAACAGAAGTGAACAGATTGAGTGTGTTCTACAAAAACTAAAATGCATACATGTTTTCACTTTTTCTCCTCAGGATTTACTCTTATTAACCTTTGCACCTATAAGAAAACATTTTTTTTTTAAGAAATGTATATGCCAAGTACCTATTCAGAAAGAAATGCATTTCATGTTACATAAATACACACCTATTGTAGTTCTTATGACTCAAAAGATTATTTCAAAATGTGAAAGCTAGTGGCATGACTAAACATTTTGACCAGATAGATTTAAAACCAAAAAAATACACTCAGGTAAGTGCATGGATGCTTTAGCTTTAAAACTGCTCATAATTTTGGTAAATGCAAAAGAATACTCACAAAAGAGTTAAAACTATCAATAAATAATACTGAAGTATGTTTTTCCCTACAGGAACATAATAACAATAACTTTAGAGTTACGTTATATTTTTCTGAACGTCACAGTGTGACTGCTTCATCACTTTGAGTTAGTGATTCAGTGACTAATAAATCCCTTGAAATTCTTCTGTATGCTTCCTATATTTTAGATCCATATCTTCCATATATAGAAAAACTCTTTTAACATTCATTGAAATAAATGCTACTGAAAACGAAATATAAAAACAAGTGCAGAACTAATTTGCAGAATTAGCAAATTAACATTCCATCTCTATTTAGTGTACAAATAAGATATTTAGCAGTGACAAATTGAGACACTTTGTGCAAAAAAATCCAAAATTTAAAGTGCAAGTTTGGTGCATGAGAGTGAGTAATTCTCTGGATTGGGGAATAACGTTCATTTTCTCCCATGAAATATTTGTTTTAACACTGTGACAGCCATGTCAGAAGGTAAAATGGGTATAAAATATAGTCCAAGGCTTTCATAGGCTTAGTAAAGATTCAATTTTTTTTGTCAATAGAAGGAGATATTGCCTCTAATTGCCTGTTTGGAAAATAACAACTCCTTCAATTTAGGTTTTTCAAAACTATTAAGAAGAAAAATCAGCATGAAAAATTGAAACAAAATATGAGTCAGATTGTTTGATTTTTTCCTTTCATGCTTAATTTTTTTCCAGCTATTTTCTGCATTAAAATGGTTATACTTACTTCCTATGTATGTTTAAGACCTCCTTCATTCAGTTGCCCATGTGATGAACAAGGCATGGTGAACTAGAGAAACAGATACACCTTATAAATAGTAAATTATTGAATGACTTCTACTGTAAGATGATAGTTCAGTACATGCTTATTTGGTACACAAAATGCACAATTTTTGAGAACTTTCTCTACCATTACACTTTATTTGAAAACCTGGCAGGAGATACATGCTCATCTGAAAGGCTAAAGTAGAAGGCTTGCAAAAAACAAAGTGGCATAAGATTTTAGCGAATAAATTATACAGAGGAAAGCAAACCTCAAAAGTTACTGGGTTTTAAGCAAAATAAAATCTTTGTTTTATTTATTGTTTATGACAAATAGCCCTTTTCCTTTCTTCCTTATAGTTTCCAACAGACGCATGTCTTTTGACTGCACGGTGCTGCATGCGCTCTCTAAAGAAAACAGACAGAAATATAGAGAAAGCTTGACAGCAAATGGAACCCAGGCTGTTCACATCCACAACAAAAAAGCAAATGAACTTCTATTTTTTTTTGAAAACTTTTAGTTTTCTTTTAGGCTGCATTCTGTGGTGCTGATGGCGTTAACCGCTTGGTTTTTCTCAGGTCAATAGTAATTCCATTAATTAGCACAGCAACGAGTCTGCAGAAGCCAGCGACACTGGCTGGCCATTAAATATCCGTGTGGGCTTGTTCATAATATGCTTACAGGCTCAGAGACAAACACCATTCAGACAAGAGTACCTGGGCCATTCTTGGCGTAAAAGATAGATTTAACAGGATATGTCACCTGCAGAAGGTGACATATCCTGTTAAATATCCAAGTATAGTTAGATATAATGTTATTTAACAAATCCTGTTAAATAACATTATATCTAACTATACATGGATATGGACTTAGATGAAAGTTGGCATATTTATAACATATATAGCTGGAACATTTTCCATGGATTACAGAGAGAACATAATGGGATGGAGGAGAGGAGAGATTGAGGGAGAGATGGAAAAAAATAGAATGCACCACACTTTCTCTTCAGTCATTCTTTGACTTTTCTCTTTTTTATTAACTTGTCCAGGCTTCCTTGATCCTATACAAACTCTCAGTCCTTGTAGAATAGGATTTTTTCGTTTGTTGCTACTTACTTGTCATCTCTTTGACATCTTTTAAGAGCTTATAAACAGTTTGACTATTTGTTCAGGAACAGATTTACCTTTTCCTAACATTAGTGATAAAAGACTTAAGTTGTGAAATGTGGAGTGTTTTGAAATGAAAAATACTGTGATTTGAGATCATGCTGTTATAAAACTTTATTTTCAATTGTCTTTTCTAAGGCTTGCACTTGCCTTGGCCAAAAATACCCTGGGTAACATTTGTGCTAAAGGAAGACCTCCTTTAATTCCTTAGGTCTTGTTATGATCTAAGACTTTGTCCACTTTAAATAGATTCAGTCTGAAATCATAAAAAGTTGGAGACAGACAACAAACTTGAGAAAATACAAAACTGTCTTCAACCCAGAAAGTGCTAACACTTTCCTCCCTTTATAATCACAGAACCATAGAATGGTTTGGGTTGGAAAGGACCTCCAAGATCATCTAGTTCCAACTCCTCTGCCATGAAGAAGGCAAAAGACCAGGTTCCAATAGACCAGGCTGTTCAAACCCACACCCAACCTGTCCTTAAACACTTTCAGGAATTCACAGCTTCTCTGTAAGACCTGTTCCAGGGCCTCACCACCTGCAGAGCAAGGATTTTTTTTCCAAATGTCTAATCTAAATGTACACTTTTACAGTTTGAACCCAATCCCCCTTGCCCTGTCAATACATACTCATGTACATAGTGTCTCTCCATCTTTCTTGTAGACTCCCCTCAGGTATTGGAAGGTCACAGTTCTCATGACACACTGAAGGTTACCAAGCTCTAAGGAGACTGCTAATTGAAATAAAACAACAAAACAAAACACCCAAACAAGCAAACAAACAAACAAACAAGCAGGCTTCTTATTTAACTGAAATGAAACTATTTAAAATTAATGAAAAGTAGGCACTGCTGCCTGTAATTGCATTGCCACCAAATGAGAACACACATCCCAAATATTTTGAAAATCAAAATAAATTTTTAAAAAACTTAAGTACAAAATACATTCAAGAAAACAAAAAGTGGAAATTAATTTTAAAATTAATGGTGGTAGACTAGCAGAGAAAACAGTCAAAGCAACAAAGCAATAAAGTTCAATAAAGACAGATATGAATGTCATAAACATAGGAAGTATAGCTAAAATAGGGAGATGGTC
This sequence comes from Fringilla coelebs, assembly GCF_963513975.1. Classification (NCBI taxonomy): domain Eukaryota; kingdom Metazoa; phylum Chordata; class Aves; order Passeriformes; family Fringillidae; genus Fringilla; species Fringilla coelebs. The sequence continues at coordinate 40,541,006 of NC_140031.1, forward strand.
AGGTAGAACCTCAGGGTCACCCATTCTTTCTCCGTTTTGATATTACAGCACATGAACTATTGCATTAAAGTTTGATTCACTACAAGGACAAAAAAATATGAGCTCACAGGACATTAGCTCAGGTTTAATTCCAAGGCTCTGTTCTTAATAGGCTGCTGGATTGATAGAGAAGACATGCTCTAGCTCATTAAAGTTTGTCTTGCAATATTTATTGACTGTGGAAAAAAATTCACCCTACACATAGTAAAAGCTATGACAGTTCAAACATGCCCTTTGGAATAGTTAAAGCTTAAGAAATTATGCAGTACACATCCCCTTATTCTATTCTCCATATCAGGCTTTACCTCCTGATCATTGATCTAGCTTTACTTGAGCTTACCTTTATTGTATTGCTAAACCAGTAAAACCTAAACCTAAACTAAAAAAAAAAAAAAATCAAGCTGTATAACTAAGTTGTTTTATATCTGAACAATAAATGGCAGAATGCATCATAGTTTTTACTTTCAAAATATAGTCAAAGGCTTTTGCAAAATATCCCTTTTCCCTTACAGGAGTTTCTCATGAAACTGCTGAACACTGAGTTCAAGTTTTTTATTTTTTTCTAGTACTGCCTTATTATTAAAAAAAAACAATTACAAACTGTGAAAAATAAAAATGAATCTTTTTAAAGATAAAAAAAGGCTGGAAGAAAGAAAGATTTGGAGGGCAATTTATTTTCTCATTGCTCTAAAATTTTCTGTGGCTAAGCAGGTAGAAATCAATTTTCTGAAAATGTTGCAACAGCTAATGAAAAGTGATGTAGAATATAGTACTTTTTTTAATTGAGGATTGATATGGATCTTAGCAGGTGTTGGTAGCTACAACAAACTGTTAAGCTAATAAAAGCATTAGAGGAATATCTCTCCCAGTAGGATCAAGAACTGCAAAAAAATCCATATTAAAATATTTGGTCACTCTAAAATCTTAGTCCTTTTTTTTTAAATTCAAAATAAACCAAACAAAAAAGCACAACCTAAATACATTTCTAATTCCTTTTGCACTGAAAATGTCAAAGCAAAATTGACATTCTGACTTTTCTTCAAAAAATAGACAGTTTTGATAGAGTGGGGTTTTTTTCAGACAAGGAGCATGATGAATTCTGTGTACATTCATGAGTAGCTTTAACTGACAAAGTCTGATTTTATTTTTCTATAAAAAAGAAAAATAAAAAGAAAACACTCCATCTTGACTTGTATTTGAGATTTCTGTTCATGCTTATTTAAAGACTTTTGCTATTTCCATCTGTATGTGAATTACCTAGTTATGCATATTAATATTTTATATATATATATAAAAGGATCTAAGGATTCACAATGTGAGTATACACTGCAGTTCACTGTGTCTGATTCCTGATGTCCTCCCATTTTTGAGAAGTTAAAGAATGTGATTAACAAATAATAGGCAAGCACATCAAATAATAAGCCAAGGAGATCAAGAATATAAGGGATCAATGACAAAATGACAGCAAAGCTATAATTCAGAGCATTATTTCCACCCCAATATTTGAAAAACAATAAAAGAACAAGATTTATTATTTCCAGTCAGAATCGGGGGGAAAAAAAAGGGCAAAATTTTAAAGGAATACCAACAAGAGTATTAAAATGAATGGATCCCAACTACTTGATATATCTTCAGCTAAAAGATAAGTTGAGACAACTAGGTTGAACTAGATTTGCTGAAACTTAAAAACCTCATAAAAGTTAGACAAGATGAGATGTGCACACAGGCATTTTTTTCTTTTCTTGCTTGTTTGTTTCATCTGTTATGAACCCTTGGGGTGCATAAATAATACTTTGTTTGAAGAAGTTTATGTTTGAAATCACTTTAATCATTCTCTGTCATAGGGCCCCAGAGGAAAAAATGTCTCTCAAGTTTACAAAGTAAACAGGAGATTAGAGTCCTAATATTCAGTCTGAGGGGTAAAATCATGTCGTTTTTCCTTAATGAAAAGTTAACAAAAACTATCTCTAGTAAAATATATTGTAAGGAGTATACTGAAGCACCTAAATAACTAGAAGCAGTCAGAAACAGGGTAAAAAAAAAAAGAAATAAACACAATGAGGTGAAAAATGTCTTCATCCATAAGCAGCAACATTTACTAATGAAATAAAACACAACCCAACACAAGACATGAGAATAATAAACTAGATAATAATTTCATTTCAACCAGAAAATAATTTCATTGGAGATTTAGGTAATGCTGAAGAATGATATTTGGGACAACAGACATTTTGCTGATCACCTAATTACAAAAACAATATTGCATGTGATACCACTGCAAGATTTTTTTTTAAAGCCACTAGAAAGAAACAAAACAATTTTGGGATCAGGATACATAAAACCCCACATATTAAACAGACTTATGTTCTATATCAAGTGAACAAGAAAGGTTGTCTAAATATCTGAATTTCAGAATTTACTTGGGCTTGGGAACACAGATAACTATATCCTGGACTACATCAAAATAACTGATCAGCAGGTCAAGGGAGATTCTGACTTTGGTGAAATCCCATCAGAGAACTGCATCAAGCTCTGAGGCTCCCAGCACAGGAGCCTATGTGGACCTATTGTAGTAGGCTCAGAGAAGGGCCACAAAAAGTTTCCAAAGACTGTAGCACCTGTCCTAGGAAGACAGGCAGAGGGAATTGCAGTTGTTCAGCCTGGAGAGGAGAAAGCTCCAGGGAACCTCACTGCAGCCCTACAGTACCTAAATGGGCTCTGCAAGAGGGCTGGAGTGGGAGGTATAGTGACAACACAGCAGGGAAGGGCTTCAAATGAAAGTAGATTTAGATTAGTTATTAGGAAAAAATTATTTTCAGTGAGGGTGGTGAGGCAGTGGAACAGGAAGCTCTTTTGGCTGGCTGGTTAAAAACAACAAATGAGAGCTTGAAGCAGAATTACCATTCTCACAGGAACGGGTAAGCCTGTATCAGGGTTTAAGTTTACTTAAGTTCAACAGAGTATAAATAGGAATGGGACATGGTGCAGCAATTTCTGCAGTCTGCCCAAAAAAACTATTATTTCCATTATGACACAAGGAAAAAAATCAAAAGGAAATAATTAAAGAAAAGTGCTCTAAATAATATAACAAAGTATCTCATAATTTTTTTACATTGTGAGCTGCTGCCTTTTGATTATCTAATTTTTTAGGTGTAGAAAACAGAGGAGCTGTAAAAAACTAAAACGTATGTCAAAAATCATTGATATCTGATTTTCATAGAATGAATAATGACAAAAAGTGCATACGTTTTTCAGAACTATCTCACTAGACACTGAATAAAGTAGGTAGAAATTAAATAGAAGTGAGGAGATTTCAATGATATAAAGAGAAAAATGAAGAAGAAATGCACAGCATAGAATATCATCTTCTCTGTAAGCTCCAGGGAGAGCCCTCCAGTATCCAAGAATTGTTGGAATCTGTGGTGGCTTGATCCTGGCTGCACACCAGGTGCCCATCAAAGCCACTCTTTCCGTTCTCAGGTAAACAGGGGAAAGAAAATATAACAAAAGGCTTGTGGTTTGAGATAAGGGCTGAGAGATCACTCAGGAATTACTGTCACAGTCAAAAGAGACTTGGTTTTAAGTTTTATTGTCAGTCAAATGAGAGCTGGATAATAAGAACTAAGAAAAAATATGAAAACAGATTCCTTCTTTTTTCCTTCCCTTTTCCTTTCCCTTCCCTTTTTCTTTCCTCTCCTCCCCTCCTGTTTCTTTTCTTCTTTTCTTTATCTTTTTTTTCTTCTCTTATTTTTCTCTTTTTTTCCCTTTTTTTCTCTTTCTTTCCCCAAATCTGAGTATTCTATGTTTGCAAATACAAAAAGGGCTGTTTGAATTAAGGTCTTTTCTGAAGATGGCAAATTGTAATAAGAATCTAAAGATTTACATGAGAACTGTTATTTGTCTTAGATTATTAAAATTTAGCAGGAACAGAAATGAAAAAATATAGTTCAGTTTCTCTGATAAAAGGAAGAAATTAAACTGGGGTTTTTGCTTACCTAGTGACTAAAACAAAGAAAAAATTTTTACTCCTTTAGTCTAACTAACTTTTTACTCTATACTCAAGTAAATCAAAACTTTGTAGAGGTGTGCATGTGTCTAACTGTTTGGTTGAATAACAGAAAAGGCTGTGTTATGTAAGAACTGAATCACTGGGGGTATTTTGAATTAAAAAAAAGGGGGCAGAGAATGTCATACAAGCATTGTTAAAACTCTACAATGACAGAATTTTCCACATCCTGATTGAGACCTCCTTCATAAAGGCAGGTGATAGGAACACAGTCAGAAAGACTTGTTCTTCTTACTATTACAGTTTAAATCACCAGCTGAAGTGATGGAAAGTCGCTGCACTGCATCTGGTCTTCCCTAAATGGGACAATGTGACATTCTCTTCTGTCATCAACCTGACCCAACCCAGTGGGGGCCTGGTGATGCTCAACATTAGGCTGCAAAATGGAAGGCAGAAGGTAAAAGCATGTCTGTGGCACTGTTCTAGACATTCCTCACAACTTGTCCTCATTCTGTGCAATAGTCTTGACTGTGGATTTTGAGATGATGGTAAGACATACGGTATTGATGGAAAAATTTCGAGGAGCCTCCTTGCCCATATGAAACAACAGCATGATTTTGGAACTCTTCTACTCTAAAAACATTGCAATCATCATCATCATCACCATCATCTTGGTTTTCAGAAGAAGAAAAAATAGTTTTGGTCTCCTGCTGCTGCAAATCCAGAGAGCGGGTCACAATGTTAAAACCACCACCCTGACAAGCACTGGGATATGGTCTTGTAAACAGATTTGTTCTGTACTGCCCATGTTTTTGAAAAAAGAGAAAAGAAAAGGCAGGGTCACTTTTTCATCTTCATCATCTTCAGTGCTACTCACTGCAGTCTCCAGTCGATTCATTGTCATTTCTGCCATATGAATGAGTTTTTCAACCTTGGATTTGTTTTATTCAGGAGATATTTAATTGCTGCCTAGGCTGAGGTACTGGAAAGCTTACCTTGAAGTCCATTTTATCCATTAAATTTACCATAATGAAACATTAAAATTTTGAATACATAAAAACTAATCATTGATGTTGACAAAGGATCATTGAATGTCTGCTTCAGCCCAGTATGCAATTTTAAATTCTATTTCATTTTAATTATGTATGAAATTACAACGAAATGAAACAGATGAAACAAGTGTATAGGGGCATTACTTGCATGCTGTTTTGGTATTTATTTTTTATATTTGCAGTGGATGATTAAATCATAATAACTTGAAATTTATTTTACACTGATGTCACATTCTTGGTTGTTATATAGACTTTTGCATACAGCTGGAGCTACTGGATAATATGACAAAATTCTCAAGCTTCACCAAATTATTTCTTCTGCCTAGATATACAGTTGAAATCTTTCTGTCAAAGTCATGAACCTCAACTGGGAATGAAGAATAAAAGCTTTGTAAAGACAAACACTCAGTGTTTTAAATACTAGGCTTCTGGAAGCAGCCCAACAATTAATTTTCATATGATTAATTTCTTAATCAAATCAATCCATGTGACATGTACATGTAGGAAAAAAATTACATTCACATCTCTTCCTGCATGTGCATGCATTCCCTAATGATCAAATAAATACAGAAGGTTGGGGTCACCTCTGAAAACTTCCCACAGTACTGTTTTCTTGAAACATTTGCCAGCAAAACTCTGAAGGAGAGCAGATGATAAGTGACTTTTTGTTTAATGCACCTAACCTTATAAAAGTATGCTTTCCGATACCGGGAAGCAGAATCTGAATTTTTTTGCCTTCCTTTCCTCTTGACCTAGAAATGCTTCTGGTAAAACCTCTATAAGGAAAAGAATTCAAGTTCCCCCATTCCAATATGAATTTTGTCATTTTGCTTCCAAAGAAGACATTTGCTTGTCTGCATTTGCTATTGTTGCTGTTTTCTGAATGCCACATTACTGAGGGGTCTCTTTGAACCTTGAATTCTTATGCAAAACACCCAGCACACTGTATAGCCTTCACATAGGCTGAAATTATAAAATATTTTTTCTGAATTAAAAAGAGCTTGAAGTCCTCTCAAAACTAAAGTAAATGCTACATATATAGGCACTAGTAATCAATCTGGATTTAAATAGTGTAGCAATTCTATGAATACTTTTATTTTTGAAATGAAAAATATCTGTCTTCTCATCTTTAACAGTCTGTTAGGTTTGTGGGGGAAATATGCTGTGAGCTACCCTCTGTCTGCTGATTTGCTTTCTTACCAGAGTTGCTATAAAATTGAAGAAGGTCCTTCTGAGACAGGAAAGATTTATTTCACCTGTCATTTGGAACTCAAATTCTAGTGTTTTTGGAATAAGCATAAAGAAATGTGAATATTTTTCATTGTTCTGATTATAAAATCCAATAATTATGCAGATAAAGTAGGTACAACAGTTATTCACTGAGCATATAACAAGTAACTGTAGAGGGACCAAGGCAGACTTTCAAGTTGTGTATACACTCCTAGGGAGTCCATTTACTAGCTTGGTATCTGCAGAAATGTTGTGGAACAAAAGAAACTCATCAATGCAAATGTGTGGATAGCTCACACTTGCTTAAATCGGAACAGGGAAGTAAAATGGAAAATGGCTTCTTTGGAGCTAAGGTGGAACACAGAAATTTCTCTGTTCCATCTGTGGTACACAAATTCCAAATAACTGAGCTTTTACACCCCTGCTGTGATACTGTCTGCTGTTGGAAGTTCTCACATCGCTGCATACACCATTAAAATTTCCATTAGCAAGTTCTCTACTGGAAATGATCAGGTGTTGCTTGGTCACAACATGCTTTTTTGGGGCTTTATCTCAGAGTCTTTTATTACTGTTTCTGAATCACACTAATTTGACCAGTCTATAAGTGACAGCATCTAAATAACCACTCTGTTACTAAATTAGTAGGAATAAAATTGTTTCTGAAAGATGATGTCTCCCTTACTAATGACTTTATTAATCCAGTGCTATGAAATTTTTAATAAAATACATGGGAAACTATTGGCTACTGTCTGTTGGTACAGCAGAGTTGTCTTGTGCACAAAAAAACAGTGCATTTACCTTAAAGCAGGATACCAAACTCTCTGTCCTTATTCTAACTAAAAAAATGCTTCTCTTGCTTTTTTTCCCCTTTTGTTCATATCCTCCTATTCTGGGGTTAGACAAGACTTGTACTCATAAATTACAAAAGTTCTGGCAAGAAAATATGAACAATCTGTTTTCCTTGATGATTTATGAATGACACAGCGTCCTGACAGCGGTGAAGTCTAAGTCTCTGAGTCCAGAATCTTATGTCATGTTTATGACAATATATCCATATTAAGGATCTGGTGTCTTATGTCGAATATGGTCACAGAATTTTTAAGCCATGGAGCAACCCAGTTTGGAAAGGGCTGCAAAAGACATTCTTATTCAGCCTATTGTGGGAAAGAGAGCCTAGATGAAATTATCTAGCACATGTCAACTACATCTTGAAAATGTGCAGGGATGGCAATTAATCATATACTTGGAGATGATGTTCCAGTTCTTGATGGTTCTCACCGTAAAAAATTTCTTTCTTACATTAAAGTGTAACTTATAAGCTTTTCCACTTGTCTTTTCCATGTGTCCCCTCTGGAAAAGAAAGCCTCCATCCTCTTTGCAGACACCCATCAAATACTGGAATACTTGGAGTGGTCCCTCCAGATTCTTCAGAGACAAAAACCTCATTCCAATAGTCTTTCCTCACAGAGCTGTCTCTCCAGCCCATTGGTCATCTTTGTGACCCCGCTTTGGTCTGTCTCCAGGCTGTCGGCAGGGACCAGAAACCGGACCCTACTCCAGGTGCACCATGACAAGCACTGAGTATTTTGGGATTATCACTTCTCTCTCTGTGCTATTAATACCCCGGTAGATGTGTTTGCCTTCATTATTGCAGTGGTACACTGACTTGTCCATCAGGGCCCTTTCAGCAGGGCTGCTCCCCAGCCACACGTCTTTGTCATCCCAGGTGTGGGACCTCCCACTTTTCTTCCTTAAACTTCATTCTCTTCTTGGTGTTTGACTCCCCCAGCTCACCTATGTCCCTCTGTAAAGTATTTTCCCTGATTGTTCTGATCTTTGCTAGTTTTTCTTCTTCCTAACTATTATTGTGATGTTATTTCCGATTTAGTATGAGAATAATGATGATGACACACTGATGTTTTGGTTGTTGCTAAGTATGGCTTACCCTGTGTAAGTCAAGGACTCTTCAACTTCTCATGCCCTGAGAGCGAGAAGGCTGAAGGGCCACAAGAAGCTGGGAGGAGACACAGCCAGGACAGCTGACCTGCATTGGCCACAGAGATACTCCATGCCATAGAGCATCATGCTTAACATAAAAACTGAGGGGAACTGGCTGAGCATCTGTTAATGAGGGTGAAAAAGTGCATTGCGCATCCAATGTTTTGTATATCTCAGTTATTTTATCATAATTATTACAATTTTTTTTCTCTCCGATTAAACTGTCTGTATCTCCACTCAAGAGTCTTCTAATTACTACCCTTCTGTCTTGGTTTAAGGCAATTTAACAGGCAGAAACTTGAAAATAAATTACCGCCTATTTAGTTTTAACCACTCCCCTTCCACGAATAAGGACAGATGAATGTGAGAAGATATAAATGAAAAAAAAATTTACTAAAAAATGAAACAGCAACAGGAAAAAATTACACTAATAATCACTTGATAAAAGATGCTGAATTCTCGTGGACTCCCCAGGAACAAAATAAAACAAAATGGTTGAGAAGGTCTTCCCCCAGGACGGCACTCTTCATATATGGCCACATCATCTGAGAGACAAAGGCAAAATGGCAAGCAAGCCTCCCTCTCCCAACCACACATGGAGAGAGAGAACAAAAAGAGAAAAGCAACGCAGCAAAAAAAGTCCTATGATTGCAAAAACTCTCTTTTCCCTCAAACAAGAAGGAACAAGGACAAAACAAAAGGATTCTGGAGTCCAAAAACAGCCAAAAGCCTCCCCTAAGCAGTTTTCTTCATGCAGCCTCACATGGTCCCTCCCTCCAGCAGCAGTGGCAGGCAGCTCTGTCAGCAATGTGGCTGGAGAGCTCTCATGGCTGAAGAAGTCAGGAACTGGAGAACTTGAGAATTAGAGAATTCAGCAACTGGGGCAGTGGTGAACCTCTGCAGGTCTGGTGCTGGCAGTTCCTGCTGCAGACAGGTATTGAGAAATTCACTGAAACAGCCGTGGATTGCAAAATGCAGCTTCTCAGGTTAGATAGGTATGGAATACAATATGTATTATTTTTCTGGTATGGAATACAATATGTATTATTTTTCTGGTGGGGGGGGTTACCCATGAGACCTGTATATTCTATCTCCCATTCTGCTGTGCCCCTTGTCCACCTAAGCACCCAGTTTCAGGTCATCAGAAACTTGGTAGAAGTGCTTTCCATCCCATTTTCAAGGTCAGATGTGGAAGCACTGAATGGGCATGGGGCCTTCTCAAATCCTGAGAGAGCCAGCTTTGGGCAGGCTTCCCATCTGATTAAAAGCTTTTGAACAGCATGCTCTGAATGCAGCCTATTAGCTTGTTTCCTATCCATTTCACATCCATCCAACCAATCTGTATCTTACAATTTTTTCCAGGAGAAGGCAGTGGGAAGCAGTGCTTTGCTTCATGCTTTGCTGAAGCCCTTGCAAGAAATATCCACTGCTCTCCCTGAGTTAAGAGAAGTGATCAGGTTAATCTGCCATGACTTGATTTTGTTAAACCCATGCTGGCTTTCCTCCATTGCCTCTTCATTTGCTTTCTAATAATTTATACGAGGACTTGTTTCATTACTTTTCCAGATATTGAAGTAAGCCTGTCACTTCCTGCTCCTTGAGTCCTTTTTGTAGATAGGCATGACATTTGCCTTGTTCCAGTCATGAGGGACATCCCCTGATTTTCACAGCTTATCAAATGTTATAGGCAGTGGCCTTGAAACAGTGCCAGCCACTTCTTTTGACAGCTTGTGGTAGAGTCTGTCTGGGTCCATAAATTTATGTGCAAGGATATAAATTTATATCCTTGCAAGAGATCGCAGCTCAGTCTATCTTCCAGCACCAGTGTGTCAATGTATGCATCATAGCTCTTGTTTCTGTGATCTGGGGTCCAACAGCACTGGCAAAGACAGAGGCAAAGACGATACTGACTATATCTCTCTTTTCAGCAGTATTAGTGAAGTTTCACTCCCTGTTTAGTGATGGACCTTTACCTTCCCCCTTTTACATAAACTGCAAATCCACCTCTGATTTCTTTCCTATTTCACTGTGAAAGTTGTGAGCTTTCCTCCCAGGTTTCTATGATCCCTCTGGTACTCATAACTCATGGGTTCAGTATGAAGCTGCCATTCTTCTGGTTCATTACCCAGATTATACACACTGTTACACATGCACTTAAGGTAGCTGGATAGCTGGACTTAGGTTTCTTCCCTTTGGAAAATGTGGGGGAGCATTCTTCACTACTCTGGTAGGTGTGTTTATCTACCCTCTTGCTTATGAATAAGCAGGTGTTACAGCTTTGGTCCCCACGCAACAAGTTAATTAATTAGAGGAAAAATATTGTAGAAAGTTTTTGTGAATAGTCTATTTTCTGACAACTGCAATTTCTGTCAAAAAAAATTTACTCTTTTCTCATGTACATGGTTGTCAAAATTTTTGCTTAGAACCCTATGTATAATATATTGAACTTAACCCATACCCTTTTAAATTCAACAGAGGTGAAGTTCTTCCATGTTTTGCAATGGTGAGTTTTCCTGAAGTGAATAAGGTGAATTCAGTTAAGAATTGCGGTGTTTCTATCATCTAAAGTATGAGCAAGCTAAAGGAAGAACAAAAATGTTATGTAAACTGTGTATACAGATTTAAACTTCTGTGTTACAGATGTTTATATAGGATTTATTGATCAGCAAATTAGACATAAATCATATTTAAATAAATGAAAATCGTTAATGTCCATATTGAATGTAAACTAGATAAACTTCACTTTTTCATATAGGGAAATGATCCTCTAAACCCTCTAAATATTTCAAATCTTAAGTAATTAATATCAGGTGTAGATTTTTAAGCGATAATCTTTGCAGCATTGAAGTATTTGCTTTTTTCATATTTATAGCATCTGAAGTTCTTGTCATGGTGTTAATTAAAATCTAAACGAATGCTGGTGGCCTTTAAATTAGTTGCTTCTCCTTTCCTCATCTTTTTTTCCCCCACTGATTCATATTTTTTATTAGTGCCATTCTCTTCAGAAATAGGTTCTGAAGATTTTTTTGCCTGTTTCCCCCTTCAAACAGTGGAAATGGAAATTACTTTTTTTTGACAGAACCACAGTGCTTAATATAATATGTTTTCTAGGTCATAACTATGATCATAAAAACAGTAAAGTGCAATTTATACTATAAATGTTTAAAACTTAAATTCAAGTGAACACTTGAGAAGCTAGTAAAATACTATACATTTTATTTTAACATCTGTATTTCTCCTGCTTTTTGTGCTCTGGTTGTTTGCACATCAAAGAAAAATATAAAATAATTCAAGAATCAAATAATTCAAATAATTCATTCTCTTGCCACAAATGGGTCACACTTTTGCATTTTATTTTGGACTTAAAACCAAATCAATAGTCTGAAGAGTTTCATGGCAGAATTCGGTTAAGTAATATGGGCACAAATAGATTGCACTACATGCAAGTATACTCCCCTATTTTTGAGTCATGGCTTCTTTTTTGTGTGCAGACACATCATCTCAGTAGTATCCTAAATGATTCACAGGTAACAATATAGAAATGTCAGTTTCCTTCAATTCTTGTGAATATCTGGATGTCTTCTCAATTGATGTCAAAGCACAGTGAAATTATTGCCTTTAACCAACACTATTAGTAAAAAAGAAAAAAACCAAAACATCAGGACAAAAGCACATCAACCCTGCATCAGACTGACTATAAACTTCCATTGGTTATCCAAGTGGTCTCTTGTCACTGAATCCTCAGTTGGTTAGTCATTTTAAGCTGTCCATTTGTGTCAGACTGTCTCAGACTGTCTTTCTAACTTAAGCAAATATTGCAAGGCTGCTTCATCAACTTCAAATGAGCTTGAAACATATTGCAACTTTTATTCCCTACCAATTAAGAGAACTACAATGAAAAGTTGAAAGAAATTTAAAAAAAAAAAGGCATTTGTATAAAATAAGAATTGTCATGGTAAGGAGGAAGCCTAAATGCATTTTGATGTCCAGAAGGTGCTGCAGGAAATGCATCTGGACGTTTGAATTCTGTCTATTGATTATCTTGAAACATTTTCATTGACTGAAGAAGGCTGCCTGTGAGCAGTGCACAAGCTTTCTGACCAAGCATATCAACAGATTGTGTAAAAAAAAGATAAATGTCTAAAATTCTTTTTTTGCAACCATATTATTTTGTAAGCATAATGTTTTTTCTCCTAGAAGATATTTAAAAGTAGATTAACAGTGTGTGCAAAAGTCTGCTTCGGAATGCAATGGTAGCTGTCTGCTATTTAGTCCTTGACACACAGGGTCTTGGTAAGGAGGTCTTAATACCAAAGGGAAAGGTCTAGACGTAGCAGGAATTTGGTTTAGAATAGAAAGCACAAGGTTTGTGCTCACTATTCTAGATGGCAATAAAATGCAACCTGGTATGCCCAAGCTGATGCATCTAAACCCGTATTTATGTTCTTTTTCTGGTGTATCATACAGCTGAATCAGCTTGTTGCTTTTTAGGCTGATAAAAAATTATGCTCTTTCTTCTTTCTTTTCCCTTACCTGACACATTCACTGTCTGTTACATCAAGTAGTGTATTAGTTTCTTTTAGTAGGACAAGCAGCACTGTTATTTAAGGGAACTCATATAAAGAACCTTACAGGGGGTAGGGCAGTACAGAGGCATCAGCACTTCAGGAGCAAAGGAGCAGCAAGCCTCTAAATCAATCCCTTCTTTTCCCAAGAGCATTTTTTACTTTGCTCACATCAGTTACCTGTTTCTCAACTCAGCCTCAAGGAGAGGAATAGACAAAACTAAAGGAAGATATGATACAGTATTGGAAATGGATGGCTTGGTTTCTCCTAGGACAGCTTTGCTGTTTAGTAAAGGTATATGAAACTTGCAATCAGCTTAGATATTCCAACTAAGAAGGTGTTAAGTAAAAATACTGGTGAGAAAGCAGTGGGCCTTTTTGAGATCTTCAGAAGCTTAGGAATTCTTTGCTACTCTTCTGTTGCTAACTTGGAACATTCAAAGCTTTTGGTGTAAGCTATGTTTGCCTCTAAAATTCACACACACAAAAAAAAAAGGAGAAATAACAGAGTGTAGAGATGGTACTGGACCAGAAGGGAGGTATGTGTTTTTAGTTTTCTACTATGGTTCAAGCCATTTTCTACAGATAAATGCTTAAATGCAATGGAAGTTGAGACAAAAAATTCCTTTGCTCAGTCTGAGAAAAGAACATAAACAGATTCACTAATTTGGAATCAATTTCCATATTAATTACAAATTGAAAAGCTAAAATCCAGTGGGAAAATCTAATTGAAAAACTACCCATAGACATGGAACATCTACGGCTTCACTACCTTTTCCATATATGAAAGTTAGATGTAAGTCTTTGAGCCAACTACAGGTGATAAACATTTTGAGCCAGATACAGGTGATAAAATTAGGTGCGCCAAGAAGGACAGAGTAGGGAAATACCATGATTGATTCATGTAAGAACTAAATTAATTTTTCTTATTTCCACACTTTACTCCCTGTAAAAATAAGAATGTATTTAGTTAAATTTTCTGAATCACAGATTCTTTTAATCTATTTCTTGATGTTTTAGAGATCATTTTTATGGCAACTTTTGGGTTAATATTTCTTTCCTTCTTTATTTCTTAATTGCCACTTGAAATTTTTGTATTTCTGAGTCTTGTGGCAAAACTTAATATTTCAATAAAAACCTTTCAAATTTCTCCCTGTATGATCCTACCTTACCAATAATCTAGTTTTCCTATGATCATAAAAGTCCAGTGAATTAACACAGAGAACTTCTAAAAATGTTTTTTTTCTGAATTTATAAAGAGAAAAGCATTTTTGCTAAGCAAACTGACAACCTCTCAAATAAATTATTCACAAAAGTGGAGACTTCAATCTCTTAAATTCAATCTATTAAAATTCAACAAAAACATTTAGCATATTTTGATCATAAACAGTAGTGATAATCGGGTCTTAGCTTTGCTCAGTCTTCCTCTTTTTCAAGGTAGTCTCTTCTTGCTGCTGTTCTAGTTTTTAAACTTATGGTCTTGAGAATTCATGAATAAAGCAGTTGTAAGATTTTTCATCTTTGGCAAGAAAACTTTGTAAAACATTCTGCCTTTGATATCCACGCTGATGCCTCCATCAATGCAATTTGAGAGCATCTGAAAGAAAAGGGAGTGATTTTTTTTCTCAGTAGTAAACTACAATATTAGCCTGTGTTCTTGGAGAACTAGAAGGGAAGGAAGGAATAAGATAAATCACAATATTACCATATTTTCTGAAAGAGATATTGCTGGATCTTTCATGTGGTGAAGCTGACACTCACAAAAAGCATTGAAGTTTTCTGTGGTACAGAGACCATGTATCTAGTACTATTTTAATGGTCATTCAGCATATCAACTCCTCTGTCTTTGAGAGAAGAATTTGTAACCTGAGTAAATATGCAATTAAAGGGAAAAAAAAAATCAAGAGATCATTGTGGACAAGAGATCATAAGAGACAATCTATCCTTAAACTGTGAAACAATATTCTAGAGAAAGAGCTGTTTGCAGGCATGCATTTAGCTTACAGATTACATTGTGTCCTTCTCATCTGTGTCTCCTTACAGAGATGATTTTTCGTTTACAGCAATGTGTCTCCTAAGAAGGCATCAGTGGCTTGTTGGTATGACCCAAGACATATATAGAAGTACTACAGACTACAAACTCCTAAAGGAGAAGGAGTCATAGAATCAGAATAGTTTGATTTGGAAGGGTCCTTTCAATGCTATCTAGTCCAACCACCCTGCTATGAGCAGCGACATCTTCAACTAGATCAAGTTGTTCAGAGCCCCATCCACCCTGACTTTGAATGTTTACAGGGATATCTACTGCCTTTCCGGGCAGCTCTGTTGCAGAGTTTCAACACCAACATCATATTATTTTGTGTTCACAATCCAGTGTGAGGAACGCTGAAGAGTTCTTTCAATAATGGGTGGGTGGGAACTAAATTAGGCCAAACAAGGCAAACATTGCATTTGAGAACCATTTCTTGGTAATGAAAGAGAGAAATAAAAAGGATTTACTCAATTAAAGAGGGCTAGAGAAGACAGAGCAAGAGGAAGAAAAATGGGAGAGAGAGGGAGAGAGAAGGCAGAGGGAAAAGAGGGCATTGCCACCAGAGGTTGGGAAGTTCCCTCAATGTCCCGAGGCAGGGCTGTGCATGCTGCTGACCAGACACCAGGGGAGAGGGATCAGGCAAGAGGGCAGGAGCCTGGACAGGGTCCTGATGAGGATCACGGTAGTGGGCAGAGTCAGAGGCAGACAGAGGTAGATGCCTTTGGGCTCAGGCAGGGACGCAGAGATGAAGCAGGCTGGGCACGGCTCAGGGACACAGGGAAGCAGGAGAGATGCGAGGGTGAGCAAGAGCCAGTGAGGGCAGGAGCACCAAAAGGCAGCACTCCAAAGCAAGTTCGAAGAGCTCCCAAAGAGTCAAAGGGAACAACCCCAAAGAGCCCCACCAAGGGCTGTGATGCAGCTCTTTTTATGACTCTTTTTATGACTCTTCCCAAAGTCCACCTGCGAACAGGAGACCAAAGCCCAGTCCGACGTCCCAGTGCAGTCCATGGGCAGAGACCTTCTGCCATCTGACTGGAGAGTGTCTCTGAGGTACAGCATCTTTGGTGTTCCCCTGCTGACTGCCTGCCCCATGCGAGACACGAACTGCTTGCCAGGTGAAGTACCCCCAGAGAAAAGGCTTTCTCCATTCTTCTCCTAGCTGCCTTCTCAACAAGGCACATGTGCAACCCTTCCCCCACGTGCCCCTGACAACCTTTGTTGAGGCATAACAAAACTAAACTGGCTCCTCACACTTGTATTTAGTCTGAATATACTTTCTTTTAATTTAAAAAATCATTGATCTTTGTACTATCACAGTAGGCTCTACTTTTTGGTAAAGGCTGTTTTTCTTTATAAACCCCATTAAGTATTGAAAGGCTACAAGGAGGTCTCTCTGGTCCCTTCTCTTCTCCAGACTGAACAGCCTCAGTTCTCTCAGCCTTTCCTCATAGGAGAGCCATTCCATCCCTCTAGTATTTTTTGGCTGTCCTCTGAACTGGCTCAAACAGGTGTATGTCTTTCCTGTGCAGAGAACCTCAGACCTGGATGGAGAACTGTACCTGGGGTCTCATGACAGCAAGTGAGGGAGAATCACCTCCCTTGAACTGCTTGGTCACATTGCTTTTGATGCTGTCCATGCTCCAGGCTTTTAATCTTCTCTCAGAAATGGTAATAATGTATGCATAGACCCCAAAGAAGACTCTTCTTTTCAACACCGCTGAAAACTTTTAAAAGTAAAATAGTCAGACCATTTTGGACCAATGATTTATTTAGATGAATATCCCATCTGTTCCAAAAGCCTGCAACAGATGCCTGCCTACTTTTTTTTGTGCTAGTCAATTGGACACAGCTAGGGTACAAGTCTGAGAACTTATTCTGATGATTGAAGACAAAAGATGCCCATAGGCATAATATAATTTGTGTCAATGAATACTTTCCCAGAACATGTTTGGGAATGGTTCCGGGCTCCAGCACAAGATATTGGCTGTTTCCAGCAGACACTAACCTTCAAGAAGGAAAAAAATGTTGCATGGATGCAAACCATTACAACCTACTAGCTTAAGGGCTGAAAAAGTTTTTTGCTAGTTATAACTTTTGTGTTCATAGTCCGTGGTGAATTTTTGTTGTATAAATTGATTCAATTATTTTCAGACCATAATAAAAGGACATGAGTTTCTCTGCTCCTTTCTTGTGTATCATGTCTCTGAACTCTGAACCGTATTCTAGAGTTAGTTAGGCTGGAACTGTATAGAGTAATACATAAGAATTTAGTTGCATATATGTTCTCATAGCTATTATTCTGTAAAAATTTCTAATGTCTTTTTTATGCCTAGAATATCTCTAAGGTGTTACAGTCATCACTGTATATCTAAACTGACGATTGATCTCATTCATCAGTTTGTGTATTTAGCTGCATTTAATTTCTTATCATGCTTTCTTGACTAGTTTTTAGAGTTGGCAAAATTGTTTTCTTACATTTTTTTACTGGTTTTAATTTTTACACTGATAGATAATTTTAAATTATCACATTAACTACATCTCCTTTTAAAAATCATTTGGGAATAAGATGTATAGTACTACTAGTAGGATTCTTGTTAGGGTTCTTTGTGCCAGAAACTAACAATATCTCGATTTTTTCTTTGTACTTCTTTTTTCATGTTAATACATGAGAGAAAATTTCCTCTTAGCTCTTAGTAGTTTATATGGTTTTATGTGAAGGGCTGGAGAATTTTTTTTAAAAGATCCAAATATAATTTTGAGTTTACTTTGAACTCCTTCCTGAAACAAGGTTTGTAAATATAGAATCTCATTGCCAAGTTTGGCCCTCTGAGAGAGTAAAGAGAGGAGACTCATCTCTGTGCTACTGTGAGACACATCCATAAGGATGCATAATCTGAGAAACCTTGCATCAAATGACAAATGAAGCATCTTGGGTAAAAGAAACAGAGAGGCTCTTGAATTTTCTTACAGACCTGAAGTTTAGGTTTCCCTCCATGCTGGACAAAAGAACCTTAAGAACCAATAAACATTGGTTCTCATTATAGCTTTCATCTCAAAACTTACAACCATGGTAATAAAAGCATTCTTGTTTACTTTTCTAAAAATATTTTCTAGAAAATCAAGAGCTACCTAAACAGTTTGTTTTATTCTAACAGGTGGCTTTACCTGTTCAGTATTACTAGGAAAATGAAAACATGGTCATGTTCATAGTCCCATATAATCTGTTCAACAGTGTCAGTATGTAGCAGGCACAGGCCCTGTGGACCTGCCTTGGCGTTCAGAAACAGGATGCTGAGTCAGGATGACTGAACAAAAGGAGCCCCTCTCTCCCGCTCTCGGACCCTAGCTTATCTCTCTGTAAAGCTATAGGTCACTTTCCTTTAACCCTTACCATTGGACAATTCTCAATCCTCCCTAACCCTATATAAACCCCTGTTTCTGCCCGGCTCGTTGGAGCCGCTGTCCCTGAGACCCTTCGAGACACTCCGTGGAAGAGCTACGAAGAAGACCAATAAAGACATCGTCTTGGAACCTCATACAGCGCTCTCCTCTCTTTCCCGGTCTTGCGAGTGCCTGCTGGGTGCTCCAGCCAAGCCTAGCTAGCCTAAAGAGCTGAAATCACTCATGAGCTGATAATCACTGAGCTGTATATCACTAAAGGCTAGCTAAGGCATAGGCTGGGTGCACTGCCAGAGCTTGGGCTGGTTAGCCCCCCTCAGAGCTGAGCTATCCGGCTTTGGTGCAGCTCCTGGGTACACCCCGTAGCCCAGCCAGCGGCATTAACTGGCGCCCGAACAAGGGGATCTAAACCCTGGAGAGCAGCATTTCTTCTTGAAATAGTAACTGCCTTCGGATCGCCAAACCCCAGAAGAAGTAAGGCCTCCGTTTTAGAAGGTCTACTTTGAATGGACTCAGTCGACCCTCATCTTCACAGCTGGACGACTGTCCGAGGAGACTTGAGACGGCGAGACCACCTACCAGCAGACCTTTTGACCCACATCTGGCTGAAAAAGTGTAAGTTTTAAAAATCAGCCTTTCTTGCGCGCAAAAAACTCACTTGGGTCCCTTTTTAGTTTTTTTTTCTTTTTTTTTCTCTTTTTTCTGCTGGTAGGGAATGGGATTAATGGGATCTAAACTTAGTACAAGATCCCAGGATAAAAAGAGAGAAATTTATTTACTAATTCTAGAAATCCTATCTACTAACAACTTCTCTTTTTCTAAAGGTAATCTTTCCAAATCTAATCTGAAAAAGTTTATAACATGGATAATCCTCCAGTTTCCTGATGTTACTACAAACACTATAACGCTAGATTCTTTTTGGGATCAGGTTGGAACTAGACTCTATCTTTTACAGTCCAAACAGAATCTATCTGTAGCTCGCTTTATACCTATATTTCATATTATAACAAAAGCCGTAGAAGTAGTTAACAAAAGTTCTTCTCGTACTAACACCTCAGGGAAAAACAGAGATACGATCTTATCTGTCCCAACAGACCCTCCAAATGCAAATTGTGCTGATAAGGTCGCTGTCACATCCTCTCCTTCCCTGGGCCCTAGTGCGCCGTCTGATCCCACCGCACAACTAACCTCTGTGGCAGCAAATACTAATACAAACTTCGCGCCGTTCCCTACCCCCTCCGCCGCGCCTGCGGGGTCCGCGCGGCCCGCCCTCCCCCCGCCTTCCCCTCCGGACGCGGGAAGCACGAATCCCTTTCCGTGTATTGTGCAAGCCGCGTCCTGTGTGCACCGCACCCCCCTGCCCACCTCTTCGATTGCTCCCTCCCCCCCTGCCACGGATGCTCTTATCTCCCCTGCCGTCCCTGCCAGACCCTCAAACACAGCCCCCACCCCTGCTGCTGCCCTCCCCGCCCCCGTGTGTATCGCTGTCCCCAGCTGTGCCGCAGTGGGAGGTTTCCCTGCCTGCCTGGCTGCCGCGGCCTCTGTGAACCACGCTGTACCCGCTGCAGCCCCTCCGCATCCCCCTTGCCCCCATCCCTCGGCTTCCCAGCCGCCCACCCACCCTCAGTGTCCCTCGCACGGAACCTCGGAAACCCCCCACGGTACCACCCCACCCCCCCATGTGCCTCAATCGTGTGCGTGCGGTGCTACCCGAGTTGTTGCCATCCCAGCGCCACAGCAAAGCCCCTGTAGCCAAACCTTGCCGTGTGCTTTCTCAAATCCATCCCAGTCCCAAAAAGCTCTGCCAAAGCCAGCTCCAACACAACATAAAAAGCATAAGGGTCGCTCTCGCTGTTACTCCTCCTCCTCCTCGGACAGCAGTGACAGTGACTCTGATTCTGATACACAGTATATTGATGCATGGGCCCAAATTAAGCTCGAAGCTGCAAAGGCAGGGGATTGGGAAATGGCACAGAGAATTTCTGCCTTCCCAGTAGATTATAAAAAGGGAAAAAGAGGGGGGGCCACTACCCGAAAAACGTGGGAACCTCTAACAAATAAGGAACTCATACAGCTGAGGAACACAGCTAAAGAACATGGCAGAAGCTCTCATATTTTTAGAAATTTCCTAGAAGCCATGTTCTCAGCACATATCTTGGTACCCCACGATATTAAGAATATGGCCCACTGCCTCCTTTCCCCAGCAGAATATATGTTATGGGAAAGGCATTGGAAAAAACAATTGAAAACATTATCAGATTCATATGCTAAAAATGCTGAAAGGCCAGATCTTACAGTCGAACAGCTGGCTGGTGAAGGGGATTTACAGAAACCCAATGATCAGGCTGACACCTTACCTAAGGAAGCATTGCAGGACCTGGCTATGGCAGCAAAAACCTCCTTACTTCTTACCCCAGATGATTCCATTCCTTCCCAACATTTTTCTAATATCAAACAAGGAGTAGAAGAAAGCTTTATCAAATTTGTGGATAGAGTTAAAGACGCTCTTGAAAAACAGATAGAGAGCACAGAGGCAAGAAAAGAACTGTTGTGTAAACTTGTCATGAGTAATGCTAATGAAAAATGCAAAACAATTCTGAGGGCTCTACCCCTGGACACAGAACCTATCATAGAGCAAATGCTGGAAAGCTGCACACGCCATTTGTCCAGTGAAAATACAGTGGCAGAAGCAGTTTCTAAGGGTATTGCTGAAGGAGTTTCTGGTGCATATGCAGTTATGACTTCTAAAGACCAGACTCGCTGCCTGTACTGTGGTGATTTGACACATTTTATGAGAGACTGTCCAGACAGGCTGCCTGCCCGATACCCTGTCCACACCTACCGAAGGCCCCAGCACCAGCCACGCTACCAGCCGTATTCGGGAAACGGGTCTCGGAGCCCGGTGGAGCCCCGGGCTACGACAACAAATCAAAGGCCACCCAGACCCATCCACGCACCGCCCCGGGAGATTCCAGAACACCTGAAGAGGGTCCAACACACGGAGCGACACCGATGGGAACAAGGCGCCAGCTGGTAACCACTCTGTCCATTGACTTTAAAAATAAAGATGTTTATTGTGTTCCCACAGGCAAACGTGGGCCAAAAGGCGGTCCTTCTAACATCTTAATTATAGGTGACACTGTCCATAGCCCAAAGGAGATCTTTGTTGTTCCAGAGGTGCAGACAGTGCACTCAGGACAGGAAATCTTTGTCCAGGTGTACTGCACGGACTTACCATATTTTCTTTCAAAGGGAACTCCAATTGCACAGGCTTTTCTACTCCCAAAGAATCACAGGGAGCAGCTTCCTCTCAACCCTACAGCAATGTGGGCACAAGTTGTGGGACCAAGTAAGCCTACCATCGAGTGTGGTCTCACCTGCAAAGGAGAAAAGTTCCACCTGCCAGGGATGCTGGACACCGGTGCTGATGTGACCATCATCGCTCGCTCAGAGTGGCCAGCACACTGGGATCTACAGCTAGTGCCAGGCATGATTTCAGGGATCGGTGGAGCCACAGTGTCCATGCGGAGCAAGAACAACGTCCTCGTCGAAGGGCCTGAAGGCAAGCTGGCAACCATCCGCCCATTCGTGGTAAGGGCCCCCATCACCCTTTGGGGAAGGGACATTCTATCCCAATGGGGGGCTTCCCTACGTATTCCCAGCCAGGATTTCTAACTGGGGCCGCTGAGGAGCGCGCACTGCCAGATACTCCTCAACTCACCTGGAAACGCCATGACCCGATCTGGATTGAGCAGTGGCCCCTTTCCAAAGAAAAGCTGCGCGCACTACAAGCTCTCGTGGAAGAACAGCTAACCAAAGGCCACATCGTTGAGACCACCAGCCCTTGGAACTCTCCAGTCTTCGTACTGAAAAAGCCTGGAACGGACAGGTGGAGGCTCCTCCACGACCTTCGCAGAATCAACGAAGTCGTCGAGGACATGGGCCCCTTACAGCCAGGCCTGCCCTCCCCATCGATGCTGCCTAGAGACTGGACACTTGCTATCATAGATATTAAAGACTGTTTTTTCAGCATACCTCTGCACCCTCTCGATGCCCCAAGGTTTGCTTTTTCGGTGCCATCTCTTAACAAAGAGGCTCCACTTAAAAGATATCATTGGCGTTTTCTGCCTCAAGGATTAAAGTCCAGTCCTACTATATGCCAGTGGTATGTTGCTCACATCCTGTCTCCCGTTCGGAAGCTTTTTCCAGAGGCAATCATCCACCACTATATGGATGACATCCTGGTCTGTGCATCAGAAAAAGCTTACCTGGACAAAGCAGTTAAAAAGACTATTGAAACCATAGAAAAGGCAGGATTTGAGATCCGTGAGGACAAAGTACAGTACACCAACCCATGGACTTACCTTGGCTTCCAGATCCGGGAAAGGACCATCGTACCCCAGCAGCTCGCCATCCGAGACGACCCAAAGACCCTGAGGGACTTACACAGCTTGTGTGGATCCATCAACTGGGTGCGTCCCTTGCTAGGACTCACAACAGAGGACCTCGCTCCCCTGTTCAACCTTCTCCGTGGCCACGAGGATCTGGACTCTCCATGCACTCTCACAACAGAGGCCCGAGATGCCATCACCAAAGTCCAAGAAGCCCTGTCTTCACGCAAAGCCCATCGCTTTGAACCCAGCCTGCCCTTCCAGTTCGTCATTTTGGGAAAAGCACCTCGGTTCTATGGACTGATTTTCCAGTGGGACACTCAACTTAGAGACCCTTTGCTGATCCTGGAGTGGATCTTTACAAATAACCAACCTAAAAAGACAATTACCACCTTCCAAGAAATCATGGCACATCTAATAAAAAAGGCTAGATCTCGCCTCCGCTCTCTTGCAGGGTGTGAGTTCACATGCATATACTTGCCACTGACCGCTGGGGACCTGGAGCATTTGCTTCAGACCAATGAAAGTCTCCAGTTTGCCCTAGATAGCTACACAGGCCAAATTTCAGTTCATATCCCAAAACACAAACTTTTTAATCGGGATGTGACCTTCCATCTGACCCCAAAATTAGTCCAAAGCAGGACTCCTCTCAAAGCTCTAACCATCTTTACAGATGGCTCAGGGTCATCCCACAAGTCGGTAATGACATGGAAAGACCCAAATACCCAAAAATGGGAATCTGATATTGAAATAGTGGAGGGATCTCCACAGATTGCAGAGTTAGCAGCTGTTGTCAGAGCCTTTGAGAAATTCAAAGACATACCCTTTAATTTGGTCACAGATTCAGCTTATGTTGCTGGTATAGCTATGAGAGCAGAACATGCTCATCTCAAAGACCTTTCCAATCCAAAGTTACACCAATTGATTTCTGCATTAACACGCCTTATTTCCAGCAGAAAGCAACCCTATCATATAATGCATGTGAGGTCACACACCGATCTCCCAGGCATCATCACAGAAGGGAACAGGAGAGCGGATGCACTAGCCATGGCAGTAGAGACTGCTAATGTTCCTAACATCTTTGCCCAGGCAAAGTTGTCACATGCATTTTTTCATCAAAATATACCTGCCCTTATCAGAATGTTCAAGCTTTCAAAGGAGCAGGCAAAAGCTATTGTTGCCACATGTCCAAGCTGTCAAAACTACCAGATACCATCCATGGGGACGGGAGTCAATCCCCGAGGGCTGAACAGCTGCCAGCTGTGGCAGACAGATGTAACTCACTTCACACCCTTTGGGAGGTCAAAATACGTGCATGTATCGGTCGACACATTTTCAGGAGCAGTGTTTGCATCATCACATACAGGAGAAACTGCACAGCACACCATAAAGCACTTCCTCCTTGCCTTCGCTACCCTGGGAGTACCAAAGGAGATTAAAACAGACAATGGACCTGCCTATACCTCTCGTAAGCTAAAAGAGTTCTTCAGTGAGTGGGGAATAGAGCACAAGACAGGCATACCTGCAAACCCCACAGGACAATCCATCGTAGAAAGGACACATCAAACCCTCAAAAGAGTCCTCAATCAGCAGCAAGGAGAAACAAGAGCCATATCTCCAGTTGAAAGACTTTGCAAGGCTCTCTATGTCATCAACTTCCTAAACTGTACAACATCAGAGCCTGACCCACCAATACTTCGGCACTTTGCAAATACCACCCAAGCAAAGCTCACCGAGAAACCACCAGTGCTGGTGAAGGACCCAGAAACACATCAAATCACAGGACCTTTCCAACTGATCACTTGGGGAAGAGGGTATGCGTGTGTTCTACTACCATCAGGTCCGAGATGGTACCCAGGAAAAAACATCAAACCATACCTAGGCACTGCAAACGCTACCGCTACAAACACTGACAAGAATCCTCCTGAGTCAAACACAAGTCCTCCTCAGAACCAAACAAGCTCTGCCTGGAGACGAAGACGTCGCCGAATCTCCACATGCATAGGGAAAGACCGTCCCACCACGCGACAGCAGACAAAACATAAAGCTGAATAACGTTCTGCTGCATTTAGCCAGAAGCTAGATATAGCTTGAACACAAAATTGTTCTCTGAATTTTAGAATTTTATGTTTTTACCCCTGTGTACCCTAAAAACCCTACTGTTCCCTTTTCTTGCCTCTTATCAAAAAACCTATACCTAACCCCCCTATCCTTAGCTCAAAAAAAAAAAAAAAAAAAAAAAAAAAAAAAAAAAAAAAAAAAAAAAAAGGGGGGGGGAAAGGAACAAAGGAACAAGGGAGAAGACCCTAACCCTCTTGTCATAAAGATAACAAATTTTGCTTATATTCCCTATCAGAAGCCCCATTCCTGTCCAAAGATGAAAAATATCTCCGTTGGTGCTGTCCTTACTGCTGCCTGGATGCTCTTCACCGTACCGTATGCCATCGGTTGGATTAGCCCTCAGCCTAGCCATAATGTTTGGGTAACCTTAGCAAAAACATTAAAACAGGATAACATGTGTTTATCCATGGGAAGTGTTGATAACCCACTTTCCACATGTCTAGTAGGAATTCCCTTCGCAGCTGATGACTGGCCCGTCTATAACACAGAGCTCCTCCGCACCACAGGTAAGAGACCCAACCCGGTAGATACTTGGGATGAGTGGACAAAAATGTTGCCCGATGCTCTAGAGGAACCCCAAGAATTGGACCTGCTGGGGTCCTCCAAGGCAACATACTGCATCAAATTCTACTTCAGACGCCCAAAAAATAATTTGCCAGAAATTGACCAGACCAAAAACACATATCGAAAAAACATATCACCCATCAACAAAGCTTACAACCCTCCCGATTGGTGTAATTACACTGCTCGTGTGATCTCTCTGTCCTCTCTCAATCCCAAAGTATTACCCAAGGGAACGTTTCTCATCTGTGGTGACAGAGTGTGGGCTGGGATTCCCTCTCGACTCCAGGGAGGTCCCTGTACCCTTGGGAGACTTTCTACCCTGACTCCAAATATCACCTTGTTGCACAATTGGAAAAAAGAAAGCGAATTAAAACGCTACAAAAGGTCCTACACAGAATTTGATGAAAATTGCGATCCCAGATTATATGATTGGAACAAACCAAAAAAGATTGCTGTCTCCCTATTCCTACCATGGGTAGCTGCAGCCAAGGCCCTAGGTGAAATAAATCACCTCGGGTGTTGGCTCAGTAAGCAGGCTAATGCTACATCTGCAGCCCTGAGCGATCTCTTAAAGGAAGAAGAAACCACAAGACATGCATCGCTCCAAAACCGAGCAGCAATTGACTTCTTGCTGCTGGCCCATGGACACGGCTGCGAAGACTTCGAAGGGATGTGCTGCTTCAACCTCTCTTCACGCTCGGAATCCATCCATGCGAACATCCAGAAACTGAGGGACCTTGTGAAGGACTTGAAAGTAGAAAACAACCCGGACTGGGTTAATCACATGTTCAGTCAATGGGGATTAACAGGATGGGTTGCATCTTTGGTTAAGGGAATGTTGTGGATTTTGCTTGTGATTGTCATTGTATTAGCCATGTTCTCATGCCTTGTTCATTGTTTCAAAAGAGCTATAGGGAATGCCTTTTTTCTAAATACAGAAAGTGGAGTTGTAGCAGGCACAGGCCCTGTGGACCTGCCTTGGCGTTCAGAAACAGGATGCTGAGTCAGGATGACTGAACAAAAGGAGCCCCTCTCTCCCGCTCTCGGACCCTAGCTTATCTCTCTGTAAAGCTATAGGTCACTTTCCTTTAACCCTTACCATTGGACAATTCTCAATCCTCCCTAACCCTATATAAACCCCTGTTTCTGCCCGGCTCGTTGGAGCCGCTGTCCCTGAGACCCTTCGAGACACTCCGTGGAAGAGCTACGAAGAAGACCAATAAAGACATCGTCTTGGAACCTCATACAGTGCTCTCCTCTCTTTCCCGGTCTTGCGAGTGCCTGCTGGGTGCCCCAGCCAAGCCTAGCTAGCCTAAAGAGCTGAAATCACTCATGAGCTGATAATCACTGAGCTGTATATCACTAAAGGCTAGCTAAGGCATAGGCTGGGTGCATTGCCAGAGCTTGGGCTGGTTAGCCCCCCTCAGAGCTGAGCTATCCGGCTTTAATGCAGCTCCTGGGTACACCCCGTAGCCCAGCCAGCGGCTTTATCAGTATTTTCTCCCAATTGTAGAAACTGAAGAAATAGCTCAAATGAAAAAAATAAAGCAAATAAAAATTCTTGATATCAACGTTTTCATGAGTAAAACTGAAACCCAGCATCCACAACTAAAATATCCCCAAACCAACCAAATCAACAAACCAAAAGAGAAAAAAAAGCAAGCAAACAAAAAACCAACAACAAAACCCAAAAACAAACAAAAACAAAAACCCAAAACAAAGAAAGAAAAAAAAAACACCAAAAAAAACCCCACAAGAAACCCCAGACATATTTCTTTAGAAATAAAGAAATAGATTACATTTCACAAGAGCTAAGGGATGTCTCAAGCATGTCTCAAGGCAGAAGGAGAAAATACCAGTAAAAGAAAACTGAGTCAGGATACTCTTGAGAAAACTCAAGTTAGTATGACAAAATCATACAAATTTGGAGGTGTGGGGTGCTGAGGGTGCTGATAGAAATAATTCTGAAGGTTGGTAACACATCAACTACATATTCCCTTCTCCCTTTCATCATGGAGGGAGTCACAGCCTCCTCCTCCGAGGGCTCACACTGTGCCATGCACACCCATGTCCTTCTGGAGCCATCTAGGGCCAGCCAGGCTGGACTGACTGCTGACACAGCTGTGACAGCAGCTGGTCTTGGGTTTGCCACTGGGGCATTTGCAGGTCATTGTGGTTTCCACCTTTGGAAAACATTGGAGCAGGCCATTACAGAGACAGTAAAGCTGATTTTGACCTCTAGTCTTTCATTATAGTATAAAGGAGGATTTGAACAGAAAATGACTGGATGAGAAGTTAGTCTTATTTTAAATACAAGTCCATGTACTGTCAAGGGTAAAATCAAAACAGGCCACAGAAAAATTACTATGAATCTTCTTTGTAAAGGAAGATCACCTTACTTAACAACAAAAGTAAATGAAGCAAAATATTTATCGCTGTTGGAATTCAGTGATAAAATCCAGTGAAATCCAAAGCTTTGGCTCATAGGAGGTTCAGCAGATATACATTATACAGCATCTCTCTTATTTTCTTCTGTACAGTCCTTAACACAAGACATTCTTTCCACAACTTTATCTTTATTACGCATCCCTTGCATTTGCTCCTTTTTTCTTTTTTTTTTTTCCCTCACAAAACAGAGATTGCATTGTCTTGTCCCTGAAGAAATGGGAGATAAAATTTTTGGTTTATTGCAGAGGCGAAAAGTAAAATGACTTTTTCATTCCTAATTTCCAGAGCACTGTGATAGGATATGAGGTTAAAAATAACTCAAAGTTAGCTCACTAGACTTTTATGGGTTTGAAGTCTGTGATATTGATACATTAGTTGAACAAGTCAACTGTAGCTTATTTCTCTGGTGGAGGCACATCAGGTCAGAGAAGCCAAGAAATCTTACAAAGAAATAGAAGTTAATGTATGAATGTATTCATTTTCCTTGTCTTTATATTGCATAATACTAACCATACTCATAAATATATACAGAAACATATTTGCAGTGTGACCATGCATCTCCTCCCAGACAGGAAAATGCTAATCAATAGAGAATCTGGCAGAGAAAGTGCAAGAGCACTGAAATTAGCTGTATATTTTAGATGGCAAAATATATGCACATGTATGAAACATGCTTTCTCTAGGTTGGGATATACAGTTTTGAAGAGAAGTGCACAATTTTCTGCTTGGAGTTCAATGTATGCAATCTGAAGTATAAAATTATGCTATACAGTCATTAATACTCCGGCAATCTCTATTACTTTTACACATAAACACTTCTAGTGTTTTCACTATCATGCTTATAGAAGCAGAAACTAAATCATAAAATCATAGAATTATTTGGGTTGGAAGAGACCCTAAAAACCATCTTACATCAACTCCCTTACCATGGACAGGGACCCCTTTCACTAGACCAGGTTGCTCAGAGCTTCATCCAACCTGGCCTTGAGCACCTCCAGGGATGGGTTATCCACAGCTTCCCTGGGCAGCCTGTTCCAGTGCCTCACCATCCTCAAGGTAAAGAATTTCTTACCACCACCTATTCTAAACCTACCCTCTTTCAATTTAAAACTGTTACCCTTTTCTTGTCACTCTCTCCCAGTATAAAATGTCCTTTTCCCTCCTGTTTATAAGCCCCCTTTAGGTACTGAAAGGATGCAGTGAATTCTCTATGAAGCCTTGTCTTCTCCTTTCTGAACAACACGACACTGAAAATACATTCTTATCCCAGATTTCACACAACTGCCTCTAGGTATTTTCTTTCTCATCTACTAGAAGCATCATAAAGGGAATTTAAACCTATGGATAATGACTCATACTTCTTTTAGATGGCACATGGGTTAATGGTGCTGTTCATACTCATGCCAAAGCTGTGCTAATTACAAATATTTCTTGCCAAGTTAAACATCTATGATTAGAACATGGAGGCCTCCAAACCTCTTAAATGTTATGCTCCATGAAATAAGCCACCTTTTTTATTGTTCTGTCACGTTTGCTGGCTTTCCAATGAAGATTAAAGAGAAGATGTAGCTGTCATCTGAAGAAAATCAAGAAAACTGAAATATTAAAGTATACCATTGTAACAATTAGACTTATAATAACAACACATAGATGAAGAAGCATTACATGCACATATATTCTCCTAATGAGCTGCTGCTGTGTAAAAGATGCATTTTCATCAGGAAACATGTTCAATGATCATTATTCACAGGTCCTAGATCAAGAATAACGTAGAATTTGCTGACACTCTTAGGAAGGAACATCTAGAAAATTTAATCTACCAGAAACCCATGGTCTCTGCAGTTAAACAGTAATGTTGTCTTGGAAAAGCATCCCAGCGTATTGCAGTCAGTTAATTCAGATTCTCTCATGACTTGCAATGTGGAGCTGACTACAGACTGTATGAAAGTTGGCAATGAAAATCACAGTCCTCCTTACTTTAGAATCTGGGATGTTAGATTTAGTGCAATATTCTGTATGGCTACTGTGGTGTTAGGAGTACCACAGTTTGGCAGAAGAAACCCTCTAAAACCTTGCTTTCCATATGGGCCTCAGAATCAAAGGAGCTGCATGTGACTAGGCTTAATTCCTGATTTTAACCAACTTGGCACTGTAATTCTGATTGCAGTCCTAGGTGCAGCAGTAGTGTGGGTTACATCATTAGATTGGTCCCATCTATGACCTGATCACAAATTCACCAATACTGTAGTTAACCATTTCAACACTATGTCTGGTTGAGTTCAGCAAGAACTTTCACAAACATAGATTTAACAGCAGTTCAGTTTTTTCAAACAGCAGATTATAGATTCCTTTATAGTGCTGGTAATAAATTCAGTAGACCTGCAAAATATAAATGTATAGCGCTATACAAAGGTTCCCAGGTACACCTCATCATGACTGGAGGTATCTTACCAAATCTTACCAAAGGGTCACCCCTGGTTTGTGGAGGAGAGAAAAGCAAATCCATCAATTTTTCTGTAAAGTAGCTGTATTCTCATTCTCTACCACTGAGAATTTTAGATGTCAATGTATATTTTTGGGAGAAGTGGAGATGTGACTCACTCTAGTCCAGTATTTGATCATTGCCATCATGAAGGGCATGGGGAAAGCCAATTTTTATGTAAAAGAGGTATCTAGAGTGCAACAGATTTACAGACTGAGGATCTTGCATAAGGACTGAACAGAACCATCACACGTTAGCGTCATTCCCTATTTTCCCTGGTTGATTGCAGTGATAAAGGTCATCCAGCCTCCACCTGGTACCCTATCACCTTCTCAGCATGACATCACGCCATGAGCCTCATGCTTCATGACATGTCTCATGGCTGTGGGACTGATTTCCTACAGCTGTCTATGAAAGTAACATTTCATTATCACATCAGGGTCTGGCCATCCAATCTAACACCCTCTCTTTGAGGATTTTGGGGCAAAGGCTTTAGAACCACAGCTCTAAAGGAATTTGAAGTTCACCCAAGTGTGCTGCAGTAGTCTTTTTAATTTAACCAGTTTAGCTGTTTGGGGTTTTTTTTGGGTTTTTTTGATGCTGAACATTGAGGTTTACATAATAGCAAAAGAATATAAAAAGTTGTCAAAAACAAGGCAACCCACTGTGTATATCCTATGCTTGAATACCAAATAATTGTACATTTTGTGTTCTATATCTGCATGAAAATGTATGGGACTTATGTCACCTTCTAACAATTGTATCAGTCTTCACTACTTTATATCTTCAATAATTTTTAAAGATGCATTAATGATATATAAATCAATATTCCAGACATTAACTTCCCCTCCAATTTAAAATTGAATTTCAAGTGTCTGTTGTAACATTCAAGTACAGTCAGTATCAAGTAACACACAGCTGCCAAATTACCAGCACTACCTAACTTGGCACATTTTTACATGAGACATAGAGTAATGGAAAGTCTTCCTCACGTTTTTCAACAGGCCCTGAAGAAACAGGGCCAGAACAGAAATCCTGTTTTAATTTCAGTGAGTGTTTTCTTTCTTGTCCAACATCTTTTCAAATGAAATAGACAACATAGGCACAGTTTTCTGAAAGATCACTTTCACAGTTGAAGAAGTTTTAAGAAGACTGCATATAATTGACAACACAGTCATTGCTATTTTTACCAATAAGATTCTATCCATTTCAATTATACCAGCTTAGAACTGAAGTGGCAAATTGCACCCTCTGGAAACTACAGAACAAACTAAAAAGTGTTTCAGTGCCATTGTTATAACTCTTTTCTTATTTCTGCTTCACCTACACTTAAATGACTCATATTTTTGAGTAACATCAGCATTCTCGTCAGTCAGTGAGAAGTTCAAGACCCAAGGCAAGAGGACTCAACTATTTTTTATTTTCTTTTCTTAAAGGGACAAACAATCATAATAATGAAATCTGTAACTTCATTATTGTCTCTTTTTCCCTCAAGCACCACTCAAAACCCGTATGGTACTGAGAGAATTATTTGAAAGATTTGGTGTTGTTTTGCTTTTTCTTCCCTTAAGGACAATTTCTGCCAAGAATTTCTAGTTAAATATTTTTAAAGTATCTAGCCTTATAGATAATTGTACTGCATGAATAATTGTTGTCAGGCTACTTTATCGTTAGATACAAATATCTGTATTATCTGATCCTGTGCACACATACCTAATTTTCTCATTCACAGCGTGTGCCTCCATAACTTACTTATCAATGATAAATGTAAACATGAAAACCCTGTATTCATCTTGGAAATGTCCTAAGGCACTCCTGGTTAGGCATACGCATTTTGCATAAAAGGAATCTGAACTATGTGTGACAATTAATTATCTGGAAACAAGAGCCATGAATAGTTCAGAAAACCTTATAATTGCTTATTTAAATTAAGTTAGAAAAACATAATGATCGAAGTTACACATACCCCTCTTGAATTACTTGAGAAATGAAATCTTGAAAAAGTAATCCATATATTGTGACATTCAAGTTATGTTTTCTTTCATACTGATTTTCTTTTCTATTTTGTGTTAGTCATCAAAATGGAAGACAAATATGTCTTCAGCGTAATTGGAAAATAAATCCCATATAATGTACCAAATATAAAATTTGGCAAACTGCAGTAAATTTTCTCACTTACACCTTTATTTCACATCCTTCAGAAAAGCGTGAAAAAACTAATCATTAGGAAATTACAAGAAAAATTGAGAAAATAAATTACTGAGTTCTTTGACACCTGCAGAAACCTCTTCATTTGCTCACATATCATTTTGGTTTTTTGAAAAGTATTATGGATAGTATCTAAATAGTTTGCACAAACAATAGCAGCCTTCAAATATAAGAAAAATATAATGGCTTCTTTTTTTAATATTCTGGTCTACATTTTGTTTGTATGAAATAACCACACTTATAAACAAGAACATATACTTCACAGATAATTACCAGTTGCGTTACAAATGCTGGTTTTACTTCTTGAGAAGATTAATCTATGCCCTAACCAAATATTGGTTTTCAGCTGGTCTCCCACCAGAAGAGAAGGCAGCTCAGGATCTCATGTCACGGGACACCCACAATGCATACTGGCTATGCTTCTGTCCTATTGCTGTCTGTTTCAATTTACAAAAATATGCCTTCTATCAAGGTAAAATGAAAAATCTTCCAGTTTTCAAGACTTGTCATTGAGGAGTTCTACTAGTAATGAACTAAAAAGGTTTAATGAAGATTTAGCCTTCAGAGGAGCAGGCTGCAGTGGACTTCCCAAATCTGAAAGGGTGCTCTCCCACTGCAGTGACTGAATATCTCCAGCTGAGGCTTGGAGCAAACCATGCTCTGTTCCATTGAATGGGCTTTTGAGTGGCATGCAGCTGTGACACAAACATTGTGGTATCCTGCCTGGAGTTTATGGCCATGTCAGTGAATTTCTGATGATAAATGATTGTTTGGATTTTGCCACTGACAGGAAGGTACAGCAGTGACCTTTTATCCAGCGCAGGAAAAAGGAAAAAGGGAGAAATCACACCTCACTTTTCCCTTTTCTTTTCTTCTTTTTTTTTTTTTAAGCCCTGTATCTCAAGGGCTTTTAACATTGCAAGGGAAGTTGCTAGTGTGTTAGCTTCAGCTGACACAATACACTAGGTAACACATCTTAATGTATCTTAGGGAAAACAGAATAAGCCACAAGATATCACAGAATCATAGAATTGCTTGAGTTGGAAGGGACCCTAAAAATCATCTTGTTCTAATCCCACTGCCCTAGGCAAGTTCACCTTCCACTAAACCAGATTTCTCAGAGCTCCATCCAACCTAGCCATGAACACTTCCAGTGATGAAGATCCCCAAATTCTCTGGCCAACCTGTTCCAGTGTCTCACCGCACTCACAGTTAAGTTTTTCCTAATATCTAATCTAAACCTACTGCCTTTCAATTTGTAGCCATTGCCTCATGTCCTGAACATGCCCTTGTAAATAGTTTTTCTGCATCTTTCCTGTAGGCTCCCTCAGTTACTGTAAAGCTCCAATTAGGTTGCCCTAAAGCCTTTTCCATTTCAGTCTGAACAATACCAATTCTCTTAGCCTTTTCTTGTAGGAAAGCTGCTCCTGCCCTCTAATCAACTAGACTTCCTCTGGACTTGTTGATAATGATCCATTCTCCACAAGTCCAGATTATTTTTATTCCCTCATAGTTCTCTTAGACTGTTATACACAAAAGAGTAAATCTGATCTATGTAAACAGCTGAAGCAAGACCCAGGGGTTTGCAGCTTGCTACTCTTACCTTATGCCAGGCTCCCCTTTCACTCTGCCCGCCCAATCTTGGCTACTCTGACATGTGGGCAGTTTTTTAGATGCTCTGTATGAAGACTCAGGGCAGATTATTTGGTACCCATAGGTGCAATAGGTTTAACAACGTGTTGACAAACAGCGTAAGGTCTGCACCAAACATTTATGATTAAGTGCTAGATCTAGTTTCATATGTTACACATTCACATGTGAGAGTTAATACATCTGATCCATATAGAAAAAATACAAAATATACTACTTAAATGAAAAACACTTGTACAAGTGAAATAATAAAATTTGATGCTTTTAAAACTTTTTACGGCCTCTGTACGTGTTCTTGAAGAATGGGTGTGCATGAAGACTGGAGGGGCACAAAGGTCTTCAGATTGCTCCTATGGCTTGGCCCTGAGAATCTGAAATCGTGGGCAAAATTCCCTCTTTAAAAGAAATTAGGTTCAAAGGAAAAAGACCATCAAATGATGAAAGGGATGAATCCTGAAAGAAAAAAACCCCTTGGCTAGCGAGGGTTTTCAGAATTCAAACCCCTACCCTTTGGTTAAATCTGATGTTCCAACAAAAAGATTTGCATTTCTATGGTATCTATAAACTTCTTTTAACACATGAGGAAACGAAGAAGTAAAACACAGTATTTTAGAAAATTTTAGTTTTGAGTGTCTCCAGTGTTGAGTATTCAAATGCAATAAAATCCGCTGATAAAAACCTGTCCCCCACAGAATATTTTTGATTACATAACAATTTTAAGGGTGAGCTGGGAATAAATCTCTGTCTACCAAGCCAATCCTGAACTACAAGCTGATCCTCCTTCTGGGAGGCTTAAAACTATATCATAATGACAGTTTCGGTTTCCTGTTCACACTCCAGCAGTTGTTCCTGGAGACTCCAATCTGAAATCCAGGCTAAAATGAGTGTAACTTAAAGATGAACATTTAAAACGTTTTTGAGAAGCCATTGTGCTGTTCTCCTTTACTTTTGATTCACTCTTCTTAAAGATCTCATTTAGACCCATTTTTAATATGCAAGCAATACCAAAATGAGTAAAAAGGTATCTTCAACAACTTTCTTCCCAGGATAAGGCACAAAATAAAGTTGTCTTTACACACAATTGCTTGCAGAGCATCTTCTGCTACCCTCAGAATAAGTAGCAGCTCTTACTAGTGCTCTTATTATCATTGTATATTTATAATTAATATTAATGATAAAAATACAAATTTGTATTAAATAATACATAATAGAAATAATTAATGTCAACAAGAAAAGTACTGAATTTCATATGATAGATTTATTTGCAGATAAATTTACTATTCCACTATGTTAAATTTCTATAGGATTCATGCAATAAGTAAGAATTGCTACCTGGTGCATATGACTTTAGAAACTGAGAAAAATATATTAATATATCATATGAAAAGATACAATTATTGAGGTACATAAAATTCTTTTCTATTTTACTATATACAAAAGATATGCTATTTATTTTAGTATATATAAAATATTATGTGTTATATGCAGTATAGGTCAAAATAGAGCACAGAGCAAAATGTTAAAATATATTAAAAATATTTCGGTACATAATTCTCCTATATATTTTTTATCTCATAGAAATGTTTATCAGAGCCTCTATTCTGTCTTTTATCTTTCTAAAATACTAACTTTAATACTTTCAATTATTTCCTTTAGCAATGTTATCTTCAAAACAGAAGTAAAATCCAATTTTTCCAGAATCTTCAGTCTTTTGATTTTACTTTTAAATACATTAACTGGCAACAGATGAGTTAATAAATGATGTGATGGTTAATAAATGCTGTAACAGTACTAATTCATCAAAACGCTTAAATTTAAAATTTAAACACCTTGAAATAATCTGAAAAAATCTATACCTGTCAGAGAAGTGCGGTCAAAAATCTGACAGCACCAACAACTCTGTTCATCCACTGATCAGGCCCCAGTTCCCGTGCAACAAGAAAAGGGTACAGTACAAAAGAAATATTTGCATCTGGGTGTGGCAGGTGTAGACAAGACAAACTTGTAGATTTTCAGCTAAGACTAAATGATGCTGAGAGATTTCCCCAAACTCATCTTCTGACCAAAATCTGTGAGGCAGAGCTGAGAACAGATTGCTCAAATACACCTTGGAAGATCTTTGAAAAGATCTTTCAAAATTGCAAAAGTACAACTTAAATATTGGCATCCAAGAACATACCTGCTACATGAACATACACAGTGGCAAGGTCTGATGCAGGTAACAGAGGATTAGGGGTCATAAATATTTGCAAAGACTTTTAACAATAGGAACATTCTGCTCCTATTGTTGAAGGACATATAGTCACCGGCA
This sequence comes from Fringilla coelebs, assembly GCF_963513975.1. Classification (NCBI taxonomy): domain Eukaryota; kingdom Metazoa; phylum Chordata; class Aves; order Passeriformes; family Fringillidae; genus Fringilla; species Fringilla coelebs. The sequence continues at coordinate 40,577,502 of NC_140031.1, forward strand.
GTGACACTTCAATTTTGTCCTTGATGAGTAGGTCATCTAATTGTGCAGTTCAAGACATTGATCTCACAGACACTTAAAATATAGATTTAGCTTCGGGCAGTATTAGGAGTTCTGTACGTAGCATCTCTGGAGCGGACACTCAAACATCTGAATGAATTGTGTGATAATGCTTCCTCTTCACAGCATTAATGTTCTTGCAACATTACTTTAGTGTGCTTTTACCTGCACAATGTGTTTTAATCAGTAGGTCTGTTTCATTTCTTCTAGCTTGTAATGAAATTTCACTCACACAGAGGTGATATAGGAGATAGAACAAGCTACGAAACAGCTCTCTGGTCAAGAAAAACACTTGTCAGTGAAAATCTCACACTGGTTTTTACTGCTTTTTTTAAGCATAAATAAGCATAAATTTAAGCATAAATTTATTTTTACAAAAATTAAAAACCAAATCACCAACTAACAAACAGAACTCAGGAGTTCTGTTGCTTCTAGAAAACGTTCCCCACCAAAGATGTAGATGGGTGTCAGCTGCTGGACTTCCTCCTGAAAATCAGTGCAAGAAATGTGCCAAGTGAACTGCAGTGCAGTGTCATATCAGGATCCAAGGCAGCTCTCAAGTTTGTTCAGGAGTCTTATCAGATTGCAATTTGGCCAGAATTCCCAGCAAAACTATTCTTAGGGACAATATATCAGTCAACCCAGGAGAACTGGAGGGACGGTATTAAGGAAACAGCACAAGGAAATAATGGTATGTGAATGTTTTTGCTCATTTAAGCATATATGTGTGTACATTAATTTCTCCACATCCTTATTTTATTGATCATAAAACAAGTCTGGTTTTTTTCAGAAGCTGTTGCTTTACTAGCCTGCAGCAAAGCTACTAAACCAGTATTTCTTTTTTGTTTTTAAGCCTTCTAGGTTTTATTTGCATATCTCAATTTTTTTATCAGCATATTAACAAAGATTAAAAAAAAAACCTCCAGATATTTCCGTTCAATCCCTTCCCAACTATGAATTCATCTATGAAGAACATAGATTTGCTTGGGTTTGAGAAGAATATTAAAAATGCCAACATTAAAAATTGAGGTAATTTGATAAATAAGATTTACTTCATTTGGACCCTCAGCAAAAATTCTTGGTGACTGATGACTGCCAATTTCACAATAAGAGGGACAAGGCAAATGATCATCACTACTCTACAGGCTATTTTTAGAATATGCATATATAAGCAAACGCTGCACATGTACATACTTTGTTGTCCCTTGTATTATGACTTAAGCTTCAACCAGCAACATAGGATTGTAGAAAATATAAGTGAGGGATGATGAAGACAGCTTGTGGAATTAACAGTTATTCATGAATTCAGTGCAAAGAAAAGCAGGATCTTTGCTTAAAGTGATCAAAGCTGGGTAAAATCATTGAGCCAGTGAATTTTAAAAGACATATGGAGATTCTTGTCCCCTAGAATAATCAGAAACTCACATGTGGAGGAACTGCAGCTGTAAGTTGCAAACACTGCAGAGAGACTTGTTATCTTCCAATGTATCTCCTTCTTTAATCAATTTATAACTGATGTTATTTCCCTCACTTCTGTGTATTCGTAACACTATGCTGTTGGATAAAATATATATATGGATTTTGTAGCCACAGGTGCAAAATAGTGATAGACAGTCATCTGAAAAGTTGCTGCCCTTTATTCAATGACCCAGTAGCTACCTAAGTACTTTCCAGTAGTCATTAGACAAGAGAATGAGTAGAGTTCAAACACTGGGGGAAAAGAAATTGTAAAGAGAAATCCACCATGGTAAATTAATGCAATGCATGAAAAGTTAAAGGTTATTTTGCAATTGTATTCCTTCAATTCTCCTTCCTTAAATTAACACAAGGATCTGGAAATGGAGTTGCTATGTGTGCAACTCTTGTACTTGTAGATCTGTTTTCTATTCTGCAGAAGGCACACAGATGCTAAAGTGCTGCCCTTTGTAAGAACTGAGAATAAACCTACAGAAAATTATGTTGAAAAGATGAGCATTTAGTATGGAACAGCTGTTAGTAACTGAAAAAGCATAGCAGGGCAAAAAGGAGAGTTGAAAAACATAACCTAAGTTATAGGTATTACCTAAGAAGTCAACCACAAACCATTTAAAGGTATAATCTCCCATTTTCAGGTAAAAACCTTGTTACAGAAGCTACACCAGAGCTACATTTTATAAGTCATGGAATCAGCTTCTAAACTGCATTCCACATTCTTCCTGTCTCTCTGCTTAGGTTTCTTCTAGAGCAAAGTATTGACAGCTTCCCTCTTAGAAAGGTTGCAAGCAAAACTTGCCTCTGAGTAACAGTAGGTGCACAGTCCTCTTACTCAGTTATGAAACTGGCTTTTTGAAAAGGTTATTTTTATCTATGCCAATAAACTAGTCTATTCAGTAGCTAGTGAGATACAACTTTTCCTTGTCAAGCTGTTGGACTGGCTTTAAGCCTTGTGGCAGGTTAATATTTTGAGATGCAGAGAAAAATATCAATATCTTTCACACGATTTTGGGGTGATAAAATCATTTACATTCTCATTTATGTCACAGCTTGTGCCCAAATTTTTTTGCTAAGTATCACCTGCTTTTCTAAACCATGAAGAGCAATTGATCACTTTGCATTCAAGCACCATCTAAATATCTTCCTCTTCTCATAAAACTTTCACTCCATAACGCTTATCCCTTAGTGATAAGAAGATTGAATAAGCTCAGGATTAGGAAAAGAATTTTTTTCAAAGGTATTTGGTTTAATTTGATCTTACTGGGAGTTAAGTCCTTAACTACAGTAAAACCTGACTTGACTCAGATGAGGAAGTCCAGAATAGGAGCAGTGGTTCCTTACCTAAGACTTCTACTTTTCTATACATCTTGAGTCTAACATTTTCCATTATATTGTTTTAAAGGAAAGTGATTCTGACACAATATCAGCAACAATATTCAACATCTTTTTTTACCGCTTTCACAAGTGATTCATAAGAATAAGAATCAAAATAGAATACTGATCAGCTAAGGAAATCTGACAGTTTGCATTCCCACTGTTTATTACATACACTCACAAAATAATCCCTCTCCTCAAAAAACTGTTCTCTTAATAGAGTCAGCAACTCTTAGTTAAGGAAAAGCTCTTTTGACATCCCTTTGAGAAACTAATGACTGGCTTGGTCTGTGGGGAATGCAGCGAGGACTCTGCTTAGAAACACCTAATGTTCTTAAATCCCTCAGCATCAAGAAAAGAATATTTTAATTCTGTTGACACCAGTTTTGTCCTGATCTGAATATGCAAGGATGGAGAGATTATATCTGCTTGATTCAACTTTGTCAAACTCTGTTTCTAACATTACCTGCCATAGAAGGGGCTCAACATAGACTTATCATACATCTAACTATGCACTCAATAACTTTCAGACAATCCTTCTCCGTTTTTTTGGGAGTTTTTTGGTGTGGTTTTTTTTTGGGGGGGCGGGGGGGAGAGATTTGGTTTTCGGGGGGGGGGGGTTGACATTGTTTTTGTTTGGTTTTTTTTTTTAATAGTCCTTTCACCTGTTCCTTTCACTGTGTAGACAGTGTTCTCCACATCCACGGCAGAATGAAGAATGAGGACTCCTTTGTGTTTTTAAAATTTTTATTATCTCTACAATTTTCTCCTTTATCCTGTACTTAAGGTTCCCTTGAAGGAGTTACAAGAGACTAAATCTTTCCAGGTACTTAAGATGTAACTTAACTAAAATATTTGTTTTGGTATTGGAAACATGTTTCATCCTTTATTAATGACAAAAAATTTCCTCTTAAAACTTCACTGTAGTGAAAGAGGGTACAAAAGCATCTGATTACCTGAAGAATTACAGAATTGAAAACGACTCTGATATCCCCTTAGTTCCTTTCTGTCTTCTCTTTATTCAGTGCAAAAGAAGCTCCTTGCCTTGCCCCCTCAATGGAAACACAGGGAGATGAAATATTCTAGTACAATAATGTATTGTTACAGATCCTACAAGACAAGCAACAGCTCTCCATCACCTCAGCTGAGGAACTTCTCTTATACGGCTAAGGATAGGCATTTTTCAAGTCTCAGGAATTCCCACAAGCAACTACAAAAAGACTGTGATTTAGAGTTCAGTGAAAAAAAAGTGCATGTATGTTATATCTTACATACCTTTTGTACAGCTGGGTTCAGGCCACTGTCCTAATCACAATCGACTTTGTCAGTTATGTTTTTGATCTTAGGCACAATTTAGAGTTTTTCATTCAACTCTAGAATTCAAGAGAATAACTAAGAGCTATAGTGAATGATCAGTCTTCAGAACTCTGCATGAAACTTCAGCAATTTAAACCTGATAAAAGCAAAATATGTTCCACTGTAGAAATTACTCTTGCCTGGAAGGTTCAGGCAAGAAGAAGATGGTCAGGAAGGGAAATTCCGTGAAGTCAGTGCCATTGACTAAGTGTAAAGTTGACATAAGAGGTAAACTTGATAGAGAAGCAATGAAGATAAGATAATCTGCTGTGGCCTTTCTAAAACATTGTAGAATACTTACTGATGGAAAGCCAAGGTTCAGCAGTCATTGCTGACTGAAATCAAGAAGATTTCTTTGTATTTTCAGCTATCAGAAATATCCACGGAATAAAAAATGTGAATTGTGCAATAAATCTAAGAAGTCTAAGAAAATCTAAGAAGTCTAAGAAGTCTAAGAAAAATGAAAACAAAACCAAGTAGTATCCATTGCCCTTCTATCCATTGTCCCCAGTGTTTAAGCATTTTGATGTCAGGTTTTTTTTTCTTGTTATGAAGCTATTGATTAACACTTGAATTCAATTATGAAATTTGAGAAAAATATTGAGAAAATCTTTCTGTTAAGATAGTACAACTATGAATATTCAAGATTTCCTAGACTAAAGAAATATATTTAGTATACTCATGCCTTTCCACTTGTTGGGTATTTTTACAAGTTCTGCAATTTCTTATGGCAATTATGAAAATGTTTATTTTAAATGTAGTATTTGAAATAATCTTCTATTCTTAATCTTTCCTAGGCATGCCACATACAGAAAAAGTGAGAGTCCTCTCAGTTTGGACACCAGATAGAAAATTTTTTTAAAGTAATTTCAATATACTATTCTGTAGAATTTACCTTATTTTTCAGACAGTCTCTGAAGTTTATTCTTAGAATGGAAATAAAAAAACAAGGCTAGGTATTAAACCCAGTGCCACCTGACTGTATATTATTGAAAGAAGATTTATGTTTTCATAGTTAGTTTTGGCTGTCCATTTTATCCGAGCATTTCAACAGTTCCTATTTTCCACAAAAAACCAAGCAAGGTAAGCATTCTGGTTACATGTTCAATGTACATGCACCTTTCCATGTTTTAAATAAGGAAAAAATTATGTAGATTCACAGCTGTCCTTTAATGAAAACAACCACAAAATACTGCTATTCAGTTTGCAGTCAAGTAAATTCACACTGGATTCAAATAAGCAAGTGAGATATATACATACACAGTGATGTATCTTTCCCTGTTCACCCTAAAAAAATAATAAATTGAAGCTTTCCCATCGCATTCTGTTCTCATGCTGGAGTTTCATCCCACTGTGTGTGAGCTGATCAATATGCTCTTACACTTGCATGGACAACCAGCAAATTCTGAACAGAACAGTCTTACTACGTGAAGCCTTGGCAGGCTTCACATTTCAGCAAGGAGTGCTCACTTTCTGATCAAAGCTTGGAAATAATCCACTGAAGCTGAAAGGACTATTATTCTGGTCTGATTTATGAGCAGACAACATGAAAGAAATAGAGATGTTTACAAAAGAAAGAAATTTGTGTGTTTGTAAAGATCATTCCTTAAGAGAGCTTACATTCAAAAAAACTATCAATATTACAATACTTACATTTGCAAGTCACAAAGGACTGCCCATGTGTGTGTTTGATATATTTCTATGTGATGTGGCATGCTTGCCAAAAAGTAATTATAGGCAAAGAACACTGAGGGAAAAAAAAGTGTATAAAAAACGATGCCACAGTGACAGGTTTTGTATAAGAGGGGAAAGACTGGCAAACAGCAAACCTCTAAAATGTGAGAATATATTAATTTAAAAAATTGATGTCTGTATAATTGCAGATAGTGACTTCTCATCATGCCATGTTATCTATGCAGATGGAGATTACATGCTTTCAGTTTCTATTCTTAAATTTAGAATCCGCAAGTATAACAGCATGGGGTTTTTTTGCTTGCAAACAATAGCTTTTTTCCAAGTGCAGTGTGATGCCTCTTGTTTCTGAAGGCTGCCTTACAGACTTCAATAGTCACCTCATTAGAATTTTGCAGTATATCAGACTTTTTTTCCACCCAAGTCTCACAAACTCCTCTTTCTCCCTTTTGACATGATACACTGCTAGGCAACACAGGTACTTGAACAGTAACAAATCAGATCACAAAGTGATAGGCCTAAAAAACACCATGCAAAATCTATTCTTTTCCTGAACTTGTTTCTAACTCAGATCAATTTATCGATCTGGCTTTTCACATGGCCACACAAAAACCTGTGCTGACACACCTACAGAGATGTTTGAGAATGGACAGCTGACTTCCCTAAGGAGCAGCAATGACCTTCTCAATAATTTTGCCCATTCTTGTCAGAAAGGACTTGCTACAACAGCCTTCATATCAGTGAGTTGAAACTTTCTGATGACAAATATTTCTGATCCTAGGAGAATCACAGATATTAATTAATTCATTAGTATTACAAAAAAAAAAAAAAGAGTTATTTTTTGTTTCCATTCCTAACAAAGCATTTTGTTAGGGTTTTTTTCCTGTGGGATAGGTTTTTTCCCTATCCAAAAGAAAAACACAAACTTTACACCAAGAACCGACACTTAGAGGCATAGGGTGTTGTGGTTTTATTGGGGGAGGGAACTGTTCCCTCCTTTTTTTTAATGCAAATTTACTGTTACAAATATGTTACACCAGCCCTCTGATGTTAAAATCCAAAGTACAGTAATTCTGTACTTGGAGGAAACCAGAAAGGAGCTCAAGAAAATCAAGCCCTTTTCAGTCCACAACACTCAGAATGTACTGGAGGAAGAGTTTCCAAGCTCACTCTGTCAGCTGAAGACTAGATACAGATTTTGATTTCATTTATACCAGGGATTTCATTGGTGTCATTTACAATAATAATCCAATTTTCCTCTGTCACTTTAGGAAATTACTTTGTTTTGCTTCTGAGATGGAAAACATGTTTCTGCACTTCTGTTGAACGCAATCTGTGTCTAAAAGGGGACTTTACAAATAGTCATGTATGAAATGCAAACACTTGCAAATGTGTACGGATCATATGACACTTTTATTAGGAACTTGGAGGAAGAATAGGCTAGTATCCATGGAAACTCATTGCTTCAGAGATTACAAGGCTGCTAAAAGGCTGCTATGAGTAAAAAACACTACATTGTATCACCTGCCTAAAACAAGTTGATAAATGAACAAAAATTCTATCTTCAAGTAAGCAAAAGCACAAAACAGAATTAACCTTGTTTATTAGTCATCACTAATCATTTGAGATTTCTCTGCATGCTTTATCTCATTTCCTACCTAGCTGAGGAATACTTGCAAGAATATCAGTACAGTGTGCTGAAGTTCAGCCATTACAGCCCTGGCTCATAAGAGGCATAGAACAAAAGTTCTGGCCATGCTGAAAGGACTCAGGAAGTTTCTCTCTTACATAATTAAATTCAATTATTTGTTCCCATCTGAATATTAACTGACATAAGCACATATTTTCAATACACTTACTGCATCAACAATATATGGAACACAAATAAATTTGCATATGATTTTAAAAGGTAGAAGGTTTCAGAGGAATTGAAAGGTTGAATGCAAGAACAGGGAACCTGGCATATCTAGCATGGATTTAGGAAGTACAGGTCCTACTTGGCAAACATGATCTCCTTTTGAAACTCAGCGACGCACCAAGTGGATAAGGGAAATGCTTTGGGTGTTGTCTACCAGGACTTCAGCAAAGCCTTTTAGTCTCACTCCACATTGTTGTGGAGAGGCTGGCAGCCCATCGCTTGGGCAGGTGGTCTCTTTGTTGGGTTAAAAACTCTCCAGATGGTTAATACCTTCTTCAGTGAACTGTACGAAGAGCTTGTGTGCATCCTCCATCTCCTGTTCACAGATAACACCAAGCATTGATTTTCTGGAGGATAGGAAGGGTCTGCAGAGGAACCTGGGCAGGCTGGATACAAGGGCAGAAGCCAAATCTATGAAGTTCAACGAGACCAGGTGCTGGGTCCTGCCCAAGGGTCACAGCAACCCCAGGCAGCTCCTTGGGCTGAGCGTGGAGAGGCTGTAGAGGTATCTGACAGAAAAGGACCTGGAGGTGCTGGTCAGCAGCAGCTGGACATGAGCCAGCTGCTTCAAGCCAGCTGCATCCAGGGGGCCAAGAAGGCCAGTGACATCCTGGTCTGTGTCAGCAATGGTGTGACCAGCAGGAGCAGGGCAGTGATTGCCCCCTGCGCTCAGCACTGGTGAGGCCACACCTTGAATGCTGTGCTCAGTTCTGGGCCCTGCAGTTTGTGAAAGACACTGAGGAGCTGCAGCATGTCCAGAGAAGGACAAGAGAGATGTTGAAGGGTCCAGAGAGTAAGTCAGATGGGGAGCAACTGGGGAAGCTGGGATTGTTTAGCCTGAAGAAAACGAGGTTCATGGGTGACCTTATCACTCTCTACAACTGCCTGAAAGGAGGGTGCAGGCAGGTGGGGATTGGCCCCTTCTACCAGGGAAAAAGTGTAAAGACAAGAGGAAATAGCCTCAAGCTGCACCAGAGGATGTTCAGTTTGGACATCAGGAAGAATTTCTTCATGAAAGATTGTCAAGGTTTGGAAAATGCTGCCCAGAGAGGTGGTGGAGTCACCACGCTTGCAAGTAGCTCAAGAGGTTTACTGAACGTAGCACTTAGTGCCATAGCATTTAATTGATCCAGTAGTGTTTGGTCAAGGTCAGACTTGATGATTTTGGAGGTCTTTTCCAACCTTATTGACTCTGGGAATCTAAGATGCATTTGTGAATTCCATTATTATGATTTCATATTGACCGTAGAGTTCTTAATTATAATTTAGATTTTTGTTTTTTAATTGTACAGGAAGCATTCATGTACCTCAGAGCCAGGAACCCTAAAAGACCTCTAAGGCTGCAACTATCTTTGCCCTATAAGCAGACACAAAACATTACTGCCTAATCACCTTGAGTAAATAAAAATGTCATGGATAGCAAAGGAGTTCTGAGGTCATTCTTGTGGTGAGACTTTCCAGTGACCTCAAAGAAAGTTTTACTCAATAAAGTTTTTCTATTCAAAGAATAGGGGGGAAAAAGGAAAAGAACCCCAGAGAGTGAATATAACAAAACAGAAGTTTTAAGTGCTTGTTCATATATATGTCTCTGAACTGTTTGTTCCAATTAAGAGATTTTGTGATAATTAATAAAGTTAAGGTAGAGACTGGGGTTTTTTGCCTCATCAGCTTTTACAGGCGCAGCTAACTGAAAGAACAATATAGGCAAGACACCACATATGTGCATGCTATCCAAATACACAGTCTTGAGGTACTGTTTGTACACAAAAACACCTCTATGAATACATACCAATACATATATACTTATGTGTAATACTATATACACATGCTGCCTTAATAACACACTATTGTATCACAGCAATTACATAAAGTTTACTTTCTTTTTGACCCTCGGTATAAACTATCATTTCCACTCTAAACAACAGAGTTTGCAACCAACACTAGTCACCAGCGGACACGTAGGGATATCACTTTTGCTGATTATCAAATACCTATTTCCAATTTACAAACATCTGAACACTGAGTGGCTTTTGACACTGAAAATGACTGACATACTAACTCTAAGTACGTATATGTTGTGATGTGGTGCCTACTGCTTTAACAAAAATGTTCAGCAGAAAGAAAATGCGGAGTTCTTCCTCATGAAAAGAAAGACATTTCCTGCCTTGAAACAGACATTTTACACTGCATCTAGTGTACAAGCCAGTGCTAGTTATTTGACTGATCTTTTATTACAACCCCTACTGTTAAAGAGCTAATGGCTAGAAAATGAGTTGCAAGCTGAGTGCAGCTAGGAACTTCTCCAATTGTTTTTGTGTAACCAATTATATTAAGAGGTTTTAGTAAACATTGCTCATTATAATCTATTTCCCTGAAGAAATGTCACTTTCAAATGAATATTTAAATGCAGCTTTAGTTTTTGTTCGCTTTTCAAGAAGATTTTAATGCAAAGGATATAGAGACATGCAAATAGGCCATTAGAAAGCATGAAAAGAAATAGAAGTTATTCTGCAGGATGAAGTGGTGAATTAACAGACTAATCTAACCTAACGCTACCACACCTCACATCACCAGCATTATTATTGCAGGGTTTTACAACTGTGTTCCTTGTAATTTCATCAGATTATTACTTAGTGACCCCCAGGTATGATTAATTCTGTTGACAACCTGAACATCAAACTCAGAAAACTTAGTAAATTTGGCATCTGAACTAACCAATCTTTAACAAGACATGAGTCAAATTTACAGAGTTCAGCTATGCAGAATGTTTTTTAAACTCAGATACCTCCATAGATACCAATCTAGGGAAAAAAAAAACCAAACCAGTTTCTTCACATCCTCTATAATGTAAAATACAGACTACTTGCTGTATAAGTAAGCCTTGACAGCTCAGTTCTCATATTCTGTGGCCTTGACCATATATGTTCCCACGTTTTGCTTTTCTGGAAATTCAGCAAACTAAACCAACCGTACTTCCCAAGTCCAGATGGATTTTTGTGCTATTCATAATCAAGTAAGATTTCTTTGAATAGAAATTCTGCAGAAGTTATGAACTACCTATATTTGTAGTTCACATCGCCATGTGTCCAAAGCACTTGCAAGAAAGACTTTGAAGAGGACTGATTTATAATTATTAATGACTCTTATTTTGTGGTCAATATTAGGTCTGCTAGTCACTGTTGTGATCTCACCTCGGGCCCTGTGTGCACTTTTGGGTGCCACAGTATAAAATAGGCATTGAGCTATTAGACAGTGTCTAAAGGATGGTGATGGACCTTGAGGGGAAGCCTTGTGAGGAGCAGCTGAGGTCACTTGGTCTGTTCAGCCCGGAGGAGACTGAGGACAGACCTCACTGCAGGTACAACTTCTTCATGAGCAGAAAAGGAGGGGCAGGCACTGATCTCTCCTCTGTGGTGATCAGTGACAGGACCCCAGGGAATGGCCTGAAGCTGTGTCAGGGGAGGTTTAGGTTGGGCATTAGGAAAGGACTTTTCACCCAGAGGGTGGCTGGGCACTGGAGCAGGTTCCCCAGGCAAGTGGTCACGGCTTCAGTCTGACAGAGTTCAAGAAGTGTTTGGACAGTGCTCTCAGGCACTTGCAGTGTCATTGGACTCAATGGTCCTTGTTGGTCCCTTCCAGCTCAGCATATATTCTGTGATTCTGTGGTCTGAAGGATTACCAAAACCTGTACAAATAAAATACAGCCGTACAAACTGTTCAAGTATTCTGACATTTGCTTTGGCTCTAACTTGGGATCTATGTTTTGTCAGAGTTTTTTCTTGCCATCTCTGTTCGTGATGTTATTGCAATTTTTGGTCTGTTCGGGTTATTCTGGTCTTTTATTTTCTTATGTCTGAGATGGAGAGGAAAAGTGATCTTGTCTTGTTATTCCAGAATAATCTTACAGAAATGTAGAAAAGAAAAAAGGAGTATTTTTAGACTTAATGGAGTAAATATTTATGTAGATTTGTTCTGATTTTCTCTTTCATTAAGAATGAAAACACATAAAACCAGCAGTGAAGTCTACTTTTCCACATCACATCAGATCCTCAATGAAAATAAATAGGCTATTTTGTTCTGTAAATTGGCTGCATATAAAATTATTTTGGCACTCCTGATTTAGGTAATTATTGATAACCATGTGCACTGACAGTATTGAAGATAATTCATAGAGGAATGAGTAAATGAGAGATAAGCAAAAATGTCAAGCCAGAATGCTGTGTTGTCGGAAATTCAGTTTCCTGCTATAGACCTAATTTATACATTGTACTTTGAAAACCTCAGTTCCTCTCAAATTTTCTCATGACTGATAGAGACAACTCATTTTGTCAATGACTACTCAAACCTTCAAAATCTCAGAGTATAAAGGTAAACTTACCCTCTTTCCCCAGATTTTTTTAGATTTTTTTTTCCTATGAGATATCTGGGGACAAGTGGATCCAAATTTCATCACATCAACCAGGTATTGGTTTTTCATTTGCAGGAATTGGAGACATCCAAACTTTTGTGATTCCACAATACAGTATCTCTTGGATGTGAGCCCAGTATGTTTTGAGATTGGCCATAGAATTACATAGTGGGTCTTAATTTTAAATCTCATAAAGAGGTGTCCCCCAGAGACACACATATTAACATGTGTCAGGTTTAAAAGGCATCTTCAGATGCCATAGTACAATTGATTAGCTTTGCACACTGGAACAAATGCGAATGGGTATGGTAAGGATGTATGTTTACATACTTCAAGGGTTATAACTTATGGCTCTCTCTCAACCACAACCACATGTATTTTGAAGAATTTTTTAGGTTGTGTTCCTGCTCCACTGGGTAGTTTTATACACCTGAAAAATTAAGTTTTAGCTTACAAAATTCACGTACAAAATATAAAACCCATTTGATTCTTCTGCAAACATATCTTTACATCAGGTCTGTGCTCTGTTTTCTGGGGGATAGATTATAGCACTGTTGTAATTTAAGTAGGACTCGTGAGACTATATTAAGATGTCACAGAAGCTCCATTACTTCTCCTGATTTCTGCCTTCTAGGTCTTAGACAATTAAAATGAAATTTCAGATAAGGAGGTTTGGAGGGGAAGAAGGGAAGCTTGAGAAGCATTCAGAAAAATTATCCTCTGGGGGGAAGAGAGGCAAGATGATTAACTAGTTTTCCTTCAGCTCTTGTTATGATACTATACTCTGGAGAGTGAATAGTTTGAAAATCTCTGTCTCCCAGAGAGAGAATATATTCCTCAGACTCAAATTTCATGACCAGCTCAAGTTTCTCCACCTTATAGATGTTTATGCATACTTCCTGAGCATTTAATTTCATCATTTGCTTAAGTCATTAACATGAGATTTTGTCCCCTAAATTCTCAAGAAATATCTAGGAAAAAACCTTTCTTTACTCTGGAAAGAGGCAGAATTTTAATGCTTTTTGTCTAGCTTGAGGGATCAATTAGGAATCACCTCCTATTTAATGAGACTAACGGATGATTTTCACTCTGAACAGCAAGAGAATGTTGAGAAGGGAATAATTCTCTTTCCATTCTTATTATGAAATATCTAGTAATGTATTTCCTCAAAATACACTGACAAAGGTAGCAAGTGACAGTAACCTGCCAATTCCCTTGACACACAAAATGAAAAATAAAAAGATATTTTTATGGTTCTTTTGCTTATGTGTGATGAGACAGATACCTGCTTGGACAAAAATCTAAGCAATATGTTCTGAATTCAGCATAATATTGTGCTTGCCAGCTTGAATTATTCTATTATTCTGAATTTGCTCTTATGTTCCTCTTTATAGGGAATGTGGAAATGTGTTGTATGTTATGGACACAGCAAAGGGCCGATCATTTAGAATGCTTTACAACTTATTTCACCGTTTTTGTTTTTTGGAACTTTCATATGTGAATGAAAGCTTCCAGGAAAAAAATTGTCTTTAAGGAAGCAAATATTTCATCCACCTGTTTTTTTGGTCTTTTTTTTAACAGGCCAAAAAAATCAATTCAGGAAATTTTCAAGAAAAGGTCAGTGTACACACTAAAAAATATTTTACTTGGTCACTGTTAGAAGAAAAGTTTGAATTCACCCAAATCAGCTCAAATTTTCAATTTCTTTTTCCACAAGTTTTCCTATCAAAGACATTGTAGAAACATGTAGTTTAACTTTCTGCCAGTCAATATATTGGTTTCTTTGCATTTACAGTATGTTTCACACAGACAAGCAAGTCTAATATATAAATTATTGAACAGGCAAATGTATATTGCAGGTTTTGAAGAGTTATATGTAGCATGAGGAAGGGGAATCAATAAAATTCATTGCAACATCAACACTGTGTTTGATGTGGCAGCTGTTTCCTTTGCTGCCTCAAGAATTTTGTTTTGACTGGAGCTAAGTAGCAGATGTTTATGAGCAATAAGGATGTTGGTAAATTTATTACCTGTTTCAATGGGTAACATAAGTCTTTAAACTTGAATTTTCTTCAGAATTTCTTACTTAGATCACAAAGTGAATTCCAGCCTGATACTATAAAGGATATTTAATAAGTTTTTAAAAGTAATTTTCTTTCTTGTGTTACCTAATTCATTTATCTAAATCTTCAGGAAATCATTGACTGTGAAGAACAATATTCATTTTCTGTTGCCTGTATCTATAATACCATTTCCTTGAAGGCAGAAGAAAGACAATTTTTCAAGCATATATTTGAAGGTTATTTTGCAACAATGTAGATGGGAAGGAGAGCAATCTGCCATCTTGTAATGCAATTCATCTCTGCTTCTCTCTGGTCAAGCCTGCTGAGTTCAACTTCGTAGTTACAGAAATCAGACCAGAAATTCTTACAGCGCAGCTTGAAAATGCTGCCCTCATTTTGATCAGCTAAGCTACAGGGCAAGGAGGAGAGATGGAGACCTGTAATTGAAAGATATTTTCATAAAGGTTTGAAGGGCTTCAATGGACCTTTCAGCCTCTGAGATGATGAACGTCACCTTCAATAATGATCTGAATACCTTCACTAAGGAGGAGAGTTTAGCTTGGCCTCCACAATCCATAGCCAGGCAAAATCCATCAACATGAAGCAGGAAGGACTGGAGGAACCAAAATTAAAAAGCCCTACTGGAAGCAAAGCATGTTATTTGTCTGTCATCTCTATTTTCCCCGCTGAAAGAAACTGTCATCTAGATAACCGAATATAGGGGACAATGGAATTCAAAGATCTTGCAAACCTACAAACAACAATGTAAATCCACGCTGATATTACATGGCAGAAGAGAGTTTTGACTGAGAGATGAGACAAACTATTGATATAACTGCATATTTTGATATTTTCTTTTCTCTGCGACCTCTCTCTAGTATTGCCCTGTGCCAGCTAACTGCCCACAGAAATAACCATCATGTTGCAATTATCCATTCTCTTTTTGGAAGAATGACAAATGCAATGTAGAAAGAAAATGGACAAAATGGACAAAAAAAAAAAAAAAAGAAAAGAGCTTGGCACTGTTCACTTCTTCTTACACTTAAGGTTTACAACTCCAGCATATTAATAGTTTTGACAGCACTGTACAGGTGAAGGATGATATTTCCAAAGGTTGTTCTTTAGACTTACATTTGGAACAAACTGCATTCAAAATAACATTTGCTTTCATCTGATCATGACAATGCACTTCTGAGTAGTCAGAATACGTCTGTAAAACTTCAACTACTTATTAAAAGAAATATACATTAATCAATAGATTTTTTTTTTGTTATCAAGCATGAATAAAAATTAAGAAATATTTTGGACATTCTTCTGGATCCTTTTTAGGCAATGTGGCACCCAAGAAGAACAAAGACAAATCTGTTTGTGGTTTTTTTGTTTTGTTTTTTTTAAACACTGCTGTTTAGGTGTCTTTTGAATAGAGACATCTTAGAATCCAGTTAGTTAATTTTTTGTTTCCTTGGATTAGCTTTCCTTTCAAAAGAAGGTATTATATACTAACAAGTTACATGATGACATAAATAAATATCATGTAACTGTAAATAGTTCATCATGGTAGTACAAGTCTCACTGTGAACTAACACATGAAGAGCGATGACTTCTATATTCTGTGCAAGAGTGATGATGGTCTCTCCTCGCCTTGTTTGATGACTTCTTCACCCTTAAGACCTCAGCAGTGAGGATTCTGAAGGGTTATGCCAGTGGTAGTGTATAAACCTAATTAAACAGAGAAAATTGAAGCCAGGGAATATTCTCACTGTCTTTTAAGTATTATTTTTTTTGTTTAAAGGTTAATTGTTTTACCCTAAAACTTAAAGCAAAAGCTAAACATCAAAATGAGGAAGACAGAGGAGGAAGGTTTTTATTACAGACATTCCCTGTAGGCAGCTTTTTAATCACACAGTACTGACATTTTAATTTAAACAAAATAATTACAAGCAAGAGGTGAGTGAACCTTTTTGCATGCAGTACACAATCACACTTTTCTTAGCTCTAAGAAAGAGGTTTCCACTATTTATAATTAATCAAGTCCATAAACACTCCTATATTTCTTTTTCTTTAGATAAACCAAGGCAGTTTTATTTTTGAATAACCAATACATTCATTAATAGATCAGAAAAATGAACAAACACCACTCAGCGCTATAACCTTCATAATATAATCCAGCTTCATGAGGCTCAACTCTGTGAACTCAGCACACTTTAACTGAGGGGGAAAATAATTGTTGCAGGGTTAAAAAGCCATTATTTTGTAAACACAGACAGGTTCACTTACACAGCAACAGAACTTTAAACCTTGTCAGTTAAGTTGAAGCAAACAATAAGGCCAAAATTGTTAAATCATCAATATTAACTCAAGAGAAAATTTGCTGGAATCAGAGTACCAAGACCTGGAAGACTACTACTGCCAGACAAAGGACAATTCCACCTCAAGGAACAAAAGAGACCATCATTTACCTGCTGCACTGCAGAGTGCAGAGCCATCAAAGATGTAATTATAATGAACCTAACAGAATTTACTGAAATGCCACATTGCATGATCACTGTTGCAAGTATGCACACTGGAAAAAAATGTTTAGATCACAGTTTTGAGTCCTTGTAAGGGTTGCAAAAATATTTTGAGAGTATATATTTCCAAAAAAAAGTCTACAGAAACCTTTGGTATTTCTCAGTGAGGGGACAGCACCATTGCAAAGGTGAGGAAAATAAAATTGGTTTGTATGTTACCAGCATGAACCTTCACCACACTGACTACACTGTCCAGCTAAAATCCAATTGAAATGATAAAATGGGGGAGAAAGGAAAGAAAACTATAGTAAAAACAGCAATTTTTGGTTTTCCCTCTGGAATGGATTTTCTCAATGAAATGAAAGGCGGGGACAATTCTCCATACAGATAAACAGGAGAAAAAAATTGTAAGCTGTGCATGTAAGTGAACTGTACCATGTGTGGCAGTATGTAGCAAGTCAGTAAATCTGCCTTTAGAATTGCAGTGCCTGTTGAAGCATGTAGCTGGATAACGATGCTTTCAACAGAGGTTTAGCTAAATGGACAGAGCATGAGAAACTACAGGACATGACATGGGAAATTGGCTAGTGATAAAAAGCAGGATAGCAAGAAGCTGACAAAATCTATGACAATGCTAGGAGGAATGATCAGATCTCACAGAACATTAAATTAGGGGAAATTATTCGCAAGTTAGTTGGAAGTGTGTTAAGGCACAGACCCTTGCTAGTGCAACAATATCCCAGTAACCATAACTGTCATAAATTTTTGGTACAGATGTAGTAAACCTCTAATAAAAGTGGGGGGGGGGGGGCGGGGAAAGTATTAGGTATAGAGTGGCATTGGAACAAAGAAAAGAAAGTGGATGGGAAAAAAGTAAGCACAAAAAAATGAGACAAACGGGCTAAAAAGGTGCCAGTCACGCATAATCAAGATGCTGTTCGGTACTGGTTGTTTGACTGGTATCTGTGACTGACCAACACTGCCCATTCTATCCTCTAATTAGGGTCCATTTTATAGAATTAGGTTTGGTTATTTAGCCACACAGCTACTTTCCTGGGAAGCTTGGCACAGTGCTTGACAGCCCTCTTATTGAAGAACTTTTCTTAATATTCAATCTAAGCTTCCTCTGGAGCATTTTGAGGCTCTTTCCCCTCATCCTATCTCTGGTTACTAGTGAGAAGAGACTGCCTCCTTTCAGGCAGTTGTAAAGTGCCATCTCTCTCTCCCCTCAGATTCCTTTTCTCCAGTCTAAACACTCCCAGGTCTCTCAGATGCTTCTCATAAGACTTGTGCTCCAGACCCTTACCCAGGTCCACTGCCCTTCTCTGGACACACTCCAGAACCTCAGTGTTCTTTTGCAGTGAGTGGAACAAAAAGGTGGACCCAAGATGCAACCTCACCAATGCCAAGTACAGTGGGATCATCATTGCCCTGATCCTACTGGCTCCACTATTGCTGATACAGGCCAGGATGCCACCGGCTTTCTGGGCCACCTGGACACACACTGGGTCATGCTCAGCATCCCCAGATTTATTTCTGCTGGGCAGTTTTCCAGCCACTCCACCCCCAGCCTGTGGAAATGCATGGGGTTGTTGTGACACAAGTGCAAGACCTGGAACTCTGCCTTGTTGAACTTAATAAAATTCTTAATGGTTTTCATGCCTGTGGTCTCACTTCTTCGTGTAAATGTACAAAATAGTGGTGCACTTGAAAGTTACCTATAACGTAGCCTGCAAACCAGCCAATAGGGCCCGGGTCCATGAGGGTTTGGGTGCAAGACATAAGAGCACTTCAATCTGGACTTGCTAGCAAGTAGCACAAGAGTTCTGAGGACTGTATAAAAAATGAAGTAGAGGCCTAGGGTCTAACTGGCTGAAGAAAATCATAAAAAATATCATGGGTATTCTTCAGTACAGAACTACTAGCAAAATTAGTGGTGAGAAAACAGGATGCTCTGTTCAGTTTTTTTTGACATCCATGTGAACATAATTCATGTGCATGTGATGCCTGTAAAATCATAATTCTGTGTTGATGTATTAGTGGTAAACTGAGTCTGAATATTGTGCATGTGCCTGCTGGGAGCATGAATACAGACTCACTACTGTGTGGACACAGGGCTGGGAATGCACAGCACCTCCTCAACAGTGAAGCACTGTGAGGGCTGTAACACCTCTCATTGTTCTAGACTGCACCAACTTTTTACCTAGGAGACTGGGGATGAAAACTCCCCCTAGGTGCACTGTATTCACCTAAACTTAATCACAACAGATTTTAAAACGTGCTGAAACAGTGATTCTGTACTGAACTGCTGTGCAGGTTGAAATTTGTGATAAAACTTCTGAGTGGGACAGTTGGAACACTGATATATAGACAAGCCATAATTCATCCTATCAGGAAGCAAATATTCTACATCATGTAAACTGGCTAATTTATGAATTTATGAAAAGGATGTTTGTGTTTCAATTTATAGCCCACAAAATTTGTTCTACTAAGCATGTACTATCAAACATGCAAAATGGTTATAAAGTGTTGCATCTTACAACAGCAGCATTTTGTACTTACCTAGATTTCACAATACAGTTTGGTTAACTAAAAAAATCAAAACAAAAAGGGAGAGGACAGAAGTAACTTTTATTTTACCTGTGCTGATTGAGAAATCCCTACATGTCCCTAGGCAAAAATATTAGAAAACATAGAAAATCTTTCTGATAACCAATCTACTGCCACCAAGCAGAACTTTTCAACTGGTCTCTTAGACTCTGAACAACTAAATGTATTTTAAACACCTTCTCTTTTTTTTTTTCTTTTATTACTGATCATCAGAAAAAAAGTAGAAACCATAATCAACTGGAAACTGTTACAATAATCAGAAAACAGCTACTCACATGAATGAAGGGAGATATTCATGGCACATTAAGTAAGACTACTAGTGGTAAATTTTCTTTGCACCTTATTCTGAAGGGGCTTACATCTCAGGTAACAGCTGACAAAAGACAGGAAAAGGGCAGTGTGTTCTCCAGTCCATAGGCAGTCACTAGTTGGCATTTGCAGAGTTCATGCTAGGGCACTGTCAGATTATTACATTATGCTTTCTTTCCAAATTAGCCCTGCCACAGAAGTGTCACTTCTATCTGATATGTCTGCTCTCTGCTCCTATGAAATAGAGCCGTCTTCATGCAGCCTAAGAATAAAACGAAAACTTCTGTTGCCAGGATATGGATAAGAAATCATTGCAGTTTCTCCTCATTGCACACCTTTGCTCATTGCACATCTTTCCTAAATTACTTGGTCTGTCATCTGCTAGTGTACAGAAAAGATGCCACACTAGGCATGCCAGCATGGATCATAATGTGCTTTGTATTCTATTTTTTTGATCTAGATTTTTTTCCTGTATCCTTATTCTTAAGATCATGATTCTCTTCCTCAACCTAAAATATTCTTGTCATCAATTTCATCCTGGACAACCTTACCTCCAACAGTTGTGACATGAATAGTGAAAGATCCCAGCTCCAGTAATTCACTACCACTTCAGATGTGTTTCTAAAGTCATTGCCGTGCATTATCCGGCTGCGAACTTCCTCACTGCTGCAGGCCAAGAGGAGCACCTATGCTCCTCTGTACTTGCACTGAGCACAAATGAACACAAAGCTACAAAGTTTGCAGCCTTTTTTTTTTCTATTGGAAGGTGCTCTTACAAACATGTGACTGATACACTGACTGATTTTCCGCTGTCATGGCACAGGTAATGTTACTATAGTATAGTAAGAGGTACAGTTTTTAGGGAAAAGAAGTTTGTGCATAGGCTACATAGGCAATTGTTGGTCCATTTCAAGAATGTTCTTGAAATGACCCCTCCTCTTCTTGTTTGTGATGCTGCCATTGCAGATGCCTTGTTTGTTTGTTTGTTTGTTTTTAAAATGATAACACATACGCATTTTGAATGAGGGCTCACATTTTCTGGAAGATCCTCCTTGTATACTTAATTCAATGACAGCTCCATCTCACTTTTTCAGTTGCTTCAGAAATGATGAACAGTCCTGGTGACAGACTCATTAGCTGCACAACAGCAATAATAATCTTCAGAAAAGTGAGGTTCTAGTCTAAATTTCATTACAATTCAACACACAAATGCAAATTCACTAGCTTAGGATTCCATTACTTTTATGATATACCTTCAAAAATTCTGTGCTTATATTTGCAAAAATTATGAAAAGTTTTTCAAAATCTGCAAAAAAGATTGAAAATTAGGGGATGAAGCATATTGAATGTGAACAACTCTAAGTTCCTCAGTCAAACAGAATAAAATTTAAACTTATTTTTATAACTATTGTAGAAAAGGAGCAGAACTCATCATAAATTTCAACCAAACTAGAATTCAGAAACATCATATTTTGTTCTAAACCAATCATTCATAATTACAACAATAATAAAGATATTCATTACTCGTAATTTAGTAAATCAAAGTATAAGTCTTTAATAAATAATTGCTAAATGCAAGCAAAAAATTGACATCCTTGTTAGGGAGAAAAATTGAATTATGTGATAACTATTGTGCTTTCACAGGATTATGTGAATAGTGAACCTGAATAGGTTTTTAGAATCATATTCTCTTTTCCTCACTCTTAATATTCTACCTCAAAACAAATCAGTTTATTCCATTATTTTTATCACATTAGCACCAGCGTTTATGCCTCTTCAGTTCAATATGAATATGCTTGATTTAAAGCATGTGTTTAAGTCTTATAAACTGTCCCGGTCTATAGTTATTTTCCTTATCAGAAAGATAACTCCATGTAGATATAGTATCGATACTAATCAGAGCCCTTTGATTTATTATTTTTTTCTTCTAGGAAAAATTTTTTTTTCATTGCCTAAAAGCACGTTGTAAATCTCCAGTTGCCTTTTTCATTCTTCTCCTTTCTCTTTTTCATTGAATATCCGGGCACAATTCTCAACAATTTCTATGTTACTCAGAACTTATTCCGTGAAAGATAATTTGCTGCCATTCAAGACACATTAGTTTGAGTTAATGGAATGTTGGAATTAGTGCCAAGTAGCACACTACTTTATTTTTCTTCATTATTAATTTTAGGGATTGGGAACATCTGAACTACCAGATACTCTTAGTAACATTATTATTTTTTTTGCTATTTCCCCCACTGTAAAATAAACAGATTTTCCATTCCTGTATGTCCTATTTGCTCATAAGTGAATGCTTGTAATATGAACATGGAGGAATTTGACTAAACTTACTTATATATTTTGCCTGTCAAGCATGAAATATGTAATTTGTTTTCCTTTTTATTTAGTTCAGAAATGCATTTTTAAAATACATTAAGATATAAAATGAAAAAATAATTGACTTTACTTTCCTTCAGTTCTACAAACACAATTGTTGAACAAAAAGACATTCAAGTGAATTTGTTTACTTAGAACAGTTATTTGTTGCTCTGTTTATATGGTTAATTCTACCAAAGTAAAAAAAAATCGAAAGTGAAAAAGTAAGGCTATTATAATTTGACTCCAGCATCTTCATTTTAGGACTTCATTAATAAAAATCCAATTGGTAACAGAAATGGAGTGTGTGGTGCACAGTTTCAGTAGAACTTCCTTCAGACTTCATACCTCTTTTACAGCTATTCCTCTGTAATGTGCTATAAAAAAACCCAAACTAAGTGAACTTGTATGTTCTTTTTTGAAACATCAATTTCTTCTTTGTAAATTTAAACTTCTTATTCTTCAAATCATTTAAATAGGCCATCACTGATGGGATGGTAGGAAGTGGCTGTTTTGAGTCATTAGTCAAAATGGTTTAAAGAAGGGCACAGAAACTTGAGTAAGTAGCAACATTTTATCAAACCATAAATATTAAATATTTTATGTTCTATTTTTTCAGGCAAAGATCTATTTATGGTACATACATATACATATATAGACAGTTATTGTCTAGTACAATGGAATTAAAAACTAAAGGCTCAAAATATCAAAATAAATAACAGATAATACTATCACAGAAAACACACCAGGCATGTAAAATTTATTTTTTAGTATGCATATGTCTAACTATTGCATTTAATACACATTATTTAAGTCTTCCTTGCTCTGCACCACCACCACCAAATTATGCTTTGCCTTCCTGTAGCCTCTTCCAATTCCTACACTCCCTGTTTCCCTTTCAGAGCATCTGTGCTGGTGCAGCGCATAGAGCTGTGAGTGGCCAAGGAGTGTGGCAGGGTCAGCTGCCAGCTTCTGAAGCTACAAAGCAGTAGGGAGGAGGATCATGGTTCCCTGTTGCCCTACTGCTCCCACAGGGTTTAAAACCCTGATGCCAGCCTGCTGGAAAAAAAAAAAAGAAACAACAAACTAAAACCAAAAAATTACCACAAATAATTCAAGAAACCCAGCAATAAAAAACAACAGACAAGAGAGGATGGATAAGCAGGGAAAGTAGTGTTTAGAGGGAGAAATTCTTACTGCCACCTAGTTCTTGCAAGCCAACACAAATAATTTTATGAATGAATTAACACCATATTAACGGTGTCCAATACTAAGACAATATTACAAACAGTGTAAGTGTCAAGATGTGGGTAGTGGGGTGAAGAAGGGGTGGCATCTGCAGAAGGAGTTTTTAGACAGATGCCTCTGCCTGAATAAAGGTGCAAAAAAAATCATATGTTCAAGTCAGTATAGTATGGATTTGATTTAACAGTATATGAGAAAAGGAGACTGAGAAAAGAGAGAAGGAAATAGGAAAAGGGGTGGGGGGTAAGAAAGAATGACAGAGGCAGATTAAGGAGAAAATGTCACCACTCCATGGATCTAAATTACATCCTGTTCCTCCTTTCCATCTGGTCTTCTTGGTAATAAGATTCCCTCAAAAACTATAGAGTCCAATGAATGAATATGTTTGGGCAAGGTGGGAACATCCAGGTGCCCTCTGGCAGGGGGCAAGTTTGGCACTGTGTCTTGCACCAGACTGTGGATCAGTTGCATCACTTTGCATCACGTGCAGCTCTCTGGTGCAAGGCCTCAGGAATGAGTCTGGGGGACACTTTAGGGTTATTTGATGGATTATGACAACACTGCGCAATCCTTTCATGTGAATGTCCCAAGGATGTTGTCTTCCTGGGCTGGAGGTTTTACAGCTGAGCCAGTTTGTGTAAGGAAGGATGGGTGTTCACTCTCTCTGACCAGAGAGAGTGCCACACACAAAACTCATCTCCTCTCCCCTTGGTTTTGGAGGAGTGTGTGCAAACCTGGCCTCAGCAGATGATTGTGTGAGCTATGACCTCTCCCGCCCTTAACCCAGCCAGGGGTGAGTTTCAGCACAGTTGCTGGGTATTGCTTTCTTGTGGATGCATTCTTCTCCCTCAGCTGTTCTTGCTTTTTCCTAGACCTAAGATAACAGAACAATAGTGTAACCTTTATCTTATCTCAAGTTTCCTCAGGCAATTTGACTCACAGTCCAAAGTTCCTATTAGTTGGCGCCTTCAGGGAGGAGTGAACTTCAGTGGGCACAGCCTCTTTATACATAGTTTTGCCCTAATGGGCAAAAGTCCTTCATAACAATGTTTAAGCCATGAACCATAACATTTCTGACACAGTTCCAGCTGGCTCCTCTATGAACAAAACAGACACAGCATGCGCCACACCTGACCCAGGCAGAGGAGTTTGTGGAGCCTTTGCAGAAATATTTTTAAAAAGAGGAACAATTAAGAGAAAACCAAGAGAGTTTGAAGAAAAAAGAAGAAGCAATCTGAGGGCAGGAGGACATTCAGGAGGAGACACTAGGAAGTCACACTAGATCAGCTGTGACATTGAGGAACAAAGAAGGCACAAGCCATAGTAGCAGGATGGGAGGGGCGCAAAAGCAGAAGGAAGGGAGAAAAGAGAAATACTCAAGGAAAGGATGGACAAAAGAGCTGAAGAAATACTGGAGCAATACTATTTACACTGAGCAGGTCATGAGCCCCAGGCAGGGAAGAAACAAAGAGCTCCCCAGGCAGGGACTAGGAGATAACTGTGAAGGAGATATGACTGCAAACAGCTTCTGGTTTTTGAGAGCCTTGGAAAGGGGTACAGAGGGCACTAAATTTGGCAGCACTGTTATTAAACCGTGACAGGGATGAAGCACAGAGTGAGTAAGTAGCCCCCCAAATATTTTAATATTTTATATTACATCTACAAGACCACAGGAAGAATAAAAAAAAAATCTATACTGTCTGAAAGTTACATCCCTGCTTACATGTGAAGCAGAATTAATAGCCATAGTTTTGGAACTCATTTTCTCATTCTTTCTATATTCCATGGCTAGCATTGGACACTTTATGTACAACAAGTGAAATCTAAAAGGAGGTATTTTGCATTTTCTATTATGTACACATACTACATGAATTGTTTTCCACCCTGTAGAATTTCAGGAACAGATCAGAATAAGTTAAACTGTAAAGTAAATGTACTGGAAAACCACTATGCAAAAACTTTTAAGTAAGTAATCCATCTCTTTTTTTCCTCAGCTATCTGTCTTCTAAATATTAGTCTCAACTAGCCCTGAGATGTTCACAA
The DNA here is from genome assembly GCF_963513975.1 of Fringilla coelebs. NCBI lineage: Eukaryota > Metazoa > Chordata > Aves > Passeriformes > Fringillidae > Fringilla > Fringilla coelebs. The sequence goes on from NC_140031.1 coordinate 40,602,918, forward strand.
AGGACAAAAATTAATAGAGCAGGGAGAAACCTCACTGAAGCTTTAATATTTAAAAGGACAAATAGGATGAGCAAGGTAATTACAGGAAGACATAAATCTCAAAATAACAAGATGGCAAGTGAGAATTTGATTCAGACATAGACTACTCTAATATAAATAATGCCAATCAGCACAGGTTTGGGGTAAAGCAGACCTTGTCAAATTAAGCAGATTTTTTTTCCCTGATGGGAATACAAGCCTAGTTGATAACAAGCCTAGTTTCTACAAAGCATTTTGACTTGCTACTGCATGACATATCAATTTAGTGCTCTGAGTGATATACAGTTATCAGGTTATATTATAAAAACTAAACCAGCTAGTTTGTGAATCTTAAATATGCAACTCCACATTAAGAGAAAAAAAAAGTAATTTTTTTAAGTTTCACCATAGATTGTTACTTGGCACTGTACTATGTAAATTTTTCCTTACTGAAAGTGTCACAAGCATGGTGACTGTGGTAATGAGTTAGGACAGGTGACAGACCTGAATCTTTTACCCACATGGTACCAGGCTGACAGACCTGAATCTCTCTCTACCTACATGGTACCAAGCTGACAGACCTGAATCTCTCTCTCTGCCTACATGGTACCAAGCTCTCTTCCAACAGAACCAGAGATAAAGACAAAATCCATGCACAAAATGGTTGAATTACTGGAAAGAACAATCTACAGAAGAAAAGACTCAAATGTAGTCACCTAAACATTATTCCAGATAGTTTATATTTTCCTGGTGTGTATATATATATATCTTGGGAAAGGAATTTTGCAGGATATAGTGCCCATACATTTTATTCTGTTGAACTGCAATTACACTGCCAATTCTAGGCTTCACAGTGCTAGAGGTTTGGCTGGGGTTTTTTTAGGTGGAGAAAATCCAGAACAAGCAAAAAAACAAAACAGATATGAAAGTCTTCTCTGTAGTAATGCGATTAGGCAACTAATGAAAAGAGAAGTTAATAAAAGAACTTTATAAACTGGAAATGAGCCTGGAATAATTTTGACTTTTTTCCCCTACAGATTAATGCTTATAGTGTTCTTAGAAAGTTCCTTCCTCCAAGATAGAGACCAAGATAGAGACCCAGACATACTACATATTGCAAGCATTATTTTTCTTAAGTTGTTAATAAAATATTTTCCTAGTATTTCAAATTGTCATAAGGGTATTTAAATCAAAACACCACTTCTTATCCTGGCTAATGAACATAGTGTTCCTTTTTTCATGGAATCAGCACATCTTGTTTAAAAAGACAATCTCTGTTCTTCAAAGTCAAATTTCCCCATAAATAATGAATTTTAGCAAAATAACTGTCCCTGTTATTTCACTGAGCTCCTTTCAGTGCATGTATAAGCTTTACTATGTGCAATACCCCAAAACAACATTTGCTGAAGGAGAGAAAGACTACTTCATGAGTCCAAATTCCCTTTCATAAGGACCCTAGTATAGTGTTGTATTTTTACATTTTACAGCAGATACTCAGATATTAAGCCAAGTAAGTAAACCTAGAGACATCCTCTACATACCAGAGTAATTTTTCTGAATACTGTATTGGGATGTCTGATTATCTCTGCCTTGCTGCTCCCTTTTCTTGGAGAGTAAACCACTAACTCTCACACTTTGCAGCTTGTCAGCATCACTTTGACTCCAAATGTGCAGGGACTGTCTTCCCATCGTGTTATCTTTAAATTTAATAAGCATACATCCCCTATGATTTAATAAGCACACATCCCCAGGCCAGATCCTGTCTACTTTGACTTTTACATGAAAGCAGAATAGAGCACTTTCGTAGTTCTGTTTTTTGAAATGTAGCTGTCCATTAATCCCACAATAAAACAGTACATCTATTTGTGGTTCTCTAGTTAATTCAAGTATTTCAAGTAACCATGTAACTTGTTAAATTTTCTTAATGTACCTAAGATCAAGGCACAAGAAATAAAAGTTAGGAAAATGAATCCTTTAAAGATCAAAAAACTACAGGCTATTAGTTGCTTAAATATATTTACTGCAATCTTCATAAAAAAAAAAAAAAAAGAATGCTTTGGCAAAAAGCACTTTAATTGAAATTGTTGCAGTGTAAAGTCCTAAAGATACTGCTGAATAAAGTCAAGCTTTTATCACACTGGCTCTAGCTTAGGAATACATATGAAAATCAAAGATATCCAAAGAATTATTTTTAGATGTAGTGGCTAAGAGCTCTGAAACTAACATGCTACCAAAGCTTAGTAATTGTTTGATAGGCATTCTAAGTCAACAAACCTACATGGCTATCTTGATACTTAGTTATTAAGACAGTCAAGTTTTTGGCACCACTTAAAAGTGATAGTCAAACAATTAATAAATAAATACTAAAGAAATGAACCATTAAGACACATTTGCATTAATTTGAAAGCCATGAAAATTATTCTAGAGGTATTTTCTATAGAAACTGTGTAGGACACTGAATGTCTAGAATGAAAGCCTACTTGCATTCACAAGGGACATGGAATTAAAAAAGGATTTAGAAGACCAAGCAAGAAATTCCCTAAGTCATGCTTTACAGTAATTCAAAGGATTATGTACAGCTGTCGTTTCTCAAACTAACCATTTCATGCATCTGAAACAAGTTAGAATTTTATTCAAAACACTTCTTTTAATCATTTTAAAAAATATCATAATCATTCTATATATTCCATTCTAATAGTCAAAGTAGAGCAGTGTAAATTTCATTGAGAAAGAATGCATGCTTACAATCCCATTGAGTGAAGTTTTTCTACCTGGATAAGTTACTCTTATCCAGGTAAGTTTCCTAAGATAATGAGAAATAGGACAGCAAGTATGTCAGTTGAAATCAAAGATGCATATGTGTAAGTATAAATATATAAATATAAAATTTATTTATTTATTTTTATATTTTTATATTTTTATTTATATATATATATATATGAGATGTCTTTGTGTCTTACTTTATTTAGGGCATATAATTCCCTGGAAAGGGGAAAGCGGGGAAGAAGTAGTAAAAAATTTCTTCCACTAAATCCCATTTCACATTCTGCAGTGCTTTCTCAGACTCTTCTAATTCCACTTGAAGGACAAAGATATGTCTCATATGTCAGACTGGGTCTTCTCTATGTCCCTGAACTCATCTCTACACTGAAAAACTGTCAGAAGAACATTGGGCTTTTTTTTTTTCTTAAAATATTTCTTATCTTGTGTTTGAATAAAAGAAAAAATATATCAGGTGTGACTTCATCTTTCCAGAAGAATGTGCACTCAGGATCCTAAATATCATTCTACCAGTCTGTGTTAACAGCCCTAAACCAAAGAGCATTAAGTAATTGCTGCAGACAGAGTTCAGTAGTTCAGCAGTTCAGCAAGAGGAGAGTTTGCTGAAGAAGGTCTATGGCATCAGTGAAACAACCTTCAATTTACAATCTCCCTCTCTATCTCCCTTTTGAAATATTGCCACTTGCCAAAATGAAATTGTTAAAAAAAATTACTATCCGGGTGTTTTGGGAGGAAGGTGATACCTTTCAAGTCATACACATTTTAACATGCTACCTAAAGAAATTCCTTTAATTGCAAAAGTAACCATCCACTCTGTGTTTAATGCAAATGAAATATATTTTTTCAGCTGGTAACATCTAAAGAATTCCTTACATAAATTCAAATATGCTCTTTAAAATAAACAAATATAATAAGTTGTGGTGCAATTTCTTTTCTAAGCAGAAAAGACTATTTAGAAAGAAACAGATAATTTACAAATACAAAAGTATTTCATTCAAATACCATATCTTGAAAACCATATGGAGATTTATTTGGAAGGAGAACCCAGGGAAGCACTACATATTTTCACAATATGTTCTTTACTCTATATACAAAACACAGGAAATCATTATCAAAGACTAAAAGAAAGATAAGAATTTTTGCAACCTCTGCTAAAAGTTTCCCAGTCTTCCTCCCAGCCTCATGCTCTGGTGTCATAGAAAAGAATCATAGAATACCCTGAATTTGAAGGGACCTTTAAGGATCATCAAAGTCTGACTCCTGTTCCTGCACAGGACAACCTCTGATCCTGAGAGTGCTATCCAAATTTTTCTTCAGCCCTGTGAGTTTTGTTGCTGTGACCACTTCCCCGGGGAACCTGTTCCAGTGCCCAGCCACTGGAAGTGAGAAGAATCTTCTTCTAATACCCAAACTAAACTTCCTTTGGAAGAGCTTCAGGTCATTCCCTCAGGTCCTATCACTGGTCTCTCTTTCACTTCCTTTTGTGAGGAAGCTGCAAACTACAAGGAGGTCTCATCTAAGTCTCCTCTTCTCCAAGCGGAACAAGTCCAGTAACCACTATGATCCACTGGAATAATTTAGGATCCCACTCCTGAAATAATATTATGGTCTTGCTATTAAAAGATGTCTCTGCCTAAATTAAGATGAAGACAGGACCATGTGACAAATTCAATCGTGCAGACTTTATTTAGTGGCAAAGGGAGGGCAGGAGGGCACAGTCACCACCACGTGGGTTCCTGTGGCGTCCTGCCGACCCTTCTTCTTTCTTCTCAGTGGTGGGGGTCCTCAGAGTGTTCTTCTGGAGGTACCACCATGATACAGTTTGAGCCTGGGTATCCAGAGAGATATGTGCTGTTATCATGACTTGGAATGGCATGTGTGTAAGCAGTTCCTTCCTTTCCCACAGTTTGCCATGATGGGAGCTATTGTCAGTACGGGGTATGCAGATGTGCCTCCCCAGGCCCTGCATCCACCATTTGTTGCATCCAGGCTTTTCTCACAGTCTGCACAGGGGAGTCTTTTCTGGTGTGCTAATTTCAAACTTTTCGCCTCCATGTACACCTGAAATTAACACCCTCCTATTTGCCATCTGTGCCTGTAGTGGTGGCTTATCTTGTGGGAACTTCCTTCTTTGACAGGGCTTTGAAACAAATTGACTGCATTCTTTAAGTCCTGATAGTGACCCTCAGTTGCTTCTGATACAGCTTCCCCTCTAAACAATTCACCATTTTCATAGCCCTCCTTTCAGCTGATCTCTGAACATATTATATCCTTATTATATTATATCCTATATTTATATCCTTCATATTATGATGCCCAAAACTTCTCCCATGCCTTGAGGTGGGGCCACCTCCTTGCAGAGCAAAGCAGGGCGTTCACCTTGCTTGAGTGGTGGGTGACACTGTGCCTGCTACTCCCCAGGCTGTCCTTCCCATCTGCCAGGTCCCTGCTGACTCATATTCAAGGTGCCTTTCTGCAGTACAGCTCTCCAGTAAGTATGGATCAAATATCAGACCGAGATATTTGTAGTCCTAAAACAGAAGCAGTTTCCTCAGTCCATCCTTTAAATAACAGTTTTCTGTGAGGCGAACCATAGTTTTAGCATTTCTTTAAGCAGTTCTTTCTGCTCATTGCTGACACCTGGAGAACAATGAGCACTACAAACCATTATACCTTGCTGTTATGAAGCAGGAAAAAGTGAGGCAACATAGCATAATGAAATATAGAATTCAAATTACTATATTTTGTAGTAGCACCATCTCTATGACTAGGAAGTATTATAGAAGCAGAAAGGAGGATCAATATAATTTAGTTGTGATGGTGAACAATGTCAAATTTAAGAAATATGCTCTATCATCCTGCCCACTGAGATGCGTATTTCACAGGTAAAACTGAACTAGAACAAGAATTCTTCTAGAAAAACTTTTCCTAACATTACTCCCTAAAGGACTGAGCATCAGTATTCATGTCATGGCATATGTAGGTCATAAAATAAAGGTTTCAACTAGTTTTAACGCTTGACTGTAGATTTATCATTAAAAGCAGAGGCTTACACTGTCTAACAAAACAATATCTAACCACTTATGTTCTACTTTCAGCAAAAACCAGTCCACAGCAGCCCTACAGTACTGATGATAACAGCAGCCCTACCAGTATAGATAATAGCAGTTGTGGAGAGGTTACAAACACATTCAGTCTCTGAAACCTTTACTGAGACCTTGAAGGCCAATGTTTCTCAGAGCTCAAAAATGAGAGGCTAATTTCCCCTGGATCTACTCTCACCTGTAAACTCCCTTTGCAGTGTCTCAACATTTCCCATTCATTCTCTCAAAAGAAGATTTTTTGGGCAGCAATAGCAAATTTAGGTATGAAGCAGTCTAGGCAGTAAAATCCCAGATGTCAGCTGCATCTCTCTCTCCCTCTAGCCCACCACAGCAGAATAGAGGAAGGGAATTGGAAGGTGTCCTAGGTAACCCCAAATGCTCCTCTATTCCATATTTATTTGTGCCCAAAATTGGTACTGTCACTATAAGATCCTGCAGGTGGAAACAGAATTCTGGGACTGGAGTGGGGTGCTATTTCTTTTTAAAGTCGAGGTTGCTCAAGCACCACTCTCTTGTCTCTTGTTCTTTCCCTTATGTTCTTAAAGGAAAGAGCTGAGGCAGTGGCTTCCCTTGGTTTTCTTCCCTTTCTTGTTTTTTTTTTTCCCAGGGGTGTTACTTTGGGAGGGCTTTCCAGGAGGCTGCCTCTTCAGTTCTCAACCACTCCAAAGCAAATTCTGTGCGTTCCTGTCTACAGATGCAAAATTGTTCCAGGAAAAAAAGAACAGGCAAACTCCATGCCATCACCCAGCCGGATGCTGGCCATTTCTGATGAGGAAAAGACAGCATCCCACCGCAAATTCCAGCCACTGATTGAGTTCCAGCCACTGGACTCTTGATACATTCCAGCCACTTTTGTTGATACAAATGCTGCCAAGGGATAAGAGGGACCTTTGACTGTTTTTGGACTCCAGATTTTAGGGCGCTCTTTTGCCCATGCCGTCTGTTGATTGCCGTTTGGGGGAAGAGGGAGTTTCACAACTGTGGAGGTTTGATTTCCGTGAGTTTTTGTCTCTTTGTTCTGTCTCTCCATGCATAGTGGGAAGAGAGGTGAAGGCAGCCACCATCTTTGTCCCTGCATCTCCACACACAGCTGTCTGCAGCTGTGCCTTCTTGGTGCCTTCTTGGAAAGGGGTTTCTCCTCCATTTTTGGTTTCACTTGTTTACTGGAGAGTCGCAGAAATTTCAGCAACTTTGAAACTAGTAATTTTTACAGTAATTTTTTCTCGCCTGTTACGATTTCTTTTTCTTTTTCTTTCTTTTTTTTTGTTTTTCTTTTTTTTAAATAAACTGTTATTTTTCCACTTCTTTCTACTCATATTTGTCGCTCCTTATTGGTGGAATGGGACTGGTTAAACCTAAAGGAGAGGTAAATAATTTTTGAATATCTGTCCCCTTAACTTTTCTTACACCAATACAGAAGGGTAAAAGAGAGAAACTTTATGGTGGAGATAAGAGCATTTTAATAATAGAAATAATTATAGTAACAATAATAATAAAAACTATTGTTGTTATATAATGTAATGAAAAGGAAAATTTAAAAAACCAGGGGAATAAAGGCCAAGAACAACAAGTTATGCAATTTGATCCCTACCAGCCAACTGATGAGCAGCCTGTCCCTGAGCAGGGCCCCCAGAGAAGTATGCCCAGATGTTTATGCTAAGGATGATGCCTAATGGTATGGAATATCCCTTTCATGCATTGGGGTCATCTGCCATAGCTTTGTTCTTTCCCAACACCTGGCTGAACTCCCTGACAACTCACTGGCAGGGGCAGATGACAAGCTGAAGAGGCCTTGGCCATGTGTAAGCACTGCACAGCAATAACAGAAACACTTCTGTATTACCAACACCATTTCCAGGAGAAATCCCAAATGCAGTCCCACACCACCTTTCATGATCAATTCCAGCCATGACCAGCACAGGACAGAAAGCAAATAAGGCCTGTGTTAAACTTCTTCTGCCACACCAAAGTTGTCTAAAGCTTGAGAAATTCTACTGAGATCTTTTTAACAGGTTCAAAATCAGACTATCAGATCAGCTTTCAACCCCTGACAGACAGCTAAAGTCAGTCTTTTCTTTTGAAAGCAGGGAAACAAAAACAGAGTAAACCTCTTTAACTATCATTGTTAAGGAAAGGTCAGTGGAGCATTTTGATTGGGTTCTGTATCTTTAAAATTGTGATTTAAAAGCAATATCTAATTTCCTTATACTTACCAACTTGCAAGAACACAAATAATATACTTCTCAGAGGAAATTGGGAAAACAGTATTTAATACCATTAAAAATCTATTAACAGAATATTTTTTCAATATATTACCTTGTATTTTAGGAAAGTATCACTTCGAACATTGAATTATTAAAGATCAGCAGACAGCGTGCAGTATGGTCTTCAGTTTCACTTAAGTGGAAATTGAATAAACCAGTCAAGATGGAAAACTGTTTAATAAAGAGTTTCCACTGCTTTAGTAGTTCTAATAGCAAAAGAAGCATTAGATACAAGTAAGTACTTGTCTGAAAGCGTTTAATCTATATGCATGTATCTGGAAATTTGAGGGCTAGTTCCCAGTTCAGATAATGAAGTTGAAACAGGTAAAAGTGCTGAATTACACATCATATTACTGTGTGACTTCCTGCTGACTTAAAGAATAAATGTGGCATTGACATGTCTAATATTAGGGGGTTTTTAATGTATGCATCTCCCAGTATCTCTAAGAGTTTCTGATGTTTATTTATCTAACACTGACAGAAAGGCAATTTGTAGGGCATTTACTTAAGCCTTTTTCTTCTGTAACTGCCATTTAAGGCTTCACTTTCCGTTGTCTGTTTAGTAAATCAAAGAATTCTGATTTTTCTGTGCCCCTGTTAAAAAATAAGATGATTTAGAACAAAAATAAAAGACAGCAGCATGAGATCAAAACATATTATTCATCATGAAAAAGTATGATTCTAGTTAATTAAAAAAGGGAAAGGTTATGAAAAAGGGTCAGATGGAGTGGCAGTTTCCCCCACAATCAAAATAATGGACAGGTGCCTCCATGGTTTTCTTTATGAGATTATGGTTCCTGGGAGTATTCTAAGTCAAATCAGAGGTTCAAATAGCCTGGCATCCCATGGAACAGCTAGCTGCCTTCAGAAAAGTAAATATAAGGTAAGTATAATATTTCCAAGACTCATCTTGAACTAATTTCAAGCTTATGTCAGAAGTGCAATTTTAGCAGCTCTTTAACTTTACTACTGCCAGTCTGTCCAGTTTACTTTATTCTAGCTAAGCTCTTTGTATTCCCTTTTTATGACAAAGACTCCCAAAATTTTCTGCTGTTTTCTGTGAAGGGTGGCCTTCTTCTACAGAAGGCACAAGGTAAACTGGTGATGCAAGTGGTGGTAGACTGGTTCAAAGAGCAGCTTGACAGATTTAAGAAAGAAAAAATGTTAGATGCAAAAGATATTCTTCATATCCACTCTCAGACAGTGTCAAGCATGGGAGAATGACATAGATACATATAAGCACTGTTATTCATATTAATTACAGTTTCTCATTCCTATATCTAGGTCTAATTACAACATGATAATTAACTGAGAGGTAGATTATGTTGTTTCCCCACAGAAGAAAATGATGGTGCCTAAGTATTTGTCAGACAGGAGGTATAACACACAGTCCTTCACAATATTCACTCAAGGTCTAGGAAACTCTTGGCTGAGCATTAACATATTGATATAGAAACAGTCTTAAAATATGCATGTTAAAATGTTTCCGTTGGCATGAAATTTTCTGTATATATATTCATATTCTGTGTTTCTAAGGTTTTTGATTTCAGCTTCACACTAGAATTACCTGTCGGAAAACTTTTGCAGATCAATATGATAGTTGTCAATCATGTCATTAAAAATCCCTAACTCACACAATCTGTACAAATTTGGGAAATTTTTAGAAATAGAGTCTACTTCAGTAATAAACCAAGTGGTCCAGTTTATAAAATCTAACTAGATACTTTCACTTTCCTTCCTGAATATTCCTTACACACTACTCAAGGCGTTTTCCATGGCAAGGATAGCACATAGTTTTTCCTCAAAAACTTGATTAGTTGCATAGGATACACTTGTTACTAACATGTTGCTAAAGTTAACATAAATTGTACAAGTTAGGTAAATTGCTAGTATTCAAAACTGTTATCTGATAACATATTAATACTGGTTTTTTTGCAGAAATACGATACAGCATGAAGCAAGAAAACAGAATGTCTCAAAAACCATGCCATTAATTTTAAACAATATTTATTACATTGATATAAATGGTTTATTAATTGCAAAATGGCTACTGCTATGAGACCACATACACAAGCAAAGAAATTTATCCCCATGTATTTATTTTTTAATTGTGTGGAAGATAATTTTGAACCATGGAAATCTTGAATGGAAAGTTACATGAATCACAGGTCTTCATAAGACTTCAGTGAGCCCAGAGCAGAGAAAACAAATCATCTGTTATGGGGGGTCTTCCTTGCTTTGCCAACTGTTTCACTTTTGGAGACACATCTGGAGTACTGCGTTCACCTCTGGGGCCACTGCATGAAAAGAATCCAAACCTGTTGGAGGAGCTCCGGGAGAGGGCTGCAAAGATATCTGAGGGCTGGAGCATCTCTCCTATGAAGTCAGGGTGAGAGATCGTGGTTGTTCAGCCTGGAGAAGAAAATCCTGCAGAGACACCTTACAGCAACCATACAGTACCTAGAGGGGCTGCAAGAAGGTTAGAGAGGGACTTTTGACAAGTGTGGAGTGACAAGATAAGGGGGAATGGCTTTAAGCTGAAAGAGAGTAGTTTTAGATCAGATACTAAGAAGAAATTCTTTATCATGAGGATGATGAGACACTAGAGCAGGTTGCCTAGAGGAAGCTGTGGATGCCCAATCCCTGCAACTATTCAAGACCAGGCTGGAATAAAGCCTTGAGCAACCTGGCGTAGTGGGTGGCATCCTTGCCCATGTCATAGGTGTCAGACTAGATATTTAAGTTCCCTTCCAAACTAACCCTTCTGTAGTTCTAGCAATTTCAATATAGGTACAAGCAAGTAATCATGAAGGAGGGAGAAATGAAAGCCTGACAGACATGTTGGCTCTGCAGTCACAGATTAACATGACAAGAAGACAGTTACAACACTACAAAGCATTCAGCACCTAGAACAGCTGAGAAAGAACAACAGCAATTCTAGCACTGTAGTTAGAGCTTCCCCTACTTCTCCAGACTCAGTGTAGCTATTAGAAAAGGTTCCTTCTTCTTTCCAAGGTCTAATACTCATGTCATGGTTTAACAGTCAGCTGTTTTGACAAACTTTAGCTAAACAGCTTTATAAAGTTCTCCTGTTCTGCCAGTAGCAGCTGCAGAATTTCAAGAGCTTTCAATTTTACATAGCTGATCTAATAGCACCACTTCACAAAAACAAGCTGAATGTCTCTATAATCATGAAGTGTATGCTGTGTATAGGTGAAAACTTCTTCAGCAGCAATCTGTTCTGTTCAGCGGTATTTGCACCCCCTCAGTAAAATTTCACATTCAAGCAATGAAGGCAAGTAAGCAGTACAGTAGACAGCTATGCCTGAGATTTAGCTAACTGCTAATTTAGCTAATGACAGACAACTGAACATGACATGAGAAATTACTGAATGTAAAAAAGGTGATTGGGACTGGGGTAGGGCTAACAGAGAGCAGCATGGAAAGAGAGTGGATTTTTCAGATGATTAAGTAGAGTTCAAAAAAGAGTATGCGTGGGCTTTTAGAGGACAGAGGCTCATGCCCCAGAATCCTTTGACCCGAATTTGCTACACATTTCTATTTCACTGCAGAATGTTTGGGTTGGGTATCACAGCAGCCAGGCTGACTTCTGTCTTAAAAAAGCAAACTGATTTTATCTCCCTGCATGCACTGGCTTGTTCAGGATTTAAATAACCCTGCTTTATTTAAAAGACTTTTGAGGAGATATCTAGATGGATGGATAGATTTGACAGATAGATACTGAAGCTTCTGGCTAAAAGGGCCCAGGAGCTGATTCACTATATTCAACAGAAAACTACCACTTCCTCCTGTGAGGAGGAAATGTAACAATTGAGATCAAATTTGCAGGAAAATTGTCAAGTTTGCAGTCTCTAGGACGAGTTCTTACACAGCTAAGCCACATTCTGAATTGTAGGAAGTCTACAGCGCCAGTCTTCACTCTCTTGAGAACCACAACTCAAGTTTACATTTATAGTTCATCCTACAATCCTCATGTTGTGGTACAGTAGTGCTTTAAGAGCCAGTCTTTGAAATAGTGTCAAGGAGCTTGTTTACTATTGTGGTGAGAAATGGCAAGGCCTAAAGGAAAACTAAAGATTCCTGAGAGAGACTAAAACAAAAGACTGTTCAATTAAGGTAATTCTTACAAATTTAATTATTTCAAAAAATATTGTATCAAGAAAAACTTTTCAATTTTAGTGCTTTGAGAGCAGGATTCTTTTCTGTAGTATTATTCAACACTAGAGGAGCAGTTCTGAGAACAGAATGGATACCAAATCTCATCCTTTACTAGAAATGCCTTCCAAGCAATGTTCACACCAAAAGTGAATCACAAATCACATGTGATATTCTTTTTAATGAAGGAAGAACACGACACTGAACATATGAAAATATTCAAAAATGAGACCGTCTTTTGGCAGTCAGCCTGAGCTACCATCTGTTCTTATAATAGCAGTGGAATAAAGTTTATATATACTCTACTCAAAAAAATTTAAGTAGGGATATACTGTATTTTACTAGTGGTGTTTACTGGTATATCTGAAATTGACATGAAGCTGAAGGACTTTGATCTTCTACTTTCCTACAGTCTGGATCTATACATTCCAACAAAGGAACCATTCATTTTAGCAAGTAAGGATAATCAGTTTTGAAAAATAGGTTATAAACAATGTCACATAATTTTAGAGCATTATTTCTGAAAGTATTGCTTTTTATTTTTCCATCAATACTATGATATTTTCTATGAAGTCCCTTCCTAGTATTAGTATTGTAAATCTATCATTAAATATATCCAAGAAGAACAGTGATACTCACTGAAGTATCAGACACATGATATTAAATTTATTATTCATGAAATGATGTGAACTCAGAGCTCCTGTTTCTTTAGAAATAAAAACGAATGACAGATCACAAATCTTCCTCCTATTTGGCTCCCTCTGCACTACAAAAGCAGTTGTAATCTGATTACTGCGTAATCAGATATTTTTAAACTGATCACTTGCAGTCACTATACCAAATCTGAGAACTCCATGATTATAAAAATGAAAAATATTATAGGTCAGTTGAAAGAATTCTTAAATATGTCCTCCAATTGCAAATGGGATTCAGACTTTTTAAACTCTCATATTTCAACAACAGTAAGCTATCCTAAGCCAAGAGCTTTTGTTTTAAAGCAGTCCCATCTTAGTCTCCCATACCAGAAGAAAATAAGTTTTAGCCCAAGCTGTAACACTTTGCAAAAGGATAAAGAACTCGGTAAAACTAGAAAAAAAAATCTACTAGACCTCTCTATATATATTTTATGTTTTCATATTTCACATTGATTAAGGGGAGAGACTTAAGAGGAGATGTATATCCAGGGTGACCCAGTCACATTCCCTTCTTAAAATTTCACCACCAAGCCAGTATCCTCCCTGTGCAGAGTTGTTGTAATACCTCCCATCAGAGAAAAACATCTTATTACAGCTGCAGCCATTCAATATCAGTAACATGTCCGTAAAAAAGCACAAGCACAAAACAAATGGACAGGATCAAATTTTCTTTTCCCAGTGTGAGTGGCACAGGGACACACCATTTTTTATGTACTTTGCTACCTCAAGACTCCAGTAGTGCTATGTGTAATTCAAAGACACATGCACAAGACAAGCTCTGCTGTAAAACTTTATCTGTGAACCCATAACTCCCAGTGAACCTTACAGTATAACTCCCAGCATTTTCAAGACACACAAATTTAAATTAAATCTCCTGTGTCCTACAGAGCAAAAGGGAAAGCAGCTGTTATTTGCCCTGAAACCAACCCTAGACAAAGTTTTAGTCTGAGACTTAAGCTAAACGAAGGTTCACAATAACATTGCACCTCCAGCTCCCTCTTTCAGCTGTTATCCTATCTGACATATTAGACCATCTTTTCTGCAGTTAAGTCCACAAACTAGAACATAAGTCCTCCTCAATGGCCTCTTCCATTTCACCTCTTTTTAAAGCATGTCACAAGTGTTTCACCAAACATTTCCATCATCATCTACATAAAATTTTCAAATGGAACTCAGCTCCAACATCCCTGAATTTGACATTTTAATGACTTGAAGTCTCCATATGTCTCTTCTTTCAGGACACCAGCCCACCATATCCATTTCCTGAGACCACTTGCTTGGTAAATTAGGCCCAGTGCTTCTCTTCATTTGACTGTTTCAACAGTGTGATGGTTTTTCTTTCACCTTTGTTACAATAGTGCTCAATGCATTACCCACCTGCAGTCCTAGGCAGCTGCAGAAAACTGCCTGAGCATCATTATTCTCTACAATCCCAAACTAATGTTTCCATCCCTCTATTTCACAAGAAAAAACAATATCTGTTTGCAATGATGTTGTCCTAGTGGCTAGAGCAAAATAGTGATTACTGGGCAGCATTAAAAGAAATGGTGAGTGTCCACCCTTTCACAGGACATCTAGAACAGGGATAAAACTCTCAGTACACCTTAATAGTTAATTTAAATCAAATAATGTGAGTATGCCTTAGTTTTTAGTGTCACCAGGCTGGCAGTTAAGAATAGAAATAAACAAGAACTGGAAGTCACTTAAAAACACCCTAAGTACTTTATCTCACAATACCACTTAGAGTGATCACATTTAGTGTTTACTGGCCTATTATATTACATTCCTTAACTTTCCTGTTCTGTTTTTATTTATGAGTTTAAAATAATATGTTATGAAGTCTCAAATATATAAATACATATATATATAATTTGGTTTATTTGCATTGTTTAAAAAAGATTTAAAAGGTGCCCAAATATAGCTGCATCACATGCTTTTACAGCTATATACTCCTAAAATGCACTTATTAAACATGAAAAATACTTATTTTTTTTCTTATCAAGTAAAGCACATTACACTCTGATTTAAAAAGTAAAACAGATGCATTTTTGCACACATAACAAACCAATGAAAAATCCAGTATTCTCTTATGGCTACATAAATTAGACAAAAGGTTGAAAGCTTTCTCTTGAAGGTAGTATAAAAATTAGTTTATGTGAATGACATGCCTTACTCATTCTAGTCTCTTTTTCTAGTTATTCATTGTCATTGGAAATGTAATGCAGTACTGAGACTGTTGCATTTGGTAAATCTAGTCTGAAACATTAAAGGATTTTGCACTTTTTTACTGCAAAATTATGAACGGGAGAATTTGAAAATGCAAGTAGATATATACAGCATAAATATAACTATGTCAAATAGAATCCTAATTATGTGCCTGAAATTATTGGTTTTATTACCACATACCAATGCATGTCAAATGAATATATCTTTTTCATGTAAATTAATTAAATCACTGTACCAAACCAGACTGACACTATTTTTGAAAAACCACTAGGTTATGCGAAAAAATTCATAAGGCTGTGGCCATTCAGAGACTTATTTTGACTGAAGGAGCAAGATCATCTTCACTGCTTTGAAGACATTTATCATATGATGACAATATCACAGACAGGTCATAATTAAAGGTATCAATTAGAAGTTCATACACAGGTATGCATAATTAGACCCTCAGATGTGTAGTATGCATATAAACACACACACAACTCAATGTTATGGTTCCAAGAGGACTCCCACTGACAGAACTCCCAAGAATCAGTTGGTCTGAGCTATTCTTTCCACAGTGGTCGTATTGGGTCTGACTGGGATGGAGCTAACCCTGAGGGTGGGTGCCTCACAGTGCTGCTCATTTACATTCCTAGCTAGAAGGGCTGATAACATACCAGGTTTTGGCTACTGATGAGCACTGCCAGCCAAGGTTGGAAGGACCAGCCCTTTCCCCTCCCCAGTACAATGGGGGTAGGCAAGACCTTGATGTCACCAAAAACTGGGTAACAAACTCTCCAACCAATTTACTAAGTTGGAAAGCTGACATTACTTAACTGGAAGTGATGGAAGTATGTGGAATTCTTCTCCAAATATGCATGCACATTTCATACACATTTCTTGAATACAGGATATATGATAATTATGTCTTTGGACTTATTTGGATACTCTGATATGTAGTTCTCTTATCAATCTTTATTCTGATAAAAAATCTCTGTTCTCCAAGCTGATATCCACTATTATGTATTGATCACTAAGTTCATAAGGAAGCATTAGCTGGCACGAGACTTGATATTCACAGATGCAGGGAGTTAACACAATGCCACATTAATCTCTGGTTATAGGAACTGTATGATCCAAAACTAAGCATTAACCACAAATACCAGGGATATTTGCTATTGTGCTAAAGCACAAAGGATTTTCCAATGTTTTCCCCCACTGCTGTAAAGGTTGATCCTTAAGGAAATATTAGTTGTTCAGTAACATTAGGACAGCCTGGACAGCCGAGCCAAACTGACCAAAGGGATATTCCATACCATACAGCATCAGCCTAAACATAAAAGCTCACAGGAGTGGAGAAGGATGTTCATTTGTATGATTTGTCCTCTGGAGCAGCCATTATGTGTACTGAAGTCCTGCTTCCAAGGAAGTGGCGGGGTTTTACATGCTGATATAAATCAGAGAATAAATATTTGGCTTTCTTTATTTCCACATGTAGCTTTTGCTTTTTCATTATTTTGCACCTTCATTTTGACCCATGAACTTTCTCCCACCCTATTTTCTCCGCTGTGTTGCTGGTGAGGGGACTGATGGAGTGGCTTGGTGTGGTCTTTACCTGCATGTCAGAATTTGAATAATCAGGAAAGGCAGTGATGAAGATCTGATGTGCTGCTCATACTGTAACTTGTTCTACAGGCTCAGCACATTTCACTTCACTTTGCAAAACATAAAAATTTATTTCAAGTATAGAATTTTAAAAAGTTGGAAAATAATTTGGAGAACAATAAAGTTCAATAGATCAGTCTGGCTCAGGAAGACAAAGGAATGAGAGTTGTCAAGGACAGTGAATGACAACAGGGAAATATGAGCAAATTTAGTAAGATTAAATTTTGGACAGATAATTCATGCTTTTAATATCATCAGGTGAAAAGTCCAAAATGTTTGGAATCTGACTTACAGTACTTCACTGGCTGCCAGATCTTCCCACTCAAAGTAAGAAATACTTGTTCCCATACCAAATGCTAACTTTTTGAAGTAATGTTAAATTTCGGTTTTCTGTCTGTCTCTAATTAGTGAATGAAATTACATGCTAGACTCCCATCTGTTCAGACTACAAATTGAAGGTATTGATTTTAGTATGGTGCACAGAAAACCCCCCCATGCTATTTTTAAGAATGTTCTTCTCCAGGTCAAGTGAAGGAAATAGTGTGACCAAGCAGAAAGAACAAGGGATGCAATTTATTTGGGAGAGGGTAACCAGTTGTTTTTGAATTACTACATTTTGTAAATGGATTTAAATTGCTAAAGATGTTGGTTGGTTTTGCTCCATAATTGAAATGTTTACAATACCTGTTTATGTGGCAGTGCAACTCTAGGGCATTTTCAAATGTCCCACTGACATCTCATGCGTGCAACAGGTGCTATTACTATTGAACAGGTGCTATTCTTTTAGAAGAAGCTCTAAATGAAAAAAAGAATTTTCTTTATTGTTATAATTTTGTGGAATTTTGTGGAAGTCAGCAAACTTACGTAGTGTCCACTCACTCAAATCCAGTACCTAAGTAATTTATAATAACACCAAAAAGATCTGACCCTAAAATTGAGACCTCAGAAATACCTGCTGTGGCCGCAGGTCTCTCCATAGAGAGCAGCAGGCATGACTTCCCCAGGCATTTTCCTGGGGAAGGCTTGAGAAGATCAGAGAAAAGAATGATAAACAATTCTTATCTCCACTTGCTGCACCTGTTGCTGTGCACATGTGGAATGTGTTACGCAGATTTGTTTACCAAAGGGTGATTTCTTAATTGGACACTGGATGGTGTTTGGATTGATTGAATTGGATCCTTCTGTATTGGACTGTTTATAGGGGGATGAGTTTCTTACTGGCATGGCATGGCATGGCATGGCATGGCATGGCATGGCATGGCATGGCATGGCATGGCATGGCATGGCATGGCATGGCATGGCATGGCATGGCATGGCATGGCATGGTATAGTGAAGTAATACAATGTAATGTAATGTAATGTAATGTAATGTAATGTAATATAATATAATATAATATAATATAATATAATATAATATAATATAATATAATATAATATAATATAATATAATATAATATAATATAATATAATATAATATAATATAATATAATATAATATAATAATATCATATCATATAGTCAAATAAAGCAATTGATAAGCCTTCTGCAATCCTGGAGTCAATGCTAATTATTACCTGGCTGGGGTTCTGTGGCAACGACCTACCACTGGAAACTGACTGTTAACCTGATAGCTTGAGCCAATTTTTTTGTTATCCGGTTGCTCACTAGTTTATATGTTTTATAATGTCAACATGAGAAACAAAAAGTCACAAGTTTTGTGATGTTATAACCTCTGATGTTGATGGTCCCATTCATAAACACATCCCAAATCTTCTGAGCAAATAGTCCTACTTCTTGAGCTATTTTTATATTATCTGTGCCTATTTGTCCATATTCCTGACATCATGAAAGACTAGTTGCTGGAATATGACCAGACAGCAGATAGAAGTATTGCCCCTTATCTGTGGGAGCATGGACTGGCAGATGTTTCTGATAGTCTTATTTTCCTGAATGAAAATCATCTTATGGATTCTTATTGAATGAATGATAATGTCTGAAGATTGGTAAGAATGAAGAGTATAAAAACATGATGCACAATTTCATATATGCCAAAATATAAACACCAACAGCCTTCATATAATTTCTCAATATCCTTTGAACAAAATTGTGAGACATATTTAAAATGTTTGCATTTCGTATTTGCAGTGCAAGCATGTTTGTGCTATTCAGCTGTTTGAGTGGATTTTTATAAGCTACTTTAAGGGGCTATTGTAGTGTTAAATTTTGAGTTTATAATAAAGAACAAAATCACTGTCATACAGTTGTGCATTTTAGAAATAGTAATTCTGTATCTTTTTTTCACAATAAATCATTTCTTTGGGTCTACAGGCATTTCCCATCATGATGAGACATCCATAAGACATAAGGATCTTTAAGATGACATGAAACTTTGATAGATGGGAATATCAAGGCGTATTTGTCAAAGCAGCATTTCAAATTTTCAGTTTACTACGCTGCTTCAGATTTCATGGAACAGAAAATCACTTGTGGAATCCTATTTGAATTTGGGTGGGTAGGTAATTAAAAGGACTTCAGATTTCACTGAACAAAAGTGAGATGATGAAGATATAGTCAGATGGGTAAGAATTATAATAACTTACAAATTAGGGGTCTTTCCACTCCTTTATAGATTTAAAGCTTCTAAAAACTTTTTACTTAAAGCTTCTAACAAGTTTCCCTAAGAGGCTGTGGAACTGCTCTCAGGTTGCAGTTTCAACTGAGTAGTATTTTATCCCCCTGGTCTCCTATGACTACTCTCTATGACTACTCAAGCAGCAGGAGAACGGATGTTTAACAAAACCTATTTCTTCTGAGTGAAAACATACTTGGAAAATAACTAATGGTCCTAATTAATGGTGTGACACCTGACATTCTACCAGTAATTTTTACCTCAGAAAAAAATAGCATGATTCTGAAGTACAGTTTTACTTTTTCCTCCCGTAAAGTTCAAACATTTGTAATTATAAAGAAAATCCTCTGATATCATTCATGTTCTGAGTGAAGAATGCAGAAAAGGAACATTCACTGAGGCTATTGTCATTCTTATGAGGTATGACTTCAGGAATAAATTCCTGCCTAATATAAAACTGTAAAGATCTTTTCAAAGGATAAGAAGACAACATAAGTTATTGCCAGCTTGGGAGAAAATTTAAAGAGTGATTAATCTGAGGAGTTTTCTTTATGGATACTCTTCTTAAAGTGAAGGTAAAAAAACCCACCCAGTTATAGAAAGATAATTTTCCTGCCAAATACTTTCATTGCTGGAATCTCAGTCAACATGGGAAACTGTTTTTCTCTAAAGAGAATATAGACTTTATTAACTTGGTTTTTTGCTGTCCTGCTTTTTATACTGAATGCTTTTTAACTACTGTAGGCATAAAACTTCTGAATGCTGAACTTTATCACAAGCTGGAAACAGAGAAAATAAATCAGCTACAGCAGAGAAATTTCTGTTGCTGGCAGTCTTTCATCTGACTTCAAGTACAAGATGTCAGATTCTGTCTTACTACCTGTAAAATAATTTATACAATTGCGGTTTCAATAAACAGAATCTTTAATGGCTATGAAGAAGATGAGTTAGAAGACATTACAATTTTTATCACCTGGGTTCTGTCTGACTTACAGAGAGCCTAAATCATAGAAATTCAGTCAATCCACCAGGCAATAACTCATATCCAGTATTAACATGTACATTTACTTTATCTAAAATAATGATTTTTCAGCTTCACATTATTAGAAGCCTTACTTTGTAATTAATCTAGGTAGGCTAGTTGGAATACAAGGGAATAGTACAGGGTAGTCACCGACTACATAATTTAGACACCCATAAGTCTATGGGGACAGATGGGATCTGCCTAAGAGGGAGCTGGCAGGAGGCTTCACAAAGTCACTGTCCTGTTCTGGCTGCCACAGAGTTAGTTTGTGCAGTAGGGGGCACGGCTAGGACCCACACTATACGACCTCAAATCATTGCTGGGGTCAGGGCTTCCTTCCAGCTCATGTAACAGTGGGATGGATTGTGTGTTGTCAGGGGTTTCCATGTGAAGAAAAGCGTGGATTGCTCATCTCTTTTTTGCATGCTCTGTCATTAATATTGTTGCTGTTACTGTTCATTGTCTTATTTCATTGCTTTTTCCAATAAATACCTCTTATCCCAGTGCATGACTTTACCTTTAGTGCCTCAGATTTTCCTCTCCAGCCTGCTACATGGGGAAGGAGGAAGGGAAGGAAGGAAGGAAGGAAGGCAGTGAGCTGTGCATGATTGGGAGTGTTTCAGTGGTAACACTAAATTGGGGAATACCATTCCTAAACCACAGCAGCCACTTTACAATCATTTACCAGCAGACCTGATTTACTGGAGAAGTCCCAGCTGATGGAGTTACCAAATTTGACATCCATCTACAAGACAGTTTGGAAGAAGGATCTGGGTAACTCCAAGCCAGTCAGAGATCGGTGTCCAGGTAAGTCGTGATGAAGATAATGTTGAATGCCATTACATGGCATGTTCAGAATAATCAGAGGATCAGGCTCTGGAAGCATGGGGTTGTGAAAGGCAGGTTCTACTTCACCAACCTGATTTCCTTCCATGTCAAGGTTATCCACCTAGTGGATGAGGGAAAGATTAAATGTGCTATCAACTTAAATTTTAGTTTCATCTCAACATAAGGAAGAAATTCTTTGTATTGAGGGTGGCATAGCCCCGTAACAGGCTGCACGGGCTGGTTATGGAGTCTCCCCCTCTGGAAACATTCCAAACCCACCTGAATGAGTCCCTGTGTCACCTGTTGATCTGGTTGATCCTGCCTTGGCAGGAGGGTTGGACTAGATGATCTCCAGAGATCCCTTCCAACTCTAACTCTGATTTATTTCTTGTTATAAAGTTTGCATTTAACAAAATGTTTCCTTTCTAAAGTTAGTCTCAAACTGACTCACAAAAACTAAGTCTATTCATAATGAAGCCCTGTCCACAGAATAATTTTCTTAAGTAATGGATATGGACCTAAGGAGTTTAAATTTTATGTAGATTGCATTTACAGATCTGAGTGCAGAATCACATCAAAGTGAACCTTTAATTAGCTAGTTGTTCTTCTTTCAGAATTATCAGATTGATCATTATCAAACCTCAGATTAAGTTGCAAATTTACTTCCATCCTATAGTTTCTCTTGCCATGCCTCTTCTGCAAATTCTGCTGAAATACTGTCATCTGATCCTGCACAAATTTAGTGTTCAAATTCTTGTAAAAATTTTCACTTTTACTGAACAATTTGACCTCTTTTGTGCAAGTTGGAAGCTGGAATTTGTATTCACCGGTTTTGCAACTTGCATTTAGACCAATAGTACCTTTAAAAAGGTAAATCCTTCCTTTTTCAAAGAAAGTTTTCTACCCTTTAGAGAAAGAAGATATCCAAAACATTTCCTGAAGTGCTACTAAATCTTTTACCCCACATACAGAAATTGTTTCAGAGCACAGTAAAAGGACTTAGTTTCCAATATTTTCTGCGCTCTTTTTTATTTTATGCGATTGTTACCTTGTACTCACATACAGGGAACAGATCAATTAAGTGATTCTTGTAAGGGAGAAACAAACACTAATCCAAAAATAAACTTAAGATTTCTTAATGACTGTAAGTTATGAATAATAGTAAGAATGGTCAGATTTAACTGTATATAGACTATACATATATAAATTTAAAAAGTCAGTATTTTTGGTACTCCAGTACATAATATTAATATGTGGAATACATTTTCAGGTTTACTTGTTTATTTGTTTTTTGGTTTGTCTAGAGATTATTCAAGATCTTGTACATTTTCTGTCTAGCAAAAAAGAAACTGATATGCACAACATTGCCTGAGAAATTGCTCTATAACCAGGATTTTTTTTTAAATATAAAGCTGAAAAGTTGAAAGATTACATTTTGAACAAGATTTAAAACAAATTTTAGAAAATGTAAAATAAAAATACTCTTGATCATGGCTTTAGATTTGTCTTATATTTTACCTGTGGTTAGCCACAAAGCTTGTATTAAGTTATCCCCAAGATACCAATAGAATACGAGATGTGGACAATTCTTTGTAACATTAACCTATCTGATTTTGGAGTTATTCAGAATACTCCTAGGAATCTGCCTGAAGTCAAATGTGTAAATTGTGGATTTCTTAAAGACTGGAGTTCAGCTCTAATAAAGTCTGTAGAGCAAGTGGAGGGCAGATGCAATTTCTTTGTGAGTTTCCTTGCTTTAGCTGGAGTTTAAAGCAGGGTTCAGCCGCCATTTGTCTTGGCTGTAGGCTTCAATGACTTGCTATAAATTATGAAGTTGCTGGAAAGCTGATAGAGACAGCTGGAATATAAAAAAGTTTTTTAAAGGTCAAATTGATTTTAACAGTTTCCTGTAATCTTCACATAGTAATATTGAAGCTCCCCTAAATTTCTGAATGAGAAATGTCACTCAAATAAGTAAATTCATATAGTGTTCTCTTCAGAGGTCAGGAAGATGCCGTGTTTTGGAGTCTTTAAAAAGCAATATTTTTTACTATTTCAGATAATTAACCAAGTTTATACTTAAGGCTGGCAAGTTTTGGTGTATTTGACAGTAAATTCAGAAAATTCTGTACAGATATTAGAAATCCATAGCTGATATTTTAGAAAATTAAAATGTAGTTTCTGCGTGGATTCTGGCAATAACATACAAATTAAAAAGATTTGCCTGGAATTTTAAGAGTAATAAAACCTTTTGGACTTCATTGGAGTTAAAGAGGAAACCTCAGGTAAGCAATGGCATTGCAAAAACATGGAAAATTTTTTGTAATTTCACTCCTCTCACATTCTTTACAGAAACAAAAAATCATAGTCATAGAGTGATTTTGGTTAGAAAAAACCTGTAGGATCATCAAGACCAACCATAAACCTAGCGCTGCCAAGTCCACCACTAAACCATGTCAAACCATGCCTTCAAGTGCCATATCTGCACATCCAAACACCTCCAGGGATGCTGATCCCCCCATTTCCCAAGCCAACGATTCCAATGCTTGAGAACACTTTCAGTGACTAATTGTTTTCTAGCAGTCAGTGCAGCTTGATGCAGTTACTTATGCTGTCACTAATTACCTGGGAGAAGAGACCAACACCCCCTTGCTACAACCTCCTTTCAGGTGGTTGTAGAGAGCAGTAAGGTCACTTCCTACACCTGTTAAATCCTATTCCCCTTATGTGAAATAGCCCCCTGAACGAAAGGAACATAGTATTACAAAAACATAATGGCAAATCGCATAATACTGTTAATGATTACGTTGTGCCTTTATAAGAAGGTGACATTATTACATTTTAACCAAGAGAAATAAGGTTTCAACATGCCCCACAGACTGAATGATGTTTGGACTTTTTAATGTGGAGTAGTTTTTTGACATAAAATAAAGAAATTTAAACTGACAATTATTAGTGTCTGCTAAAGTAAGAATGAGACGTGACTGTCTGTTTTCAATTTTGATTGACCCTTTGGGTTTGGCCCAAATTTAGAATTAAAATGTCTGTTTCTTCCTCCTTTCCTTCATCATATTTCTAAAATTCAGTTTCAAAAGAAATGTTAATATATTTCAAAGTGGTCATGTATATTGCATTCATGTGTTGCTTTTATCCAAAGGACCATGAAATAACAATTATTTTGTTCTGCAATCAGTAATTTGTCATAAATTTATTTCTAAGAGACAGAAAGGATTAAGTTCTATTTCCAAACGAACTTCCTGTCCATATATCAAACTTCCTTAAGCAAGAGGTAGAAAACCTTTTAGGAGTTCATTCTAGGTGGGAAAAAAACATACCCAATGGACGATAACTGAATTTGAGTATAATAATAAAGGTGTTCATAAGTCAAAAGAAATCCAATACAGAAATTAGGAAATTAAAATTGTATTGTATTCTTATAGAGGTTTATTGAGTAAATCTTGAAGACCAAGTGTACCTACGTTATATTTTCCCCCTTATCAAACTAATTGCACATGGAGCTCAACGGTTGCGCAGACATCTGCACAGAACTAAAAGTGCAACTCAGTTACTGATGTAAATTTCATTTTCCCCAAAGTCAAGTTAGTTTTTTTTTAGTATATTTCTTGACTTCCAGAATTTAATAATTCAGTGAATTGATAGCTATTCTAATAGAAGTCATTAAAGATGCTGAGAAAAAAATGTTCTGACTTGTAAAATTTTTACAGACTAATTAAAATCCTCAGTAGCTGACTAATTTCCAAATACAGACAGGGAAAACAGAAGACACAATCCATTCTTTTCTCCTCTGCAAATAAAGGCTATATGAGTGACGGCAACTTTACTTCAACTAGTTACTTTAATGACACGACATTTTTTACAATGCTTATGAATACTCTAGTGGGAAATATACTGAGGTCAGTGGAAATAACTGGATCCATAAAAATAAATTAAAAATAAGTTTTCAAATGCAAAAACTTTCATTCTTTTGCAAACATGATATTGGAGATCAAAGATACTCTAGGGAAAGAGTAATTTCATAATTCAAATCATACATAAATAATCCAGTAGTATGAAATTGTAGTATTATTCTTGGAAACCAATTCAGTGATTGTTTGCACACTGGCTTTTAACACCTTTAGGTAGCAATTGATTGATCATGATTCGTATAAATATCACTCAACATCTCTAGCTGCTCAGAGATTTTTTCCAGTGAGAAATAATTGCTTTGTTCATCTCTGTTCATCGTTCTTGTTTTCTCTCTCCAATCCACTGTTGTTTATGCTTCTTGGGCCTGAAACTTGCAATGTCTGTCCTTGGTCTCAAGCTGGAAAAGGACTGCTCCATCCACCCACTCTGCAAAGAGAGCATACCAACACCCAACATGAAGCCCAGAGCTACACACCTAGGCATCTAAAAAATATGAGAGCCAAAACTTAAGGCACCACTCTGTTTTTCTCCTTTGTTTAATAAGTCTTTTCATGTCTAGTTTATTGTTATCTCCTTTCTCTGTGGCAGATATGCATACAAGACTATGAAACTAAAAATATACTCATAGCATCAGAAATGCAGGGAGTAGGATGAAATACATTGAAGAATAAAATTACTTCTTTCATATTCAATGAGCCAACATGAATTTTTTTTTTTAAGTGTGTTGGTACCACCTCAGGCAGTAAATAATTTTTAGAATGTTTTTCGTAATTGTATATGTGACGGATTTTGGTTAGCAATAGCAATATTTAGATCACTGCAAGTGAGGCAATAGTAACTATGAAGACGCATTAAATGTACTGTGAGGCATTTGTAAAATACTGTGAGTGAGATTCAACTAGCTTTGAATCTACTTTCTAACCTCCCCTAGTTGTCTAAGCATCCCTTTTCAATCAGTAGGCACTTAATGGGTGTGATCCATCTTACCTTAATCAGTACATCTAAAAGTAGGCTAAGGTGTTTCAGTCATCTGCTTTAGGATGAACTGCACACTAATAATGAATTCTTTTCTACATGGATTACAATGGAAACATCAGGTGACTGGGTAGGATTTTAGGGATACATTATGGGTATTCAGACTTATGGAATTGAAACTCACTTCTGTTTACTCTTTTGTTGGCATATATTCATATATTCAATTGTTAAAGAATTGGATCTCAAGAATTTCAGGATTCTTCTGAGGACTGATGATCCATATAGTGCTTTGACATGTATTATCAAGACAGCATGTTTACACTGCATTTGTGATACACTTAACTTATCCATGAAAATTTGCAACTCAAAAGGATTGTTCCAAATATAGGTGATGTTATTGCAATCACTGCCAGCACAGTAAATTTCCTATCCTGGGTAAGGATCCATCATAGAAGGCCACTATGCTGGTCAGGCAGGACTTACTCTTGGTGAAGCCATGCTGGCTGTTCTGAATTGCCTCCCTGTCCTACATGTGCCTTAGCATGCTTTCTAGGAGGATCTGTTCCATGGTGTTCCTGGGCACCAGGGTTCCTCTTTCTATCCTTTTAAAAGATATGTACAATGTCTCCTGTTTTTCCAATCACCTGGGACTTTGCCTGACTGCCAAGACTTTTCAAACACCATGTCTTGACAGCTACATCAACCAATTCCCTCAGGACTCTGGTGTGTGTGTCTAATGGGGTCCCCATGATCTTATGTACTTCCAAGTTTCTCATGTGGTCATGAACCTGATCTTTAGTTACAGCAGGAGGGACTTTGCTTCTCCTGTCCCATCCTGCTGTCCATCTACTCAAGAGGTGTGGGAGGAGAGGTTTCCCTTAAAGACTGAGTCAAAAATGTTCCTAAGCTGCTCAGCTTCCTCCTCATCCCTTGTAATTAGTTTTTCAACATTGTTTTCCAGAAGACGTCAACCTTTTTGACCTTCCTCATTTACCTATCCTTGTTTTCACCACCTGGGTCTTTGATTCTTTCCATTTAATTTTGCCCGCAAGTTCCACCTCAGTCATCCTGGTCTCTTGCCTTACTTGCCAGATTTCTTGCTCCTAGGGACAGCTAGCTCTTGTGCTCTATGGAAGACTTCTTTAAACATCTGCCACTTCTGTTCTGCTTCCTGAGAGCAGAGTCCTAGAAGATCCAATTGCCCATCTCCTTGAAGAGCTGGCAGGGCAGTTTGCTTTCCTAAAGTTTGGGGCCTAACTTTACTCCTTACCTGACCCTTATCCATGAGGACTGCAAACCACCCGTCCATTTTCACTACCTTAACATCTATTGTCAGCTTTCAACCTTGAGTTAAACATTCCTTGAACTAAACTTTGTTAAAATAAACCTACAAAAAATTCTATAGACATGTGATACATCTATTTGAATCTGCACAAATATTGGGGGGGTTTTCAAAATGGCCTTTTCTTTATATTGCTTCCTGGTAAAATCTTTTATTTCTAGCTTTTCTCACATTGATAGCAAAATCACTTTCAGAATTGCAGAGATTTTTTTTTTTTAAATAAATATAAGTAGATTTTGAAATGCAGCATTTTTTTATTTGGCAATATTAAGAGTCAATAATGTGAATTTTATATTACACTTATATTTTCCACTCTGTGTGTGCATGTGTGTGTGTGTGTGTGCATGTGTGTGTGTGTGTGTGTGTGTGTAAAAAATTATGCTGCTGTGATCCTGGTAGCAATGGTGAGGATACAATGGTAAATCCTTTATGCAGCATAATGCTGTTAGGCGCCGGAATAAAGTTTAATTCCATTAAACAACATCTCATTATTACCTTGTCCTCTTGGGTAAACAGTCCTTCTGCTAGAAAATCTGCTGGGACTGGCATTTCATTGGAATCTGTCTCAGTGACTTTCTGGAAGTCTTTGCCTTATCTAAAGGAATTTGATTCTGCTTTTTTAGATAAAAGACCTTCAAAAGTATATTTTTAGTGTTTTTTCCTTGTTCCTTACTTCTATGTGGCATTTCCAACAATATTATAGCTCATCTATTTCAGCTTTTTTCTTCTTTTAGCAGCATCTAGAAAAGAAATTATATCTGTATTTATGACAATTTAAATCCTGTTTGATCTTTGGAAATTATTCATAATTTTATGTCCATTTATATGTTTCATATAGCTGTTAAATAATTAGTTGGAAATTATTATGTTCAATTATTCACTCATTTTTCCTTCTAAATATCAGTGATAAATTTCAAATAAAAGAAAATTTTTAAGAGCAATCCCTACTAGCAGAGACACAGCAAATAACATTTGAAATGACCACTTGTTAAGTGAACATTATGTGTCACTAAACTCTGTAAAAATTCCAGTCTTCACAACAATTTGCATTACTGCCCAGCTCCATGAAGTATGTTGTGAGCAACACAAGCTGATAAATCACCACCTGGGTATTTTAACAGTCACTCTTGAAAAAAGATGGGGCAGAGAAAAAAAGTTCTTCATTTCTGTTCCTTAATTTCTGTTTTTACATCACCCTAGAAATTACATTTTTTTAAATTTTTCTCAGCCCAGGACCAAACCTTTGGATTGAGTCATTTTGTGACTAAATGTCGCAAAATTTTTAGTCTTCATATTTGAACAATAAATTGTAACCTGTACATGATCCATCATTGAAAGACGCATTGTAAAAATAGATATTCTCAGCTTTTTCTTTAACAATAAGTGAAAAAATACTTCAGGAAACTGCCCACTACAGCATATATTCTCATCTCTCCATAGCAAAACCTTTGTTTCATTCTTTGGACTCTGGAGTGCTCTTGAAGAATCAAAAGTTCATGAAATTATTTTTTCCAAGAAAGAATGGAAACCTAGAGCACATATTTTTTCATTATTCTTAGGGACTGATAAAAAGTTTACTGAATTCTGCAGTGAATTTTATACTGAACGTAATAAGTTTTTAAATAAACCCTTTGTGAAATATTTCATACATACAAATTTTTTGCTTGCTATGTATCATAGAAAAGTTTTTCTTAAGTCTAAATATCTGAGTGGTATTATGAAATTTACCTTAGGTGCTTACTTTCTCAGAATTATGAGGTTTTGTTTGATTTTGGGTTTTTTGGTTGGTTGGTTGGGGTTGTGCATCTGTGTATGGATGGTTGGTTTGGGGTTCTTTTGTTTTTTGTTTCCTTTATATACAAATCAAGCTTTTTGGGGATAGGCTTGCTCATGAAACTCATTTCAAGACACATTTTGATCTTAGGGAAAAGTAGATTCTGCCTCGGACAGAAGAGGACTGGAAGTTCATCCTTTTGGATGGACATCAGAACAATCACAGGCTTCATTCAAGAATGTGATCTACTTCATTGACATTTGTGTAAATGTCTCTAGAAGAGCTTAAGGACATAGCAAGTATTCATCAGCCTATCAGTGTGAGAAAGCATCCTATCACTGTGAGCAGCTCCTCGGACCCAACAGGTCCCATTAGAATTAAATGGAATTTTTTCTCTGTTCCAGTTAGAAAAGGTAGTAGTTTCCAACTGAGCAACTCTGACTGCTTTTATTAATTTAATGATACCCATGAAAATATGGGTTATCTCCAGTAGTCATCAAAGAAATGTTATTCTGCTGTTTTACTGTCAATAATTTTTTGTATAGTTTTACTTCTGGTCTCATATATGTGAACACATATGCAACAATGTAGAATAATTTTATAGATAATGCACGGCACAAAATTTCTCAGACCAGAACCTTTTCAGTTACAGTCTTCTCCCTACAATGAACATATCATTATAGGGAACAAATTCGAACAAATATCAGAGCTTTTAGAAAAATTCATGGATTCAGCCAGCACTGGAAATCCCATCTTCTTTTCTCCCTGCTTTTATTGCTTTATTTGAAGTACATGCAACTAACACTACGTTATTATTTGCTTTCAAGGTTTCAAGGTTTTAAAGTTATTCTCTCACACTGATGTTTTCCTAAGTCCTGTGTCTATATTAAACGAAAACTGCTATAAACAAAGTGCTGCAGATATTTAGTCTTTGGTATTGACAAAATTAAAATATCCAAATTTGGTCAAGATTGTAAAATGGCATATTAATGACTTTTTCCTACTGATATTAATAGAATTACCCTGAGGGGAAAAGCAACTAGGGTTTTGGAAGGGTTATAGGTAACTAAATTTTTCAAATGGTAAAAGCACAGAAGTTTTGAATCAATTTATTCCAATTAAGTGAAAGAATAATTTGCAAGAGAGACATATCAGTCTATCAGACATATTTAGATCATGACAAGAATGCTGACACTTTTTTTCTCTACAAGCTCTCAGGTCTTAAATTTTAATTTTATAATTGTTTTTACTTAAAGCACTGTGATATATTAACACTGCTATATTGGATAAGAATAACATTTCCAGAGGGATTATTATGTTATTATGTTATATAATTATGTTATGTTATATATTATTATGTTCCAAATAAAATTACTTTGGTCCTAGTATCTTCATTAAAAAGAACAGAAGATGTCAATACAATGAATCTACTGAAAAGAAAACCTGCTGATTGTAAGGTATAATTTAAGTGCTCATTACATTGCCTGTTCAGTATATCCAGTGGACCATACCACAGAATTTTTTGATACATGTAAGGCCTACACATGCTTCTGTATGCTTGTAATTGCTACAAGGCACTAGTTGCATCACAATAGCTTCATAACTTTCTAGAAAGAACATATCCAAGAAATAATTGCCATTTAGACCTCTTACATGTAGCTAGTGCCTCTTTAGTTCATATGGTTAATAATATGATCTCAATATTATGATTTTATATCCAATCACAGACACCAGGAAGTTCATATTCTCACTGTCATTTTGCTTTTCTTCTTCTGTTATTTATCTTCTGTTATTTACCCAGCCAGATCTATTTAGACTCACATGGAGAAAGTGCCAGCCTCCTCTTAGTCTTCACTGTTTTAAAGGAAAGAACCCATCCACTCTAAGAAAACCACACAGCAAATCAGTCCAAAGGGCCCCCTCACTGGGTCATGCCCGAATACCCAGGGGATCTGCATAATGTCTTTAATTCTTCAATCTAGAAAAAAGTTTTTCTCTCAAGACTGCTTGTGCTGCGTCAACAGCACCTAATTGCTAACAATCTGATTGCTACAAGGTCCTCTGTAATCCAGACTGTTTGCTCTAACCTGGGTCTCTAGAAATCCATCTGTTCATCTGTCTGTAAATTAAATGCGAAGGTACTTGTGTCAGCATCTTTTTAGTACATAAAGGACCAAGTACTACTCTTCAGCTGCTGCCACAATAAAAAATGACATTAAGGCTTGGATTTTTTTCCACTCAGTATCATTATACTTTTTCTAATAATGCCAGGAAGAAAGTCAGTGCAAAAATTCACTGTCCGCAGGAATCAGAAGTCAGGTGATGGTATGAGGGCAATTAGAACAGTATAAATGAAAGCCTAATTGCTGAAAGAGTATATTACTAGCTACAA
Source organism: Fringilla coelebs (assembly GCF_963513975.1). Taxonomy (NCBI): domain Eukaryota; kingdom Metazoa; phylum Chordata; class Aves; order Passeriformes; family Fringillidae; genus Fringilla; species Fringilla coelebs. The sequence goes on from NC_140031.1 coordinate 40,634,716, forward strand.
GACAGAATAAAGAGTATCCGATCAATAAATATACCAGAAAACAAAAAGCTTAAATGTGTATTTTAGAAAAGGTGGAGCTTTGTTGCATAGGGAGATTAATTTTGCATTCAAATACCATGCTCCAAACACAAATAATATCTGTTAGACTTATATCTCCAGAATACATAATTTATGTCGATGTAGCGCAGAAGTCTACACTATATGTTTTAATTTTCTAAAAGATGAGCAAATCATACTTAATCATTTTACATATTCTCTTTGCTCTTCACATTGCAAATAAGAGCAAATTCAAAATACTGTAAAAGTTGATTCCTGAATAAAAACAATTAATTTAAAACTGTGCAAAAACTGCTACATTTAACACTCATTTTCAGATATTACTATATTTTTTTTAGAATGGCCTGAGAACAACTTCTCATGAGGAAAAATGAAGCAAAAACATGTCAGGAGGGAAAAACAATTACCTCTTCCCCTCTTACTCAATGCTTGACTATAATTTAAAAGTTGATCAGATGATGCATTTTCAACAAATTCAAAGGTATATTTCATGCAATCCAGGGAACATGAAAGATGTTCAGTACAAACAAACTAGCAACTATTAGTAAGTAGAGTTTTTCACAAAAGTTTCTTCTGAGTTACTAAAAAATTTCAAGGAATAATTCATCAGTTACGTATTTACTCCAAAATGGAGTACTTCAGAATTATAAGACAATAAAATCAAAGCCTGGTATAAAAATTTAAAATCTACTCAACACTTAAATTAAAAAATAAAAGGGCAATCAATATGATCATGAAAATATAAACTTTAGATATCTAATTTGGCAATATAGTATACTTAATGTAGAACCACCAAAAAAACCCTTAAATGTTCACAACAAAGGAAGAATGTGTCAGCATACGTAAAGATGATCTGTTAGGTTGGAAAATCCAAAGGGGATCATACTGCTGCCATCCAAACAGGCCTACAGGAATCAGGTAAAGATAGTACTAAGCTGATTTAACTAACTACCTGGGGTTCAGCTCTGTTTGCAGCTCTGTGCTGATCCATGGTATAACGTAATCATCCTGTCACTTGCACGCTGTGTTTTTTCTTCTTAGTAACAGTGAATTTACACCAATTTAGCCCTTCTAAAGATACAGCAGGAAAAGCATATTGTTTTTATAGCTGCTGTTTTTTACATCTTTAAATCTGTTTTTCTCTCTGTACAATTCTATTTTTATGCATTTATTTTCCCTTAGCTAAAGAAGGAAAAATACTTTCTATGTATAGTATCATTAGGCTTATGCAAATCCATTCCCACCATTGCATGACCTGCATCAGCTCATTGTCAGAAATAAATCAGGAAACTTTATTATTTTAGTTGGTACTCTGAAAATAGTAGACTAAATATATATAATTTAATTACATTCTCCCAAATATCCAAAACATTGTCATATAGGAAGGTTTTACTGACACTTTTTTCACCCCAAAATGGACAAAGCAACTTCATAGTACCTTTACTCAAATTTATTAAAGGGAAACAAGTTCCTGGATGGAAGACTATCTGCTAGCTCCTTGGAAAATTCAAGATCATTGTCCTTCCTTTCAACAGATCTAAAGTCCTGTCTTTTACACATATGCAGGAGGCACTGAAGACCTTAATGATAAAAAGCTCCCTTTTCTCGGCTCAGATGTATAAAGTTCTTAATATATCCCATCCAACTAAATTTAAGGAAAACCATTAAAATGTAAAATAAGATTATTTTGCAAGGAGTGGACATTGCAGCCGTCAGAAATTTATCATGATGTGTGGACACAGTAGGAAGCAACAATAAGGACAAAATATAACCTGTTTAACATAAGAGATTTTCAAGAGTAATCTCAGTGAACCTGTTACTAGTCTTTCAAGCAATAATGATTTCCTTTTTCAAGGCCAATTCTTGTTAAAAGGGCCAAGGTTATAGGGCTTTTTGCACAAGATCAAAAGGGTGTGATTTTCTCAAGTATATTAAACTTGGCCTAGTCAAAAGTCTGTAATTAAGTATGGTCAGGAGAAGTTTAAGAAGGCTGAGTTCATGCTTGCTTATGGTAAGAGGTGTGAATGGGAAATTTCCTATATCAAATATGATTGCTTTTAGCACTGGGCTAAAAAAAACCCCAAAGTTAGGCCTTAAGGATTACATGAAATCTTTTAGAGTGATTTAAAACTACAGAGATCTAGAAACAGTTGTACAAAGATGAAAACTGTAAAACACACGTTCCAAAATCCATCCCCCTCCCTACTTTGCCAACACATTTCAGTGTAAAATATAGTTCTTTGCCCAGTAAGATGAGTTTTTTAGAGCATCTTTTACAAAAGATGCTCTAAAAAAGAAGAGCATCCTCTCAGTAGAAAGAGCTCTAGCAATTATAATACTTTTTAAAGCTTAATTGTATAGCATTAAAAATAGCTGATTTTAATGAGAAAAGCCCTGAAGCATGTAATATCTTCCAAACTTCCACCACCTTCCAATTTACCTTTCTAGGAATTTCCTTCCTGCACTTTCTAGCCTCAGACTTCTTCCAGTGCTATAAGTATCCTACATTCTGCTTTGGGAGATCTTTTACTTCCCTGACACCCATGCCATTAGATAGATTTTTGCGTTTATATGTAAACCGTAGAAAATTCATAATGGAAGGAAGAATATGAGGTGTTTGGGAGTGTTGGACGTTTTCAAAGCCAGTTTTGATGGAGATTTGAGTGACCTAATCTACTAGAAGGGGTCCCTGCCAATGGCAAAGGAGGTCTGTATTAGATAGTCTTTGACAGTTCCATCCAACCCAAACTATTTTATGATTCTGTGATTCTAGTACTTTTAAACGTTGCATTCTCTTTCAGCAGGATTTAAGCCTCAGCACATTAACCCAGATCTGTTACTGATCAATGTTGCAGACAGCTACGTATTGTCATTTGTAGAAAATTCAGATCAAAATTTAAAAGTTTGAAACTTGTGTTTCGATACCAGAATTAAAATGGTTTGGATGATGTTTGGGTATCATAGATCATTCAAAGAGAGCTTATTTGTTGTATGACACAGAAAAACTTTGGCAATATTGTGTTTTTTCTCCATGTGTCTGATGCTTTGTACGGAGCTGCACCTAGCAATTCTATCTTTTGTGCATGTGACTTTAGCTAGAGTTATTTTAATTAAGAATGTATGTCTGTGTTTGTATGTCCCACTAACTGTAAGAATCAACATATTGATGTTAAAGACTTCCACAATTATGTTATTAATTATCTATGTGATAATTATATGATATATAATATAGATATATAATATAGATATATAATATAGATATAGATATATGATTATATCTATATGATATCATTTTGATATGAGTGCCTAGGGCAATCTCAAAATCTTAACAAAAGAGTTTTTTGTCTGCATAGGTCAACAACAGCAGAACTATATCATATCTTGATACTTGTATCATGGCAAGAGAAAAAGATGAAAAGATGAATACATGTATAGAAGTCCATAACAATAGTTTAGAATTTTAAGAATGTAAACTAATAAATTGGAAAAATGCAAGAACCCTAAAAGCTAGACTCAGTTTTTTTCTCATTGATATAATTTCATCTGTTAATTCTCTTTGGTACCCCTCTTTTCATCTGTAAGTTATGTAATTAAGGTATTATAAACTAACATATTTAAATGCTTTATAATTTAACAGAAATATTTCAATATTTTTCTCATATAAGTTGGTTTATCAGTTACTCTCACAGAGCTCTCAATTAGCAAATCTAAGCTCCTACTAAATTGTTGCTTTATGAAAAGTAAGCATAATTAAATTGACTGATAAGAAGGTTGTAGGTTGTTTTCTTGCTCACCTTGTTATTATCTGTACTAAGTATAGTAGTGCTTATAAACATCATGATTACAGATTTCCTCTTTCCTAGGAAGAAGCTTAAAACTCTAGGAACTCTGAGTTTACAGGAGTAGAGGAATACAATCAGAATTTATGTATTCATACATGTATCTTTTCACCAGGCTGAAATTAGGATTACAACTTCTGTTTCAATGGAAACTCAGTAGCCTCCTAAAAGAATATTTTTAAGGTTCACCAGAATTTGTAAGTTTTACTCTCCTTTTGCTAAAGTGCTATATAATTACCAATGTGAACACAAATACACTTCCTCTGCTACTGCCTTTCACTAGAGAGAAAGATAGGGACGTTGTATTTAATTCAGTTAGAGCATTTTTGTGACTGAAACAAAGTAAAACTTACATGACTGAAAGATTTTACTGCTGCCAGTAGGATTAGTTTGACTGCAGTTCAAGTAATTATGCCAGTTTTACTCTTCTACTGCTACAAGCTATTTGTCTAGCCTAAATTCCATGCTTGCTACTGGCGGACTTTTTATTAGGCCTATTTTACATGGAGATAAATAGAGGGTCAGAGAGGATTAGTGATTTGCCTAAGGCAAACAACTTTCACTAGTACACAATTCAAAAATAAGCAAAATTAAGAAAATTTATGTATCATTCTCTTCACATGAATAGTCCCAGAGAGAAATCTCAGATTTCTGTAGCATTTTGAAAGCATTTTGAAACACTCCCACATGACAAAGGAAAATTTAGTATTTGATTAAGACTTAGGCTTGTTTTTATGTGACTCTGAAAACCAAAACCAGAATTCCAAATGTTGTAATTATCATTCCTGAATTAGAATAGATTTTTATTTTCAAAATCAGTTTTGTATAAATTATTCACTTAGATATTTTTAACAATTTTCAGTCAATAAAGTTACTTTACAAAGACTGAGATTCAAATTTCACAATTCAGTAGGAATATTAACATTTGACTCATTCTGGTTCCTTCCAAGCTGCTTCAAAATCCATGTGTTCAACAACATTTGTCTAGAATATGACTATTTGCTTTTATTATCCCAGTATTAAAATATTTATTAAATTACCCTCTTCTGCCTTTAGTAACGTCATTATTTAACTTAGAGGAATCTTTGTGTTTTATCACACAAACTCATGATTGGCATATTTTCTTGTAGAATGCTTCTACCTTACTAGGTCTTCTCACCTACTCCAGGTTCCCACCAAGCTTTACAATAATTGTTTGAATTGCTTTGATTCCCTCACACTTGAGGCTTCATGTCTGAATCAGATGATAATTCAAAGTGAAAATAATCCTAACGATAACCTGATCTGCAGTTTCTGTTTGTGATAATCATCAAGTTACCTATCATTCTTTACATTCAAAGTACTCACCTCTTCCATACCTCCTGTGTTAAATTTGTGCTTCTCAAAAATTCAGTGTTTTGTCTACAGTTAACTCCCTTTGTCTGAAAATTAATTATGCCCCCTATTTGTGCAAAGTGTGATCTGAGTTTAAAGTCTGCTTCCTTTTGACTTTTCATTTGCTACATGTTATTGAATTGGATTGAATAAACTAATGTACAATTTGACTGATTTCAGCATCGTCTCAGGACAGCTGTAGAGGATTGAGAAACTGCTAACCCAAATCATACCTTACCTGTAATAGAAGTAATTAATTTCATTTAAATTTTATTATATATTGATAATCATGGGCTCTGATGTATAAGTAAGATGGAAACAGACTTTTTAGTATGGCCTGCTGTGACAGGACAAAGGATAATGGTTTTAAAGATGGTAGATTTAGACTAGGTACAAGGATTAAGCTTTTTGTGATGTTGGTGGTGAAACACTGAAACAGGTCTCCCAGGGAAGTAATAGATGTCCCATCTCTAGAAATATTCAGTCAAGGTCCAGCTGGTCAAGCTTCTGTGCTACCTGATATAGTTGAAGATGTTGCTGTTTATTGTATTGCTTACTACATGACCTGTAAATGTTCCTTCCAAACTGAATTAATCTATGAGTCTAGGGTTCTATGATTCTAGGATATTATACATCTGTTATTTCATTAAGTATACGTTTTCCATTTGCTACCTCCCTTTCCCCTGTTCTGACACTCATTTGCTTATTGACATTATGATAATATGGAATAACATGGTAACAGAGACTCATTTTCCAATAATGACAAGTGGGATTTTTTTTCCTACAACTTTTCCATAGCTGCCGTGTCTCTGATGAGATTTGGATGATTGTATGAGATTCCAGCAGAGGTGGGAGATGAGCCATTCGTGGTGGACTTGGAGAGGGCTCTGAGCAGCCTGGTCTAGTTGATGTTCTTGTTTCCTCCAGGAAGGGTTGGCTTGTATGACCAGCCAAAACTGTTCTATGATTGCATTATTCTAACTTCATAAAGTAGCTCTCCACCTGGAGTACTGAGAAAGAGTTGGATAGGGAAGATATGCAAATCAGATACATTTTAGCTGGCAAATGTATTTACCAATCTGGATTTTTCCTTAATCTTGTCTCAGTGTCAAAATGATTCTGACCCAGCAAACTGCACAGGTATAAAAAAAAGGTTCTGATGAATCAGCTAGCTTTTCAGCCTTTGTGCCAATGAACTGGGAGTGTTCAGCAGCAGACAAATTCCAACTTTAGTGTTTTTAAAGCAATATGGGAGAAAGCGCTGAGTCGTTTTATTACCATGCTCTAAGGAACATTCTGCAACTTTATTGGCCACCATCAATTGCTTAATCTGAGATGGGAAAGTAGTGAGGGGAAAAGTTTGGTGATCTTGCAGAAAAAAAAAAACAAACCCCTGAAGTTTTGTCACAAGCACAGTAAGCAGAGCAAAATGTCAATAGGTAAGGATACAAAAAATAAGTTCATTTGTTTCTGGTACTATTTTTAAGGCAAAAGGAATAGAATTGCATGATACAGGATTTTATTTGGTTTCACAAGAATTGTCAGCATAGTCAGAGAATTTTATCCATAGATAATACAAATTTTCTGATTTTTTGTTCAATAGGTTTATGCAAACTGATGCTTAATGCAAATGTTGAGTCATATACAGACTCTGTGGTTGTGGCAATACAAACATATATATATACCTTTATTTCACACAAATTTTGTTTCATGCCCTGGACTCCACATTTAAATTGAATGAGTTTTTATTGTCATTTTTAACTCTATAAACTCTCCCCTCTAACACATAGTTAAGCTATAAAAGATTTGAAGGGGATTTAATACCTTTTTCTTTTGAAGAAGAGAAAATGATACAGGGTCAAAAGTGATGGTGCAGCCCCTGATAAAAGTATTCCCTAAAAAGACACTAATAAGTACCCTTTCTAAGGAGAATCTAATTCGCAGAAAAAAAGCCAAGAACTGATTAAAGGTCGTCTGAGAGAATAACATGCGACTGAATAATTTAATATAGGCTGTATTTTTATATAATCTAAGTTTCCAAATTGGGAATTAGAAATTGCAGTGTAAAAGAAATTGTGTTTTTGTACTGTTAAGGGGAAAGGTACACGCAGGTCAAGTATAAAGGACCTTTTATTCAGAAAGTGACTGCAACCCACACATGAATAACTGTCAAATTGACATTCCTGTGACTGGTGATCCAGCTGAGGATCTTGATCCACTTATATACCTTTCTCAAATGCCAGTACTTTTATGTGAGGTGATGGCCTATGGTTAAAGAACAAATCATTGATGGATTACGCACTGCATCTTCTCTGAGCTGGAACTGCAAGGAGAATCTTGTCAGACAGTATTGCATGTGAACTTATTTCATGAGCTACAGTTCTTTGAATGAAAGATTATGGGAAAACCTTTTTTTTTTACTTGAAATTCTCTTTATTAAGAGAGGAAGTTATAGTACATTTAGGAGCTCGTTCTGGAGCTGTGTCAGCATTGCTGAGCGCATGCTGAATCAGCAAAGAAAGGGAAATATTTTCTTTTTATTTTTCTATGCAGTGCCAAAACTGAGAGGAGTTAAAATGTAAAGGAATCATGATTTCCTACTCAGACCACTTTATGAGTCTTTATGACTAGTTTTTCTGAAGTATGATTTGCAAGTCTTTGCCTTCAATCACCTCCAAAAAGGTGTCAAAGAAAAATAACAGTGCCACAGACATAGGCTGCAATAATATTTAAGGCACAATCCACAATTTTGGATCTAAAATATACTGCATGAGATGAGCCATGGAAAAAGGTATCAGAATCCTGGAAATTCAGACTTCAACAGATATACTAGTAGGAACACAGTATTCAGCAAGTTGCAATCTATCAATGAAGTGTTCAATCCACTTGTCAATTTGTACAGTTAAAAGCGAATGGGAATAATATGCCCAAAACCAGTTTAAAGATGGACATTTTAAATAATTTTGATTTTGTATGCAACAACACAAACAGCAACATGCTGGATAACAATAGATATTAATTATGTCATGCATAGTTTTAAAATAATTTTAGTTATTGTTAGTAACTGAATAGAGTAATTGTAGATAGTTATAAGTAGATACTGGACTACATTGTGCATTCACATACAGTTATGCAGAAGATAAAAGTAGAATCAAGCAGAAAGGGTCAAAAGGGAGGGAAATAAATTAAAAACAATCAAATAATCAAAACCCTTCCATACTCAAAAAAAACCCAACCAACAAAACCCACCAAATTACAAACCTACTCAAATATCCTTAGTCTATATTACTATGTCTTCAACACACTTCCTGAATTAAAAAAGGATTTTATTAGTACATGGTTCCAAATCTCAATAAACTAGCTTTTTTGTTATGCAGCTTATCACTAAAAACAAAAAATGCTGAATTACAAGTGCAGGATGATAGTAAGTTGCTGGTCCAAGCTTGATGGCTGGATAGCAGAGCTGATCTAGAAAATTCAATCAAAATTGATACAATATGTTTCAGGGATTTATATTGCTTCTTTCTGTGCTGTCCTGGCTTCAGCCAAGCACAGGTTAAGTTTTCAAAGCTGGCCAAAACACAAACAGAACACCAAAGATGATCACTGTTTTCCTTCAATTTATTTTTCACCATCTTTAGGAAATAACTTCAATAAAAGTACTTTTTGTCTTGGTTGTTATTACTTAGACTAGCGCCTTCCAAACATCTGAAAACAAAAATGATCCCCTACTTTTAAGGTCATTGAGGTCATCATATATATTTGTTCATTTTTTGTTTTAATTTTATTGGTTTATGGGTTTTATTTTATGATTCTATAAGCAACTAGTGACCACTCTACTATGCCCACAACTTTCATACTACTCAGAATAATAATACCACTTACAGAATTCAAAAAAATATTCTGAAAGTTTTTCATACAGTTTTCAGAGCACAATAGTTTGCTTTCCACACAATAGACAATCTACTGCAACAACAGGTGGCCTAATACTCTTTACAATCTCTCTTTTAATCATAAAGGTAGCAGAGTAGGATATACACAATAGTCGTTATCTTCAGCATCCATGCAAGCTCACATAGAACAAGAACACTCCTCATTTGACTTCGACAGTAACAGCATATCAGTGTTACTCCATCATGTATTGGACTCCCTATGGATGCTCAAATTACTTTTTTTACTATGACACAAATTTTAAGGAAAATTAACTTCTACATGCAGCACAGCTTGTTCATTTTCAGCTCAGAACTTTCCCCATGAGGTTCCTCATCCTCTACCCCCAAAAAGATTGATGAGGTTCCTCATCCTCTACCCTCACCACCATCCCCAAAAAAATAACCAACCTCCAACTTCTTGTTGGACCAGAAGAGACTAAGTGGTTTGAAGAAATAGGTATGGCAATAGTCTTTAACACACCTACATGCTATGATTCTTGGAGTATCCGGCACAGGGGCTTGGTGAGCAGTCTACAGCCTCAGGGGGATTACAGAGACATGGAAGAACACCTTTACAGAGGGAGTGCTGCTATGAAGACATACTGAGTCTTAAGGAAAGACAGGGTGGGCAGTCATGGAAAAGACTAGACTAGACAGCCACTGAAGGTCCTTTCCCACCGAATTTTTAAACATGTCATTCTTCAATCTGTAATATTTAAATTTTTTGTTTTGTTTTGTTTGCTAAAAATCTGGTTTAAGTACTATGGTAAGTGAAAGAGGCATTAGCAGAGAAGAATGGGAATATCTGGTTGTGGAAGCATGAAAAGCAAACGAGGGAATCTAAGCAGAGGATGTGCCAAATGAAACTAGTTCAGCAGATCATCAAGATCACAGCATGTTTGCAAGTAGTTTCTAAAGCTGTGGGGTTTTGACAGTGGGAATACAAAGTACAAGCTAAAACAAGAATCAAGCTATAACCAAATAGTCAGGACCAACTAAAAACCAGAATCCATTAGGAAATCAAAGAGCAAAAGACAAATAACTACAATAGATTTAGAGCTACAATACACCCCTGAGGAAGATGAAAGACATCAAGCCATCTAAAAAAATGAAAGTGTATATAAATATATAAATATTTATATATAATATAAATATATATATTTATATAAATAGAACCCATTTACATCCTTGTGGAAGCAAAGGAGTTAGATTCAGTACACAGTACACAGCTCTTCCATGCACAGGTATATATAAGTTGCCATTAATTGCCAAGAAGAAAATATGCATGAGAGTGCATGTAGGGAATTAGTAACTGACATATAAGCTTTAACTCAGGAGAAGTCAAATTGTTTTGAATGGAATGAGAATATTTTTGAGCATCAGAATTCTAACCAGTCCTAAAGGGGAGGATGACACAGACAAAACAAAACCGTAAGGATTAGTGTCTATGGTAATATAGCAGGAGGGCTGAATAAAGGGGTAAATAATAACTGAGAACAGTATGGGGGACCATAAACTGGAATTTGTGCTAAGCTTCTATTCCAATGCTACACTCACATCTAGAGAAGACTCTTGTATTTTATATTGTTTCTAAAAGGAAAAGTTCTGTACAGATAGATATTCCTGAAAGGCTGACAATAATCAAGATTTTTTTAAGGTTTGGATTTGGAACAACATGGAAAGCTAAGTTTAAATCTTTAATTATTTGAAATTTCTATCATATAGTAATATTTCAGAATTTTCTCAGATTGACAACCAAACTCAATAGATGAAGCCTTTCAAATTGTTATGTTTTGTCCCTTGTTCCAGTCTTCTTTATCATGAGGTTTCAGTTTACAAAACATTATACAGTGATGAGAACAATATAATTGAGACCTGTTTAAGTCTAAAGATCTCTACAGGTTTAAATTATTGCAAAGCTATAGGGCAAATATCTCTACACAATTAGAACTCTCCTTTTTACTTTTTCATTTAACAAACTGGCCCCACTGCAGTTGTGCTAGAATTACATACCTAGAAACACAATAGCAGCACAGCACCTGTGTATTGTTCAATATGGGCATCTGAAGACAATTAGTAACGTGAAATTTGGATGCATAAAAAGGACACATTATTAGAAAATAAGTTATTAGAAAAAATTCTTGAGGGAAGACCATTTAAAGATGTCATAATAAACACATCTGATAATATGCGAGAAAAAGTAGAACAGTTATTGTTTCATTTTTTCCCACCATTACCTTATTAACTCATTTGATTTAAAATTAAATATTGCTATGACATTGTTTCCTTCAAATTTGCATTTTGCCATTTAATTATAACCTAACTCCATTTTTTTTTTCAGTGGTTTACTACTGGTTTTGGCTTCTTCCCATTTTTTGTGTTTTAATTGAAATAGTTTTCCAACATTTTTTCATAATGCACTAGAACTACTAACATAAGGCATTTGTATAAGGAGATAGCACAAAAGCATGAGTGACCTTCACAACTGAAGTGAAGAGAATATTGAATTTGTCCTGTGTTGCAGTCTTAATGGTCAGTGCATATTTTTATTCTTGAGCATGGAAAAACCAATGCACAGCAGGACTATGGTGTTCTCATTCTGTTTTGAGTATACTTAAGACACAACATTGCTTATTATCTGCAGCATCTTGCCTTGACATTTCTAATGTAATTTCCTCTGACTTAAATCTGAGGTTTTGACTTAAACAGGAGCTCTGAAACTCCTGCTCTACAAGATTCATAGACAATGAGATTATAAAAATATTATTATTTCTCTTGTGTTTGTAACATTTTTCATATATTTTAATAAACACTCAGCTGAGATATTCTGGAAGAAAATAATTTATAATGTGAATGTCTACAATAGTTCTACATTCAGTATCAAAATTCAAATAAAAACAAACAAAAATGCATTGCAGTGGTAACAGCATGGATTTTTTTCCTACAAGTACTAGAAAATTGTTATTAAAAAGCATGGGTTGCATGCATACACTTTCTAGCTTAAATAATGGGATAAGCATGAAATTTTACCTCATGAATTATTCATGAAGCTGAATATGACAGAATTGAGTTTTCCTTCCATCGAGCTATTGTATTAATTTTATTCATAACCAGAAACAATGCTTTTAGTAAGTTGTTAATTCCACAAGGAGAAAATGTGGCTTATAACATACTTTTAAACCTGCAGGATCTATAGGTTTAGAAAAGCATGACCTATGCTGCAAGGAACCTTAAGAAAGCTCAGGGATTATTTCTTCTTTCATGGAAAAGGATCCACAATTTCACAGATAAAATGGAAGAAAAAAACCTTAGAATTTGATTCTTGAGGGAGCTAAGGAGAAACAAGACATAACTGCTGTTTTAAAGTCACATTTAATGAAAAGAGAAATAGATTGCAATGGACTTGGATTCCATCCAGTCTTACTGGCACTCAACAGCTGATGCAAGTACACATCATTTTAAAACAGAAATGTTTATTGAAAGGCAACTTTAAGAGTATTTTCTGGAAAAATTATCTCCTAGCTTACTTCTCTACACAGTGCTTCAAAGAAAAAAAGGTCATCTGTCCCTTAGAACAGCTACAACAAAGCTTTTTGTAACATTTTTGTAATGTGAAAAGCATTTTGGGACATCAGGTGGGCTCTTCAAGAGGATATTTGTTGAAATACCTCGGAAAAATTGGAATGCCTTTTTTCTACTCGCTTAAAGGCATAGTCACTTGTTAATACAGTAACTGGCAGCACTTAAAATTAGACCTAATTTAAAATAACTCCAATTGTAAATTCTCTTGTAAATAGGGGCAGCATTTTTATCAGCAGAAGATGAAGAACACTAGACAAAATATTTTTAGCTGCTGGAGTTCTACTGAAATTCTTTGAGCAATATAACTTTGAATTGTATATCTTACAAGCACATTCATCAGAATAGATAAAAAGATCTGTGGAAATAGGACTCCTCTTTTAGAAGTCTTTCAAAAAATAGGCTCTATTTATCAAAATGGGCAAAGAAGCCAAAATATAGAAGAAAGTAGGAGAAACCTAATGCAAAACATATTAAATATATTCACTTTGGCAATGCTTTAAAATCCAAGGTAAATCCTGCAAGCAGAAAATATATTTTAAATGATATTCAATGAAAAAATATACTCTCTTTAAAATATTGTTTTTACTCAAGCTATAAGAGAAAGTTAGTGTAGCCTTTCTCCAAAAACAGAATGTAAGAAAACAACATTTCTTTTCAAAAATGTCCTATTAAAGCAATCTAGAAACACCTGAGATGTTTAAACTGCCAAAGACTGATAAGACATGCCAAGGAGAAAATTCCTCTGTGGATGGAGGAACCACACCACGTGACTAGAACAGTAAAAAAGGGTTTCTCTGCATTCTATTACAGCTCTGGAACAATGACTGAGCTCATGGTCAGCATAATGGGCAAAAGACACACATCCACAGCTGCCAGCCTAGGAGGGCAATATATGAAAAGAGCACTGAGGAACTCCATGCATGTGAGCAAACCCCGAGTTCATACTCTGCAGGTTTGATATGCAGGATGTTGCCGTCCGGCTCTGAATAAGTACCTAAATTCCTGCAGTACTCTTTTTCACACATCTGCTTCTAGGATATTTGAAAGCATCAAGCAGGTACTAGCCTTTCCAGGAGGCAGAATGTAATCATTGCCATATGCCACAAAGCATACTTTTCTAGGTGTTCTAAAATATTTAAAATGCACTGTTGAACTGTAAGTCTTCTTTCGGTGCTCACAAACTTCAAGAAATGTACTTTTCAAAGTATCTTAAAAAGCTTAGTGTAGCAGTCTCGAAAGTCAAGTCCTTGTCAAATTCAAATTTGCAGGCAATTTTTTTCCCCTGTTCAGATTTATTATTTAAATTGGTTTACTCATAAATGATCACATCAACATTTAAAATACCATCAGAAAGACTTGACAGAACATTTTTGTGAGACAAAAGAGGGAGAGGAATAGCCTATCATTTGCCATATGGACAGAATGATATATGAAGATCTAAGATTTGGGTATAGATTGAGCACACTTGGCCCCACATGTCAAGCACAGCTGCCTAAGGCCAGATCCATGTTGATGTACCCACTTCTCCTCTGAATACATGACACTATGGAGTGCAGGCATCTGATCTGCACAGCTTGGTGCTACTTCTTCACATCTTTCATCAAGCTTTCTATTGTGTTTTTAAGCACATTGGAGAGGTTTCAAATTAAATTCTTTATGATTATTAGTGCTCATCTTATGATTGTTTCTCTAATACACTTTTTTTAGAGTCTCAAGGATTTCATTGGATCCTGAACCCTGAATTAAACTTTTTGCAAACACCAAGATAATTTTTTGGCTATTTGCATTTGCTTTAGCCACATCTACACTTACAGATTTTACCTCACAAAAAAGTCTAGGTTGCTATCATTTTGACCTGTGGGAAAACCATTTGTTAATAAGTCAAAACCAGTATAATGAATCAGATAAGGTATATAGCACAAGAAAATAAAATCTGCCTTCCAGATAAGACAAACCTATAGGCTGAGTTTCAGAACTAGGATATAGAATCTTTGTTTCTATCCTTCCAAAACATATATTTGCAACTGGAGTATGTTCCAAGTTTCAAAATTCAGATGTAATATTACTTGCTTATGGTCCAGCTATTCAGTAAAAAATTCAGGTGGGAAATATGACTAAATTTCCAATTGATCCAATGTCAGTTTGAATATGATACCTAGAGACCTGCCCAAAATACATCTGATTATCTTCACAAAGAAGCAAAACACCAAATTACGCTGTTCATAAGAGAAACCTCTGCTAAGGATAAAAAAGATTTTATTAGAGTCAGAAATTATCTATAAGCATCTTCATGAAACTCAAATAGAAAAATGTGTTGCACTGAATAAATGGACAAAAGCACATTGGTTAAATTATTGTCTTCATCTTATTTCAAACAAGTATGTTCTTTCCTTGTGAGACTACATTCTTATTTAAAGCCATCCCAATTACCTAACATCCTGATTACTCTTCAGTGTTGGATTTTAATATTTTGTTAAACAGTTCAAATTGCTGGATTCTGATTCACAGAATAATTTAGACTGGGAAGGAGTCTTGCAGGTCATGCAGACAACACTTCTGCCTAAAAGAGGACAGCCTTCAAACTTAGAAGAGATTTCTCCTTCTCAAGTTTAGAGAACCTCTACATTCTTCATTCTCTACATTCAGGGCAATCCAATACAGACCTTTTATGGTGGAATTTCCTATCCTTACCTAAGCATAGCATCCTGTGTTGTGCCTCTTGTCTCCAGCCTCATGAAGGACATCCTCCAGGAGAGTCAGGCTAATCTTGCCCATAAAGACCTATTAGAAAGCAAAAGTCGAACCCAAAATTTGCAATCAGCCCACTTCTCTTTAGGTTTATATCATTCTAGGATCATACCAAGCATCCTCAGCTTACTCCCCTATATAATGTTTTCCAGCCCTCAAACCACATGATGGCCCTATATTACAGTTTCTTTGGTTTGTCAAGGTCTTCCTTCTACTGAGGAGTCACAACATCCTTAAGATGCCCTCCCACAAGGGCTGAATAATACAGAATCATTTATTCTTGTTATGTTCGCTGCAGTGCATGCTTGAGTGTGTGTATGTGTATAATATTTGCATGTGTAAGCGTACATACATATTTAAGTATACAGCATATATTCACACACACACACAATAAGTATGTCAGAATTCCAAGGTAAATTTCCAGTGAATAATTATTCAGAGGACATCTGTATTAAGGTTCAGATTGCATTACTGTTGGCATTGCGAACCATCATTGAGAAGTGAAGAAAACAAAGGTAATGGCATTAGAAAGGAATGATAGGTTGCTAAAGGGATTGTCACATTCTAGACAAAGGAAGACTCACCACACTGAAATTTAGCATAAGCATAAAACACATCACAAATTGGACTCTGCACACTCCTTTAATATGATATGTGTGTGCTGAAGGACCAGGAGGAATATATGGATGTATTAAAAAAATAAACAACTTTACATTATTGGAATTATTCCAAGAGAGTCTGATTCTGACCCCAAATATCTTTAAGGCCTTCACTTTAAGAATGGGAATCACAGAATCATACCATAATCTGGCTTGCAATGAACCTTAAGGATCATCCCAAGGTCTCCCAAGCTGTATGTACAGAGATCAAGACTGGTCAGAATAGCTGTAACATCTAGGGGAGCTGAATGTCTGAGAGTAACCACAGGAATTTAAGAAGGAAGACCTGGTGGATTCCTTTCCACCCCCACTTCAGTGTTAGCAGGGTTGGTTTCTGTGTTTCTCCAACAGCATAAAATGAAATAAATTTCTAAGTCTGTATTGTTATGGTGTTCCTTATTGACTAGCAAGTGTCACTGTGGTTATGTATAGAGACACCAAGACTTTACAGATCTCCTATATTTTCTCTTCCCACTGTTGCTGTTAATGAAATATTTTGCTTCTACTGGAGTCTCAAAGCAGATTAACCACAGGCTGAAAATGAAGTATTCTGTAATGGACCCCTCAAAGTAGTTCTAGCCCTTTAAAAGCAGATTTATAAAATCCTGAATCCCTGAAACAGCAAGGTTAATACATTTCAAGGATCTATTTTGGATCCAAAAGATAGCACACCAAACAAAATATTCAAGTGATACTTTTCTGTGAAAAGACACGGCACTGCTATTACCTGTTTGTATATTTGCATTTTTCAGAGACTGTGAATTCCCTCTAAAAGGATGCAATACAATGTTGAAAGAATTATAGCAATGAACAAAAAATCTCTGTGGTTGTGTGAGAGACACTCATCAGTAGCACTTTGGAAATTAATTAGCAGATTAAATTTAATTTCCAGTAAAGAGATTTGACTATGAATACAAGTTCATTGTCTCTTCCAGACATAATTTTTCAGGTTTTCTCAAACAATAAAAACAGGGGTAAAAGCTTGGCATACTTTCCTGGTTTTCCATTGTTTGAATTCTGGAGAAAATTACATATATTTATGTAAAATACAATATCTTTGAAAGAAAAAGGAAGGCTATATTAGGATATTGTTTCAAATTATATTACTTTAGCTCCAAAAATTGTTTCAAAACTATGTCTGCAATTTGTAAGGTCTTAAATTGAGTTCCTTTATTGCAAGTCTATGGTTAACATAATTTTAATTTTTGCATAGCCTTATACAGCTTACATACAATATAGAGTCTAACTTCCATGTTTGTAACATGGTCTGCAGAAAATGATTGTCTTATTCTGAGATTTACATTTACCTCTATATTTTTAATATCAGGAGGCTTTAGCTACATTAACATGTAAATGAGTGCTTTAACTTTCTAAGCTTTCTTTAGCAACTAGAGTTTCTTGTGCATCTGTTATTCAAGAGAAGATCTCTACTTACATACTATTTGTGGTCTCTCCAGATAAAGGCTTATAAGACATAATTATTAATCAATAGCATTGATGACATATTTTTATCTTTTTTTATTATATATTTTTAAAAAGGTGGAGAAGAAAAACTGTAATCAGTAGTTGCATATTTTTTCAAAGCCAGAGATTTAGATTTACAAATTATGAGCCTGCCTTAGGTTTTTTTCTCCTTCCTTGGCTTTCAGTCCTACCCATCTGACACCTCTCAAGAAATGAAGAACATGTTAATGTTTGTGCTTCTTCCAGTTAGATTTTCCAAAGATTTAACACCTTAATGATGAATGCATCCAATAATCTTGGAAACAGAATAAATTAACAGAAAACATGGAATATGTACTTATTTAACATCTTCACTGTGCTTGCTTTTGGCACAGAAGTTAAAAAGCCATCCCAAAATGATTGAGGAAATATTTGCAATTTTAAGTTAGCAGCAAATTTTTATTGATAAAAGTGAGATATTCTACCTCTTTATCAGTCCCATTCTGGCATTTTTTTATTTACTTGCTTTATATTCCAGAAAAAATAGGAGCCTCTGCAGCACACACTTTATACAGCAATGCCAGTTCTGCAGCAAATAATGGCTATAAAACTGTGTGAAGCTCCATTGACTCCAACAGAATCTGCAGGGGTGGACACATCTGCCCAGTCAGATCAGATTAAACTAGCTCTGCTAAAGCAAAAATGTCAATGACTTAAGAAAGGACAATTTCCAGTATATTCCACCCGATTCATCTGGCAACTGAATTAAAATTAGAGAAGGTACTTATCACAGAAGCTATTGTGCTTTATTACTAAACAAAAAATTTCTAGGTGCACAAATTATATTTGATAGATCTACTGATCTTGCTAAATTTATGAGATTAAGATAATGACTAAATTTATTGCAGAATTTCAGTATAAAGAAGTTTTAAAATATGTTCAAAATCTGCTAACAGTTAAGAAGTTACTGATAACTTTGTATTGCTGGTTCTTAGAGGCAATAATTAATTTATTTGCACAATATGCTGGTATGCATATCTCAAGACCTGGAAATTACCATGAAGCAGATGACTACATCTATCTATATCTTTCTATTAATATGTAAATCAAACAATTAAATTTTTTATAGACAGCTCATAGAAATGAAAGTGGGAAGGAACTTCTATTCTTTTATTTAGCAGTATGTTCCAACACAGGATGTTTTCTGATTATTTAGATTACAAGTGAACCATAGTCCTGCTCAGCTCATGAAGATTATTTTTAGTGGGATGTGATGTACACTGAAATAAACTAATACATCTATATACTTAATCCATCCAAACAGAGAGGAAATAAGGGAAATTTAGGCATGCTTTTGTTTCTTCTCCTTGATGCCAAATTAAATATTATATTCTTACAGAGGACATAAGGAAAATATAGTACAAGTACTTTCTAGACAATCTAAATAATCAAAACCTCCTCTCCAATGAAAAATAAAAAGAAGTGACCCAGGAGCCTTTGAGAGTGTTCATACTAATACTTCTGAGTCTGCAGACTGCCCTGATGACAGGATTTGCCTCCAGGCAGGCACTTCTTCAGGTACTTCCCATCACATTAATGACCATTTTCCTGTTGTAACTAATGAAGGTAACTTTCAAGATCTTCTGTTTATTATGGAGCCATTTAGCTCCTTAATTAGTTTAACAGCATTCAAATTGCTTTTTGGAACCTGACTACTTTCAGCTACCATTAAACACCCAAATGGGGCAAATAATTTAAGAAAGCCATTTCTACTACAAGTAGAAAATTATTAATATCTCTCAGACCTGTGTGATTCTAATGCGATAAACTCTAATGGATAAACCTTAACAATTAACCTTAACCTTTACCAAGTGGAATCACAAAAAATGTAAAAAAAATTAAAAATTAAAAATTAAAAATTAAAAATTAAAAATTAAAAATTAAAAATTAAAAATTAAAAATTAAAAATTAAAAATTAAAATTAAAAATTAAAAATTAAAAATTAAAAATTAAAAAGAAAAACTAAACTGTCAGAATTGTTGCTGAATCAGCCAAGCAAAATATATGCAGGAGACAATATTTGGATTAGATTACTAGGAAAGCTTCTTTCTTAACTTATTTAATCAAAAACTGTCTTTCAAATTGAAGTTATTGGGAAAAAATTCCAAAAACATGTATATATATCTCGTCCCTCAAATTCAACAGGGTGCACCATCATTAGTTTTCCAAGTCAAGGAGTTTTTGACAAATTACTCTTTTTAATTAGCTTTATAAACAAATTCCTACAATTGGAATTTGAAAAAAATAAAAATAATTATAAAATGATTAATGAAATATTAGCAACAACTTTATTGATTCTTCTTTGGATCAGCTTTGTCTCTTCTGTATATGAGATTCACAGAGCAGATCATAAAAATTTGCCTTTATTAAAGGTTTTAATATTGAAGTATCTCATATTTTAATTCCTAGAGATTCATAGTTCAGATCAGAAAATAAAAATGTGCCCTTACTAAAGGTTTTAATAATGAAGGATTTCGTATTTTAATTCCTAAGGCAACAGTACTTTCCTTACAGAATAAAAAATATCCGTAAAATCATATTTTTTACCTTTCTGCTTAAACCATTTCTCCTCATGTCCCCTTATGTGACAGCAATCCAAAGAGAAGGACGCAAATGGTGGAATCACAAAGGACACTGTTCAAGAGCTGTCCTTCTCTGAGGAATGCGAAAATATATCGAGCCAAGAAAGCACCAAAGGAAGTCCCAAAAGAACCCTGGTATCTGCAACTGCTATAAGAAAATAGAAATGACAAAATAATATTAAATAATGCTTTCTAAATTTCTATTAAATTCCCATTTGTTTCCGTGAGGAGGTGCAATGTTTGTATTGGCCCAGGTTTTATCAGAGCTCACAAACAGGAAGTAAATGTATGACTGAAACATATTTATCACTTCACAGAAAAGCATTTATCTCCTTCAAATTTATATTACATGAAGCAGTTCTCATCCCAGTTTTACAGCTGCCCTTGGTCCTAAGTCCATTTGCAATAACTGGCAACAGTGTTCATTGAGATCTTTATGTGCTGCCCTTTAACCTTCAATCTATCTGGCAATTTAATTGAATGCATAGAGGGTAAATATTAACATTATTTTAAAGCCGAAGTGTACTTTGCAGCTGTCCAATTATACTACCTTCTAATTAGCTATACATAATGACCTCTAATCATTTTGGTAATTAACTCCGTCTTTATGTGAAAAATGTATTTACTTTGATGAAGTGGAACTATTTTCTTCGTTCTGTTTCTTCCTGTCCATTTCTGTGTCCTTTTCAACAGGCACAGATATATCTCATATTAACAACTTTCTTGCTTATCTCTCTGTGTTAGTATGGTATTATATGAGTATATAATTTTTTGAGTGAAACAGAAGATTGATATTTAGACCTCAAGATCTTTTTCTTTCAATTTAATCTTCAAACTAGAACTTCCTTGATTAACTCAGTGGTTATGTAATAATTTATAGGGTGCTGTTAAATAAGTATTAGTTTAATGTAGACAGAAAACCTAAAAATTAAGAGGCATTTAATAATCAGGCCAAAATTTCCATGGTGGAATTAGATTTTACAGAGATGAGAAAGAAGATCCCTCTTAGAAATTTAGTGATGTTCTAAAATGACTCTGACTTTTTAAAAGCAGCAAACATTGTAACTGTGGCATCAGACATTGATTAAAACAACACCAGTATGTAAGCCCCAACTGATAACTGACTATATCTATATTTGACATGCTTTTGACTATCTATATTTGACATGACGATCCCTACAATTGCATATTAGACTCATACAGATAATAAAAATTAAATACAACTTATATTTCACCAAGTATAATACTGCCCCAGAGTCTCCAGTGCCTTTGTTTGTACTGCTGCCTCTTGGACTAGTGGAAAATTAACATTTGGCTCTGACTCATTCAGCTCTGACATACAGAATATTTTGATTATCATGCCACCCACAATATTTTTGATATTTTGAGGTTTCCAGGATAGTATGGCTTTAAACACCTAATACCCATCACTAATGTGTAAACAATATGTTCACCGCCTTCCTTGCAAGGTTGTTTACAGAAACCTCAGAGGGATCAGACTTCAAATAACATATTTTCTAATGAAAGAAGGCAATCACCTTTTGGTCTTTGCATCTTTTAAGAAGCTTTAAAAATCACCAGGAACTCTTAGTTAACTATATGTGAACAAGAATTCTGAGTATCTCTCAAAATCAAGAAGAAATGAGATAAACCACCAGAGATGACGGCTCTAAACAGCAGTCCCCACTACAGCTGCATAATGGATAGGGGAAGAGGCCTTATTAGTGAGCAATTATGCATGCATATTCTGCTGGAGCATATTTTCCATGCTTGCTGTAACCCCCTGCCTCAAAGCAGACTTCCACTCACTTAGAACAGTATCAAACGAGGCCAAAGGGAGATGGCAAGGTAAGCAAAAGAGAGCAGACATTTCCCCTAACTTCCCCTTGCACAGCAGGGACACTCCTAGTGTCATTTTCTTTGGAAATAGATGTCCTCAGCCACCAACAGCTCAAGAGAGAGCTGCAGATTCTCTTCCCACCCTCCACCAGCCCCCTGCACTCCAAGTAGATATTTGGTACGAATTTCACAGATTTGTAGGTTGAGCTTCTTTTCCAGAAGGCATTACTCTAACTGCCATATCACATGGGAGCTGGAGTTGCTGTTCTATCTGCTATTACACATATTTCCCAAGTGGATATATTTTATTGGCATTTCCTGTTCTTCCATCAGGTACCAATAAAATATTTATAGATCCCATCCCTTAAAGTAGACTAAATGAGAAAAGGAAGCCTCATGGTAAAATGCTTTTTACAAACAAAAAGGAAGGCACTTCTTTCTTATACTTGAAAGCACAACGTACCTTCTCAAAATATAAGCAGCTTAATCAGGGATACTGGGTCATTGCTGCATTTTGACTTATTAAAAGTTATTCTAGTAATTTATTTTGAAACCTAGTCAGTTGGAATTCCTGTTTATTTGTTAAACCTATCACTGGAACTGGTAAAAACACTGCAAACTGACATAATGTGAATAAGCACAGGTAATTAATAATCCTGCAAGAAAAAATATAGGTACTTGGCAAATGTAATTTATATATTCATAGTTAATGCTTTCAGCCTTTGAGGAAAAAAGATCATTTGAATAAGTTTCTCACTTCAGATAGTAAGTTTCAATGAATGCTGACATTTTTATACATCTCTATTCCTTGTTTTAATGAGGATGACACCACCTATTTGTTATAATCAATAATTGATCTTTTCCCTCTTAAGATTAGTATCAATTTGACACAACAGCAGTGAAAGACAAATACTACCATCTTATTTATTTGGAATACACTGAAGTGAGAAGAGGAAACCAACAGCTACATTTGGAAATAATTTTACGTTTTTAAAAGAATGTCTGTGTTTTATACAGCTTTTGGATATTTCAGTGTTCTAATCTCTACCTGCTTTTGCTAAGAGCCCTGACTCTCACTCAATTGAATTCAAGATCAGTATCAGAACAGTGATGCTTCCCTGGAGCATGGATGACTCCTTCGCTTTCCTGCAGTTTAGCCCCATATCTAGACCAAATGAATTTTATGTATTCCTGAAGTACATGTTAGATGGGAATGTGGAAAGGTATGGCTTTACAGGGCTAGGCACAATGTCAGCAACCCTTGGACAGGCTTCTGCAAGTGTGTCAAGTCCCTGCCAGTGCAAGCTGATCACCTGCACACTTAACTGTGGTGCCAGTTTGTTATATAAAGCAAGCCAATATTTCTTAACCTCAATAGCATGTTCTTTCCATACTCATATGTGTATGTATAGGGGCAGTACTGCAGATTGGCAGATTTTCAGATGCCTGTTTTATTTATACAGGGCCTGGGGCTTCCTTTTATAAAAAGAAGGCTAGTCTAAATGGATTTTGGAGTAAAGCACTGCCAGTTTAACTGAGATTTTAGAAATGGTGAGAGAATGAGTGGAAACACACACCCCCCCAATATCTGAATTGTGTGTCGAGCCAATGAGACAGTTTTGTCACTAGGGTAGTTTTCTTACACTATCATTTTCTGCTTAAAGATTCCACTTCTAAATTTATTTAATTGCAACATTCATCCTGAATTTTTCTTGAGTTTTCGATTCTTTGGCCTTTATTTAACACTGTTGGTTAGTACACTTTATACAGCTCTTTGAGGATTTTTAAAATCAGAGTTTTTTTAATTTCTGATTAAAGTTGGTAGTATTATCAGTGATATTCAATGTTTACAAATATTAATGTTAAGGTTGTGTGTCAGGGTGGAATGAGGAATAAATAACTAGAAAAGAAACTAAAACTAAAAAGAAAACTGAAAAAAACTTGTGACACTGAATTATTCAAACTCTACTTTTGATTTTACACTTTGAAAAACATTGAAACACTCCTAAATCTAACATGTAATATGAATGTTTGCTGAAGCATTGTTTTAACTAATATATAATATCAAATTTATTCATCAGGGTGTTTTTTTAATAGCGCTCCTGCGGCATTATTTTACCCGCTCTATAATTGCAAGAAAGCTGTAAATGCAGATTTAAAATAAACAGATTTGATATGAATGATTTCTTAAAATATGAGTTTTAAAGATCATATGTAAATAAAATTAAAAAAAATAAATTATCCCAGAACCCTGCCACAGAGCATTAAATCTGGCTCAGACTTGCATTTCTGTTACTGTAGCATTGAATGAATCTCTTAACTGGTATGTTAATTTTAGTTGAGCGTAATATGTAATTCTGAGACTACTTTCACAGTGACCTAAATTCATTATTTTTCCAGCAAGACACAAAACTCTAATTACATTATAAAACTAGTAACTTTTTTTTCCTTCAATCTACGGCGACAACCTCCCAGTTGCATCCTGTCTATTTCTGCATTTTTGCGCTGTTCTTGCTCCCTGGTGGGAAGAAGAGTGTCAGCTTGGTGCAGCCAGCTGCTGGCACAGAAGGGCTCCCATGGGTGCAGTAGGGTGCTCACTGCAGCACAAGGAGTGGGCATGGGGACTCCTGCCCCCTGTAGACTCTCTCCAGTGCTAGAAACTCATTTCAAGCACTCATTGTCACCCAACTGATGTCAAACTCAGCTTGCTTTGTCTCGTTTTTTCTCCTTATCACCATGTGCATTAAATTGTCATCAAGCAAGTTGTCTCAAGTGATTGTGCTTACTGCAGTGCTTATGCTTTCTGTTTCTGTGCAAGTAATAACATGCATTATTATAGTCGCATTTTACTGTTAAATTTCCTGAATTATTTCAATAAACTAAAGGCTGCAGAATAATTTTGGAAATAATTCACATTGCTTTATTATTCTGTACTGAGTCTACTGCATAAATGAGAAAGTCATGCTTTCTAATACAAAATTAACTCTGGTTAAACCTAGCATGTTCTACAGTACATATTTCATATTATTTGGTTAATATCATAAGCAGAATATATTTTACCCTGCACCTAGCAGTGTGTGTAGGATTCGGCTGAATTAGATGCCAGCAATTTGGAAATTAGTTTCTGCTAATCATCTACAAATATGGTGTCAAAGTGGATATGGATGCATTCTAAATCTCCACTATCATCCAGAAAACAATTCTGTACACGTAACATGTCTCCCATTCTCATTTCCTGTGATAAAATGATAGACACATATCCTGTTGAAGACTCCACTTTCTTAAAGACTCATCCTACTTTTCCTAAGTACAAAAAGAGGTGAAAAGGTAACAAGGAAATTTTGAAGCTATGTTTGTCAGTATCCTCTGTAAAGTCATGACTGCCAAGTTACAAGTCAAAAATGAGCATGAATGCAGCTAGGCCACAGGTTCCAGGATTAAAATTCACCAGATTTGCCGTATTTTTCCTTTCCAACAGAAGAAATAGTTAAAACATTATTTACCTGTCAAAAATGTGAAATATTATCTCATAGTTTCCTAAAAGCTAAAACACACCATGGTAATTAACAGGTTTACAAAATTAATTGTCCTCTATAATAGATGTCTTGAAAAGTGTATTCTCTTTTTAGTAGTCAGTGTATGGAGGAGGAAAAAGGAAAAGAAAATAAAGCAGACAGAGGATGAAGACTAAGAAATGAGAGGAATGAGAACAAGAAAACAGCTGGTCTAGAAATACTGCAAGGCAAAAAAAAAAGTGAAGGTATCTATTTCCTCAGATATGGGAAAAACAGAAATACTTTCCAAAGCTCTAAAGAATTAAAAGGGAATATATTATTCCTCAGTGTATTTTTCCCCACTGAGATATGAGCTAGCTAGTTTTGCTGATGATAGTCAGCAATTTTAGAATCATTGTAACTTACCTTCCCTCTAAGAAAAATGTATTAAACTGCAAGCACATTTATTGTTGGAACAATTTCAGATTGTCTCTAGTACCCTGGTTTCAATTCCCAGTTTCTTGCCACAGACCCAGCTTACCTAAAATTTTACACCTGCCCCTTGCCCAAGCCCTCCAGCCCATTCCCATCTCCTTCCTCAACCCCTCAGAGCTGCCTCTGCACTTCCCAGGGGACCTGTACACAATCAAACTCTTTTGAGAAGAGAAACTTGCTAGGAAGCAGTCTTTTTTTCACAGTTTACTACGACTTTGCCCTTTTGTGTTTCAGGCCAGTGCTTTATTCTCTCTGCATTCAAGGCCTTCCCTCCCACATTTCTTACACCAAGAGGAATAAACTATTTAGTTTTCAGAGAAGGAAGACCCTTTGTTCTGCCTTCATTAGGAGCATGCAGGGTTATAGTTGTGCTGAAATCATCCATCTGCCCCCGATCAAATACACTTAACAGAAAACAGCTATGTGGGAAATTCAAAACCTACAATTCTAAGAGGTCCTTTTTTTAATATCTACGAACTTTGTTTCCAAGGCAGATAATTGAGCCCAGCTGGGTACATTTTCACAAGGACATAAGGAAGAAAGGGAATATGCTCCTTACAAAACTTTACTTCTTCCTGCTCTAGACTATGGAAAGACTAGCATTCAGCCAAAAACGAAGAACGGCCTAATGCTTTTAATTGTACAGTATCTATGTGTTTTGTTAACCTTGCTATTGATTTTCTAGACTGAAATTTTATCAAAACAGAGAATGCCATGCATCAAAATTTTCTACACAACTGATAGGACATAAAACAATTTCTCTTTAACAAATAAATTCAATGATCTGTTGAATAAACTGTGAAAGTAAATTTTTATTTTACAAGGGCTTCTAAGTCCACTGAATTATAAGAAACTTACACCAGAATACACAAAGGTATTTATTTGCAAAAACTGTTTAACCATTTTGAAATACTGCTTAACATTAAAGTATTTCTGAGGAATTATTGGATGAAAAACTATAAAATACAAGAGAAATTATGAATTCAGACAAGACTTTTGCTATTTTTGACTTTGATATCAAATACTCTAGTTTTTAAATTCTTAGAATATGATCAATTTCAGTATATCTAATTACACTATGACCAGTTCTACAGTGTATTCAAAAACTTCTAAACATAATTACATTTACCAAGACAAACTTCATCTAAAGAAAAAAAGTTTTCAACATGTCATTCTGTCAGACAGAATGAGTATAGATTGTCACACTGAGAGAAAAACACCATTATAACCTGACGGGATCAGGCCTTTATCAGAAAGAACAATAATTTGTACTTTCTCTAACTGGAACTTTGTGCTGAGCTGAGCTTCACAATATGTTCCTGACAAATTATCTATTCTTTATTGATCATTTAGGACTGAAGAAGTCAGAGGTGAACCTTTTCTGGGTTGTTTGGTTGTTTTTGCTACACTGAGCTCTTTTACCATCATTAAATGTCAGCAAAACAGCAGCTGCTTGTTACCGACAGCAGTATACCGATATTTTTTGGATTGCAACTATCTAGGTCCCCAAATTCAAACACAGCTGTCTTGAATTCTTATTCTTCACAGCTCATTCCACAGACATGGCAGGTATGGTGGAAAAGACAGAAAATATTGTGGTAGGGCTGTAGGTATCTGTGGATTGCAAGTTTTCAATATTGTGACCTACTAAGATAATATTGTGAATTACTAAAATAATATTGTGAATTACTAAGATAATATTATACTTTCATAGGCACTGCAGGAAGTCGCAGAGAAATAAGTGTCTTCTAAAAAAAGGTACCTTATATTTTTAAGGTTCTCAGCATTTTAATTATTACAGGACTTTAAAGTACTGAAAATAGCACTTCTAAAATTAATTCTTCCTTCTTAGTTAAGAAGTATCACAGATATTAAAGAATGCGCTGGTTAATTTAAATCTACCTTTGTTTGATACGATGAAAATCTTGAAACATTTATGAATCATTTAAAACATTTCATTGACCTACTTAAAAAAAAGCTTATATTAATAGGAAAAAGTGACTTCTTTTTCAGCTGAAACCTAGTTACAATGAAAACCCAAGGTAATTATTTTAGTCATCAACATAATCCCAAAAGGTGGTATTTTATGTGGTGATCAGACCTCACTGATATTTTTGCCTCATTAAGTTTTATAATGCTGCTATTCCTGTAAGCACTTTGTCCTATAAATGCAAAACCACAGCAACTAGAACCAGCCAACAGAGACCAAGGGGACTCAAGAGACACAAGCAGATTATTCTATTGTTTTTAGTCTTGGGGGTAGTCCAAGTCATTTCAAGAGTAAAAGATAGTGAAATCCAAATAAACAGCATTAATGGTAAATTTATATCAAGAATCTGAGACACAAAATCTGGAGCTGTTTTTTGATTCCCATTAAGTTTCAAATGTCCTCCGACTAAAAGCTCTGAACAGAATCCATTGATGGGAAAAACCTGCAAGTTAATACAAATACTACAAAGCAAAACATGGCAAACAGCTAAACCAAGACGGAGCAGAACAGATGGGTGCAAAGTACAGTAGGTCTGCACAGATGGACCAAGTTCTGCTCAGCTGCAGGAAGTTAACCCTTACTTGGATTTTAGTTTATTTTAATTAGAATAATCAAGATATTAATCCCTAATAGGACTCCTCTGCTTTCAATGTAATAAAACTACAGACTAAAACTGTTTGAAAGCATTTGAAAGATGATATAACTATTCAAGAATAATATTTTGGGGAAACTTGGAATAAATCCATTTTCAAACAAAAAAGTGAAAGAAACCTTGTATAAACTTAACAAAATCTTTTTCTTGATAATTCTAGGGAAAAAAAATCTGTATCAGAGAGGCAAGAACATTTCAGGGTCATCATGAAACCCTTTAGGCTCAATGGAAAAAACCCAGCACTTCCCAGGCAATCAAATTCCTGACTATAGAAACTCTGTTCAATTCTGAAAATACTGTGATGAAGGCTTTTTGTTACTGAAGGGGAAAAAATATTTTTCTGCTGAACTTCTTAATAAATTTAATATGAATTTAAATACAAAGCACTTAAACCTATGTTGTAGCTGTACAAGTTCTAATAGGCTTGGACCTGTCCAACAACAACCATTTCCTACCTCACTTCTATTTTTCTATGATCTCTACTTATCATTAGGAAAGCAAACATAAGGATGTTCTTCAAAAGTTTTCAGTTGCTAGGAGTGATGAAGAAAGAAAGCAATATTCCAAATAATTAAAACTATACCAGAAAAAAAAAGGATTAAACAAAAATTTCAGAAGTCTTGAACAGAAGCAGAATAATCTCTAAAAGCTTGTTCTATTGGAATATAAAATATATATCAATTCCAACGCTTAAAAATGTGATAGACATTTTAATCACAGTGTTATTGGAATACAAATATTATTGGAAAAGGGATTCACAGATCTTCTTTTAAAAATAAACAAAACCCAAACAACTTATTCAAAATGAAAGAATTATAAATAGTCTCTCATTTAGAGAGACTAATAAGCACACATTTCCTTTTTTTCTGAATGAAAGTGAATTTTAATCCCTCTGCATTAGTTCTACTCTTCAGTGAATTGTAACGTTGGAGATAGACGAGAGATTTTTGTATAGCAGGTGTAATGACTTGAATAGGTTTAGTGCTTTTGATTTGAGTGTAGAATAAATCAGACAAAATAACACAGACTCCTGCCACATTTACACTGGCAGAAGTTTTAACTAACTTGCTGTTTGAACTTTGCTTTCTTTAATATCAGGCCAAGATGGATGTAAATTGGATTTATACCAGTATAACAAAACACATCCTATTTGATACAAATCTGCTTACTCTTTCACTGCAACAATCTTGCAACACGCTTGGAACAATCCCATACACTCTGTTCCTGATCCTCTCCTGATTATCTGAAAAGTGTGTTGTGCTTCCTGAAGTGGTGAGTTAGCCAGCAACCTCTTAGAGACCTCATTCATTCTGCAGATGAGTCATAATAAATCAGATTGGAAAGGAGGCCAGTTCCAGAGCTGACAAACTAATGTATCATCACTGAGTAACCTTAGCTGACACGGGAATGTAATTTACTTTCTAAAATTAATAATATCTGTATCTGCAAATTCATAATAATTTTCATGCTAAAAGGATCTTTTAAGCACCACTTCTCCTATGTTCTTTCATATTAAAAAACTTTATAAAATTTCAAAGGCGTATGTCACAGCATTAAAAGGGTTGAACTAATTAGAAACTAGACAAAAGGTTAATGGGAGAGTAAGTCCCCTGCTTAAAATAATTTTCTATTATTTTAGAGGAAAAATATGCTAACAATAAGTACTCTTACACTCCAAATAAATGCAGTGAGTTAGAGAGCTAAAATGCTGTACATAGGTGATCAACTATAAAGTTACAAGTAAAATATACCTAATCTGCAAGAGATCAACCAGGTGAGATCATGAAGACTTTATAACTTAATGAAGTGTTCTTCCCATTTGTCACAGCCCACCTATGAGAAGTGGAGAGTGACTGAGATTTACAAGTACTCTTAACATGCATTAGGGTGAGATAACTCTAAAAGTCTGTACATAAAAACCAGCTTTAATGGAACAAATGCTCTGCAAATGTTGACCCTCTCACAATTATATTTACCTAAGCTATGTGGCTTTGTAAGAAGTCAAGGTGGGATTTATGTTACTTAACTTAGAGAGAAAAGGAGAGAGTGGTGGACCAGTGGAGGGGGCAGGGGAAAGAAAGTGAGAGAGAGGTTACCAGTCCTGGATTCCACATCACACCTGTCAACAGAGTTATTTGGTAGAGATAGAGAGAGACACACAGACAGAAATTCTGGAAGTCTTCCTTGGCATGCTGTCCAGGCACATGGTACAGTCACTTTGGCCTTGTCACTTACAATGAATGAAAAACAAGGGAAATAAATGAGATGAAAAGCACAAAAATTATTCAAATGTATTGATTTACAATATGGTCATAAGAGAGGGACAGAAACCAAGCTCAAAAGGATTAAGGGTCTCCCAACAATATTACATACATAACAAAGAGAGACCATCACACAGTTATTCATTTATGTTTTTCTTTTTACATTTCCAAACACTGTGTAAAACAGACAAATAATTCAGGAAATACTTTGGAGCAAAGACAGTCAAAGTCCATCATCCAATATTCTCTTTTCAGTTATAGCATCAGCATCTTTAGCACCTGAGTCATGTGTTTGGCATGATTTACTAATACATATAGTGTGTTTGTACGATAAAATTGTATAACAGTTCTCATGTTATATAGTTTAGTAGTCCCAGTTTTCTCTTATGCTAAAAGTGTCTCAGATAACAAATTTACATAATAGTTCAAAATACTTTGTAAGTGCGTGCAGAAAAGGAATAAAAAGAAATTTTCTGTTTAAAAGCTGAAGCAGGAAGGAGTGTTTTCTTCTGCCCCTATTCAAAGTTCTTTAGTAGTCTACTGACCTCTTATCTAAAAGATTAATTATAGAATGGTTTGGGTTAGAAGGACCTTAAAGATCATCTTAGTTCCAACCCCTTGCCACAGCAGAGACAATTTCTACAAGACCAGGTTGCTTAAATCCTGCCTATCCTGGTCTTAAACACTTCCAGAGACAATGTGTCTTCAACTTCTTTGGAAAACCTATTCTAGTGTCTCACCTCCCTCTAAATAATTTCTTCCTAGCATCTAATATAAATTTCTACTCTTTTAGTTTAAAGCCATTCCCTCTGTTGTATCATTATCTGCCAGCACAAAAAGTTGTCCAGCTTTTTTCTAAGCCTGCTTTGAGTATTGGAATGTCACAGTGAGTTCTTTCCAGACTTCTCATAATTTGGAATGGCTGGTGGTATCCTAGAACTCTTTTTATCAGCATTATGGAAGAAAGTACCACCATTAGCTTCTGATGTATTTGATTTAAAAATTCCTTTTAAATTAAATATATACAATAAAGATTGAAGCTACCTTTTAATGTGTATCTGTCCAAATACAATTATTTAGAAAACTATATAACATATAACTTCCTGAATACTAACTTTGGGTTAATTAAATAAAATCCTGTTATGAGGAGCTCTATTATTTATTTGAGATCATCATTCATTAAAAAAAAAATCTAAAAATTAAAAAAAAAAAGTTAGCCTAGGTCATTACCTAGAGAGGAGTACCTAAACCATTCTGAAAAAGCTCTCCTGGAGATTCTTTTGTTAAACTGGCAGGCTCTTCATGGAGGAACCTGTCACAAATACATTTAGGTAGGGTCAGTGGTCTTTACAAATTCAATGAAAAATAATTTGATTTTTTTGAGGATAAAATGCAACAAAAGACTAAGAGATTCTGGAAAATACTTTTAAAAATATTGTTACCCTTTTTAGTTGAATTTCAAAAAGTTAATTTAAATATATTATCTGTTTTACTACAGCCAATAATTCTGATTTTGCTTTAATGATCTAGACAAATGTTATTCACATCAGTTATTGAAATGAGGTAACCTTTGGTCTTCTATTTCGTACGTGAAAGACTTTCTCTGAAGAAACAGAGTTAGCATTTTTTTGTGTGGTCCTGCTTTTTCATACTGAATTATAACTTTCTTTAAAGATGACCAAAAAAAAAGTATATGTAAATGAAGTTAAATTCATTGACCTACTTCAGATCTAATTCAGCTTGACCTCATCCTCTCATGTTTCCTGACCTGCAGTGATCTCTTCCTCACTTTCTTTTTATCATTAATCTTTACCCCTCCTTAGCTTCTTCCTCTGCATCCATTGATGTTTCTCCTTATTATAAATGCTTTCTTACTTGGCTGTAATTCTCTTTCTATCTCTCCTCACAACTCCTACTGTGGGTCTCTTAAAAATGTATATGACCACTAATCCATATCTATTTCCTCACTTTGTTTTCGTTCCACATAGCAGTACTATTCTAACTGTCCTCACAAATGAACAGGATAAAGTCTTTTGTTGATCCTTTTGACAGATGGGAAATCATCACTTCTATGATAACCTGCTGTCCTTGTACAATAATGTATCTTTGGATTTTTTTTTTCTCTCCTTTTCCATTTTGTCTTCAGGGAAATCTTTTTTATTCATCTTACCACCTGATATTTCTTCAGTGGAAATTACAATTTCTTCCCTAGTCTTCATCCATAATCCCTATGTTGAGAAATTATTCTATCCTTAGTGCTTTAAATTGTCATGAAACAAGTTGCAGAGTTTACTGAACCTGTGTTTTCTGTTCAACCACACCTATGAACCTATTGTGTTCTTTACTTCGGTTCACTATTATCAAATTTGAGGAAGTATTTTTAATTAAATGTTTAACTTCCTTCCTGAATTTTTTACTTTGGCCACTTTTGCAAACTCTCAGTGAAACTACTCATGCCTCTTAATTACATCCTTCTTTCCTGTCTTCATCAGTATTAAGCGCTCGATAATCTTACAATAAAAGCAAGGCAAGTTTGAACAACTATCTGGTTATCTCTCCATGGCCATATTAGCTAACATACATCAATATTACTTTGAATGTCTAGATTTTATTTAAAAAGTAAATATTAAAAATAAAATAAGAAAAGATATTGTGCAGCATTATCTCTATGAGGAGAAAGAAAGTTGAAGTAATCTAAATAAGTAATATCTACAACAATCTCAAGAGTATTCAAGGCAGTTTGTGTTTGTATGAGTAATTATGTGTGTATGCACACATAGATGAAATAATTTTTGAATTAATCATAGAAGTTGAAACTGAAAAGGCCATTATTAAAGTATGATTATTCTACAGGAATAGACATAATATTTTTTGAGGCACATGAAGACCAAGATAGTGCATACTGGACAAATGATTCATATTGTATTTACAAGACTGCAGGGCTGCTAAATAGAAATGCCTGCCAAGTCTATCACAGAGGAAAGCTTTATTGAACCATAGTCATTAAGATGAATCCTAAGGGTCAGATTTATAACCCCCCTTACTTGCTGCATGCAATATATGTTTTCTAATACTTTTACATGATTTGATGCTATCTTCAAACTAGAAAGTTGTTATTACTGCTGTTGCTATCACAAAGGAAACCTTTCCAAATCCAACAAGTTTCCTACATAACAGGAGACACAAAGTACTTGAAGAGCAATCCACTGTTGAGGTGTTTTTTACACTATTTATCCTCTAGAGAATTCAGCTTTTGGCAGATCATCCTGAAATCTCTATTTACGCTCAATTTTAGTTTGATAAAAGAGGGAAAATGACATTCATTGTGTAGGTTAGGACCCCAGTTAATAGCAAAACTTTTATGAAAAAGGAAAAGCCAAACCAACAAATGTATCTTATTAGGTGACTTGATTTCAATTTCTCATCTGCTTTTTGTTAAGGAGAGACCACAAGACAAATTTATAGCTTTTAAATGCTGGGTCATGTTACTTGAGTGAGCTGTATCCCATGGGCTTTGACTCTCTGAACAGGAAATAATTACTTAGAGCAAAGTCCTTCCATATGAATGTCTCTATTCACTAAGGAAGTAATCAAAAATAAGTAACTTGAACTTCCAGGAATTTCCTGTAATTCAGAGTCTTGGTTATTAATGCACTAGAGTACTGTAAAACTCATGCTCATCAGAACTGCCTGAGAACACTTTTTCTTTTAGCACAACAGAGTGATTCTTAGACATTCCCTCACGCTGGTTGTCCCTTGAAGAGTTATTAGCTATCTTGTCAGTAGAGACTTCATGCAATGCAAATGTGTTCTTTCCCAAGAAACAGGTTGGTGAGGTTGGGTACAACTCCCTTCTGAGTTTGTATCAATGTACATGTAGAAAACCACCTACTAGGCTTACTCATTGCAAAAAGATTTTGGTGGAGGGAAATAGATTAGTACTTATTATAGCTACTTAAAATAAAAATGGTGAGTATGAAGAGAAAGGATTAGTTATTTCTCACCGCCATCTGTCAAAGTACCAAAAATCTATGTGAGCAAATACACTCAGTAAAAGCTGAGTAAACAAAACACAAAAATCCCTTAGTAAAAATGGAACTTTTGAGTCCCTATTGCTATATTATAGGCATTAGTTTGTATAAAATGTACAAGTTAAAGGAAGATCAGACTTGTAAGAAAGACTTCAAATGGTTCTACTTTGTACTTTGGTGCAAGCACAAGGACTGTGGCAAAGAATGTCATGCCTCCAGGAAATTAAAATTGTCCTTGTCAACTTCTAAGAGATAAAAGCCCTAAACTGCTGTCTTCCCACATGCTGCCACAGAACACTAATATCAACATGATATACAGTACTAGTTGCCACTGCACAATAAGGTTAAGCACCCAACTGATGTTAAGAGAAACAATATCTGTTTTATCTTAATATTTTCCTTTATAATCTCTTTCATGTTAATCATTTTAATATGCACCTGCATTTTCTGAAGAATGTTCACTGATTTCTTTCCAGTTAGACAAAAGGTCTGGGAAGTTCACCATGGTCAGCTGCCTTCTCTCCAACAGGACTGGGATTACAGAGGCAAATAATTTTGTCGTCACTGTTCACATATACAGTGATTTAAAGATTTGCTCATAACCACAGCAGATGCTGCTCTAAGCAGCAGCAAAATCAATGTGATACAGTTAATCCTGATTTTCATCCTGACAGCCACATTGATTTCTGATTTTAAAGATTACATACACTGCAGAAAATGAATACAACAGGACTAATTGGATTTACAAGTA
Organism: Fringilla coelebs; assembly: GCF_963513975.1. Classification (NCBI taxonomy): domain Eukaryota; kingdom Metazoa; phylum Chordata; class Aves; order Passeriformes; family Fringillidae; genus Fringilla; species Fringilla coelebs. The sequence continues at coordinate 40,670,505 of NC_140031.1, forward strand.
TTTTCTTTTACTGTAAACTTGCTAGCCTCTTATACCTGTTTGCTGAATTGTGGAGATATTCTGAAAAGCATTTTTCAATCAAGCTGTAAGTAACCCTTAAGTCTCAAGGCATTGTAAGATATCTTAAAATACCACATTTTCATTGCCTGCTGCTTTAATCCATTAAACATAGTGGAGCATTTCAGTATTAAAAATATTATTATTTAAAAGTACCGTCCTTTTTTTCTTGGTAATATTTAAGCCTCAGGATGTTACAGTTTATTATAATTTATAAACCTCAAAAACTACCTTCAGGGCACATAGAAATTGTAGATGCCTGCATGTGACTAAGTTTCATTTTAAGTTGTGGGGGATTTTTACCCTCCCAAAAAAATAATTACAAATAAAATAAAATAAAATAAAATAAAATTTTAAAATGTCCTGTGTTTCAACTTATTAGTATTCTTATGAAGAGTAACTTATTCTGAGTGCACCAAGCTTACATGAATATTGTTGAAGCTCAAGTCAGCAGATGTTTTATAGCTGCAATAATGGAATGTAAACCACGGTCTAAATATGACCCTATCTATGCTAGTCATTCTGCCAGAAGAGAAAAAGAGGCATAGGACAGTAGGGTAAAAGAAAAACTTGCACTCTCTTGAGGAATATCACTGCTGTTTTATTTGCTGATAGATGATCATCACTGTTAATAACAATTGAATAGACAGTGTTCATTCCAGAAACAAAATACACATTTGAAAGGCATCTCTCAGGTACCTGAAAGTTAAAGACAGAACATAAAAAAGACAGAGCACCAAAAATCAGAATAGCAAGTGAGATCTATGTTTATTCAACCAAGACAAGCCTAAAGTTAAGTACTGGTAAAGAGCTTATGATATTTGAAGTTGAAGAATGGTATCAGAAAGTAATGAAGAAATAATGCAGTAGTAGAATATTGGTAGAAGAGTAGAGCTTTAATTGATTAATTAGCAGTCAAGAAAATTTGTTTCCCAGGGCACTGTCTGTTGTTATACCAAATGCAAAGAAAAGATAATTATTATAAGAAACAAGTTACAGCAACCTTCTTTCTTCTTTTTGTTTGGTCTGAGTTTTTGTTCATTTGCTTGTTTTTCTGGTTTGGTTACTTTTTAATTCCCAGGCCTCATTTTCTTCTTTTAATGTCTTTCTACACAGACAGTTTTCTAATTGCATCATGGAAGAGATTCTTCCTCCTTTTATTGGAAGAAATCTTGAGAGAAAACTCTGAGTCTACGAGTCTTGGCACCTTTGACATTGTAAAACCCACCAGCAGCAAAATCTCATACTGGATAAAAAACAATCTCCCTGGAGAACATCTGCAATCACTGTGCAGCTTGCCAGGGAAGTCAACTATCTTTATCAGCAAAAGAGTCAGGTAAGGAAAATACCTAGTACAGGGTACATTCTCCTAGAAGACAAGTGTAAAGAAACCAGACTGAGAAAGCAGAATACTATGCTGATGTGATTAACAAATTTTACTGGCTTCAGTTCAAAACGTGTTTGGCATGTTGGTACTAATAAAACTTTAAAATATTCTGACAATCCAAACAAACTTCTTCAATATTGTTTTGATAGTTAAGTACTTAAGAACAGTAAATTATGACAAGCAACTCAGAGAAGGGGGAAAAAATGTCTATTTAGTTTAGACCTTTGTCCTCCAAAATCTATCTTTGAACATCGAAACCTTCAAATCATGTTTATGACTTCCCTTATGCTTTACTCATACCATTTTATCTGAGTCCATATTTAAATACCTCCCTCTTTGTCAAACTCAGTCAAGATTTTACTCTTGTAATATCACCTCCAGCAGTGAATTGTTGACCTGGAACGTATTTTTTTCACTTCTTAAAATTCCTTGCATTACAAACAGGTCTTTTTTCAGACTTCTTACATGCAGTATTTCTTTCCATTGTAATGTGTATATAGTTGATTTTTCACAGAATCATAGAACCATAGAACAACCTGTGTTGGAAGAGGCCCTTAAGATCATCCAGCTCCAAAACCTTTCACTAGATCAGGCTAGCCTTCAACATTTGCAGGGATAGGGAGTCCACAGCCTCTCTGGACAACCTGTTCCAGAGCCTGAGCACCTTTACAGCAAAGAATTTCTTCCTAATCCCTAATCTAAACCTAGCCTCCTTCAGCTTAAGGCCATTCTCACTACAGGCCCTTTTAAAAAGTCTCTCTCCAACCTTCTTTCTGGTCCTGTCTAGGAACTGGAAGGTGCTGTAAGGTCTCCCCAGAGCCTTCTCTTCTCCAGGCTGAACAATCCCTGTCTTCACAGGAAAAGTGTTCCAGACCTGGGATCATCTTAGTGATAAATTAACTCTATTCACAGCTTCACAGGCTCATAGTTTATACCTAGGCAAAACAGTTATGGGTCATAAAAAAGTTGAAGAGAAAGAAAGAAAGCAGGTTTACCAAGAGCCTCAGTTACTTTCTGGATCCAGTCTTAACTGACAAGAAAGAAATAGCCAGCTTTATTATTTTTTTATACAATACAGTCTTTACAAAATCCTAGTACTTCTTTCCTCTATCAAGCCTCACCCTTTTTTAGGAAATTATACTTGTTATAAGGTTCCTCAAAAGCAGCATTCATGTTGATTTACAAATAGTAACTAATAAAGAAAGTACTGCATAGCAATATATGTATATATATGTATATATATGTATATATATATGTGTGTGTGTCTGTATATATATATATATATGCTTACTATGAGTATGGACCACTTTATCTGTGTCTGGAATCTGAGAATTCCTGCACATTAGTCACCTGATTTGGAAAGGTGTGTTGGGATATTTAACCTCAAAAAAGCTCAATACTAAAGAAACAGTTCAGATGACATAGTGAATCAGAGACTAGTAATATTATTTCTCTTTCATAAGTGATTGTGTGCATATGTACTAATAAAAACGTACACATGTGTATACATTTGAAGTGAATATAAGATTGAGAATACCTAAATAACATTAAATGCATTATATGATAGCAACTTATCCTGAAATGTATTGTAGGTTTCAAAGCCAAGATTATTCTAAGTGAAATCCAATCATTTTTTGAGGAATAGACTTGGATAAGCAAGGCAAATAAATCAACTCTAATTCTGCCCTAAGAATGTTTCACACTAATTCAGTTACAGTTTTGGAACTTGCCAATAGTCTTAGATAACACATCAATAGCATTTCAAATGTTTTTTGGGTTTTTTTTTTCCCTCTTAATGCAGTTACACACTTCAGAGTTTACATGTTTTGTCAGAAGTAAATGTGACAGTTGCAAACAAAAATTGCCAAAGCTGCATCATGGCAGACACAGGAAAAGCAATGGCATCAATGGCAAAACTCACTTTACTAATGCTTTTTAAACACTGCAGTTCAGAGTGCTGAGGTTGGTTACTCTTGTTGACAGAAATACTTGACCTGTGGAGGTAGGGGGTTTGGTATTACAGAAGGAAAACATGGAAATACTGGAAAAAAAATAGAAAAAATAGGATACTAGATATCCCACTCATTTGGAAAAGGTGATCCTTTAGCCTTCCTAAGTTCCTCATCAATTCATTCTGAATTTGTGAATGTAATTCCATTTCTCTATAAAAGATTTACCTGTTAAATCATGTTTTCCCCTGTGCAGGTTCAAATCATGCTTACCTTAGTGAGGTCAGAAGCACTGACCGGGCCCTTGGGTGCCTTCAGTGTTGCCTAGGAAAAGAGATACTAGTATTCTCACATAAGTCAATATATGTCAGCAAAACCAGAATTTTTAAAAGAGAAAGAATAAAATAACCTTACTGTTCTTCTTAGCTGATCAATAATTTGGAATTTTTGACATGCTTGGGTAGCAGAATAATGGCAGAATCAGATACTTGTTATTATAGTGTACATTGTTTCTGCAAAGAGGAACAAAACTGTCACAATCCTTATCAAGTACTCAGTCTAGAGGCAGAGGAGCTAGAATTCCATGATACTCCTACAGAAGCACAGACTTAGTAGTGTCACATAGGCAGTTTGTGGTTAAACAGAAGAATGAACACTTCTCAATTGAGCACTGCTGGTTTTCAGAAATGATTACTTATGAAAAACAAATCTTGACAACCAATTAGAAAAGTTACAATAAAACAGTTTATTTTGAGCAAGCTCTGAAAATTGTGTAAAAGCCACTACTTCTACTCTAAATAGAGAAGTGTAATCACTATTAAGCAGGAAAACACTTGAGGCATATCACAAATGCTCCTTTTACATAAACTGAAAAAGCTTATTGAGCTTTTTGGTAATTGGTAGCTACTGATGAGAAAAAAAATGCTGATAAAGTAGCTAACATTGATTTAGACAGAGTGAAATCTGTTACTTTGCCCATTTAACATTGACTTGCTCTCTTTCACACTCCTCTCCCTTCCTGACACATTTTGACAAACATAATTCTACAATACTGGAGACCAACTCAAACAATCCAGAGTTTAAAAGCAGTTTTGGTAACAAACATTTTCCCTGTCTAGCTAGACTTGTGCTGCACACTTCCTTCATCATTATCTATTCAACCACCACAAATTTTTGAGAACTTTCAAAAGTATGCTGACATACTGCTGAAAAGTCTTCAACTGAAAGAAACGGGCTTATGTCCATAGTGTTTTGCCCAGTATCCAACCTTCCCACAGAGCTAACTCCAGGATTAATGAATACTACAATAAGATAAACAAATTCGTTTTCAATGCAGGCTTCTCTTATACTTCTTCAGCTACTCTAGCTCAGACTGCATAGCTCTCCTTTTATTTGTAAATCTATTCAGTTGTGCAATGAAGAAGCTATAATTCCAACAACTGTCCCCTCACTGAGCTCTACCCCTCTGGGATAAACATGATGGATTATTTTCTCCTCCTAGCTAACAGAGGATGAGAACTGCAATAATAATATTTCTAAAGGACAGGCTGACCAACAAGCACAAAATGGAGCAACGTGTCACCTTGAACTTTTTAAGCCTAAATTGACCTGCAATGAGAACAAGATGTCCCTAAGGAGTCAAGGGCAGAAAAGCAGCAACTGGTATTAGCGAAGCTTCAGATCTGCAGGGAAAGCAATGGTAAATCACCTAAAGCTGATCAAGGCAGTCAATAGGTGTGTCATATGGGACCCACTGCTAGAACAAAGTTAGGGAGAACAGTTTACCAGGAAAACCTGGAAAAGGAAAAATTTTCGGATGGACTCTCCCCAGTATAAACCCCTAAAATAAACTACTGCTTAATGTTTGAATGAAATGTGGAAATTCCTACATTTTAAAGTGTTTAAACTCTTCCTTTTTGACCATTTTTGAAATCTTTATTTGTTTATCTCTACATTCTAATTCAGTATAAAAACCTATATTCTCTAAGGACTATCCAGTAGGTCTCTTGTGATGAGTTGCATGGATTGCATGGATATTTGGAATGCACCTAACCCATGGAATACAAGGCCCTGTATGTATAAAAAATTATGTGTGCACAGACCCTAATCAGAAGGTTGGGTTTTGGCCCACAAATATTATTACCAGAATCATAGAATCATTGTGTTGGATTAGACCTCTGACATTACCAAGTCCAAACCTTCCTAGCACTGCTGTGTTCACCACTACGCCATGTCCCCAATAGCCACATTTAGATGTTTTTTTCTGAACACTTCCAGGGGTGGTGATTCTACTACTGCCCTCAGGAGCCTGCTGCAATAACTAAATAGACTTTCAGTGAGGAAGGTTTTCCAAATCTCTACTGTAAGCCTTCTCTGACAAAACTTAAAGCCATTTCTTCTCATCCTGTCACATGTTTCTTCTGAAAAGAAGCCCACATTATAACATTATTTCAGGGAGTTGTACAGAGTGATAGGCTTGCCCCAAGCATCCTTTCCTACTCCTGCTGACATAACTATGCATGATACAGACCAGGATGCCACTGGCTTTCTTGGCCAGCTGAGCCCCCAGCTCATGTTCAGCCACTGTCACCCAGCAGCCCCAGGTCCTTTTCCACCGTGCAGCTTTCCAGCCACTCTGACCCCAGCCAGCAGAACTGCCTGGACCTGTTGTGACCTAAGGACAGGACTTGACAATTTGCCTTGTTGGACCTCACACAACTGGCCTCAGCCCATCAATCCAGCCTGTCCAGATCCCTCTGCAGAGCCTTCCTACCCTCCAACAGATCAACACTCCCACACAACTCAGTGTTGTCTGAAAACTTCCTGATGATTTCCATAGGTCCCTTTTAACAAAAACTATTTTATGATTCTCTCTTGTAAACATATGGACATACATATTGCGACAAATGCAAAAGCTTTGTCTTTCAGAATTTAAAAAGGTGATACATCTTATAATAATGGTCGCACTTGTAAGTAGGTAGATATGGCAGAAGCAGAGATGATGAGAGGAAATTCAATGATCAAAGCTGCAATTAACACAAATCTTTCCAACCCACGAATCATATTTGAAAGTATTAATAAGATTAGGAGAAAGGAGACTCTAGACTTTGGAAGTACACCATACAGAAGTAACGTCTGTCTGTCTAGGGTAAGACATAAGATACTCTATGTTTAAACACAGGAAATGTGTGAACCTCTACCTGAGTAAAAGTCTAATTGGTGATATGGAGAAATCTTGCTTTATTGACTGCAAAATCAGGAAATACAGAAGTATTCATAAAAGTTATCCATAAAAGCTACCTGCTTTCCTTTGTCCCTTGATATAAAAGCTGCAGTACTATTCATTATGCATAAAAGACTCACATCTCATTGTTCTTGAGTGACCTATATACATAAAGCTGACCACTATGCTGCAGGTATTGTAAACTGCCAGATTGTGATGATCGCTCACACTCTTAAAATAGCCTTTTTTCACTATACTGTGCTTCTAAAATCTAAATATCCAGAAATTGTTCTGTAATAATTCTATTAGATATTTCTCTGAATGCAGTAGTTTTTGCTTAACTGAAGGGGATAGAAGAAGAAATGGAGATTAGATAAAAGAATCTGAAGCTGAAATCCTATTACGAATCTATATAAGTATAGAACTAGGGTTCTGTGTATGTCCAGTAAATTTCAGCTGCTGTAGCTTAAAAGTGAATTTCAGCAGGACAGCACTCATCAGTATACAAACAGTACCGCTGGATCTATTTCAGAGAACACTTTACACCAAGAATAAAGTACATTTTTAAATAATATTCAAGCAATACAAGACAATCCTCCAGCTACCACTGGTTAACTGTGCAATTTCTGTTAATAGTTTTGAGTGGGAAATTTGGCAAATGTTCTTTATTTACTTTAGCATCCTAAGAGGATTTAAAGTAAATCTGAAATTATAAAAATGCTGTCAGCAGAGAAATTCACACCAGAGGAGAATTCAGTGATCTGCTTAAAACCTAGTTTTTAAATCCTTTTATTGTGCTTTTTTACTTTTACTCTGACCAACAAGGATTTGAAATAGAACCATGAAAATAGCATATGGATAAATGTGGGAATTCCAAGCTTACATCAAGGTAGTAGAAATTCCTTTGACACCCTCAGGAGTTCAGGTTAAAAACAAATTTTGTTTTTATTCCGCACCCCAGTTATACTAGAAAAAAAGTCAAAGCGTTTGCACCTCATTTGTTCTTTTGTTCATCCATCCCTTTTCTCACTTTCACAATTTTTCTTGTTGCTGCTTTTTCTTCAGGAGAATGCCACTAGCTATACTGGTTTCTCTGTTACTTTCCATTAATGAAGATACAATGCTTTGGTCAGTTCAGCATTATCTTATAAATCTTAGTTTGATTTTTGTGACAGAGTGTAGATTGTCTCTAAGCAAAATGCCAGGAACACCTTCATCCACTGGCAAAGGGAGGTCAGAGCTGTCTCTTTTCATTGAGGCCAAGGAAGCTGGAGCAGCTCAAAGGTGAAGCACATTTCTTGAAAAGAGCTGAGATACACATGGCTATAATTCTTTATCTCAACACTGTTAACAAGCCTCAGGATTACTTACAGAGCTAAAGAGTCAGAAAAATTTGGTTGGGTAAAGAAAATTTTAGATTATTTCTGTAGGGTTTTTAAAATTAATTAGTTTTTAACCCATTAACATATGAGAAGAGTCAGAAAAAATACAGTAATAAAAATAGTTAACATTCCTGTTATTAAAGGAAAGTTTACGCTGTTGTCATTTATATATTTTGTTATTACCTTCTATTTGCAGCTGCTTCTCATAATAGAGAAAAAAAATCTGCACAAATTAGTAATATGATTAGGTCAACGTTACCTAAGAGAACAGCTCATGTCCTAAAAATTATCTCTGCCTTATGTTCTAATCCAAATTAAACATTCATTTTATTAGCTAAGAATTAGGAAAAGAAGAAGAGCAATAGGCAAAAATAGGATAGATGTCTTCTCCTGACATGAAATCAGGTGATTTCAGTTAGGTTAAACTGTTTTCACCAGATAGTTAAATGAAACCAACTTATTATTCTGGAGAACATCAGAGAATACTCACATTTTGATTTGTCTGCCAAAAAAATATGGCAGAATCCTAAATCTTCACAGCATTCCACATGCTCTGTGGTTAAAAGCTTTTCTGAAGACAATGTTGAACTGCAAAAATCTGTGTGTAAGTTTCAGACATCTGCTGAGACTAGATCCAGAATTTTGAGTCAGATCTAAATCAGTCTAGGAGAGCTTAAGGTTTTGTCTTCCTTAGCAATAAATGCATAAATCATAATTTGCATGCTCAAACGAATGAGTCATCTGCATGTAGAAAAGATCAAGTAGTTTTATCTCTGTCTACTGTTCATTTGGGCAAGTACAGGTAAACATAACCTGCCATCAATATGTGCTTCTTAATCAAGTTTTGTTCAAACACTGTTTAATTGTTATCTCTTAAAATCTGCTCTGTCAAAAGTCATCTATGCCAACAAATGTTACAGCATTAAAAAAAAAAAAATTAACACTTTTCCTGAAAAACACAGGAAAACACTGTCACAGCTTTGATAGTACCGCAGGCATATAAAAGCTTAATTCAATCAGAATTTTTTGATTAGTTAGGTCATTTTATATGTGATCTTGATTTTCTCATTTTGAAACAAAAAAAGCACATTAGACAGTCTGTTATTCATACAGGGTCAGAGTTCTCACCTAGAGCTCTGGGGTAGGAAACAGAGGCCACATCTAGGTGCTACTAAATAGGAATTACTATTTGGAAACAAGACCTGAGAATACCGATTTCTGAGTGGCCAAAAGTTTACAAAAAGATCAAATAATATGGAAATAAGGTAGTTTTCTGCTGGGAAAGGGTAAACAAGTTTCTGAGGAAAGAAAACTGCCTGGAAACAGCTGTGTCTTAAGTTATTTCTACTTTAACCTTCAAGAAAGGGAGCTAGGGCTTGATTCTGTCTGACCCTAAGGAAAGAGAATATACCAGGATTTATTTTGTGTTAACCTCAAGACAAGGAAGTTCATAAAATACTTTTTGGAGCCTTTGAAAGGAAAAACATCTTAAAGAAGGGATAGTTTGACACCAGAGTTGAGGACAGAGCTATAAGACTAGGCTTGTTTTAAGTTCTGAATAGACTGTTAAATTTTCCTCTGAAGCTGCAAAATAAAATTTGGGGTTTATGTTGTTTTCTTCATTTGCTTCAGTTCTCTATGGTTGGCAGACCATCTGTTCTCAATGTCTGTATCCTTTACACTATGGATTTGTATGCTAAGAACTTCTTTCTTCAAACAGTCTGCTGCCATTTCATGTTTACTACTTGTACTAAACTGATATTCTACCAACAAAGGGAATTAAAACCATAGCTGGTAACTCTACACATGCATAATTAAAAATTACCTTTTTGATGAGTAAACCATTTTTCAATTTCTTCCTTCTGCTTTCACATCCTATGGTGTATAACAATTTAATAGAAGACTATGCTCACACAAAGCCTCCAAAAACCCCCATACTATACATTGGAAGAAGTGCCAGCATGGATCTTGCATTAACATACTTTTACTGTGTAAATTAAACACAATATTTCAAAGTTTATAAGAAAAACTCTGCTTGCTTAGAAAAAGAGAATATTCCAAGGCAGATCATATCAGTTAAACAATTCCATAGCCTTCTGCCCCCAAAGGTGGCTTGATTAAAAGAGTAGCTTGAAAAAAAGAAGATGGGATTGGGGTTAAGAAAATTTTAAGGGAAGCTGAAGAGAGGGCAAAGCAGCTGCAGGTACACCTCAAGAAGCACTCAGAACTGTTTGTTTGTGCCAGGCTAATGACATTACATGTAGGAAAATGCATGAAAAAAACATATCAAAACCCCTTAAGCATCAATGCTAGCACGCTGTTCTCTACTTTAATCATTCTTCATAATCAACCAGCAGAATCATTATTTGTCTTGCTTTTTAAGAACTGCGTGAACTTGTTCTTCTAACTCTGAATCTCCCCCTTTCTTCTTCTTCTTCTCCCCCATTTTTTACTACTGAGAATGATACCTTGTGGTATGGAAGATCTCTTTGGTCATTTGAAGCCAGCTTTCCAAACTGTCTCCCCACCCAGCTAGCTCTCCTCCCTCAGCCTATTTGCTGATGGTGCAGTAAGAGGGGTAGAAAAGACCTTGATTCTGTCTAGGCAGTGTTCAACAGTCATGAAACTTGCTATATTTTCAGCAGAAATCCAAAGCCTAGTTCTCTGCTAGCTACTATGAAGAAAATCGACTCTATCACTGACAAAACAAGCACAGTGTTCAGAGTGGATTTGTGGGGAATCCTCAAATTTTGACCATGATTTTTGAACATGTCTGCATTTGAAAAAAACTGAGATCAAGACAGTCATAAATGCCTATGAGGAGCAGCCACCTTTGGTGGTAGCGCAGCTTGGCTGCAGCTGGCAACTACCTGCCATGCAGATGTCCAGGAAGCAGGTAACAGTTGTGGATTGAGATAAAAACAGTTTAAAAAAATTAAAGTAAAATATAACAACAACAACAATGATAATAACAATTACAGCTGTAAAAAAAGGGGAAATACCAAAAAAGAGTCAGAAAAATAAAACTCAAGGAAAAACTAAAACTCGTCACTCACTTTCAAATGCCCAGCCTGTCCCTCAGCAGCAATTGGCCCCTCTGAGCAATTGCCATCAGTTTATGTATAGGGCATGATATTCTACAGCCTGGAATATCCCCTTGGACACATCAGGTCAGGTGTCCTGGCTATGCTCCCTCCTTGACATGTCTTGCAACTCCTTGCTCTCAGAAGCTCAGAAAAGCAGTAGGGAAAGTGAAAAAGCTGTAGTGTCCATGAAGAGAAAGTCACTGTTCCAGCAGTTGTGGTCTGCTGTTTCAGGGAATCAGGCAGCCTAATGTGTATCAGCATTATTAAAGTTTGAGGGGAGAAAAACGATTAAATATATCCACTTTTTTATGAACTCCTATTTGGCAACTGACCATCCTCATCAGGTATCATTCCAATGTTTTACTTGGGCCTCCTCCTGCTACTAACATACTTGAAAAATTCCTTCGTGTTATTTGACACAAAACTAGCCAATGTCAGGTCTAGTTGAGATGTGGTCTTTTCTATTTTCCCACTGTGTATGTGAATGAGGGCTATATGGTCTGCCTGTGACGTCTGATCTCGCTTCTGGAGATCATAAAATCTCTTTTTCCTTACAAGCTCCAAAACAAGTTCCCTGTTGAGCCAGCCTAGTCTTTGGCTCACTCATGCTTCACCTGTGTGTGATGTCCATCTCATTATGTCACAAGCTTAAATCTGCCCCTGTTCTTTTAAATGATGTTTCTTCAAAACTGGCCTGTACTCATCAATCCTTAAACCTTCAAATGAAGATTCCCAGGAGACACTGCTTAATACCTGGACAGCTGAAAGTTCCCTCCCTTGAAACTCAATGCAACAATTCTGCTTACCCTTTTTTATTTAGCCAAAAATTTTAAACTCAACTATTTTCTGATCACTATATCACTATTTCCTGATCACTATATTACTATTTCCTGATCAATATATCATATACCTCTTCTGAGTACTTTTGTATTTATAAATAACAATGTAGGAGAGCACATTTTGTAGTTGACTCACTGAGTACTTGTGACCAGAAATTACCTTCAAATATTTGAGAATTTCCCAGAGCTGCTTGTCAGAGCAGTATGGTATTTCCAGTTGATATCTGGGAACTTGAAATCTCCCATGAGGACAAAGGCTATGAAACCAGAGATTTTTTTTTTCCTAACTGCCTACAGAATAATTCCACTGTATTAACATCCTGGTCTGGTTATTGGCAGTGGACACCTGCAGAGACATAACCTTTGTTTTCCTCTAATCTTCACCAAGAGTGCTTTCCCCTAATTGTAAAGGGCTTTAGGTTCAAGCCTCTCCTGGACAATCAGTGCAATATTTGCAGGTTGCCTGCACAGCCCATCCCACCTGATCTAGCTTTCCAGCACTCTAGCCACAGGACTGATTCCACCAAGTCTCACTGATACTAACGACATCACAGGGAAATATCAATGCTTTCAGTTCATCCTGCTTGTTTCTCACACTGCATGTGTTGATGTACACACATTTCAGATGTATTCCTAAACCTTCAGTGCTCCCTGGAGCAGCCTGAATGTTCCCATCATTATTGCTGCCCTCAAACAGTGTCATGCTGTCCCCTACCTTCCCAGTTCCTTATATCATACCCTTCTCCCATTGATCCTGGTTTAAAACTTACACAAGAAATCTTGCCAGTTTGCAAACAAAGAACTGTCTCCCCTGGTTTGGATATGCTGTCAGGTCCCAGCATACTTATTTGTCTCAAGGACTCTTTATTATAAAAAACCAAAATTTTCTGAATGGAAAGGCAAATCCTCCACTTTAAATTCACTATAATTTACACATTAATTATAATATCTTAGAAACATTAGGAACCTCCAAAAATCATACAGTCCTCTGTTACTCTTCAGGACATTATCTTTGGTGCTCGTGCCTTTAGATGTTCTGTCCCTTTTACATCATCTCAAAATCTCATTGCTAGAGACCTGGCTTCTTAACTCCACAGACACTCATAGTAATTACACAATATCTCTACTTGAGAGTTTTCATTTTCACTCATACTTGTGTTCAAACAAATCAGAACATATATGTGAATCTCAGGGATATATAACCATGTAGAGATAGGTCCATAGGTTTCAAATGGCTAAAATACTCTTTTATAAATAAGGTATTTAGGCAGTGAGCTGGCAACATCATCCCTTTTTACACCATTCTCTTTCTCTGCTTAAGGAGTTTATTCATTCTCCCATACTTTGATAACACAGCATTTGTGAGAAAAACTAACATTTAACTGCCAGTTAAAATGTTTGTTATAATAACATTAAAGATATTAACAACAACCATTCAGCTTATTACTATTCTTCCACCTGCTAAAAATAGTTATTTAACTATTATTTAATATATAGTTACACATTATAAATTCTATGTCTTCATAGGAGGTCCAGATTATTTACTTGACATACTTAAAGATAAGGGAAATACAAATTAGTATTGTATACGTTTTAGCATTTAGTGTGTGGTTTTTTTAGTATAAAAATTTCTAAGCTATCTAGCTAAATTAGTAAAGAGCTATTCCAGTGTTCCATTATGTTGTGTGCTTAGTTGCCATTTAGCACAGGCTACAGTAATGTAAACCTCAAGTAGCCCTGCAGACAGAGAATGTACCTATTCCAAACAAACACAACATGCCTGGATTCCAAGTCAGGTTATTCACACAGATTAAGAAATCATCTGTTAATACTCAGTTAAAAAGAGAAAGAGAATTCTTTTAATGAATTAACTTCAAAGAAATTATGCAGTCTTGTCATCCCATATATATCATCAAATTTATGGAGCAGTATAAAAAAAGAAATCACCTCAATGCTTTATAAGTGTTCCCTGAAGAAAAGAAATGTAGTCATTAACACAGATTCCAAGGTAAAACAGTTAAAAAGCTAGGCAGAAGAGACTTTTTTATTGTGATTATTGCAGTTAAGGGGAAACTAGTGAGTTCTAAGTGCCAGAAGTATAAAAGGTTTAAGAAAATGCAAAACCAAATTCACTAAGACCCCTATTCTACAAATCATATACTTAGATCCTGGTACATAAATCTTCCAGCTTATTTGCAGGTTTTATAGATTTCCATAATCTCTTGATTCCAGGCAATTAGATCTATTCTTAAGACTGAACATTCCTAAAACCATACTCCTACAGAGAGCTGTTTGACTTCCAATCTATTCTGAATTTACCGTGATGCATCTGTCCACAAAGCTGTGACTAAATATTTTAGCAGTGTTCAAATGATGGAGAAAAATTTTAGGCAAAATACTATGCTGGAAAAAATCAGATAAACCCCTAAAATCAAGTCAGAAAGAATATAACATGCATCACATCACACAGCAGTACATTCACACTGCTATATGCTTTACACATCTCAAATTGTATTGTAATGCAACAATATTAAAATCAAAGGCAAGTATAGGAGGAAAGGCTAGAATTGAAATCACTGTGATACACATGGGAAACACAAAAGGGACTTCAAATACTATTGAAAACCATCCTAATCAACAAAAATGCTTAGGTGTCAGGGTCTCCTGGTCCTAGGCAATATTTCCTAGGCAATATTACTTGAGTGTAGTGAAGGAAAAAGTTGCAAGAAAACCTATGTCAAAAGAAATGAAGCAGTGTTTTAAAGACAACTTGAGAAAAGAATTGCCTTCTGGCAATGATATATATAGTTGCAAATAGACTGATACACAATAAAAGTTAATGATGGACAGACAAAGGTTACAAAGAAATGACGATACACTGGTTCTATTGGAAGTAAAGTTTGGTATGTAATAAAAGCCAATCATAAGCACAATAGGAAGCAAATTAAATCACTGAAAGAATATTTCTGCAGTTTCAGCATTAGTGAATTATATATATAAGTGGTAAAATGTTCAATTATATGGGTTCTTTTATATAACCTATATAATATTGGAATATTATGGATATTTTTACTACCCCTTACTTAAAAGTTGAAAACACAGCATAGGAAATTAAGATGTTGAAATGATTGTTCCCTTTATTGTGCTCATACATTTGAGAAGAAAGCACAGGATTTGTTGCTAAAGTAAATAGTAGATCGGCATCCAATGGAACATTCCTGAGAGTGAAATGTGTTTCATGTGCAACATATAGAATGACTATCAAAAGCAAAATCTTTAAAAAGTAGGTAACTAATACAGTTTTTCCAAGAATAACTGATTTTTGAGAGATTATTGAATCACTTGGAAAGTATTTAGACTTCCGTGACTTAAACCCCCCCCCCCAAAAAAAAACAGATTAAAAAATAAGAATACTTCTTAAGTTAGCTAATTGTGGATATAGTAATCTTATTTTAACTACAAATATTGAAAATCTTAATTCTTTTGAATCACTCCCCACAATAGTATTAGAACTTGTATTCATCTTCTGCCCCAGAAAAAACAATTGTCTTAATGGAATGCAATGACATCATCAGGTGTTCAATGATTATTATCATTAGAGAAGAGGATTGGCAGATAGATTCCATTCTTAAGCTAATCAACTTTAATGACAGATTTCCCAGGTTGAATTTTATCCTGAGTAGCTATCTTCTTCGCTTTTTAAAGCAATTTTTACTCAGTTCATCTGCTGTTAGGATTTTGTTTGTCTTGTTTTTCAAGTACTTCAGGGTATGAAAAGCATTTGTTTTCATTGCAAAACACTGCAGACTTTCAGTTCAAGAAAAAGCAGAACACTCAACATGGGTGCAAGGAGAATACATGCTCTATCAGGGGCTTATCCCTGGCCACATGCTTTGAGGTGCTGCAGCACCATCTCATGCACAACCATGGATGCTTCAAGGTGCACATGCAGTATAAATTTATCCAGAAATCCCATCAGAGATGTACCTGCTGCAGCACAGACATAACCACAGCCACAGATATGTCAAGATGCAGCTGCTGTTCTGTCAGCTTATTCACAGCCACACACATTTGGCTGTCCTGCTCCCACATGAACTCATCCACAGATCATTGTCCATTTGACTGGAAATTCCAGCCTGTCCAGTACAGCAGCACAGAAACCACACTGATGCCCTGGCCATCTGCCAGCCCAGGCACATCTTTGTGCTGCTATCCAGGTGTTCCTGGCCACAGCAGAGCACAGAGCACAGCATCACTGCAGTACAGCGACCAGCGAGAGCCAGAAGCTGCCTCTAACAAGCACCAGACTCTCACATAGAGGATGGCAAGCGAGCCCCATTGCAAGCACAGGAACCTGCTAATTAATAGCTAAATGGTACATTAGGTACAGTTAGGAATTCAACCTAGCACACTCCAGCCAAACCTGTCATTATCTCAAACTCTTCGAATCCCAAATTGGGTGCCCAGTGGGCTGTCCTGGTATAATGTCAGTAGGACTAAGAATGACACAGTCACTTGCTGACTCACACACAGTAAAACTCATGAGAGAATCAGGAGATTAATAGTGAGAAAATTTATGGGCTTAGATAAAAACAGTTTAATAATAAAGCAAAATCCATGCATATAAGCAAATAAACCAAGGAATTAATTCATTTCCTCCAATGACCAGGCAAGTGTTCAGCCATCTCCAGGGAGACAGTGCTCCACCACATGTAATAGTGACTCAGGTTAAACACTATCACTCTGAATGCCTTCCTTCCCACCACAAACACATCCCACATTCTTACCCTGCTTCTTCTTCCCCCAGCTTTTTACGCTGAGCATGACATTATATGAATATCTCTTTGTTCAGCTGGGGTTGATGTCCCAGGTGTGTCCTCCCCCAGTTTTCATGCACCCACAGCAAACTTGCTAGTGGGGTGGTGTGAGTAGCAGAAAATATTTTGACTCTTGTGTAAAGTACATCTGAGCATTACTGGAAACATCCTGGCGTACCAACGCTGTTTCCAGCACAAATACAAAGCACAGCTTCACACTAACAGGTGACTATGGAGAAAATTACCTCTATCCCAGCCAAAACCAGAGCAGATAAACTTCCAATTTAGCTTTTCAGTGCACTTAAAAGAATGTTTCAACTGTTGCGTAGTTGCATATCTTACAATGTCTAATTCTGTGCAAACTGTGCTAAAGAAGCAGTGGGGTTGGCAAACTGATAAGTGCCCTTGAATGTACAGGATTAACCTTTTTCTTCTTGATGAAACTCACGTCAAAAAAAATTTATATTCTTTATCTTGTCTGATCCTCAGCAAGGCTATGAAGCTCACATTTTAGTTATGCAGAAAGTGACAAATGGATATTACCTGTGGCTGAGATGTTTTACATTTTCCTGGGATTAAAACATTATTCAACAGAAGACTCAAATAAAGGCTTTTCTACAACAGAGAAGAATTATTTTTCAGCATTTCCTTTTAGTTTATGAAATAGAAATCAAAAGGAAGATAGTGCCAGAGGGTGCAAAAAGGTAAGTGACAGGGCCACACATAGTCAAACTGCCAGACCTTGAGAGAGCCTAAAATAGCAGGGGCACATCCCTCCCCTGGTACATCCCTGTACAAACAGTATCAAGGGCCTCAAGAAGTCAACATCATTGATTTCTATAGCAAATAAATTAGGCATCTTTATTCTAATTGCTAAAGGTAAGGAGAGGAAGCAGTATGTTTTCTAATAACACAGTCGCCTGCTTTCCTGTTTTACTGTTGTGGCCTGGTGTTTTATGCTGGTTTGTGTAGTGAAGATCAGAGGGAATTGTGTCATTGACTTTGGAGGACGTCTTCATCCCCCATAGGTCTCTACACAGACATTTCTCCTAGACTGTAAACTTTTCAATGAGCTTTCTTACTTTAAACTCAGACTATCCAAAAATCTCTACCAGAAACTTCAGCTCACCTGACAACCATTGAACTATGCTTTCTTACCTGCCTGCAGTGGTTTCTGTCATATGCCAGATTTGCAGTTCAGTGGTCCTTTTTGACCTTTTCCCTTGCCTTGAAATTTACATATTCTTCATCCATGCTCATTTGTGTTTTAGGTTTCTTTCAAAATAATGCAAAATACTTTTCCTTGGTTTAAAAACATTTTTGTGAATCACAATTAGAACTTGCGCTGTCAGTGTGTCTACTTCCAGTTCTACTATGTAGTCAGATTTAATTGGCCTTCATTACTATAAAGAATCTCTAGTATGATTAGGTTATTAAGATTTCCTACCCTGTTATACTCAGAAAAACAATTAAGACTTCCTTTGCTTTTATACTACCTTCTCTTCATTTGTAAATTTCCTGCTCTTCCTGTTGAAAGCTTCTTACCTCCATATAGTTTGGTTGACATTTTAGGTTTTTTTTACTTTTATTTCTGCATCACCTTTCTTGCATAAATTACTCCTAACTAATTGCTGCTGTGTGAGAAATGGATTTTTTGATCAGCCACTTTATTCTTGCCCCACTACTCAGCTTTTCAGAAAAACTCACTGTTTCTCCAACCTGCTTTTCGTACTCTCCTGCTGTGTTCTGCCCATGGTCCTTAGAGCTTTGCTTGAATAATTTTGTTTGCTTTCGTCCTTTTTCTTTGCTTTTTCTACTACTGCAGTGGCATACAATCATGATAGCTACTCTAGTGAGTATCAGCTTCTAAGTCAAGTTGCCAGAGGCACACAGAAGCATGTATTATATGTATTACAAAAATAAAACTGTTTTCGAAAAAATTTCTCAAATTATACAAAAAGAAAGCAGTACAATTTCCATATGTAGCTGTTGCCTTAAAATTCACTCCTAATTAATTTTCCACCATTTGAGGAAAGGGAGTCTTAACTGTTAAACATTGAAAGAAGCTAAAAAACAAGATTTGTAAAAGTCTTTCCACACTAGTGTGCTAGTTATTATCTTTCTACACTAGTATGCTAGTTATTTCCCATAACTGACTGCTGTGTGATAAAGCTTTACACATATATAGTGTTTTCTATCTGAGGAGTTCAAAGTGTTTTTAAAGCTCCAGCCAAATCAACACTGTGGAATAAGCTAATACCATTTTGTTCTATATTAGAAATTACTTTTACTTTCAAAGCCATGAAAAAAAAATTCTGAGAAGAAACTGTTCACCTAATACCTTTACAAAACAGTAAACTCAATTTCTGGGGGGTTCATTGAGCTTATTTTCACACCCCTTCCCCCTAGAGGTGTCCTAAGACCAACAATTCTCTTGACCTCTGTGTCACTATCCTATTGAAACAATCCTTGGATGGACATTTAGAAGTCACAGTGGTCTCTTCATCAAGTAACTTCCTATCTCAGTACAAAAAAAGTAATCCTTTATTCAAAAAAGCCCTTTATTCAAAAACAGTAGGCTTAAATTTTAACTTATATACCTAGAGTGCCAATAACTTATTTTGCAGAGCTGTTTCAGTTTAATATTATCCTTATAAATTTCAGATTCTTAAAAACAAGGAGAAGCTTACTCAACATGTTGAAGTACTGATAAATATTTTTATAGTAATCCCAGCAAGTTTGTCATACCACAGTTGTCTGATCTGATTAAAGGAGATAATTTATATAAGAATTTAACCACTTGTTTTATGAAATACTCAGAAAAACAATTAAGACTTCCTTTGCTTTTATACTACCTTCTCTTCATTTGTAAATTTCCTGCTCTTCCGTTGAAAGCTTCTTACCTCCATATAGTTTGGTTGACATTTTAGGTTTTATGAAATAAAACAAGTGGGCAATAACTGGGGTAAAGGTAATTCCAGAAGTGGGAGATCATTACCACAGACTCATTGGACACCTATTCAAAATGGAACACTGACTCAAATGTAGAGAATTGTTCATGTAGATTAATTAGGATGAGAACCAACAGATATAGCTGGCAAACAGGGGGTTGAGTATGAAATAATTAAATAGTTAAGCAATTTTTAACCAGTGAATGCTGATACCTTTCTATGTAAAAATTTTTCAATACTGCATCATTTTGATGATTGGGGAGCCACACTTTTGTGCGCTTTGTACAATCTAGGAAAAAATTAGAAATACCTCACCTCAGTGTGTGAATTGGCACTGAGCACTGGATAACTTTTCAGAACAATTTTTTGTGACCCAGAGATACAGCTTTAGTGCCTTGCCTGGATAAAAGGGTCTCTCTAAGCAAAAGCTCTTGACCAGATGAATTCCAGTGAGCTCTGACACTTTGACTTGGGACTTTGGACAAACAATATCAAAGGCAGGATTACCAGAGACTCACAACAACTTATAGAGCTATCTTCTTGGAGTTTTGCAAGCTCCCTAGGTGTATATGGGATGGATCTCCAGTGCATTTTCTTTGCTCTGTCACCCATAACTGCAGTGGTCTCTGTTTTAATTATAGATCTGGGTAGGCTCTTTTCCTCCCGTTCTGATTCTTTCTGTGTTCTCAGTGTTATTCCAAATGTCTCGGTCACAGTCTTCAGATAAAAACATCAATGTTTTAGCTTGAAATTTTGAAGACTCTGAATGTGCTATTTTTATTTTCATATTTCCTTTTAAGTTCCTTATTCTTTCTTTCAATTGACTATTCTCTGATATGGTCCCTTTTTCTTATTTTCTGTCTTGGCCTTTTCCTTTGGTAAGTCTCTGGCACTTTTTTAAGCAGCAGTTAGATGTGCTGCAAGCACTTTACATATCACATTCTTTCCTTCTCCATCTTTTACTGTGGTTGATTAGATTTCTTGCTAATACAGTATCTAAATATTTTAATGAAGTATATAATATAAGCAGGTCTAAAGGTTTATAATATAAGTGTGTTCAGCTAGAAGCATATGGGTTTACAGATTCTGGTCTTATAGAATGCCCAATTGAAAACAAACTTATGTCGCTAATTCATTAGTTTCTTTCCATATCTGACTATTTCACTTTAACTCACCGATTCCAAAGTGAGTTCTCCCTGGCTTTGGGCAGGACATGTACTGCAAATGTTTCTGCTAAGGATCCACCCAGAAGTGCTCCACAACAAGTGGAGACCAGTTTGCCCAGTTGGCCTCATTCGTCCAGTGTCCAGCAAATTTTTACACCCTTTTGCAGGACAATGTTTACCGAAGTCAATCACAAACATTCAGTCAATTACAGAAAACTCCTGCATCTCTAGAATTTATTAATCATTTGAGCATCCAGGCTGTTCTTGCAATCCCCACCTGGTTTTCTTGTCTTAGAACAATTCATATTGCCAATCAGAAAAAATGCAAAGAGAGAGGGAGGTTGTGTGAGGGAGGAGGCCACACTCAAAGACCCAATTATCTTTCATCACAGTCACAATGCCTTTTGTATTCCAAAGTTACTGATGCATGTGGTGGAACCTTACTTTTGTGGAGATGCTTGAACGCCTACCTACCCATAAGACCTAGTGAAAGAATTATTTGCTTTGCTTTGTTTTTCCTTTCTTTCCCTATTACACTGTCTTTATCTCAATTCACAAGTTCTGTTACTTTTTCTCTGCTAATTCTATTCTTCATCCCTCATGGAGGGAGTGAACGAGCTGCTTTGTGGTTTAAGTTGCCAGTTGGGTTTAAACCACAAGTTTTTTAAATTCCCTGTCTGTCCTACCTGCATCTCATCCCTCATTGCTCATAATTTTACTGCCTAAAGGACAAAGCTAACTATGGCCCCAGATGATATATATTGAAACAGTTGGATGCATAAGGTATACATTTCCCATTTCCATCATCTTCTCTTGAGGAAGCTGGACAATTTTATGTAAGTAATTAACTTCCTAATTTCAAGACTAGCCATGAATGACATGTCCAAATTTCTCTTGAAGGTATCTAAACATGATTTTTATTCTTAAGACCTTCCTTTTGTTTCGTAAGACAGACAGTTTAGCATTTTTAATGAATTAACCTGAGGATCTGCGCTATGAGAAGATCACTTTGGTACGTGTCCTCTAAACTTCATACGTTGTCCATGCAAAAAACGAATTTTTATGCAGACTACCTCATTAAATGGTTTTCAGACACTTACTGCTGTATGTCAATGACCTTTCCTTCCTTTATGCCCTCATGATAAAGGCAAACATAAAATTTCAAGGCGTGCATCATTACTTTGAATGAATGACTGACTTATTGTAATTAGCCAGAGCTGGGTGAGGAGGTTAGAGTTTTTTACTACACTAGGAGACAGGCTTTTCAACACAAATTCTGAGAAGTGGAGCATCAGTTTAATGCCTACTAATTTGTAGTAAATTACCAAAATTTGTTGAGAAATTAGATCCTACTAAAAATATATATAAAGCTTCCATTTAGCCTTACAGTTCTCCAACAACTTGTCTACCTTCTTACAAAATACCTACTTCTACTTTAGCAATTAAATTGTAACTGCAGAAGATGTAACATTCAGAAGGAAACTGAATTCCCATTATTTTCCCATGTTCTGATTATTCCACAGTCTTGTTTTCTTTACCTTGAGACTCATTTTCTTTTGACAGTCTGAGTTTAGCATTCAAAAGCACTAGATTAAGCCTGAATTTATAGTACATTTTAAGTACAGGCAAATTGTGGCTTAAGACAAGTAACATAATATATTTGAATTATAACAGAGTTCATTTTTTTGGTCATTCTTGACATTTCTATACAGAGGCAGCCTATCAGGTAATTCCTTTTCACTTTATAGACCTGCTGCTCTTTTCCTTCACATGCATATGCAGTAGTGAATATTATAAAGAATATGTGTAAGGTTAACATTCTTGTCTGTTAGATATTTGCAAGGAGAAAATGTTTCTCATTCCATCTGTGTGACATTTCCTTAGAAAAATTAATGACAGGAACAAGCAAAAGAAAGACAACCAGCATCTCTCCACCTATGACTTTTTGTTTGACTGATTGCACCCTGGAGGACTTACAATTATTTTTCAGTTCTTCGAGTAGCCTACATTTTTTATAATTATAAGATTTTGTATAGAATCATAGAGTATTTAAGGAAAATACCTTTAAGATCATCGAGTCCAACCATTAACCTAACCAAATCCACCACTAAACCACATTTCAAGTTCTACATCTATACATCTTTTAAATACCTCCAGGGATGATGACTGTACCACTGCCATGGACAGCCTGTTTCAACTACTGACAATCTTTTCTGTGAATTTTTACTCAATATCCAATCTATACCTCCCCTGGCACAACTTGAGGCCGTTTTCTCTTATCCTATTAGTTCAAAGAAGAGACCAAAGCTCACCTTGCTACAACCTCCTTTCAGGTGCTTGTAGAGAGTGACAAGATCTTCCCTCAGCTTCCTTTTCTCCAGGTTAATATACATGCTCTTTTAATCAAAAAAATCACCAACCAAATGGTCTGCCAATCAAATGGTAAGATTTGAGAAGTTTTTCAAATCTGTACACTTAATTAAGCTTTCTAGATCTGCATTTTACTTTATAGGCAGTGGTTAAATTTTAAAACCCAGAACATATCTTGAACTTTCACTTCATTTTGACTGACTGTTTAAGACTTGTAGGACTATATCATTTAAGCTGGTTTCTAAATACACAATTTAGGCTTTTATATTTAAAAACAGCTCACAGACAAAAAGATATAAAAGAAAGATAAATGTTTTCTGTATAACATTGCCTCAGTATCCTTCTGCTACTATCAACCAGTGCAGCAATGTGCGACTTCTTCCTCAAACGACTATAAATGCCTTCTAGGAAGAAAATTGGATTGCAGGATGTTGCTCTGGAGAGGAAAGGACAAGAAATTGAAGGTGACAGAGCAGAAATTAAAAAAAGGTGCTTAATGTTTTCCCTACCAAAGTGAAAAGAGATCATGATACTTTTCTGTAATGATATATATAAATCTGAGGCCTCATGCCATATGTTGAAAAGTAGTGTTACTCTGCATCACAAGAGCAGAATGCAGATAGTAAGTAAACATTTTGCTGTAGCAGCACTGTGAAAACTCATGTATTCTTGAGGTTTCTGTTTGAGTTCAGTTGTGTTAGGAACCAGGTAGCTAGAATAGATATTACCATCACACCTTGAAAGGCTTGCAGAGGTCTGCAGTGGGGCATTGAAAAGAAAAAACTTTTTTTTTGGTACAGAGTAACAGCTTTCATTTTTTGCTTTAGAAATAACATTCTTTGTTTAAAATCTCATTCATTAAAGATATTTTTTCTACAATCCTAACACTGATTTGTATGTGCATCTCTCATTAATCATTCTCCAAACATTTATTTTTAATGAGTCATTCCAAAAGCTGATTGAGTTTGCAATGACATGACAGGAAACACTGTTTTGGGATTTTTTTGTAGTGGCCTTCTCTTTGTTAAGTACTCACAACCAAAAGGGAAGAAAAGCAGTACCTTAATGATAGAGCTTGTGCTGGCAGCTGTTGTGTTAGTGGCTTGTAGATTTAGTTTAGATAAAACAAATGTGAAACCTTACTTTTAATAATTACTTAGGGATTTCTGGAATTTTAATTATGCCAGTTAATTGAGCAAGTTAGCTAAATTGATGAATAATGATCTATGCAAACATTATTTTACAGATGCAGCAGAGGAAGTTCAGCCAATCATGAAATAAATTAAAAATAAACAGAAAAGCTAGGAAGTCAGTATCACTACACTTGCAAGGTAAATATTTGAAATAAAAAGGAGACCATTTTAAAATGTAACAGTGAGCAGAAATTTCAGAAGACAGAGAATGAAACTGGTACTTCAAGTGGGCAGAAAAATTGTACCCCAAGTAGTCAATGTAAGTTTAATCACAGAACTAAATCAGAATGATAATCACCTTGTTTTATGAGAATTAGAAACAGAAATTATGGAGCTGGAGGTCAAAAACACCTCTGATAGTAACTTAGATCAACAGGAGTTTTTTATGCACTTAAAACTCAATGTAACTTTCAAGTACACAAAGAATACAAGAAAATTATTACAATAATTGAGGTTTCAAAGGTCTATCTGGAAAAAATCTAAGAGTGTTTTTCTGAATTTCTGAATTTTGTAAATACACTTCAGTTTAGAACTAGTTTTGTTTTAAAATATACTATAATTCCAGAAATACTCAATAATAGATATGAAAATTGAAATGAAATTATTTCATTGGCATCAAAAGAGGAATCGATTTTCAGGGTATGACTGTGGATATGAGGCATGTGCGGAGTTTAGCAGAATTAAGGAAAACTTTGTACCCACAAAGATCTCAGATCTTACTCCACAAATTTATATATGACGTAGAAACAATATATAGCTGTCCATGACAAGAAAAACAAGCCAAAGAATGTAGCAAAATAACTGAGGCTAGAGTCTGCTAAAAATTGTGATCACCTGAGCTATTGTAAAGTCTAGAGAAGACCTCTAAAATAAGGAAGATTTCCTCTAACCAAGAAAATTGAAGAAAACTGAGAAATATTAAGTATGCAGACTTTGCAACTGTTATAAGAACTTGCACCCATCATTAAAGGTATTTTAATAAAGCTTTTATTGCTGAAACATCTTTTGTTGCATTCGAATAGCAAGTATACGAGGTGAACAAGAGTGCTTTGAACCCCACGTATTTTCTGAGTTCTTAGTAGACCTTGCTAAGGTACCTTTCCAGTCATGTTGATATTGCAAAAATACCCCAGATAACAGAACACATTTTCATCCTCTCTTGTATTTCCCCACCCAACTTCAGCTCCTGGCACAACCTATTACACACGTGAAGACACACATCTCTCCACTTGTTTTATCTTCACCAATCAATCATTTTCTTGCATTTCTTGCCTCACAGCAACATGTTCAGCTCAAACTACTTTTTTTTTTTTTTGCTTTTTTCCACTTAGGGAAAGTTAACTGTCTAAACAAAAAATATGCATCATTTTAATGCCATGTAGATGCACAACCAACTAGAGGCAATGGACATCTCAACATTGTTATCAATCACCGGTGACAGAAGGATATAACAGCACACTCCTGTGGTCACGAAAATAGGGAGAAAATGCTTGAAAGGAGTATATTTGTACATTGCTCAGACTTATGCCTAAAAAAAAAAAAAGAGCAAAAGGGTTTAACTGTTGCAAAACACTTAAACCTTAATGGGAAGCTATGGAAACAGAGAGGAGGTAATTCGTGCCATAGTAAACTGATTTTTCCGCACACATTACTGAATTCTTGTATCACAAAATTTCACTTTTTTTTCACACCTTTTAACAGGAATAGGCCAGCAAAAATAAAGGCCAGGAATGTATGCCTGAAAGTGTTTTAATATTATCGATTTCTCCCTAATTTCAAAGGAAATTCAAATATTCAGAGAACCAGAGAACACTGGAGCTCTGGAGCAGAGCCAATTTCAATTTGGCTAGGGTGAAATAAAATATTGAAGACATTCTGACCAATTTACAAAAAGGGGTCTAAGCCAGGAGTTTTGTGGCAGAAATGGGGTATACTATGTACTGTGGCCCTTATATTTGGTTCCGTGTTTCTTCAGGCTCATACAAAGAGAAGAAATATGGTGCATATTCTGTGATATCTGTGTCCTTTCATTAGCAGGACACAGCAACACAGCTTGAGTCAGCAGCCAAAAAGATTAAAATTGCTCTGAGTTCCACAGTTCACATGTAGTCTAAGATGTTAATGGCTCCCTAATAGAATGTTTTTTAAAGCAATCTCAGAGCAACTTTCCTGCCTAGTTACATTCTTCCTTCTCTGATATGATGTCCTGCATTTTGACTATTATACAGTCTATTTTTCCCTTAGTCCTGAACTTTGAATTAATTGGAAAGGAAATTACTTCTATCCAAAGAAAGAAAAAGAGTTTCTACAGAGCAGTGGAAGAATTCTTCATATTTTTTTGATTTTTTTTTCTCTCAAAAAAAAAAGACTCAGATACCTGAAGTGAGACAGACTAATCGCCTTTCAATAAGTATAGCTTCATAATTATAGATCTAAATGTACATTTTAAGCAAATTTGAAAGAAGATAAAAACTAAAACTTAAGGTTTAGTAAACTCTGAGTGTTAAAGTCATTATAGATGTGAACAATTTCAACTGCCTTTCAAATATTGGTGACTGACAGTAAATGAATATGTAAGTAACTCAATGAATCTGAGGGGTTTTCCTCAAAATAGTTTGAAAGCACAACTCAGAACAAGGCCTCAATGAAGAGAATAGCAATTAAATGTAGAAAATGAAGTGGTTCAAAGAAGAGAAGGTAGTAAGTAAATCAGCTTTTAAGGGTGACCTTTCCTTCTTTTCTCTCTCAAGAACCTCGTTTGCAGAGAGCAGACTTCCTGTTTGGTGTTTTTGCACCAAGAGCCAAAGAAGGAAGCTAAAGAAGCCAAAGCTCCATAGTGGGGGAGAAGGAACTAAACAAAAAAAGAAAAAAAAAAAAGGAAAAAAAAAACTTTGGGAAAACTGTAGTCTTAGGGAAAGATTAAAGTCACAGTCAAAAATAGAGAAAATATTATTTGTGGGCCATTTAAAGCCCTGTGGCAGAAGAGGAAAGCGTGTACAGAGGAGCAATAACATTAGAGAACTGTATCTCCTCGTGAGACAGGGCTCTTCAACTTGTAAGGACAATGACTGTGGGTAATAAATGTAAATAAAGAATGTCTTCATAATCTGTGTAAAGAGCTCAACCTGCATCTTGCAAGGAACACAGGAGGCTAAAGAAAATAACACAAAGGAATGGGGACAAAGGACCGACAAATGTGTGAGGAATTTAGGTGGAGGAAAAGAAGTTAAATGTATTTTTTAATTATTGGAGCTTGAAGGCATGGTGGATTACTGCTAGTGTTTGTGGGCACTTGGATGGAACTGGTGCTGAACCAGACAGGCACAAATGGCTTTTGCACTTCTCCACTTCCTTTAGTGCACTTTTCACTTCCAGGGCAGGAGCTTAACCTTGTGGTGGCCGCTCTGCCTAGAGCCACCTCCCAATGCCTGCACACAGGCTGTACAAAGCACATCCAGTGATGATCAACACAGCTGTGTTGTTTGATCAGGTTTGCCACCTCTTAGCAGCCCAGCTGAAGGTGAGACCCATGATAACCTGCAGGGCCTCAAAACAAGGAGCATGTGATACCAGAAATGCATAAACAGCATCTGCCATGAGGCAGTCAGACCTGTGCAGACTGAGAATCATGGATTCTTTCCTGGCCCAAAATCCTGGATGGTGGAGAACTCAAACTCTTTGGTATCACGACAGCTGTCAGCATAAATTGTTGCAGTGTCCATGAAGTTTATCCAGGACCTGAAAACTTGAAGAGCTAAGAAGTGGTAACTTGGGGTTCATAAGTTCACAAAAGACTTGTAAGTAACACCAAATCTACAAGGCTCCTATGCACTTGTGGCTGCTGTCCTGGAAGAAGGCTCACACATCCTCCTCAACTTTTTGATGAATCCTGGTCATGGGTAATTGATTTCACTCTTCACACTTTGGACACAGAGTGGTCAGCATCATGATGCTCCCTCACTTCCCAGACCCTGTTTTGTGTGGGACAGCAAGCCAAGGGGGCCATGAATAGAGTACAATCATACAGTATCCTGAAGTGGAAAGGATCCACGTGGATCATCAAAGTTCTACTCCTAGCCCTGCAAAAGATAACCCCAAGAATCCCAGCGTGACTGAGAGTTGTCCAAATGTTTCTTGAACTCAGTGGTTCAGAATTGGTGCTCAGAGTTGGTGCTTCCCTGGGGAGCCTGTTCCAGTGCCAGACCACACTCTGGATGAAAAACCTTTTCCTAATATCCAACCTAAACCTCCCCTGACACAACTTCAGGCCATTTCCTGGGGTCCTGTCATTGAACACCTTGGGAGGAAGCTGTAGACTGCTATGAGACCCTCAGCCTCCTGTTCTCCAGGACCATCTTGCCCGTATCCTATTCTCTGGATATAATATGCCCCAATAGTCAAATTGCAAATGATTAAAAATGATCCAGTTTTACTGGACAGTACATGCTATATAGGACATTGTCCCAGATGGCTCCAAGACAAATATACAAAGTACCTTTTTTCCTCTCCTTCTATCTCTCCACAAAACAGACCAGAGATTGCTGTTGAAAATGGTATCTGACTTCATGGAAGAGATGATGACAATTAGAGCTAGTCTCTCTTATTTATGTGTGTTCAAATAAAATAGCCGACATTCTAGAAATTACTCTCTTTAGTCTTTGATACAGTCTATGGAACTGTAATTCCAAAATGACAGAGCAGTTTTGAACCTAGACACATGTTTTGAGTGAGAAGTGGCTGTTATGATTCTAGATGGACCCCCTGTTTTATATATCTTATATATATTTTGCAATTTGTTTGGGTTTTGGAGGAGGGTTCTTCCATCTCCTTCTCAACAGTATACATCCCACAGGATCCATTTGGTACTGAGAAAGTCTTTTAAGGAATTTACTTATTATTGATCTAAAGGATTCAAATTATGGAATCCCATTGCATTCCAAATGAATCTGTTAATAAATAAAAACTTTGCAGTCTATTTCTATAAAAAGGTGTATTTTTTCTCTCAAAAATGGATCCTGTTTGTTTGGGGTTTTTTCTATAAGATGAAAGTAGTCTTTAAACCAAACCAGTAGTCTTCTTCATGTAGTTATGCAGTGATCAAGATCAAGTAACATTTAACTTACTTTTTGGTAAACAAAATGAACTGAGGTGTCTTTAGTCTCTCATCATAAGACACTTTTTCCTGACCTCAAATCATTATCGTAACTATGTTCTGAATCCTTTATTTTTTTATCATCCTTTTTTCAAGACAGTATAATTTTGTGGTAAGGATCTCATTATTCTGATGTATCGCAGTTTTACTGTTACTCAATATTATTTTTTGTATATTATTGCACAGTTTCTTCTGGTAGCAGAATTCAGCCAGAGATCTGAAGACTGCAGAAACTAGCTACTCTCTGACATAAACATCACCTTTGCTCCACCTAAAAATCCTGATTTGTTATTTTGAAGCTAAATGTTTTAGTTGTTTTTAGTTTAAAATATTGCAATAAATATGGAAGTAGGAAAATAAGTAGATTCTGTCAAGCCTTCTTTGCCTTTCTACTTCTAAAAGCATGATCTGCTGAAGTAAAAACATTATTCTTTTAATACATAGGCATTTCAATCTTCTCCTAAAAAGATACTAAAATTTTAAATCACATTCCTTTCATCTACCTTTACTCTTATCAAAGTGCAGTACTCTCATCACAGCAGCACTGCATTGATAGCAGAAATTTTGAATGAAGGCCATTATCCTTCAAAGTCACTTTCATATTTTCTGTGTCATTGGAGAAAAACGAATGAAACATCATTAGTAAAATATGGCAGAGGAGCATGGTGACCAAAATAAAGTGCTTTCTTTGAGCAACTGTCCATATTCTGGCAAGAAACATTTAACTGCTTTTTGTGCAAAGAGAACTAAACTGGGTTTTTTTTTGCTTTATATCAAGAATGTCAAAAAGATTAAAAACCCGATTTGACCCAAGACCTTGAGCAAAAAAAGAGTCTCATTTATTCTTTCTTGTCTGGTGTTTCTCTGCTCTTATGTTCTGCCTCTGGGCACTGAGCTAAAATAAAAGAGATTTGTCCACCTGTGTGTCAATGCTGACACACAGATGACAAGACTGAGAAAACCATGACCAGAAAGCACAAAAGAATATCTGGATTGTTTCTTCTTTAAAGCCTCACATGGTTTTCACCAAGGAATATGGGACATGGTATCTTGGTATATATCATAGAAGGATATTCACAATGGGTTTTAAAGCATAGTTGTTTGCTATTTTAGTTTTTAGGAAGGAAAACACCTTTCACTTCCTGTTCTGGCTGAAACTCTTCTGTATGACCTGAGCTTTTGCTTAGAAGGAGCCCAGGTACGCAAAACTTTCTACTGCTAGATAGATAAACTGTAATTATGCAAGATTGTATACAACTAATCAATATAGTCTCACTTCAGAATAAGCTTTAGATTTTTCACATAGATACTTAGACCTTTCAGGTAATTAAAAGGCAAAAATATTCAGACAGCTGAGACAGATAAGCTGTGAACATATTTATTTTTGTTTTAGAAAAGGACATTGATAGCCTGACTGAAAGGTGAGAAACTGATTCACCAGCTAAGTGAATATCTCATTATGCCTCTGTGAGCCATTTACCCTTTGCATTATATTTATAGTTAATACCATTTCAGTGGGGAAATCATAAGTCCTTCTTAGACCTTGGCTATCTCACAGCATGTGTCCAGCTCCAACTATCATGAGATCCCAGTGTAATTTACAATTTAACATGGAAATTCTTTAAAATATGTCAGAGATATTCACATAGATAAACACACACACGCACACATTTCTGTAAATCTAAAGAAGGCTGAGTTGTTTGACTCATATTAACTACTATATATAAGGACAATAATAAAAATAAAAGAACAAAAATCATATAAATATATTTATCTGTAATATATAATAGATACTTTCGGAAATCATAAAATGATAACTAATAACAGGGCAACAAAAAAATAATACAAAATAAAATTCTGGATTCTTAACTGAAGTCCTGACTTTTCAAGGTATTTTATTATTTTGCATCATATAACACGATCCATGAGAATTCATAATTGCTGCTATATTGTTAGATTGATCCAAAAGAATGCAAATAAATCTATGAAAATAACTGATTCTTAATTCTTAATGATTCTTATATTGTTTCCTTATTTCATTGGCTTTATTTCAGCCTCTTAATGATGGAAAGCTCATCTCTGAAAGGAGGCCAGTGAAACAGGGTTGTATGACTGCAGATAACTCCATATGCCAGGAGAAGGGACAATGAACATACTTTGCAAAAACCCACCGCGTTCCTCAAAATATCTGCAATGACAATAGTATTGTGTAGCTAGTGTTATGCTGTAAGAGGGAAGAGCTGTGAGACAGTAATGGTTTTATCTTCTTATCACTGCATCTTGTGGGGCAAATGCAAGAACTTAAAAAGCACAAGTAATTCTCTCAAAACATTGACAAATAAGGAAATTTCCATAAGCAACCAGAAGAGGAACTTTAGATAAGTACAGATGTCAAAAAAGGAGGCTCTAATTCCAGGCCTAAAGGAGGAGAAGGAGGCATTTCTTTTAACAATTGGGTCGTAACAGCAAAGTAAGATTAGATGAAGACAGAAAACATGGAATCACATCATGAGTAATTTAGTGAGTTTTGTTATCAACAGTACATCTATGAATGAACTATAGGTTTTTCAAATTGCTCTGATAAGTGTGGCACAACAGTTTTCTAAATAAAATTTCAGGCTGCAATTCATGGAGCTCTTCATAAGTATTTTATGCTCAGAATGGCAAATGTTAACTACTCTTAGATAATTTCTGGGGAAATCCTGGGTCAGTTCAAATAAGCAGGAATTGAGTCATTGGTTTCAACTGAGAGTGGACAAACCTTTTATCATTTAAAAGAAAAAAAAAGAGTCAATGCAGTACCTGAAAATTAGCAGAAACAAAATGTCTCCTAATAGACCATTATTAAGGTTCAGCTGCTTAATTGACTGGAGGGTTAAAGTACAAGCACAATTGATAGCATAAAAAGTATGAAGACACATTGGAAAAGTAACTGTGAAATACAGGGAAGATATTAAGGAATTTGCAGAAGGCTCAGAAATCACCTTGGGAGAGGCAGAATGTTAGAAAAGACAAGACTATAGTGCAGGAGAGATTATTCTTTCATCTGCTGTCAAAGGTGAAAAAAAAGGGCTGTTTTAGTTCACCTTTACATGGACAAACATCTAAAGGTCATGAGGTGCATATGTAAAAGAGGACTCATAAATTAAATTGCAACAAACAATATAAATTTCTAAAAATAAAGTAAGTAACCTAAAAAAAAAAAAGTTCATAAATTGTTTCATTATAATAAAGGAATTTCTGCCATTTACCTTTGCTTTATAGAAGCATTAGGAAAGCCTGATTTGAGGGGGGGAGAAGATTACCAGTTCAAGATTCATTTGCAAGTATTATTGCTTGCCACATCAGACAATACATTAAATTCCTAGTTACACCCATAATAAGTAAAATTAAAGCATAATCAACTGAAGTAAAATTATCATAATTTCATTACCTTACAGAATTTTTCAGAAGGCATTCCCTGACGCCTTAAACATTTGATCTTGTCTATAGTTACAAATGAGGTTGTAGTCTCATACATTCCCATGTAATTCTGATTTTCATTAGATCATTAAGGAACTCTGTGAAGTGTGGTGCTCCATCACATGAAGGTTTTTTTCAGTGCCAATCTATTGTTGGACTGCATTACAGAAATCCAGCACAGACTTGAACAAAAGGCTCCAGACATAAAAATAATCCTACACAGAAATGTGTATAACGTACAGGTATATAGGCATTATGCAATACTTAATTATAAATAAATAACAAGAGAGAAATCATATGATACTTTCAAGAACACATTGTTTACATGCTCCACCCACCCTCTATATATGCACACAAGAAGGTATAAACAAATTGGAGAGCTATTGTCTGTGAATGCAACTTACTGGGAAAACAGAAAAAAATATGTTACTGACAGATGCCACCACCAAACCTGGAAAGCAGGATTTAGCACAGATGATCAGATTTACTAGAACATGGGCAAGCTTCTGGGCTTATTCCAGACTCTTTTTCAAAATACTTTTTGCCATTTCTTTCTGCATTTGAACATTATTATGTTTTTATTGTTTAGAAATTCAAATGGATATATCTTAACCTTACCTGGCCTAGTATTATTTCAAGGACTGGCTCAT
Organism: Fringilla coelebs; assembly: GCF_963513975.1. NCBI lineage: Eukaryota > Metazoa > Chordata > Aves > Passeriformes > Fringillidae > Fringilla > Fringilla coelebs. Next base: position 40,704,189 of record NC_140031.1, read on the forward strand.
TAAGGAGAGTAAGAATATGCCTGTTCTCACAAAGCAGATTCTCACACATTGAATGCTCCTCTTTGCGAGTATATATTTCTGTGTTAGCACACTAACATGACTGAATACCCACAGTAGATTGGGTGCATTAAAAGGAGTCTTTGAGTACCATAAAGGAGGAATAGTGATAGTCTTTTCAGGAGCCTTTGAAGAAATAATTTTTTTCCAGATCAGAATTTAGGAGGAAAATACAGTGAAGCATTTCAAAAGGCAACAGTCCCTTTAAGTAGTATAGGAATCAAGATGATACCAAATGCTACCTCTGATAAAAATTGTTGATTTCCTTAGAAGCAATATAATCTGAAAGAAAACATTCCAGACCCTCTACAAAGCTAAAAAAAAAAAAAAAAATTACCAGCATACAGCAATCAAGAGCTCTTGAGGCAGAGGAATGTGTCCTCACAGTCAATTCCAGTCTTTTAAAAGGAAAAAAACAGAAAAGCTCTGAAGAAGGAATGCTGTTTCAATTATCCTTAGAAGTTGCAACGATTGTTTCTAGGCATAGAATTACTTTAATACCTTATAGTGTCTGCCATCTCTGTGCCCTCTGCCATTTTTTAAATCTTATATACATGCTAAAGAAAGTGTCTATCTCCACAAAACAACAACACTGAAAATAGAAGAGACTGCCAGAAGCAGAGACATTTCATGGAACTGTGTGAACATGGAAAAAAGGTTTCAGGGTAGCTAAGAAAATTGGCTGAGAATCTTAATTTTATTGCAGTATTAGAAAGTAAAGATTAGTTAACATTTGGCAGGCTCAGTCAGATGTCAGAAGTAATTCAAGAAAAAATCTGTATTTTTCTTTTCTTATACAATCATTCATATGTGGAATTAAATATTCTTTCTGTTAAGTAACCTTCTTGTAATTTCAGTAGTGCATGGAATGGATACCCCACCAAAACTGTGAATGATTTCTTGTGCAATGCTGTGCAGTGCCATGATACATGGATCAAAATAGCCCTGTACTTTAAATTATTACAGTTATTCAAACATAAATCCTCATAGTAATTGGTGATGAAAACATTTTTTCCAATATATTTTAAAATTATATATGTACATGTATATGTATATGTATATGTATGTAAAATACCTTTTATTGGGTCGATTTATCAATTTCATTAGTTTTGCTTAGATTTGCCAATCTGTCTTTTGTTTGAGTGCAAACCAGTCTCGGCACCTTTTTGCACAATTGGTTAAAGTATGGTTTATAAGCAGCACATGCAGCTTCCTGAGCAGCTCTGGTTCATCTTTCAAAGTAAGATTCAGAGCAAAATTTATTTAGCTTACCTTAATCACCAGCTCCCCATTATAAAACATGCTAACACTTTATTGGGTTTAGATGAGACATTTAAGCTGGATTTCAAGAACTATGGGGCCTGGATGCTCAGTTAGGCAGGGCTGTCAAGCCTTTCAGCTTTATAGTCAGGACTTATAAGCCTATAAAGATTGGCCTGGGGAAAGAGTAATGTCTCTGTCATAAGGGACGATTCACATACTGGGGTTTTTTGTGTGCACAATACTGCACTGAAGAACCTGCTCGTCAGACAGTAAGGCCAGCAAAACAGGTAACATTAAGGTGACATCACTTTATATTCTCAGTGCTGTACAGCACTAGAGTGGTAATTATTAATATTCATTCCAAAGCTAAAGTTGTAATATCTGGATACCAACCCATTATAATCCCATTGCCTTCAGCAGAACTACATCGTTCTGATGTGATTCATCATGCTGCACACATAAGAACGGGATGCCCTCTTTGTAGACTCCATCTAAACACTTTTCCAGGGAAAACTGGTGCCCTGACTTTCATCCACAGTATAATTCAAGTGTCAGACATGTGGCAGAATCAGGTGCTTTGACTAAGAGTAAAATTGCGTTGTTTTGCATTATTGTTAAGATGCTGTACTATGTACTGAGCCAGTTCATCATGTGACATCTGCACTCTTGGCCTAAGGGATAAGACCAACTAAAGGAAACTTCTCTGGTGACAGGAAGGATACAATGCTAGAAATTGCCTCACACATCATATAGTTTCTGGAAACTAGATGATATATAATTAACAAAACATACAGACAATATAAATCAGTGCATGGTATTCTGTAAACTGCAATCCTTTCTTGCTGTCACCTACATTATATTACATAAGACCAAATTCTAAACCTATAAAATTATAGATCAGTCATAAAGTATCAATACTTATTCACATCTTTACTGATGCATCATATTTTAATTTTATTCAGTCTTTCAGACAGTATCCCATTTTTAGTCTGGGTCACAGAAAGAATGATAATGACGTTACATAAAAAATATTTTTCCCATAATTTCTTAAAAGAAATTAAAATAAAAACTTTCAAATTTTTGTACACAAATGACAATAATGAAATTACATTTTAACTAATAGTAGCCATCTGATTTCGTTTGAAATTTTAATTTTTTCACAGAACCTGGTGAGGTAGAATGAATCAGCAGAAGAAACATTTTTGAAATTGTAAAGAAAAACAGAGAATATTTTGGTAGTCATGTCAACACATACTCAAAAAAGAGAGTGTATTGTCAAGGCAGATAATATGAGTTGAGTTGTACATCTATACTCTAATTTCAACTTCATCACTTCCAATTAACACTTCTATAAACCATCTTTAAATTGCGAAGTGTTTCTTAACTCTTTTGACTTTTTAACTCTTTTGATGTGAATGTGGTTACATCAACCTTGTGCTCTGGGTTTCCTCCAGGCTCCATTTTAGGAGCAGTTCTACTCAACTCCTTTATAAATGACTGGGATGCAGGACTCAAAGACATACAAAGTGTGCTGATGATACTAAATTAGAAGGAGCTCTTGACTCTCTTGAAGGAAGGAAGACCTTGCAGTGACCTAAACAAATTAGAGGGATGGGTAATCACCCAGTATAGAATCATGGAATAATTAAGGCTGGAAAAGACCTGCAGGGTCACTGAGTACAACATTTGATCAATCAACACTTTTTCAAATAACCACAGCACTAAATGCCATGTCTAGTCATTTCATGGCTTATCCCAGGAACGGGGACTCCACCACCTCTCTGGACAGTACATTCCGGTGCTTGACAGCCCTTTCAGTTAAGAAATTCCTTATGTCCAACCTGAATAACCATATGAAATTTAAAAATGACAACTGGCAGATTTTGCACCTGGTACAAGGCAACCCTGGACAGGCTGGGGAATGAGCTGCTGGAGAGCAGCACTGCAGGAGGGTGGTTGGGCACTGGAACAAGCTCCCCAGGGAAGTGGTCACAGCACCAAGCCTGACAGATTTCAAGATCATCTTGGACAACATTTGTAGGCACATGACGTGATTTTCAGGGTTGTTCTGTGAAGGGCCAGGGAAACCTATGGTCTTTGTTGGTCCCTCCCAACTCAGGATATTCTGTGACATGGCATATAATGGAATGCAATTTTTCTTAATATTTTAAGAACTAAGAGATTATTTATAAGGAACTCCTAATAAACCTGTATTGTATAATCATGAGAGAGTGTTCCTGACACAGATATGGAAGGGAAGCAAAGGAGAAGAAAGGAAGAGGATGCATATAAGATGATTATGAAAAATTAAGTGACTATGGAAAAAAATACTTTTTAGTGTTGTGTTCGAGGGATAAAACCCATGTTGGTTTTATCCTCATCTAATAAATATGCATATTTTGTAAATATAGCGTTAATATCTAAAAACCTGCCACTCGCTCTTCAGTTCTTGAAAGATGACTCTAGCTTCATACTGGTTAACATCCAAAACTGTCTCCTAAAAGTTAGTATATGCTTATTTCAGGCATTTACACAATTGTTCTGATACTATCAGTGAGCTTGGGCAGCTCTTCTTCTAGAACTCAGACGATGGTTTCTCCTATCATTTGGGAGATGTGACCAAAACCAAATAATTTGCTATGCAACATTCATTTCCAAACAAAAAAAAAAGTTAATTAAAGACCTTAGGAGACAGTCATTCCCAGGCAAGGATGACACAACCTCCCTTCTATTTAATATTTAAGCAAACTATTTCTCTTTGAGAAATGCAAACATCATGAGGCACATTTGTATTTTACTGGCAATATTTATCCTTGAACTGGATTTATCTAATCTATTTTGATCCAAAGACTGTACCACCTCCTCATCTAAAATCAATCTAAACACAAGCCACAGAGCACAGAGTTACACCCTTGAAATCTCTTTCATGTAGAAATAGCATTTTAGCCAATAAAAAATTTAGGCATAGTGTGTGATTTTCAAAAACATTTTGCCCTGTTCCATCTGCAGTTCCACCTGCAGCAAGTGAAGTAGTGATGCCTTGAGAGGCTGCCTAGAAAAGAGGCTAGACAGTGCTACAGGGATACAGAAGGTATTTCTTAAAAGGCCCTCAAAGGATATACCTTGGGCAGTACAAAAGCCCAGCTGGGATGACACGAAAGATGGATGCGAGTCACGAGTTTCACATTTTTATAAGTTTTGGTCCATTTACATATTGGAGTTAACTGTCCAATTACAGCTTCAGGTTATGAAGTCCCATCCTCCTGGTTTGCTCTCTTAAATTCGCTGTTTATGCTTTTCAGGCCAGAAGCTGCAATGGTGTCCTTGGTTCTCGGGCTGGAAAAGAATTGTGTTGTCTAACTAAACTGTGAAGAGAACTTGCTAACACTTTATATGAAGTTCAGAGTTATATATTAATGCAGTACAGAATCTGAAAAATACGAAAGCTAAAACCTAACACATCATTCCCTCCATTTGGAGGCTTGACAAGGCCTCTACCTTGGCACTACTAGTAAGCATCTACTTAAGGCATTAACAGCATGACTTGTGATGTGATCACATCCAACCAGAACTAGACACTCTTCACACTGACTGAGTTTCTGCTTGCATGAACCTTATTATCAATCATGTCAAGACAAGATATTTTCCGTGCAGTTTTCTTTCCCACTTTGCCTTTTCTAGTAACAATCCTTACAAAGAATTAAGACTGTTTTGCAATATATGTCAGAAAATTCAACTTGTCCTTCTGTAGGTTACTATGTTAACAGTAGAAACAGATAGAATTTATTCTCACTCATGTCTTGTGCTTACCTAATCATCTGTGATTTATGATGCATTAGCTTCTACAGCGTAAGACGTGATAAACAGGTGGGTTTGAGAGAAATACACCTTGATAATAATGCTACTTTGAAAACCAGGAGTTTGTTTGACTTTTAAGTTTATAGACCCAAATCATGTCTGGAAGAGAGGACAGCTCCTCTGATGGCACAGATCAGTTCAAGGCATGACACACCTCCCTTACATATTAGCCCTAAACCCAAACACTTTCATGTTACACATCTAAAGGGACATTTTGCTGACGGTCTATAACACTGCTATTTGTTTTCCAGAAATATGTTTTAATGTGTGTCTTACTGGTTTAGATGTCTTTTTCACATACCGAGAGACATTTCTATCTTGCCTGAACAGGAGATACTATTAGAACTTGGAAATTCACATAATCTTGTCCACAAATCTTGGAATATCTAGTGGTTTTCATAATATGCCAGCTCCACAAGTCAGAAACACATCTAAAATGATACTTTAAATCCTTAGGGATTAGGTGAAAGTTTAAAAATGTGACTTGTGATTTAAAATATGGAATGCTATTAAAAAGCATTCAAAAATCTCATTTTTCCTTGACTTTTTTTTGAACTTTCAATATTTTCTTTGTACTGATCAATACATTTTGAATCTTTAGAACTGGCAAATGTACTACTTTACAGCACCACAAATATTTTGAACATGGGCTATATATGATTAGCCATCACAACTGCAGTATTTATCCTATGTTGTATTTGTGAGTGAAATGTGAGCCTTACATGTAAGAAATCTCAGCTATAAAGTAAAGCTTTTGATGATACTACATTTGTTTCAGAAAAGTCCCAAGAGTTACCTCCACAACCTATTTTGATCATAGGATTATCAGACCAGAGTAGAAATGTGAATTATTCATTGCAATAATAATAATTCAATGTAGAAAGTAGTTAGGGGGATGGTCCGATCACTTTATGGTATTTTGGGCCATAACCTGCTCTGTGCCATTTGTTCCTAGCATCTATGATTTAGACAGAGCCCTGGAAGCTGGAGGGTTCCAATTAAAGTGTATTGTACTTAGCAATCTTTGGTGGCATGTAATCCCCTAAGGTTATTGCAAATTGCTGCACTAATTTCATTGCATCCCTCAAGGCTGTCCAAATAAACAAGCAATTTCCTCTCCCAGCTGCAGAAGTAAACTGTTTCTTTGCATGTTAAAAGTGAAAAGGATTAAATCCTGTCCCTCAGAAGAACCATAACAAAAGAAACAAAAGAAATTTTCATGTGCAGGAGGGCACCGGTCTTTGGCAGCTACTTCAGGCAGTGAGGCAGGGTGAAAGCTACAGCTTGTTTTACTGGCAGGGATGGCTAATTTCTCCCAGAGCCTTTAGTGTGAATGGTTACATATGCCTCTACCGTCATAGGTCTTACTGTATTCTCACTGAACTAGGATTCTGCTACTGCTGCAGAAAGGGGAATGCAGAAGAGATAAACATTACACATCAACACTTTTGTTTACTTCGCAGTTACACGGAGTTCACACAGAGTATCACCCCCTCCACATATTTTTATGTTTAGAAATAAATCAAACATTGAACAAATTAATTACAAACATACTTGAAACAATACATTTACTATCCTAATGTCTTTTTGGGTTGAGAATTTTATTTACTTGCCCTATACACTGAAGAACAGAAGTTTGATAGTCAGGAGTGAGCACCTCAGTTCTAAACTCCTATTACAGCTCTGGTTCATCAGGCAATGAAAACTTTTCATTTTGAGTTATCAGTGTAGATTTTATGCATAAATTTCTTCCTCATACACCCTTCTTTCAGAGATGCAACTTGGGGTTAAAAATAACTAAATAAGAAAGGAACTGATTTTTTTGGTTGAAAACAGTGAAGGCCAGAATTATGAGTGCTATAGGTATCAAGCCCCCTGATTTTTCCGTTATATAGGAGGCTGCAGTTGACAGAAAGGAACATTAGTTACATAATAAAAGACAATGCCCACAGTCTAATTCCACAAACATTTTGGTCAGATGTTAAACTGAAAGAAATGTTAAGATTAGGGGAGGTTATATTTAGCTTGAATTTTAGTACATTACTTTGGTATATTTGATCACATATACTTTGTATATTTAATTGCAAAAACATGCAAGCAAACACAAAACTGCACATATTATGGTAGGTTTAAAACTACTGTTTATAATCCTGCCATTGGACTGTCACCAGAGCTCATTACTCTCAGATGCTGGCAGAAGATTATTGAAACTGAGGTCCTCACTGTCCATCACTGACAATGAGGAGAACATTTAATCTCTAACTACTATCAATATCAGTACTGCAATGTTAGCTGCAGTACTGCAGCATCTTATGTTGGGGAAAAAGGTTTATGCTGTGTAATCTGTCCATCACAATATATCTGACAGCCAAGCCTAGAAGAAATCTTATTTATGATGTTAGGCAGTTCTGTTTCTAGATCACAGAACCTAAACATGAATGAAAATTATGATAACATAAAACTTTTAAATTTGATACTGTGTAAAATTACGGATGAAGTAAACTTTTCTAAATTATAGTGTCTTACTTGCATCCTCTGCTGAAGTTTACAATGAACATTTAGCTGGAATAGAGAAATAGGAAAATAGAGAAATGCTTCCCTGACCTCCTTATTTTCCTAGTAGAAAAAATGATTATCCATGATATTCCCTTTTGGAATTGCAATGTTTTGTCTTGTGTTCGCAGTATATATCAACTGCTTTGTGCTGGGTACAAAGTTGCTTTAAATTAATGCTGAGGGTCAAATCAGTGGGTATAGCAAGGGAAGAGCATTTTATACTTTATGACTTTTATTTCCAAATATTCTGCATTAGAATGACTTCTTTTGTAGGCAGAAAAGTGTAAAATGATTCTTTCAGATGCTACTTTGCTTCACTCTTTTATAAGGAGTCAATTTGTTACTCACATGAGAGGACTAAAAATCACAGTATTGTCTGAAAACCTGACTGCATTGTGTCTTTACTATATTATAAGACAGTTTTGTTCCTGTAACAAAGAACATAGGTCATTAATCAAATCCTAGTGTTTTTCTCTTGGACAGTCATGTGAGCTTGTAAATTCCATCTGTATTACAAATAGTAAGATTTATTTAACTAGAAGACCTCTGTTTAATCAAATTATCCACCCTCTGCTGTGTTGGTTCTGGCATACTATAACATTATAATTACTTTCAATGAATTTTCTATTTCATGGAGGAAGGATGAGGAGCTTGATTTTAAAAATCCATTGCATGTTTTATCTCACCCTCCTAATTGCTATTTAGTAAAGAACTTTGAAAAGATGATTCATTGATGGAAAGAAACACTGGAAAATGAGGCAACATCAATTAGTACAGTAAAAAGTAAATGTCATAAAAGAAATTAGAATACAAATCTTGCATCTACCTTGTTGCATGTGGAATCATTATTACACCATGAAGATGGGGGTTTTATGCACATTCCTCTTGTTAAAGCAGAGGAATGTGCATAAATTATCCAGGAAGAGGAGATTACATAAAGCTAACATTGTGCTAGAATGTCCTTTTTAAGCTAAAAAATGTAAGTTTCTGTCGCAAAATGATGTACTATGAAATAAAAATTTCAAACCATAAGTAACAGAAAAAACCTATAAACAAACTTCACAAGTAAGATGAAATTATAAACGGAGAGGTGAAACACATATACAAAAGCTGCACCAATATTACTTTATTAGCCCATCTGCCTCTGAAGTTTTGTCTCTTCGACTCGATTGCATTAATGTGAATGAGGCTTCAGAAAAGAAATTGGTATTAAGGTGCCAAAAAAAAATTCTAAACAAATAACAAAACCATTACAGAAATCTAAGTACATGTAAAATAAAAGTCTAATAAAAAAAATATATATGCCACCAAAATCCTACCTAGAATACTGCCTCCAAAATCCTACCTAGAACACTGCCTCTTTCAAGTATTACATTCAGGTTTTATTACCATGAAAGGAAAAAAACAGATGATCTTTTCTCCTCATCATACTTCTTCTGCTTAAAGAAGCAGATAATTTAAGTCTAAAAATGTTACTATGCACTTCTGATCCTGTGCTGCCTTTATATTCTGTGTATCGTAATATCTGGATGATTCTATGATGTGATAGGTCTGTACTTAAAATCCAAACCAAACTGACACTTCCATCAAAGTTCAGTGAGCTCTCTGCATGTTAAAACTGACATATCTTGCTGGTTTTCAGATGTGTTTATCAAAAGTGTTAGGAGGATAGGCTAGATTGTATTCAGAAGAGGGGACTGCCTCCAAATGTCTTTCAGCTTGTTCTCCTCCTTGTTCAGCTATTGGATATTCATTACAGAGCTGACACAACTGGTGCCCAAGTTGGAATCTGTGAGTGTAAACTGAGCATCAATGAACACCACAAAGCCTTCAGTGGAAGGTCTTCAGTGATTAGAAAAGTTGTGGTATTAACTTTTCATCTGAGAGGCAGAAAAAGAGGAAGCATAACCGTTTTTTTGGGTTCGGGGAATTATTTTAAGAGTGCACAAAACCAGCTTTGCAATATTTTTCTGATGCTGGTATTTGATGTATGTTTATCATAGTGTCCTCATATGTTGCAGATCATGAGATATTTTAAATTCCAGTATGGTCCTCAGCCCATAACAGCATAAAATCCCACTAGATGGAGGACAGATTGGACAGATTGTTTCTCTGGACAGACGGAAAAGGAGGAAAGTAGTACTGCTTTACAGCTGAGTTCTAAAGGCTCTTTGTTTGCATTCTGATTTATATGGCTTGTAGCTGTCTGTAGAGTTTGTGGAGTTTTTCCCCACAGTTAGTAGGTTCACAAACTCTCTTTTTCTAAAATTGCAGGGAGAAGAACTGTGACAACAGTTCTAAAATGTGCAGCCCTCATAGGGTACTTACCCCTGTAAACTGACTTACCTCCACATAAATAATAAGTCACACCAAGTGCTAAGATTTTAAAATAAGTCTTTTGATGAAGCATTCTTTTAACTGGCTGGTATTTTAAATTTACATACTTTAATTTTTTCAGGCAAATACTGGCACAGAATAAAATATGAATTATTTTTCATTTGGATGCATTCCTAAGGTCATCCTTTCTAATTCCATAATTAGGGGCCAGAAATAGACAGTGAAAATCAAAGAGAAAAAAAAAGGACACTCACATTACTACATTGAAGCAATAAATATAGTATTTCAGTGAAAGAGAGAAGAGCTTACTCCTATCCTTAATGATGCCTAGCACCTCTGGAGAACCTTTATGAAGTCTGGTTCAACAGACAGAGAAACACACATTAAGTGTCAGAGAGCAAAGCCTTGTACAAATCATAATTCACTGTGAGCTCTTCAGATAAAGTAATCCATCCATAAAAATTTATAGCAGTTTTAGGAAATGTATCAGTGTGCAGAAACCAATTGAAATCAAAGTTTCCTGTAGTAAAAGTAAAGTAATACTTTACTTAATTCATGTGTTCTGCATCTAGTCCTTCCATCTTGCTGTTAATCATTTTGTGTGATGAATGACACTGCTTTTGCTGAAGTAGGAGCTTTTCTCCCTGAAGAACAAGGAATGGTTAGCACATGTTAGTCAAACCTACATCTCCCGCATTTAACGTGATTCATACCAATACTGTATGACTGTTATGACAATAACCAATATTGTCTTGGTTATTATAGTAGGAAACATGACCTCGGTCTTTATCACCCATTTTTCCTAGATCAAACTATGATGGCTGTTAAGCAGCTCTTCCTCAATACTCTAAACTTAAAATAAGTAAATAAATATATCTGTTAAATGCACTGCTAAAGTCCTTTGTCTCCTATGAATTATATCTATGAAATTGACTTGTTTCTGTGGGTAACTCCAAACTAAATCGTGCATTTTTCTCTTGAGCCATCTGTGGCACATACAGCCAGCGGCAGCCAGCTCACAGCAAGAGAATAATTCAACTCAATACAGTACAACACAATACAAAGCTCTGCTGGGTTTCCCAGAAGCAGCCAGACAATGTGATTATATTGTTCCAATACCAAAACTAGTTCATTTTTCACTAACTTAGCTGTCTTTGAATTGTTTCACTTTGCTCATTGCAGACTGTGCAAGTTCTTCACAAAAATCAATGCATATGTAGAGATGAATAATAATCAGATGTGGTGGAAATTGGTTTGCTGAATAACCGCCTCTCAGGAGTTCTTGACTGAACAGGATCAGTTGGCAGGGCATTTAACCTCGTTTTTTTGAGTTTCCTGTACAAAGCAGTGAAAATGATAGTCACTGTATAGTTTTCTTTCATTAATTATGCCAGAACATTTTAAAATCTCAAAGAAAAAATTTATTAGCAACATAATATATAATAATTATGACGCATTTCAGGGTCAGTTTAGGCTGTATGAAGATTCCTCATAATTTTATGATCCATCTGCAGCAAATTAATGGGGAGTGAAAAGAAAAATATTATTAGGATGAGCAGCTTTTTCCTTCAATGTCAGAAACATGAGTACTCTTTTCTATAATTACTCTTAAAGAAAAAACTATTAAGGAATTCTTCTGGTGTCATATTTTCTCAGGATTTCATCAAGCTGATTTACAATCTACTTTTCAGCAACACTAATTATATTATTTTATATCTAAACAGTAATCCAGATCTATCCATTTTAGTAGACATTCAACTCAGACTATAAAGTTAATTAACTTTTACAATATTTAGAAATGAGTTTAGACATTCTCAGACCTTGGAATCAGAGACATTAGCCAAGTCAAATGATTTTACAGGCAGTTTGGTTAATGGGGCTATAATCTAGCCATAACAGCCTCTTTGGGATTGGGCCAAGGTAAGCATTTTAAATATGCTTCCTTCCTGCATCAATAGCTGACTCAGAACTTTAGAAGGAAAAAAGTATCCCTCAAACTTAGAGAAGCAAAGACACAACAGTAAAAATCTGGATTGATTAATTTTGCAATGTCCTTGTACTTTTCTGTGACCTGGCAGGAAGATTTTACATTAAGAAACTTCTATCAATTTGAGAGACAGCCTCCTTTTCTGCATTAAAACCACATTACATATTTGACAGTAACTCCTAAATTACTTAAGATGTCTGCTTCATTATTTGCTCTTTTAGGTATGATAAATTATAAGGACTAGAGGTAGCAGGCATAAATTAAAACACCTTGAAATTCCATCCGAAAAGAAAAAACCTCTTTTATTGTGAGGGTGGTCAAACATGGCACTGCTTGTTCAGAGAGGCTGTGGTATCTTCATTCTTGCAGATATTCAAGGCCTCATTCTACACATTCCTTGTCAAACTGTAATAGCTGTTCCTGCTTGAGCAGATGGTTTGACTAGGTGACCTTAAGGGATGCCTTCTAACTTCAAATGAGCCTCTGCTAAAAACAGGATTGGACCGCTTTAATTTTAAAAATAAACCTGAAATTGTATTTTCAAATAACCTCATAACAGGAAGGGGGAAAATTAAGAATGAAACACAGAAGAAACACAAAAATTCTCTGTGTGCCTAAAGTCCCTGCTTTTAATTTAGGGCTGTATTTTTTGCATGTATGCAAACTCCACTATGAAACAGGTATAGCCACCAGGAGTGGCCTTTGGGTTGGACACAGCTCTTTCTAGCTGACCCCAAAATAGACCCACCACTGGCCAAAGCTAAGCCCATCAGCAACTCTAGTGGCTGGGATAAGATATTTAAGTGTACAAATTGCTGCATAAGAGCTGTGCAAGACAGAAGAAAACATAAGGTAAACTGTTCTGCACACATCAAGTTCAGTCAAAAAGGGGGAAAAGAAATGCTCAGACACTGGAGGAGAGGTTCCCCTGCAGACCATGGTGAAGCAGGCTATTCCCCCAAGGCAAGAGGAGGACCTCACCCTGCAGCAGATGGACATCCCCTGAAAGAAGCTGCAGTCCGTGGAGAGCTCACACTGGAGTTCCTGTCAGGAACTGCAACCCTCCAAAGGGAGATCATCATGCAGGAGAAGGTTTTCTGGCAGGAGCTACTGTCTGTGGGAATGATGGGAGCAACCCATTCCTGAAAGGACTGCAGTCTGTGGGAAAACACCCATGATAGAGCAGTTCCTGAGAAACAGCATGTGGGAAGGATTTGGAGAAGTTTGTGAAGAATTTTATCCCAGGGGAATAATTTTGTTCATACACATCCAGCTCACCACCACCTCCCCTACAACACAGAGGATGGAGTCAAAATGCTTATAGGCTTTTCTACTCCTTCCTTCTGAGCTTCCATGGCAATGTAAAAGGAATTCTGCAACTCCTTAGAGTTAGACAGGAGAAACTTTAGATTCCCATAAAAAGAACAAACTTGAAAAAAGCTGCCCCTTCATGTATGGTTTTGGATTTATTTAAATACGAATTTTTACTTGAAAATGAAATTAAAGAAAGCATTTTCACAAGCCACCAAAACAGGTACTGCATGAGGAATTTGCCATTGCTGCACCTTAATCATCTTGGCTTCATTTTGTTCAGATGGTCTTAAGTAACCTTGAAAACACTGGCATCAAATGTTTAACAACAATGAAGATCACACTTATTTAATGGAACAGGTTTCTTAGGATTGACATCATCATTACCTTTATGGGCATAATCTAATGTGCTTACGAATTTGACTAAATAAAGAGATATTTTTATTCTTAATGAAAATATCTTTTAATGTTCTTATAAAATTTCTCTCAAGATACTGGTTGTAGCATCTAAACTGCCTTAATTTTCCATGCATCTGAAGAACACATTTTTACAAATACTTCAATTTATTTAGTAAAACAAATTGTTGTCAGCTGCCAATTTTGACCATTTCAATATGATCTTAGCCACTCTCAAAAAATACAGTAAAAAATTGAAAACTTACCTTTTTTTCCTTTCATCTCAAATTTCAGTAAAAACAATTTATGCTGTGATTTCCATATTGAAAGAATATATGACAAGCTGCAATCAAAGTGATTTCTTTTAATGTCTTTTGTATAAAGTAAAAATTCAAGATTTAGGCGTTTTGCTGGTTTTTTTTTTTATTATTATTTTTCCACCCTAAAAATCTCTGAATCAGAAAGATAAGGTTCAAAGAGTGAAAGAAAAATTGTTTAGGTCAGCTGACTAATGAGATAGGAGTTCTCATTACTAATAACAAGTACAAAACAAGTCTGGGTTTTTTGTTTTTTTAAGAAAAAGAAAAGTCACCACTTCATAAAAATTTGAATCTGTTTGTATTTGCTTGAAATTATTGTCTATAATGCAACTGTGTTACAAATATCAGAAGACTTAGAAGTGAGATGATATCCAAAAATGGCAGTGAAATTACCAATATTTCCATTTCAAGCAGAGTTACAGAATTTGAGTCTGTTTATGCATGCCTTATGCTCTCCTGCCTTTTGCATTTGTATGTAACTCAAAATGTAACTGATACGAGTTTTCACAGGAAGTCGGTATTAAAAGATAATTAATTGATGAATAACATTGTTATATAACAGATACACATATAACCAAACAGCTTTTGAAAGAGGACAAATTCTAAATTAAAATACTATTGTTATTAACTGGCAATACCCAGCTGAGAATCAATCTCAACAGCACTGAATTCTTTATTCCACTAGTTCTTTAAATCTAGTTGTAATCACTTTCTGAATGTTGTTGTATATCTCAGGCAGTATAGGGAATCCATTTCAGCAGTGTCCTGTTAAGCAGAAGGTCTCATAAGAGTAATTAATTTAATCCAGGGTGTTAGGGATAACCCAGAATTTTCCTGTATTCCACAAATATCTAAATTCCTACTGTCTTTCTAGGACCCCACAGCCAGGACCTTGTGTCCTTGAAAAGCTGGAAGCACCAAAACTCAATTCTCTCTCTTGCTTCGGGTCATCTTTGCTCAAGAGAGAGAGTCTGCTTTGGGTTTTTTTTTTTTTCCCCTTCTCTTCTGTTCCTTCCTTGCATTATGGACTATCTTGGAGTGAATCCACAGGTTCCTGTCTTAAGTTGTGGCACCATGCAGGGGGAGATGGAGTGATCTGAGTCTCCTGCAGCTCACCAGCAGCACCCAAGGAAGGAGCTGAGACTCCAGTTGCCCCAGCTCAGCTGCTTTGCCTTGCCACGTCTGCCATTTCCTGCCATGAGCGAGGCAAAGCCCCTTCAGGAACTCCAGCCCTTGATAGACAACAACCTGCCTTTGGAGCTACTGCTGACAGAGAGATAAGAGAGGGGGAAGAAGGCAGACACCACCCTCCCTTCATCTTTATAACCATGCACTCAGCTGCAGAGCACCATCTTTTGTGGGGAAGGGGGTTTCCCACCATTTCAAGTCTTTCTTTATTCCCATGCATTTCAATGGATTTGGCAATTTTGTTTATAGATAATATTTTGTGTTATTTCTTGCCTGTTGCTGTTTTGCTTGTTAGTAAACTGTTATATTTTCACTTATATCTGCATGCATCTGTCTCTTATTGGTGGAATCTGTATTTGGAATTGTAAATAGCATAGGGAAAGACAACTCATTCCAGAATGCCTATCTCTTAAATTGCCTCAAACCAAAACATAGGGTAAAAATACACAGACACTAATTTTAAATTTGTGCAGGAATTGATTGCTTAGCTACCCTTTGGGGGAAAAAATGGGGGGGAAAAGGCTTAAGAAGAAATAAAACGTTTCATTGAGTCATAGAGGGCATCCATCCCCATCTCCTGGTCAACTGTGGCATTGTCTTGGCCTCTGCCCTACATCAGATGCAGTGCAGCCAACAAGTCAAAGGAGGTGATTCTTCCTCTCCACACTGCTCTTGTGAGACCCCACCTGAAGCACAGTGTGTAGTTCTGATGCCCCCAAAATAAAAATGACATGGAACTGTTGGAGCAAATCCAGAGGAGACCACAAAGTTGATAATGCGAATGGAGAACCTTCCCCATGAGGATGGGAAGAGGAAGGTGAGATTGTTCACTCTGGAGGAGAGAAAGTCTCATGGAGACCTCATAGCAACATTCCAGTATCTGAAGGGGGCCTACTGAAGAAAGCCAGAGAGGGATCCTTCTTCAGGAACTCTAGGGACAGGACAAGGGGGAGTTTCTAACTGAAAGAGAGTGGGTTTAGATTAGCTGCTACAAAAAAAGACACTACTGTGAGGGCAGTGAAGAGCAGGCTGTGGATGCTCCATTCCCAGAAGTGTTCAAGGCCAGGTTGGACAAGGCTTTGAGCAACCTGGCTGCCCCTATCTGTGGCAGTAGGGTTAGAACGAGATTATATAAAAGGTCCCTTCCAAACCAAACCATTCCATGATTCTAGGATTCTCCATCACTTTTCTGACACATCTTCTGACCACAGGACGTGGTCAAAGTGTTTCTCACGAAGCATTCATCCATTCTGACCCTAGTTTGGAAAAGGTAACATAATTTGGGATAAGGGATTTAGAAAAGGAGTAGGAAAATATAAAGTACAGCCCAAGTGCCAATGGTAGATTGAAAAGGATTTTTTCTGGTCGCTTCTTTTGTATTTGACTGAGCTCTGTTGCCAGTTGGTTTCTTCTACAGAACAATGAAACAATGACATTTTAGACAGAATAAGTAAGAGGGGCTTTGCATTTCTCTTAACTAGGGTGGCCTAAGATTTCAGCAGTAAAAGTTTTGATCAAACGTGTTTGTCCTCTGGGATCAAATAGTACAAATCACAAACATGGGGCCCCAGGCAAGCTAAAGTGAAAAACATGGGCAGGACAGGCTCTTGCCCTGAAAGAAAATAAACAAAACACCTTAGTCAGATTTCAAAGATAGAGTTTAGGATAAAGTCACATAGACAAAGAAATGGAAAAAAACATTTCTTCCTAAAAGCATAGCATATTTTAGCTTTCAAAAATACAAACACAGAGATTATGCTACAAGGGGTTTGCAGGGCTCCATGGATACAATTTTTAAAAAATATACTTTGAAAACTTAGCTTTGAATGTTTCTAGATGAATCATGGATTACAGGCTTTCCTTGTGTTTTTAAGTTTGTATATTTTCTTGAAAAACATCAGCATTTCAATTTCACATATGATATATATTCTGCATTCTTACTTCAGTTCTTACATGTCCCTTGGTCAATCCTGTCAAGAAATATTAATTATTGTTCTGCATTGTGGATGATCTGGACAACAGTTCTCTCTACACAAATTCAAATTATTTACAAGAGACCATGATTCATGATGAAGATTTTCCTTCTTACATGATCACAGTTATGTTTTAGATGACTTACCCACATACAGCACTTTTTAGTAATAGTCAATTCAAAATGCTTTCAGTTTTACAGTTTACAAATTTATGCTTCTATTTTCCTTTTCCGTGTTGCTTTATATTACCAAATGCCTTTCAGATTTACTATGCTTCATCAATAAGAGATATTTTATAACATGTCTTGGAACTGCTTGCTCAATATTGCTACTCGTAAAGATTATGTTGGTCTGAGAGTGATAGCTTTTTCATTCTACTAACATCTTCCTCTAAACAAGAAAAAAAGGCTTTATTTTTTTCTGCTATGGTAGTAAGAACAAGACTTAATTTTACATCCATTACCTTCAAGTAAGCATTTCAAGAAAAACAATAGTTTATATCCTTTTTTTAAAGTAATGGGGTTTTTTTTACAAAAAAGTACTTTTACTTCCCCTGAAAGTATCCATACTGGAAAATGTTTATTTATATTTGCATAATGGCAAATGTTAAAACTATTTTGCATATAATTTGTTCAGCAGTTTCAGAAGTCCTAAGCTGCAGAAAAAAATACAGAACTTTGCTTGATGGCAAAAAGCTACACCAAATCCACTGTAATTCAGAAAAATCTGTGTTATTAAAAATAATGAGCCCTTTACTGCAACACATTATGATTGATAAAGAAGTGGTGAAATCCTTCAGGTATACTACTGAAAATTCTTTTCTCTAAAGACATCTTTCAGGTTTTGAAATAGAAAATAATTTGGCAGTGAGAGTCTCAGAAGTGGGGGAAAAAGAAAGAAAAGCCTGGACTTACATCTCTATCAGCCCATGGAAAACTTATGATGTGATGTAATTTGACCACTCCTTATTAAAAATGTGAGTACTGCTATAAATTATTTTAACAGAGTGTATTTTCAGTGGGTTACTTTTTTAATAACTTACTTTCTATTAATTTTCACAGACACTAGGAACTAGACCTACTTTGAAGAAGCAAGCAGGCTTATCAAGAATTTCCTCCAAAACTTTCAGTGGAAAAATGCATGCCTAAGTACTGCTGTCAGCTCCAGAACAGAAATATAATGTACTCAGTAGGCATACTGAGTACATTAATATACTCATATTAATATGAGTATTATAAAGGCTGTTATTCTGGCATGTCTTCCTGGACATTGCAA
Source organism: Fringilla coelebs (assembly GCF_963513975.1). NCBI lineage: Eukaryota > Metazoa > Chordata > Aves > Passeriformes > Fringillidae > Fringilla > Fringilla coelebs. The sequence goes on from NC_140031.1 coordinate 40,722,710, forward strand.
TAACTGGAAACCAGGTGGAAGAATGCAATATAATATTTCTGGTTTTGTATATCAAGGTGCCGCAATGATTACTTGTTAATAAATTTATTAAATAATAAGATACCCTCAACTACAATCAACAAAGATGAAGAGAGAAGTTTCTTTTTACCTGTACTGTCATGTAGAACTCCATCAAACAGATACCTGAAAATGCCATGCAATGTTTCTTTCATCATTTAGAAAATAATAAAAACAAGCTAACACTTTGTGCTGGTTAACTTTCTTCACAGTGGCAAGTGTGAGGCTATATTTTGGTTTTGTGCGGAATATATAGATAATATAGAGATGTTTTCGTTATTGCTGAGCGCTACTTGTGCTACATCAAGGCCTTGTCTGCCTCTTACACTGTCCCACCAAGGAGTCTCCTGGGGGTGTGGGGGAAACTGAGGGGAGACGCAGCCAGGACAGCTGACCCCAGGTGACCAAAGGGATGTTCCAGACCATATGGCACCATGCTCAGTTTATAAGGTGGAAAGAGAAACTGAGGATGTTCACCGTGATGGTGTTGGTCTGCTCAAGTAACAGTTACATGCGATGGGGCCTTTTGGAGATGGCTGGACTTCCCATGGAAAGAGGTGGATGAATTTAATGTTTGACTTTGCCTCTGCATATTGTTTTTGCTTTATCTGTTAGACTGTATTTATCTCAACTCACCGGTTTTCTTATTTTCAGCGTTCTGATTCTCTCCTACATCATAAGGGAGAGGGAGAGGAGAGGGGGAGGTGTGTGAGAGTATCTCCATAGGGTTTAAATGTTGTCTGGGGTTAAACCACAAGAAACCTCCAAAAAATGAAAAGTTTATATTGAGATGGAAGACAAGACACAGACACACTCCTTTGTTGTAGCTTTTGTAATAGCTAGTTCCCTTTGGCATGTGTTAAGAGAATTGTTGGCTAGTTCTCTTATATAGTATTTAATGTATTTATTAATAATAAATATATATTTTTCTATCTTTTCCTTGGCTTTTCAATAGGTTAGCAGGTAAGTTATTTAAAATGAAGAAAAAGTATTTTAAGGAGGAAAATGAATCCTAACTTAGGTTATAAAATCAACTGGTTTTGGCTCAAAGGGAAGCTTTTTAAAATACCCGTATTGGGTATTTTAGGACTGGGCCTCTCAGTCTCAGCTTAAAAGCAGCCTACGCTTTCTTTTTACAAAACATGCAATTTAAGCTGTCTACATTTTTAGATATTTCATTAATTTTAAAATAAACCTTGATATATGCTGGTTTTGAGGGAGGACTTTAATAGAAAACGTTTATTTTATATTTTATAATATGCTTTCCACCCATTCTTTAAATCCAGTTCTTCTGTTTATTTACTGGTTATTTTAGGCCATACACACTTTAACTTAAGTCACTGACCTTCAGATGCTGAATTATAAAAAATATCTAATATCTACACCCAGGGATGTTCTAGAAATAAAAAGAAAAAAACCAACAACAATAACAACACAAAAAACCAAGCAAACCATGCAGACCTTAATCTGACACTACAGGCTTGAAACTCTCAACAGTAACATGGTGAAGTTTCCTAGCCAAGGTCTTTGCCATTTTTACTGCATTGCGTGAAACGTAATTTAGTGTTTGTATATTATTATAAGTCCCATTGCCTTTTTTTTCTTCCTTAAATTATGTAAAATAATCATGAACACAGCTAACAAAGCAAAAATCACAGGCTTGAGTATGGTATTTTATGTAATGTGCAGTTTCATTTGGATGAGAGTGGCAGTGACAACAAATTAAGTAAATATTGGCCAACAGCAGCCTTTCAGTTGAGTATAAATTGGCACTGCCATCACACCCATCTGTCCAGTTAGGCTGTGGGAACATTGACTATGTCTAGCTGCACCTTTTTTTAAAAAATGTCAACTGTAATCCTTTATTAGACTCAGAAAACAGCGCTTTTGAATTCTATTTCAAAAAGAGAGAAAAATGCTTTATATATATATTGCAATATAAAGTAAATATTTTTGCCAATTAAGAACTGTTTTTGGGTAGTTAATTATCATACAAGTCTGCCAGTAAAGCTCTGCTTCTCTGTGTACCAGTGCTACTAGTAGATTATCTATACTCTTAATTGCCCTTTTTTTTTGGCTAACTTAGGGGAAGAGTGATCTTTCAGGTATAATTCCAAACACTACTTTTTTTTTAATTCAAAATCAAGCTGATAGATACATTTGGAAAATACTTTTGCCACAAAGGCAGTCAGAACAGAATCATGGATATACTTCTTCAGTAACTGAAGAGAATGGTAGAGGGGTTGGAGCAGCAAGTTTAACCAGAATTTTCTGTATTAAGGGAGGATGGTCTCTGCCAATGGGATAGCATCCCTGTCTGAATGCTTTATTTCCACTCTGAGAAGTTGAGCTGATCATTATCACTCACATTCTTCAAAAGTTTTTACACTAGAGGACAATACAGGTATACATGTATAGAAAAACTGTCAATGTCAACACTGTTTTTCTGAAGTGCTAGAACATCATTTAACATTTGGTTTTCTGTTAAAGAGAATTAATATAATCCACTGTAAGATTTGTATTTATGAGAATGCTTAATAAAGCTGAAAGTATACCTGCAGTGAAAATTATTACTTGAAACACAAGTAATAAATATAAAGCCTAGCAAATTAAGTCCTTTCTTAAAAATTCTTCAACCTTTTATACCTGTTCCTCTCCTGTATTTAAGAAACTTTTGTAGAAGCTACAGTTTTGTTAGGTATTTAATGAAAATAAGACTGATAATATGGTGTTCTACTGTCCTTGACTTTCATAATTAATTTGCCAGACTTCTTTCACTGGAAGTTTTTGTTGCTCCTTATTATCTACAGAATTCCCCCACTACCAGCAAGCACTCCCATTTCAAAGTTAATATAAAACAAGAAAATCAATATGTATATGCATAAAGTTATTTCTCATGCATTTTAATAACAAAAATGATAATAAAAAGATCAAAGTAGCCATACTAATACAAACTCTAAGATTTTCCTGCATTTTAGTTTTTCTGGCAGTCTAGATGATTTTGATTGCAGAAGTTCTCTTCATACTGGTGCCGTATTGAGCCTAGATGCATGTCATAGTCAAATGCACTGGAAAAAAAGAACCTGTGAATTGTCAAGATTTTTTAAAAAAACCATGGTGAATACAAGATATGGAATTCACTCCCATTCAGCAAACTAAAAGCATGTAGCTGTGCAGGCTGTGCAACCCTGGCTATGACTGCCTTCTTCTTCAGGGGAGTGTGTTAAAACATAGGAACCAGGACCAAAAATATGTTGCAAACTTCCAACTAATTACAGTTTTGCCATTTTCACTATGCTGTTTTTTCCTTTAATCTTCTCTTTTTATTTTTTTCATTCCTAGTTAGTGAAATACCTGCTTTCAAGTGAGAATACAAGGGAATCTTTTTATTGGTTCGTTAATCAGTAATGAGTGGGTGAGACAGGTCAGGAATTCTCGTAGTATTATATTTTTCCTAGATCATCTTTATTTCTCTGCATAGTGTTTTTATTTTTCCTTTTCATCATAGAAAGTGAAAAAAGTTTAAAGAAAGTTAGACTTTATAATCTATTCTTCCAATGAGAGTTTTTGCACACCCACTGCTCTACAATATACATGAGAAATTATTTTCCTGAATTTTCACTGCAGCCACTGAAATCCTTCTTGCAACATTAAAGTGTGTTCCTTTATTTTGATTTTCAATCAGTATTTTGTAGTTAGTAGTTAGTCCCTTTGCAGGTGGTCATACATTAAATCTTCCTGTCTTTCAGTGATGCCAGATCTGTCTCCATTTTTTCCATTGTCCTCAAAGTACTGACACTTTGCTTTCTGCCGTATTTCACAGACAAGAAAAGAGAGCACCACAGGGCCATTATAGGAAACTGTGGTTCCTGGGAGGCAGATGGAATAAAGGAGAAAAGCTTAAAAAACATAGGTCAAGCTCTATGAAAGAAAGGTCCCTCTTTCTAACATGATTTTACTTTTCTGTAAAACAAATTGGTTAATTAGGACAACCCTCTCTCAAAACTATGCTCTATCACCACAGGACTCTTTCCTAATGGAGCTCCTAGACATCTATATCAGATTTGTCCAGCTGTAGTTTTCCTCTTTAATTGAAACTAGAATAAAATGAAGTAAAAAGCATGTTGAAGTTGCTGCTTCCTTTCTGCTGCCTATTCCTGTATGATAGTTATCAAAATTCTCAGAATTACTTTCTTTTCCCTAATCTTTATTCTCACACAATGTTGCTAATGTTAGCAATTAGCTAATTAGATAATGTCAATGTTGCTAATGTGTCAGAGCCATCTCTGTTGCTCAACCACCAGAAAGAATTTCTGATGCCCATGAACTTAAGCAGCTCCCCTTTGACAATACCAATCATGTCCCATTGATTGTTTTGGTCTTTTGATTATGTATTTTTTTCTCCCAGAGAAGGTGTAGAAAAGAAAAATCATGACTAGGCCGCTATGGCTCCAACATCAAACAAAAGTCCCCAATTTTGTAACAGGGTACTGCATGTCACATTGGTAGGGATTTACAAAACCAGGAGAACAAAGGATCCTTGCAAATCCTTGCAAATCCAGGATTTACTCCCACCACTCAGTCTTGGCTGTTCACTTAAATCATTGACATCACAGCAGTCACTGGTGATCAGTTTGGTTTCTAGAACCCTGAAATTTTAAAGTCTTGCAGGAGATCAGTAAAAGTGGCAAGGGATCAGACTTTGTTACACTCAATAAAATTTCATGCAGTGCTAATTCAGTAAGGAGAGCTCACCTGTTGTTTTCAGGATGCCAAAAACACACTGAGAGTTTTGAACAGGATAACAGCAAGAAAAATGAAGTTCATAAACACAGTCACTATTTTGTTTAATTAAACCTAGTTAGGGTACTAAATATCTAGAATCAAACTAATTACCCAACTTAATTTAGGAAAGGAGAAATTACTGTAATTCAGAAACAATGAACTAGATGATAATTTCTGGATAAAAGTTGACAGCACCAAACACAAATAACCATTTAATCCCAACTGCACCCTGAGACAATTACAAACTCTTTGTCTCTAGTGTGACTGATATTTTATCAAAGCTTACATCCCGGTTTCTCCCATTACTGCTGTTTGATTTTCAATAAAAATATCTTAATTTTTGATGTCCAGGCCATTGTGTATGCTGTCAAAAGAAAGGTTCATTTGATTTTTTAGCACTATCATCCAATAATTCAGTACATGAACTATGAAAGCCTACAGTTTCTATTTCTGGTTTTCTACAGTTTTCATTTCTTATGTGCTTTGTAAGCAACATTAAAACTTCCTCCATGTTTATCCTTGGGTTCTTGTTTTTGCCCTTCCTACCAGGAAAATATGTCCTGTTTTCACTTTGAAAGGTTCCTGCTGGTTTTAGAGAATACCAGAAGATTCAGAGATATTCCTGCTCAGTTGTGCACATTTGTCTATAGGACACCATCGTTTTTCTTGTAGATATGTTCGTGCTAATTTTTAACAAGCACCACCTTTTTAAAAACCTTATTTTCTGGTTAACTGTTTCATTTAGGTTTTCCTTGCCACCATTTAGCCTGTGATTACTTTGCTACATCTCTCATTCATATTATTGTTGCACTATGTGCTTGATTAGTTTGTTGACTCAATATTTCCTCTACAGCTATGGTCTTTTAATGTGTTCATGCTTATAAACTTTCTGATTTCTATTATTTCTGCTAAATCATTTAAACTTAATTTTAGCTTGAACCATAATCAGCTGAAAATATTTGCAGACAACTGGGAAAGTTTTATTTCATTAATTTAAGGTAATTTCTATTGTACATAAAGAATGTCTACTTCCCGTAAGCTACCTTTTCATGTTCTTTTTTCCTGGACATTACAACAGATACCCATTAATATTTGATCATCACTGGTTTGCTCTTGCCTGGACCCTGCCTTCCCCTTGCTTCCCATCACAGTTAGCTTTTGCACACATATGCACACTGTATTTCAGTAATAACATAAATTTTGGAAGAAAAAGTATCTGTGATTTCCTTAATTAAGTCAGACAAGTTGCAATTCACTTGTTGCCTTTCATCTTAGTTTTCAAGCCAAAGAAAGAGGAATGGCTATTCCTCCTAGATACTTGTCATGGAGCACTGAGGACTGACTCTTCTGCACCACGACAGACACCCAGATCCAGAGAGAAGGGGGTGGGCTGGACAGCCTGGCCAGCAGTGCTGTCCTAAGATCAGCCGGCAAACCTGTGTGGCATGTAGCTCACAAAATACTGCCTTTTCTTCAGAATAAATGGTGTGCCTTCATAAACTCAGTGAAGAGCTCCAAATTAGCTACAGCCAAAACATTATCTGGATACAGGACTCACACCCATGTAATCACCTCTCAGCTGCAGGAAGCCTGCTGGTGATGCAACTTGCAGGAGAAACCTGGGCACAATAGACCCTGGGCTTCCCACATGTGGTGTTCACATGCACAGGCAAGCTGTGGACGTGCCAGGCACACAATAGCTGTATGCTGATGTTTTGCACAATTTTACAGCACACTTCATTCAGCTACCTATTTTGTAAGGGTAAGTCTGGGGCATTAACTGTCCTATGCCACTTAATTGTCCTGGACATCCAGTTCTAAGAACTTCATGTCTTCTCTTAATGTTCACAATTCTTAATTATTTATATTTTTAAATATATTTTTTTTTTAATATGTTGAATAGGTTGAAAAGTTCAGCTAATGTTACACAGAAAAAAAAAAAAACCACAAGGAAAGATTGTCTTGGTAGAAACATTTAGAAGGGAGTATACCAAAAAGATAAACTTACACCAGAGACCAGAAAAAAAGCTAACCCATGGAACATACATATTTTATATATATGCAGTACAACATCTCTGTAGCTGATATAAATTTCTGCATCTCTAGCACATCAGCTTAGATGAGCTAATTTACATCAGTAGAGGAGATAGTCCATCTGACACTGCCTTCTCCTCTCATAATATACAAAAAGGGAAACACTACAACACTTTCTGCTGAAGTTTCACAATTGTTCTGAGTGGAATTTTGAGCCCTCCGCTTGCTCAGCAGTCTTTCATCTGTCTCCCATTTGCCAGATTCAGGGGTAGGGTGTTGTGGGTTTGTTTTGAAGTGCTGAAGCAGAGTTGCTGAAATTCATGGAACTGTTTTCATTAGGCAACCAAATTGTACTCCCATATGTACATAATATATACAATACATATTATTGGATTTTTTTCTTAATCTTTTAAAATTACATATTTTATTTAGCAGGTAATTATTAGTCAGTAAATATTCAGTAACTCAAAAACTCATGCTCCTTTTTAAGGCATACCTAATTACAAACAATAATGTTATAATCTAAAGCATTCTATAATCTAAATTACCCCCAACAGAGCTCATTACCTTGGAAGTACAAGTGTCTTACTAGAAAAGGTACTCCATCCCAAGAGTCCTTTTAACGGTGCTGAAGGTCTTTAGCTAACTTTGCCAGGCCCTCAAACACAGAATGTTAGGAAGCACATTGAAACTATTTTGTACTGAAAGCTACCACTTCTAGGGAAAGTTTCTTCTACAATATCATTGATTAATTGTGAAATAGAGTTAGAACATTCACAGATTTGTCCCCAGTACAATGGGACACCAGAAGGGGAGGCAATGTTGCATGCATCTCACAAATTCATTGAAGTTAGAGTATTTGTGATTTTCTTGTCAAATAACAGAGCTAAAAACCATGACAGTATATGCTAGGATGTATTCATACAAACGTGTGAGATGAGTTGGCATACATAGCTATGGTATGTAGCTTTCCTAGGATAACATGCATTTTTTTTGCAGCATGGTATAACCCTCTAAGTAACAACAAACCCTATTCCCAAAATACACAGTATCTGCATGTGATCTTCTGCATAAAGATCATATTTGTTTATATTTGTTTCCTTGTTAATTGTTGCACTGCTTTTATTTATTTTTTATACATATCCTGTCTGGGTCTCTAAGTACAAGTTTCTTTCTAAAGACATGAAAGAGAAAAAAAGTACTGAAAAATCTTTTCTGCTGACCTGGAAAGGCATTTAATTTATTTTCCACAAAAAGAGTACTCTGTCTTACTTTGGTTGCAGCTTTATGTGAAGAGACAGCAGTGGGAGGAGAGACGTGCTCTTGAAACATCTTCACAACCTTGATGATCGTACTTCAGATAGTACTTAACAGACCTTTATTATGTGTTTTCTGCAAACTAGATATCTGTCTTATAACAGAAGACTTCAGACTTGTCAGACTCAAAATAGTTCCCCTGAAAATTTCAGCTAGAATCAGCATTTTCCTCCAGGCATTGTCTGAAGTCGTTGGACTAGTTATTTATGCTTTTGTTTTGATTTGTTATAGTTAGCTGCCCCAAATGAGATGTATGCTCACAAAATCACATATTTCCAAGGAACTCTTCTGATGAAATTATCCTGAAACTTACATGAGTGATTAATCATTTTAGATATATATTACTCATTTGATTGAGGAAGGAAAGAGGACAATGGAAGCTGGTAGTTTTGCATGGTTTTGCTGATTTTCTTATTTATTTATCTCTTTTCCCAAGAAACTTAAATTATGCTGTCTGTCCATATATCCGCCCAGAAATGACTTTAGTGGCTTGAGTATACTAGAGGTCATACTATATGACAAGCTGAAAAGCTTCCTTTACCTTGAGGACAGGGCAAATGCTTTCAGCCCTCAGCTTTTAATATATTTTAACCCAACTTCTCACAAAATACGCATATTTTATAATGAATTAATTTCAAAATTTTAACTGGTATCATTTTTTATATTAATAATTTAAAACGCAGGAGCAGATGTATTTATTGCAAGCACATTTCTCATATCTTCAGATGGACTCTTCTCCTTTTCACAAGTGTTAAAATCCTGTCTGTTGTGAATGGTGATCCAGATGAGAGGGGCAAATCAGCATAGATATATGATTTTTGTGCAGTGGTATCATCATTATAACACACTTTTGCATTAACCTTTCCTTAAACAGTGCTGCTTTGACAATATCACAGGGCACAGCATTACTGTATACACAACACCAGGGCTCACTCCATTTCTTAATTTCCCAAATCGAATAGTGATTAGTTTCAAGATCACTGTTTTGAACGAATGCTACCAGCCAATGGTAAAACAGAATGCTGTTAAACAGATTAAAAGGACTTCCCAGAACACCAAGTTGAAACTCTCTACCTCCTACATTTTCATAAAGGAAAGATTTTCTGACTTTTTTCTCCACGTGCTTGTAATTAGAAATAATGTTTTTTTCTAAGTTTCTGATTTGTTAGCATGACAACGAATTCAGCAAATTTAAAAGTTTTGCCTTAAAATGTTCTGCATTTTTCTAATTTGCCTAACGTTCTTTCTATATTTTTTTAGTAAGTATTTCTTACTTTTGAAGCATGCATATACTGTTGTGCAGAACCGGATTTATAGAATATGATTTCACTTGCTACTTTTGTTGACTTACTGCTTTCATATTTACTGGTTGCACTGGTGCTTCACTCAAAAGGCATCAGATAGATCTTCCACCTCTGTTGCATATTTATCAAGATGCCACAAAGCTTTACATTGCTTAATCTCACGTTTATATTCCATTTCTAGCTCAAATATTCACACAAATGCACATGCATGAACTTAAAAAATTATTTTACATTTTGAAACAAGTAAAAATTTTCAAGTTTTGAAGTGTTCATTTCTTTGGTATACAGCTATAATACAGAATCTTTCATCTGACAGTTTAAAAGCAAAAGTGATGAAAAAAAAGATTAAAAATATACTTAATCAAAATCTGTGCTATAATAGAAAAAAAATCCCATAATGCTAGTACATCATGCAGAAGACAACTATTTGCTAAAATTTCTACTGTATAGGTTTAGCATTAATATATCAAAGTCAATACAAGTCTGAAGTCAACATTAAATCTTTTCTTTTATTCCCTTCAGTTTTATACACTATTTAAACCAGGCAGCAAATACAGATTTTTCATCTCCTGTTAAATCTAAGAAGTTAAGGAAGAATCAGAAGACTTTGTATTTACATGTGAAAGCTCACTTAACTGTCAATGTATCTGAAACTTCTAATAAAAGGAACCCTTGAAAAGGAATAATAAGAAATTTATTTCAGGATCAGAGAGAATGAAAGCATTTGGAGTCTGCAGTACAAAGTGTATTTGAAATTCACATAAAATAGTTAGGAATGTATGGTACATACTAAACATTTTTAATATTTATTAAGGTGAGAATTATCATAATTGTTTACATTAAGCAAAGTTCGTAAGACCCCATGCTTGACTTGAGTACACTGTCAAATTTTCAAGAGTCTGGCCTCACCAACAATAGTGAAGGTACAGAATGTGTACTTTGCTACCATCTATCCTGCTCTTTTAGTGACCCAACAGAGTGATATTGATTGTCATTTCCTTAGTCTGCAGAGCCGTTTGAAAGGAAAAAAGGTTCTTCAAAATTTGGTTCTATACTACAATCTACCATTAGCGGTAGTGACTCTGAATTGCTCTTTAGGACTCTGCTGATCCTGAGAGATACATGAGATCAGAGCAAAAGGATTTATGGAAGAATTCAATCAGAGCAATAGATAAAGCAGGCCATTGGGGCAGCTCCATGAATTTTTTAAATTTTTTAAATTTTTACTCCATGAAGGGAGTAAAAATTTAAAAAAACAGGAAGCAATCACAAGAGAGCAAAGGAATCATTTAGATTCCAGAAGCAATGCTGAAGAGCATTTTAAATGCATACCACTTGCTGCATTTTATTTTATTTGCATCCTAATAATTCAGTGTTGATATTTCTCCAAGGGACAAACAATCTTTGAGAACTAACAAAAATTTTTAGTAGCTTCTGCCGGATTACAAGGAAAATGGTATACCAATACAATAATTTACAGCTTTACAATAAAATCTGAGGAGTAGCATATCCAATGGATATGGAATTTTTCCAAAATGGTTTAAGCAATCAGTGTGTTTACTAAATATCTTTGTAGAAGTCAGTTTTGAAAACTCAGAGATTGTAGCATCCCAACTTTTTTTTCTTTCTTTTTGTGCAGTCACTTTCACAAACATACAAAGGGCTCCAACCCATTATCTGAAGAGTAGGAAGGCTTAAAGAATTGTGAAAATTCCGACTGTATCCAACTGTGCTTCAACATTATTCAGAATAACAAATTAACAAATTATCATTTTCAGAAGCACAAAGCAATAGCTGCTCTTTGCGGATATTCCATTCAGCAATAGATTCAGAGGCCAGAGTTTCGAGCACCATAGTATTGAAGTATTTTCTTGGTGACCAAGATGTTCAAGCACTTGGTTTAAGTTTACCTTCTACTCAAAAAGCACTTTCTCTTTGAGCCAGCTGTCAAAATGCAGTGTGTAATATTATACAGTAAGTTTGTTTGGAGAAGATGCTGGTTCCTTCACAGCTTAAGTCTTGAATTATTGTTTCATTTTGTTTTGTTTTTTTCAATTGTCTTTTGCACTGGTACTTTTTAGCACAGTTAAAAGAACTCTTGCCTTTCCTCATAGCTCATTGACCTACAAGGCAGTGCTCTAAGTGAATTACATAAATATAAAAAACTGTCTTTTCTCATTGTTTTATTAAAGTAGTCTTCAGTACTACTAACTAAAGTCATTACAAAACCTTTTCACTCTTGCCTTGAGGATTCAGTTTATTCCTTTCTTTTTCTGAACAAATGAGAAATCATTTAATTGACCTCAGACATGTTTTATGGCCAAAAATCCTCTATTCACTATTGAAGATTCATGGAGCACTTACATTTCCTTAGGAAAGACTAGCAATTTTAAAGAAGAAAGATTTCCGAATATGCAAAAGTTTAATAGCAGGCCAACAAAGTTAAAAGCCATCATTCTCCCTCCGAATTTTCCTTAGGTGCTCTTTGGTGGTGCTGTGTCTGCAATCTACAACATCAGTTAATAGTGTATTATTTTTATTGTTTCTGAGGCAATTCTGATCAATACAAAGAAAGCAATTTATGTATGGGTTGCCTGTTGCTCAACCATGCAACAAATGGATTATACAATATATTCTTTTATTTTTTTTCCAAATGAAATAAGTGTACAAATGAAACAAAGGATATCAAATATAAAAACTCTGCAACAGTACAATCTCTCTTTGCATTTTCTTAGTTGCTTTACTAAAAATGAACAACAAAAAAACCCCTCCACCCAGCTACTTTGCATATTAGAAAGGACTTTAAAAAAGACTGATACGTGGGAAATAAAAGCTAAAATTAGAAAGATGTAAAACTGATGTTGAAATAGGTAGCTCTAGCCATTCATAGACACTTCAGGGATCAAAACCTCCTAGTTTGTTGTCTATATGTAATTTTTGCTGCAAGGGCTTGTTTGTTCAGGGCTACTGCAACTTTATGTAAATGAGCTCTGCTCTCTCATTCACATTTGCTTTTGTCTCTTCTGAAGACACATTTCCCACCCCCCAAAAAAAAATCCTTCTCAATATTAATATTTTTCTGCTTGTTAAAAGTTATTTAAATTCCTCTTTTCATTGTGGATACCTTGTTCATTTGAATTTCCTCTAATTTTTCTCTATATATGCTAAATGTTGTAAAATACAATTTTCTGTAGAGCCTGACACATTAGAGCTGCCATGAAAATATAAGACACTAATAAACACAAATGCATTGCAAAAAACCAAAAAATTCACAGTTGCACATGGAAACATGTATGTCCATTCGTATAACTGAATATAAGTACAAAAAAAGTATTAAACTATATAACATTTGTTTAATTCTAATTTTCTTCTCTGCCATCACTGTCTACCATATCCTGCCCATTGCCTTATTTCAAAAATTATCAAAGTAGAGTGGTTATATTCCCCCTCCATAATATATTTATGCTTGAATTCTCTCACAGCATTCTAAATATTCTCTGAGGAGCTTAAAAATAAAAAGAACTTGTAGAGTTTTTACTCAACCTTATACAGAAAAAAATAAGTGAACTCCTGAAGGGGGCAGAGGCCTTCTTTTCTTTTAATTCTTTTTGAATGCTGAGTCTCCAGCCTTTCTGTTTGAACAATGTCTATCACTACAGAAGTCAGCCATGAGATTGCCCGGTTAAAAGAAAATTGTGAGGGTCAGCCAGTCACAACTCCAAAAATTATATTGAAGTGCAGCCCTGTGACAGACAAATAGAAGAATGCCTTAGCACTTAAGAGCTAAATAATAATCTAGCCATTGGCATTGCCTCAGTAAATGGAAAGAGGAACCATCCTTCAGGAGGGACACTCCACACTGTTGGAGTGGGTCTAGAGAAGGGCAAGGAAGCTGGTGAAGGATCCAGAGAACATCTGATGTGCTGAGGGAGCTGGGGGTGTTTAGCCTGGAGAAGAGGAGGCTCAGGGGTGACCTGATCACTCTCTACAACTGCCTGAAAGGAGGGCGAAGCCAGTTGAGGGTCAGCCTCTTCTCACTCACAGGCAACCTGTGACAGGACAAGAGGACACAGTCTTAAGCTGCGCCAGGGGAAGTTTAAGCTGAACATCAGAAAGAATTTCTTCCCAGAAAGGGTGATTGGGCATTGCAATGGACTGCCATGGGGATGGAAGTGTCACCATTCCCAAAAGTGCTTAAGGAAAGACTGTATGTGGCACTCAGGGTCATGGTCCCGTTGACAAGGTGATGTTTTGTCATAGGTTAGACTCAATGATCTCAGAGGTCTCTTCCAACATAATTGAGTCTGTAAGTCTCAAAAAGGTGATTTATTTTTTTCTTTCTCACCCTCCCTTTTTTTTGCTTTCCTTTTTCTTGACATAACAAGCCTAACTTAAGTTACTCACTGCATGGAATAGACACTTCTCCCCAGGAAGACTGAAAAATTTAGGTTCTAACAAGAGGGCAGATGTGTTTCCTTCTTAACTACAGCCACAATTTCCTCTGTAACAATTGGATGTAGAGGAAATGGAAGTCACCATCTTGTATAAAAAAAATATTCAAATCTAACTTTTTAATTGTCAATAGAGTCTCATAAAATATGAATTTTCTAATTCTTCAGATATCAATTATTTATTTTAAAATAACTTATTATGCTCTGATTTCAGATGTGTAATTTATCTTTGAGTGGTCATAAAATGTTTATAGACTCTTTTCTACCTATTAGGACCTGATAAAATTTCTATCCACCTTAAATGAGATGATTTCTCTACCAAGTATGCATACAAATTTCTTCATGAGATAAGTTTTCTGTTCTAAGAATTTTTATCAGATGGGGAAAAGAATTTTTTTTACAGCTTCATGCACAGCTTGGAGAAATTAAGACAGTAATTAGAAAAAAAATGGGATCGCTGCCACATGAAAAAGAATAGTCATTTTATATGATGAATTCTGATTTGATTATCCTAGAAAAGTAATGAACTCACGTCATGGAAATAATCAGTGTTAGTAGACTCTCATTTTTCTTTATCAATGGGGGAAAAAAATTTCTATCAGTATATCAAAAGGACTTCATTTTAGCATTGCTTATTTTAAGTATCAAAGAACCTCTCAGTTTGGTGAGTCTCTCAGTTCATGTAAGACATTGAAAATTTTGAAGTATTGTATGAAAGAGAAAATACTCTGGTAGCTCCTAAGACATGAGAACACAGATAACAAAACAGAAATTATAAGTACACCAAATAAAATGTATAATGCATCATAGGAGAATAGTTTCATAGAGAAATAGCTATTTTTTACATAAACAGTACTAAGCAAACTAAGCAGATAATGATATCCCTTCTCCCAATTTTTCAGCAAAATGTTATTGTTCAAAGTAAAAAGTATGGAAAAATCAATAATGATTGAGCCAAGAACTTTTGCTCACTCTACTTTGGTACTACAAAAGCTTTGGTACTGCATTTCTGTTTTCTATATGTATTAACATATCTCTAATTTATATATATATGGTTTCATCTAGGATAGAGGTAATTTCTTCTCAGTAGCTATTACACTGCTTTGTACTCAGAATGTTTTGTACTCAGAATGGGAATATTGTTGATAACACACTGATGTTTTGAGTTTTTCCAAGTTGTGTTTACCCTGGACTTTCCTCTCATGTTCTGCAAGTGAGGAGGACACAAAAGAAGCTGGGAGGCAGCACAGCTGGGACAGATGACCCAAACTGACCAAAGGGATGTTCCACACCATATCCTGCCCAGTATATAAACTGGAGGATTTATTGGGAAGAGAGACTGATCTGTGTTCACTGGGTGGGGGTCTGGCATCGGTCAGCAGGTGGTGAGCAAATGCACTGAGCATCATTTGGTCGTCCTGTTTTGTTATCAGTGTTACTATCATTTGCCATTATTACTGTATTTTAATTTATTTTCGATTATTAAACTGTTCTTATCTCAACAGACAAATTTTACTTTTAATCTTCTTCCATTTCCACCAGGGTGGGGTGGACAGAAGGGGGTTTGAGCGAGTAGCTGTGTGGTGTTTAATTTCCAGCTGGGCTTAAAACATGACAATATCAAATATATATGTGTGTGTGTATACATATCTAAATATACCTAGATAGATACACATTTATACTTATGAACAAAAATAGCAAGATGTCCATTTGGTTTTGTTTGCTGAATAACATTCTAGCTTTAAATTACTGTACTGGAAATATTTTGTTCAGCTTTCAGCATTTAAACTGCCATTCTCAGTAATGTGCTGTTGCTTTGAAAAAAGAATCTGTAAATTCTATTAAATAATGATTCTGCATCATATCTTTTAAATGTGACCAAATATGGTTTTCAAACCACCATAACATATAGCAGATTCATGCATTGTTCTTTTATCAATACAGTAAACTATTGAGGGACAATAAATATCACCCTAAATATCCACAGGAATTTAAAAGCAAGTCTCTTTTGGCTGTGGTTGTATTCCATCTAAATTTCTTTTCTACAGTCATGAAAATGATTCCAGTTTCCTACTTGACTGTTTACAGTAAATAGGCAATAATGAGATACAAATACTACCCAGATATAGGGCAAGTCAAACACACGTCTTGATAAGTGTTTTTAAATACAAGGTTCTGAAAACTCTAAATATACAATACACATTCAAATTAGTAAAGAAGTCAAGGTTTTCTTTGACACTTTGCAGTTAAGACCACATGCATCCTTTGTGGGTTTGTCATCTGGCTCAATGAGAAAAAATTAAGTCTTCCTTATCACTTATTCCAGCAAAAGCTGTCATTCAGCAAGGAAGCTGGCTGGCAGACAAAGAACCTCCCACAAAGAAACAACCCCAAAAATAGTTCAGCCTTTTTCTATTCCTTCTAATCTTCTCTTTGAAGTATATGTTTTCCTGGACAAATTCAAAGACATAATTTTTTCTAACCTTTACTTGATTCTTAGGTCATTACTGAAAACACTCCACGAATTACCTCCACTGGTCTTAACAGAAATTTCAGATAATTCTAGATTCTAACCACAGAAATAATATTAATTCTGCACATCTAAATTTGAGCTTCTTGGAAGACATTTGGTATTGATATGCTGTATGCTCCCAGCCTAAAAATGAAAAACCTCTTAGGTGTGCAACTAAAAAAGCTTATGAGCAAAGGCTATATTTGGAGAAGAAAATGTTTGAGGACTGTGAAGAGTGTGGCTTATGTTCCAAGCTGATACCAAGATGGTAACTCACAGCTATGATTACAGACACTAGTTTGCAGGGTTTATGAACCAAAAACCAGAAAGAACTTCATGTCATTCATTCATGGAGGGGCATCAATGCAGAATACTGGGCTTGTCCAACAAAGGCAAAATAAGGATATATACATATATATATATATTAACTCATTAGCATGAGCAAGAAAAATTATAAATATATTTTCTAGATATAGTATAGCTTAAACATAACCTTAAAAAATGCTGAATGCATCACACATTTTTTCATACACTAAGCTTTCAAAGTGTATTCTAAAATGCTCAGTACACTTAGAATGGTTTGATATACCATCTGTCCAATATTTTCTTAGTAAAACTGATAAAACGTTTCCCTTTCTTTTTCCTTTTTCTGAATTTTAGAAAGATAAAACAACACCTTCCTCATAGGACATGACTATCTAAGGGCATGACACAGGACACAACTCATGTGCCTACACTAGAGCTGGGAGACATTGCCTCACTTGCATGCGTTGTCACTTCTATCAGGTGATGGTTCAAAGCTTCAATACAGTGAGATTTTTTATTCAGCCTTGCCTGCATGTGTACATTCAGATCTTCACAGTAAATCTCCAGGGACGATAGCTTCTTGCAGTTAAAGTGTCTTGGTCTTCTCTTGAAGAATATATCCATAACTAGACCACATGCTTTTCAAATGCCATTCCATCATTTGCCTACTCAAAATACAGATTAAAATCTGACTTTTCTACCTTGTACACCTTGTACACTGGTGTTCCCTAATTTTTAGGCTTATGGTATTTAAGATAAATGGGAACAAAATATAACTTTCGTTCAATTAACCTATACTTCACTGTAAAACACTAATACTAATACTCACTACATTGCAGATGAGCATCAGATGTTGGTAATACAATCATAAATAGCAAATATACAGAATACACAATTCCCTTATACAGTATTTTTTTTCGTAACTTTATTTCAGGGAAGCAAACCTTGTTTCCTACAAGGTTTTTCTTGTACCATGATCATGGGTTTTCCTTTTGCCTTGAACTATTGTATATATGGTATGCACATGCTTAACACTGTCCATATTGCTGTCCTTCATAGAAGGTCACTATTCTAGTATTTTTTCAGATTTTTCAATCCCTTTAGACACAATTTATCTAGTAGGCAGTTTCTGGTGTCAGTGCCATTCCATAAGGAAGAATGAGAAAGCTACTTGTACTAAATACAAATAACTTCCATTTAATAGTATGGAACAGCTTTTATTTCACATGGACTTTTTTTCTCACATTCAGTTCATGAGCTACTGTACACTATGTCAAAACACTGCTAATTATTTTATAAAAAAGCCTTTAAATGTAGCCTCTTTGGGGTGGCCGCGGGGGCCGTACGGGAGCCCGGCTGGGTGCCCCCGGCCCACGGCCACACGATGCCGCCACTCCCGGGACCCCTCCGGAACCCTGGGGAGCGGTGTCACCGTCTGCGGCGCGGGTGGCGCAGGCGGGATCTTCGGCTACGAGGTACCGAAGCAAAGGAAGGAGGAGGGACACCCGCACAGGTACCAAGGATCCTTTTAAGGCTCCCTCGGCGGTGCCAGGGACAGAGGACAAAGACCCGGCCTCGGGCGGGCGCTCATAGAGGGAGCGGGTGTGATGGGAGGAGATGCAAAGCTACCCAATAACGAGGAACCAGGGAGGAGCGTGGGTTACGGCTGAGCCGCTGAGGATCACACAGGGGAGGGGAAAAACCCCGGGGGCAAATCACACATCGAATAAAGGATGGTTGGCACAGAGAATTCTCGAGATAAGGGGAGTGGTTACCGTGACAGGCAGGGCAGGGCGGGGGCAGCTCCGAAAGGGAGGAAATAGGGAGAAACCATTGTGAGGGAAGTACGGGGGGGAACCCAGGAGCGAACCATTATTGAGTTACAAAAGGAATAACCGGTTCTAAAACACACATTGCCACATTTAAACATATGAATTTTTTACATGCCAAATTCTCAATAGTCTTGTAAGTGTTGAATGAAAGGGTCTAAATTAGACAGTCAAATCAAGTCTCTTTCCACCCGTTTGTTGTTGGCTTTTTTTTTTTGGAGTGGGGAGCTTGTTATGCTTTTGATATCAAAGATTGATCTCAAGCAGACTGTCTTTTATTAAAATTCAGGGGGAAATTTACAGTTTCAAGGCTGGCTTTCAGTAAAATCCACCACATCCCCATTGACAGAATCATGTTCTTTCCAAATATTTTTTTAAAGCATATTCTCACATTTAATTTTTTGTTTGTAGTTCACTCAGCTTGCAGTGGCAACCTGTGCATCACACTTGACAAATATAGAATTCTTTCTTCTCCTTTTGCTGCAAAACAGGTTGTTTATTCTACTAAAATTCTGTTAGCATAACTCTTTTGGTTATTATGCCTTCAGAAAACTACATACTGTTCCTGTGTGTCCCTGTATGTCTATGTACTCATGGTCTGATTCTAGTCTTATTTTTATTAGAGCTTGTGAGGCTTTTTTTGATGTGTGCAGTGACAGGCAATAGCAGCGGCATAAGCTAAAATACAGGATTTTCTTTCAGAACACCAGGAAACACTTTTTTACTGTGAGAGTGAGAAGTAACTGGCAGAAGTTGCCCAGAGATGGAGCCTCCATCTTGGAGATTCTCTGAGATTTTCCAGAGCCATCTGTGCGTGGACCTGGATGGACCTGCTTGAGCAGGAGAGTGGAACCAAATGACCTCCAGAAGTCTCTTCCAACCCCGACACTCTGATTCTTTGAAATAGCCTGTGGCATTTTATTGGGGCTAGTGACTGTATACACCTAAAGAGCATTGCTCGACCACATCATCGATAATAGCTTCTAAAATATACATAATTAGAACTTTAAATAGCCTGCCAGAGGATCAACATACTAAAGAATAAAAACTCTTTTCACTTGGCTTTAATATGTCACAATAACTCAGAGTAGCTACATCAAGACAATTTTAACAACATTATCCTTAGCTCAATTATCAGTTATTTCTGCAAACTTTTTTTGCTATTTGTTCTGCTCCAGGAGAAACAACATTCTGAAAAGATTAAATAATGTTGTGAAAATTCTGAATCTTTGAAAAAAAAGTGATCTCAAGATATTTTTTCATGATTTCACAGGAAAAAAAAAGGTTTGATTTTGATGTGGTATTTTTCAGTAGCTTCTGTTTTAATTCTCTGCAATATCTCTCTGTTACTGTTTCCACATAAGTTCATGTCACCTCCTACTTGAAACAGACAAAACACTATTCCAGTCTGCAAAAATCAATCAACTCATAAATTTGCGTTGATTACAATAATGGAACAAATAGTCTCAAGGCTTTTAAACAGTCTCTATAGTCAATATATCTAGACAAATAGCCTTCATATTTCAGCTGCCTTTAGAGAGTTCATACATATAGAGAGTTCAGCTTGTGTGACAGATGTAGAAGTTCACTGCACAACTCGGCAGAGATTACCCACATACAATTACAGCGACAGTGCTTGCTGAAGCCTGCTCAGGACTAGAGAGAATGTGGCATGTTTGTGTACCGTATGAGGGTAGCAGCTCTTATCTAGTGCTAATAAGAGATAAATCCGTCTGTCTGCTTTCCCTGGTAGGGAAAGATTAAATTTTCAACCTTCCAGAATTAAAGATTTCAGAATTAAATTGATAAGTTAAGTTTCAACAGAAGGTGAAAGGCAGAAACAAAAGGGGAAAAAACCCTCAAAAAAAAAAGTATTTTTTAAGAAGACTTTCTAAAAACAAAATAATTTGTTTGACTTAGAGAACTTCCTGCTGTGTTTTTGAACAGTCTTATACAAGACAGTGTCAGTATGTTTAAGAAAAAAAATATATATATATATAAAATGAAACAATGTGTTGTCGCAACCTTAACCTGGTATAAATTTTCACTGGTGTTTTAATACAACAAGTTTTAGCTATAAATCCTACTGAATTTTATTATACAGTCATTGACCAAGGACCAGAAATCACGTGTCCATATGTTTGCTTCAACCCAAGTTTCAAAGGAGGCTTAATTCTCTTCTTTTTTCAGCTGATTAAGACAATTTGTAATGTATACTCATCCTCTTTTTTTTAATGTGTATCATAATTTGAGGAACATGAGCAATTAAGAAGTGACTTTTTATCTGTGTATAATGCTTAGGGTATTATACTACTGCACATGCTTAGGGTATTATACTACTGAACACTGTTCAACAAACATTAGAATAAAAGTACTTCTAAGAAGTAATGAAACCAAGGCTAATGTAACCATTGTGGTATATTAAATGTGGGTACAGCTAATTGTCCATGTTCTATGTAAATCAGTCTTCTGACAAAATTCATTAAGAATGCCCATTAAAGAAATTGGCAATCACATCACCTTTTAGTCAAATGTCTCCTTTCTAACAACATTAGTACTGTGAGAATTCTGTTTTGTGAGCTTATTGCACAGGTGTATTAACAGTAATTCAGTGAAGCAATCTGAAAATCCATAGAAAGTCTTCAAATTATCTAACTTTAAAGCCATCTAATAAGGTTTAGGAGTTCATCAATTCTCACTCTTCCCTTCCTGTTTTTAAATATCACATTTATGTACTTGACAAAAGAGAAATGTTAGACTACAGGCTTGAATCTGTAAAAAATCTTACTATGTAGTGTCTTGCAAAAGAGCAATAGCAATTATGTCAGTAGCCACATTTTGAAGGGTTTGTGGTCAATTTTAGGAACGCAACAGAACATATGGATGGTATGCAGATTTTAGCACCTTGAGGGAGCTGCAGAATTAGCATCATAATAGCAATAATCCAATTCTATTCCAGAAGAAGGGAGCTTACTCTTAAAGGCTAGCTGGAAAAAATGTCCTGTTTGTTGCTGAGGTACATAAAGCTGGCCTTAGGCAAAACTGAAATACTTGCATTTAAATCCAAATCACCCCCAAAATGGTCCGCGGACTTATATAACATTGGAGATACAACGGTATCCAATGTTATGTTAAGGTATATACAAGCATTTTATACAACACTTAATAGATGTAATACAACACAACGTTTCACATAAAAATCCACCCCTTCTATTTTTGTGCTTTTGAGGATACCCATGACAGACTAGATCAGTTTATACCTCATGCACATCTCCAAGCAAAAAAAAACTAAAAATTTCTTTGCCAGTGCTCTCCTGACACTGAGGACCCAGCTTTTGGATCAGGGCTTTTGTTATTATATCTTTATTCATATTTAGGTAGTTGTTTTATTTTAAAGCAGATATGAAGAAGAGAGCAGTACATGCACAGCAGCTGGAGAACTGAGTTAGAGGT
Source organism: Fringilla coelebs (assembly GCF_963513975.1). Lineage (NCBI taxonomy): Eukaryota > Metazoa > Chordata > Aves > Passeriformes > Fringillidae > Fringilla > Fringilla coelebs. The sequence continues at coordinate 40,744,758 of NC_140031.1, forward strand.
GAATATCTTGTGCTCAGCACTCTTCCTGGCCCAAAGACATTCAAGGCCATATCTTTCACTACCAAGGAAAACACCAGGCTACAATCAGGCCAACTGCAGCACTTGTATAGGAAACAGAATATTTACAGGGAGGTCATGTAGACCACATCTCTGGTCTTCCTGCTTAGCCCACTCTTATAAGGAGGAACCAGGGCTTAAGCTTCTGCACAATAAATTATTTCTATATTTTGTCCAGTGATTGTACTGACTAAGGCAAAAACTTGACAAGAACCATCATTCATCTGGCCAGTCCATTTCCACTTGTCTTCAGAAGAAAATATGCTAGATGGATAGTGAATGGTGTATTGAACCAGAGCTCTGAGTGATACGTTTGTTGAAGCTCAGGATTCTAACCATCAAACAGTTTTATTTACTTGAAACATTTCAGGTTACATAAAATGTTGCACTAACTATCTAAGTGTCAATAACAGCTAAAATCAATGTGTGAAACTTGGATGTGATGAACAGTTTGAAAGGTAATTTTTTTTTTTGTTTTGGGTTTGTTTTGATTTGTTTTGTTCTGTGTGACACACAGGAAACTGTCCTACCTGGGGATATTATTTCATGTTGTGCAATTCTGTCTTTGAGAGACAGCTGGAAGCTACGGCTTTTAACTGTAGGGTTTTTTTCTTTGGGGAAATTTAGTTTTACAACTGGCCATTTTGTAACAGATGTGGCTTTCACTTACTAGCTAAATTAAAAATTGCAATTTTATTATTGGCATACAGTGTGCAGGAAGATTATGTCAGGGGACCCACAGAAGAGGAAGAGCCTTTTGGTGAAACTGTCCTACTTATTTAAAGATAGATATCTAAAAAACATCAAAATGGTTCCAATCTCTTTGTAGGTATTTCATCACAATACAAAAAAATTACAAGAATAGGGAATAAAATAACCCAATAAAAAATCCTTTTCCTCAAGTTTTACCTTCTGTTCTCACAGTTTTAAGGTTTCCCTACTCAAAAAAAGCTCAGTGAAGGTTCCTCCTTCTCAGAAGCAGCATCCTTCATTTTTACTTGCAACCAGACTTTTTTTTTCCCATCAGAAGCCTCTCAGAGTGCTGTCTTCTTCCAGGATTCTGCCTGTTTCAGTTATTTATAGTGTGGGATGATAAAACACTATGTTAAGTACAGTGATGCAAACTAAATTTTCAAGACAGCAAAGATTTTAATTGTTTTTGTATAGGAATATACACAGAGGTAAAGGGGACTAAGAGGTATTTAGCTTCAGTAACTCCTCCTTGCATATCCAATGTTGACTGGGGTCAAACGAAATCCTGAGTCAAGCACAGCATTAGTCTTCCCTACACAGAGAATCTGTTGCACATTTGGGCAAAAAAAAGGATCGTGTTTTATTTACATGAAGGGCAAATCATTACTGAGTCTTTACTTCTTCCTCTCTGTGGGAAGCCAAAGAGTCCTTTCAGGCATCCCAGAGATGCCAAACACTTTTTCCTTACCTCAGGTCTCTATTCCCTGACCATCTAGGCTTTTAGAGAAACTGAACTACTCCAACACAACAGTCTCAAGACAATTAGGTACAACTGTTCACCTTATCCTGAACCACTGTCATTTTCTGAGGATTTACAATAAACCAAGATAAACAACATGTAATGAAATCCACAGCTGTGTGCATAAAAAGATGCTTTTCAAAACAAATCCTTCCTTGTTAATACAGGACTTTATGTGTATATATATCATAACAATCTGAGCTCTGGAAGTAAAAGTTATCATTTCACATGCTGAGATTTATGTTTTACCTATTCATTTTCAACTGTGTTAATACTTTGCTGAAATCCCAATCCATCAGAGTGATTATTCACAGAAGATACTCATTGCTTTTAATTGTAAATGTCACCAAGTAGAATATAATTGAAATACTCTTTCCAACCAGGTTCACATCTATAAAATTTATTTTATGCTATGCCAAATTAGGCAGCGTTCTTGTGAGATGTCAAGAGAGGTAGGAGGGGGAAGGGAAAAGACATGCTGAGGATTTATAGTACACAGGAAAATGTTCATAGTTCATGTTCTACCAGTAATCTTAAACACCAACCTGTAGCCCCAGATTTATTCTTAGAGCAATAACTATTGGATTCCACTATCTGATCAACCTACAGTCTATTTGCAAGACTGTTAATTATGCATCATAGCTACTGAAATGAAAAAGAGTAAGCTGTTTTCATAAGGACCACCAGTATTAGGCCGTTATTTTCCTTAAATGAACAATAATTCATATATTTTTCTAATTTTTTTGGTTTTTTCTTTTCTGGTTTGAATAGATTTAACAACAGGAGCTGAACACATTAAAATTGTAGAAATTGAATATATAGTACATTTGCCAAGTTTGTTTCCTCTTAATTCACCATTCACACCAGATGTGAATGCAAGTCGCATAGCCAGCCAAATTAACAAAAAGGTTTTTGCCTAATGAACGTTCTTACGTTTTGCTTTTGTGTAAGAAATTCTTTCTGTTATCATAATAAATACTCATGTTCTCTCTTTCATATTGGTTCAAACTGCCACTTCAGTTCAGTGTCTAAATATCACAAGTTTAAAAAAAAAAGTGCTTATGTGCTCTACTAAACTAGGTTTTGGAGCCAAGTTTGTAAAAAAAGTCAATCAGAAAGTTTAGGGGAAATAGATCCAACAGGTATTCTTAACATTAGATGTGAAACAGAGTTTTCCCCTTTCACACTTCACACCAACCTTTCTGAACTATTTTGTTCAATATTCACTCCATTATTAATAAGTTTCTCAGGCTCTGCTCTATTCTACAATAGATTGTCTTTCTTCTGTGTCCTAATTCCTTCCCTCGGCAATGTTCATAGACCCAGAGAGTACTTCAGAGACAGCAGTCTTCCCTTGCAGGTAGACACATTGGTACCTGATAAGAAAGGAACATCTTCACGTGCTGACCAGCGGGTTACAGTACCATTTGGTACCATTTTCCATCTTGCTCTGTGCAAATAAAATGTTTATTTTATTTAAAGTAAGAGAGAGGCCATCAATGCAATATAAATAAGATTGTGAGGAGCAAGTAGCAAATATTTAGCAAAGTAATGTGTGCTGTCAGACTTGCTGTCCACTGATAGAGTGCAAGATGGACCAAGGAGAATAAAGCAGAAAATTGCAATACATTTGGGTTGCAACACAGTATGTAATTATTGTTTTTTCCTTCAAGATTTAGATATGAGAAAAATAAAATGAATAGAATGTTCAGTAGTACTTCCAGCAAAGAAAATACATCAGTTAATTAACCATACTTTGTGACTTGAGTATGTTTGAAGAAAGACGGGGGTGGATAAAAAAAACATATAGCCTCAGGCTTCATTGTTCCTTAGCATTTAGCCCGAATCTTTATATGCATAAATTATCTTGGGTTAAATAGTTGACTTTTTCAAATTGCAGTATTTACTTTGCCTAATAATTTTGAAAAGATGCTTCCTTTTTAATACCTTGTCACATTCCACAAGTGCAACTGATTTGGTTACATTTCCTACTTGTGGGACACACAGACACAGACACACACACACGCACACACACTCGGAGTTTATTAAGCCAGTAAGTTAGATAACCAGGTTTCATTAGTGAAAATGCACCAGGTAGAAATTTCTAACACTGAAGGGATATACAGAAAAAGTGTTTGCAATTTCTATACCATTGACATTGGAGCTAGGAAAAGGAAAAAAAGAGGGAGGTGGGTGTCTGCCAGTCCAAATTCAATCACACATAAAAAATGACTATAGGTGAATACAGCTGTAGGGGTTTTATTCATTTATGTTATTGTGTTGGCACATAACTCCAGTAATATGACTGGGGACGTTTCATAGCTAAGCAATGTCACTGACTACATCATCAGTGAATATATTCATAGATTTTACATGGAACAATAATCTATTCCAGCTCAAAAAATGCATTTCATAATACATTTTTCTATAGAAAGTTCAGACATATGCAGCAATTATCTAACTTCTAAAAGCAATGAAAAAGTCTTCTAGCCATATGTAAAATACATTGACAGAGAGGTACATTAGGCCAAGTAGTTTGCTCATAGAAAAGGATTTTAGTATATTTCTGCTGATTTGCATTTTTTAGATACTAATTCCTGATATACCACTAAGTGTATAGTATGATAAATTTTAGCAAATCAGGCATCATTTAATGATAAAAACTTGACATTACTACTTAATTCTTTATATCCTAAGCATCTATTTTAGCATGTGTGTAATATGATATGAGTTAGTGCACTTTAATCATCTTTAGAAAACATATGAGACATTTACAGAATCAGTTATATTAAGTCTCTTTTCTATTCATCTTATATAATATTTAAAGTGACTTTTGGGAATTTCCAGTTTGATAAAACACCAGAATATCTACATATTCAAAGTGAACTATGAACTGGGTTTTTGTAAGCAGTGACAGAACAAGATTTCAGAAAATATTTAAGTGAAATATTCAGCAAACTTCAAATCCATATTCTTCTACATACATATTTCTAGAGATAGAGAACAATGTTCTTATTAGAGTGAGGCATATTATATACTAAGTTGGGAAAAAAAAAGCTCCAAAAGTTTTCAATTGGAAAGATACATTCCTTATGGAAAATACATTATGTTTGTTGAGAAAAATAATTGACCGGTTTACCTTCTGTGTGTATCTAAGTATTATTCTGTAAAGGAAAATAGAGAAATAATTAATGATATGAAAAAAATAATTAATCCCTAAATTCAGAGATGAGATTAATAATAACATCAGACAGGAAGTGCTCAAAAACTAATTCATTCTCTTCAAAACACATTTTTAAGAGCCACACAGTAGCCTTCTCTTTGAAAAGACAGGGAGAGCAAAAAAGAGAATAGTAAAATCATATTACAATTTAATCTGAAATATCCGGCTCCTGTGTGTTTTATTACTTCTACTGCCTTTTATTCTCCTACTGTAGATTAGGTCTCAGAATACAAAAATCCTCAGTGTGGATGGTCTAAAGATTTTCCTCTCCAGAAATGTTCTGAAATGGTATTTCAAATTAGTCTTTAGCCTTGCCTTGACAATTGAAAGGTGATATGTCAATAAAATATGCATTTTGCAGGCAGACTGTAATATTTATATTGAACCTTCTTAATGGTATATTATATTAATTCAAAAAATTTAAAAGGAGATGTGAAGTATTTGTAGTCTGGCAAGTGTTACCAGACAATCACCTGAGCAGCTGAACCTCTTGATGTTAGTGTGATATTACTGTTATAAATAGGAAAAGGTGCAGGAATGCCTATTAACCTAAAAAAACAAGGGGAAAGCTTCTGATTTTGCATTTTTTACAAGAGAATGTGTTAATGCTGTCCACAAGTTAGTTAATCACCATATAAAGCCAAAAAATAATGTATCACTGCAATGACATTCCACTATTTAAGTTTTGTTTGGTTCATATGAGACATTAAGCAGATTTAAAGTGAGTTAAATTTAGAGAAACCTCATTAGAGCAATTGCAGTTAATTCCACGGTGACACCTACAATACTCGTTATTACTATACACAGGAATGTCATTCTTGAAGGAAGGAATGTGGTAGGATACCTGGGAAGTGACTAATTTATATAGACTCATCTGATAGCAGTTCAAGAGGTATGGTATGAACTGATTATCCGTGGGATATCAAAACAATTCTGATAGCATGGATGGAAATTTAACAAGGGACTGCCATCATTTTCATAGCAGGCAAATTTTCCTCCTATTAATACGGAGGCAAAAAATAAGCGCCTCCAGGTCTACATGAAAAGTTGCCAGGGAAGAAAATTTCATTTTTCTAAGAAAATGGGCTTTACACAGCTGTGCAGGAAGTAATATCTGTCATTGGGCCATACTGACTCACACTGAGAGAACACACTGCTGAAAATGTAAAATAGTTTCATAACTGCAAGATCACAAGACATATTGTTGCCTCATGTAAAGAAGAATATGTTTGGTCTTGGCTTTTTTCTCTATTTAGGCCTCAACCTGCTTTATCATTATGTGGACTATCCTAGAGGTAAAATAGAAAGCCCTCAAAAAACCAAAAAACCAAAACACATTAAAATAGAGGAATTAATTGTGCAGTTTCTTTACTGCATTTGTATTTCAAAGAACATTTTGGTTGTTAACATCCACACTACATCTGTGTTTCAATATGTAGAACTTTTCAGCACACAGTTACCGGTTAGAAAATATGCCTATCCATAGGTACCTGTTGCATGTATTCTTAAGTCACTCAGAATTCCCAGTCTTCCAAGGCTCATCCAGCTGCTGAATGCACTATTTCCTTCCTGCGGAGGTGCACTCTGTCTCTTGGCCCGAAGGAGTGGAGTGATGGAGTGAAATACATCATACAAGTTAGAGCTGGTCTATGGGGCACCCATTTGGTCATGCTGCTTTACATGTCACTTTGCATTAAAAACCACCAGCTTTTGCTTCATTTCAAGAAAAAATGTGTGGAGATCTATCCAAAACATGCAACTTTTATCTATAGATATGCTGAACGCAGGGTTGATAATATAGAGATGGGCTTGCACAGCACCAAGGCTTTTTCAGCTTTTCATCCTGATACAAAGTCAAGGAGACTGGTGATACAAGGGAGGTTGGGATGGGACACAGCCTGGACATAGTCCTAATTTAAGTATTAAGAAAAGTATAGTAAATCCAAGAGTTATGTCTAATTTTTTTTCTTCAGCATGTCAGGTCTGTGGTGGCATGTTTTTCTGTTACAAGTCGTAATGGTTTGTTCCATTACCCCCATGTAGATACCCCTTATCCTCCCACCTCCCTTGTCCATCTTTCCAAAGACTTGCCCTTTGTTCCAGGCCCTTCCATGCCCATCATGGTAACCCTGTCCTCCTCCCTTGTCAATCACTGTGGCCCTGCCTTTGTTTCTAGAACCTTCCATGTCACTTGTATATCCCCTGAGATGTCATTGGTGTTTTCCTCCTCTGTTACTCCTTATTGGTCTAGGCTGTATTCCCTGCCTTGTACTGCTCCACTGGCTCCCTGAAATTGGCTGATGTCTGTACTTTCCCCAGTTACCTGTTGTTCTGTCCTTCTTTGTCTCTGACTCCTCTCAAGAGTAAGCCTCTCGGGAACTCATGCAAGGGACCCCTCCCATTTCTTTATCTTGATCCTCAATGCCTTTTAAGATTGGCAACTGTAGAGAGCAGCCCAGCTGTTTTGGGTGCCAAGCAGCTGTGTAAGCATATCACTGCTACCCAGACCAACCTCAGGGTGGATAGGGAGCAGCCACCCTTGGTGCAGTCCAGGAGAGGGCTAGCCTGGAAATATCTCCAGCAGATTCACATCGCAGGTCAACTTTCAAGCAGTCTGAAATTGTGGAGGTATAAACCAGTCAATAGGGTCAAGAAATATACAAGAAGGGAAGAGCCCTACTAACCGTCCATGCTGCTGAGATTAGCTCAGTTGGTGGGAGCACGGTGCCAATAAAGCCAAGGTTGAGTATTTGATCCCCAGACAGGCCATTCACTTCAGAGTTGGACTCCATGACCATTGTGGATCCCTTCCAAAGCAGAATGTTCTGCGATACTTCCCATACCAATGTCCTGTAACTTTCATTGCTTCCAGTTCAGTTAGGGCAGAATTTGGTAGTTGTTGCTGTATGGACTCCATGTACATACATAAATGAATGTAGTACCCTGGCTTAAGATCTCCTACATAGACTGCATGTATATACTTATTATTAACTTATATTTACTATTTCCACTAAAATTTGGTTGTTTTTTCAGTTTTGGTTTTTTCTATTGTTAAGACCATTGACTAGAAATTTTTGAAAAATACGAGCAAGATTTTTATATATATATTCATGGTTTCTGCGGTGCCTATTATTTTATGCATGTATGCACCATGAATGAGGGCACACTGATTTATGTTTGCAATTTGTGCTAACTGTAAAAGAAACCAGTAGTTTTTGGTCAGGTTTTTCTGGTTTGGTTTTTTATTTTTGTTTGGTTTTTTGTGTGTTTTTGTTTGGTTGGGTTTTGTTGTTTTTTTTCTTTAAAGAAAAAACACGACAGTCATAAATAAAAATCTTAGAAAAGCTCTGAAAACAATCTCATAAAATTAAGCACAAAGAGAATTGTTCACACACACACAGAGTTAGGCCATTTCATAAAAAAGAAAGATGACATAAAAATACATGCATCAAAGGAAATTTTGAGAACTATTTTTTTCTTTTTAAGTAGTGAGAACTGTTGAGCAGGCAAATTGTTTGTTTTATATTTCTCTTCAGAGAAAACTGCCACCAAGGAAATTATACAAGTATACAAGCATTTTCACATGTGTATGCTCATGGGAGTAAATGCCAAAGTAATACATTATCTGTGACACTGCTGAAATTAAAAAACGGACTTTAGAAATTCCAGAATACTGTGAAGGTTACCAAATGAATGTTTTACTCATCCTCAAACTAATAAACAGATCATTTGTACTCAGAGTAGTATTTTTACCAGTTGTAAAAATGCATAATAAGCAAAAAACCCGGCCTAAATAGTAACAAAGGTAAATTTGTTTGAATGTTTATAGCCTAGTTTCCCAGTAAGTCTCACCTGACCACTTATGCTTATGCTTACACAGCAATAGTGATTGTTGCGTTTGTTGGCCAGTACAGCAAACTTTGATGGAGGGAGGAGGAGGAGGAGTTGGTTCACAAAACTCATAAGGTGGCTGTGAAAGCAGATAATTAAACAGAGAAGGGAGCTGCAACGAGGGAAGGGGCTGTAAGCTAAGCATATGAATTTTGTATCAGGATATCTACATAGGAGGTAGAACATTTTTAAAGTTGCCACAATTTTAAGCAGTATTTCAGTAATTAAAGGAAGGAAGAAGAAAGAAAGGAGGGAGGGAGGAAGGAAGAAGAAAGAAAGGAGGGAGGGAGGGAGGGAGGGAGGGAGGGAGGGAGGGAGGAAGGGAGGAAGGGAGGAAGGGAGGAAGGGAGGAAGGGAGGAAGGGAGGAAGGGAGGAAGGGAGGAAGGGAGGAAGGAAGGAAGGAAGGAAGGAAGGAAGGAAGGAAGGAAGGAAGGAAGGAAGGAAGGAAGGAAGGAAGGAAGGAAGGAAGGAAGGAAGGAAGGAAGGAAGGAAGGAAGGAAGGAAGGAAGGAAGGAAGGAAGGAAGGAAGGAAGGAAGGAAGGAAGGAAGGAAGGAAGAGAGAGAGAGAGAAAGAAAGAAAGAGAGAAAGAGAGAAAGAGAGAAAGAGAGAAAGAAAGAAAGAAAGAAAGAAAGAAAGAAAGAAAGAAAGAAAGAAAGAAAGAAAGAAAGAAAGAAAGAAAGAAAGAAAGAAAGAAAGAAAGAAAAAGAAAGAAAGAAAGAAAGAAAGAAAGACCTATATGCAAGAGAAATTGGTAATTTCTTCTGCTTTTCATATATTTAATTGGTTTATATTGTTTTCATTTTAATTTGTCTGGTGAAATTCCTCATTACATATGTCCTTTCTTCTTACTAAAAGTATAACTTTTTGCAGAAAAATTTTAGACACAAGCAGTCCCCAAATCACCAAGTTTTGTTCAATGATGTACACAATTTGAATTCTTGCTTCCTTGACTAGTGGCAAATTTGCCTCTCTTTACAGAGGCCTATCAGACTGTATGATGTTACTATAATCAATATGAGCCCAAAAATTTGCTGCTGCTATTAGAATTGCCCTGATCATCTGCCCTGAATATTGGAAAATCAGGTCATGTTCATCTTGGTTTGTTATAGCAACAAAAGAAAATGACTTGTATTACATTAACAGTAAAATAAGACTGACTTTATATTTGCCTTTTTTCTGATGTAAGATTGTATAATACAGAAGTGCAAGAGTAATTTTTTCAACTGCTAATGAAATGCAATCATCTGCTTCAGCATAACGGCTGGCATCTTCCCCCTAAATCTTAATGTTTAACTTAATCATTAATATTTTAGATACAAGAAAACAGTCTCCCCCTTGCTAGATTTCAAATGAGATACTTCACTATGTGGTAAAACCTAGAGGTCAAAAGGAGTACTAAGAATTCCACTTTAGGCACTCCTCTCAGTTTTAAACACAAGCACAGGACTGCATAGGAGTGTAGTAAACACAGTAGAGATGGGCTATGCCACTGAATAAGATGCCAGCTTCACTTGTGCTATATGTTTTCTGTCAGTTTCCGGATTTAGAGAAGGACAAGCATGAGTCTCTTGATAATATTTATTTATTATTAGTGGCCTTTCAAAGATCAGTTCCTTCTATAATTTAGCCAAGAAGGAGAAGAGAATGGAATATATACAGCATAGCTTAATAACTATAAAAGAAGCTAATGGAAAGACAGTAGGTAAACCATAAGTAAAACATCCAAAAATTGTTATTACTTGAATATAGTAATAGTTTGTGGTGCAGACATTTTTTTTCACTAACAGATGTGCTGCAATAACGAAGCCAAAGTACTTGAATTTGAATTATCTATTGAAGATCTATTGCATTTGCAATAGGGGTTATTTTTTAACGTTAATGCTGTCCTAAATAATTTTAAATGCATTGATGAAAATATGCAGTAAGTGAGAGCTCTGATTTTCATTTCTGTGGCACTGTAATTTTATGTCTAACTACTATCTGCAAAACAGTTATTATTATTTATTTTTAAATTTTGAAAAGCTAGAATGTTCAACATCCCAAATTGAGATCCACCTAGATATTTCATTCATCTTGCATCAGATTAATCCAAGTCAGAAAAAAAAAAAAGTACTTTTTATTTTTTTTGTTTGAATTTTCATACATGAAAAAACAATATCATTAGTTATGAAGCAGAAAGTTTTTTCTCAGGATGACTGATCAAAAACTTTCATTAAACCTGTTCTGTGTGGTCCCTTTTGTGGTGAAATCTGAAGGACCACTGTGCTGATTTCAGGTGGGTAGAGTTAATTTTCTTCAGAGTGGCTGGTATGGAGTTGTGTTTTTGGATTTGTGCTGAACGCACGGTTGATAATATAAAGATATTTTTGTTATTGCTGTGCAGGGCTTGCACAGGACCAAGGCTTTTTTCTGGGTTTCTGGCTTTTTCTGCAAACTGGCACAATATCAGGGAGACTGAGGGAACATGGGATATTGGAATGGGACACAGCCAGGACAGGTGAACCCCATTCCCCAAAGGCACCTTCCAGGCCACATGACATCAGGCTCGGCGTATAAAGGTGGTGGGAAGAAGGAGGAAGGGAAAGTCGTTTGGGGTGATCTTATTTGTCTTCCAAAGTAACTATTACGTGTGATGGGGCCTTCTCTCCTGGAGATGGCAAATGCCTACCTGCCCATCAGAAGTACTGATTTAATTATTAGTTTTGCTTTTCTTGTATATGTGGCTTTTGCTTTCCCTATAAAACTATCTTTATCTCAACCCATGAATTTTCTGGCTTTTATCCTTCCAATTCTCTCCCCAATACTGCTGGTGTGGGAGTGAGAGAGCAGCTGTGTGGGGGTTAGCTGCTGGCTGGGGTTAAACTCTGCCAACCACTTAAGAACTTCTTTTCCATTTTATGTAGATGTGTAAAATGCTTATGAAAAATCTTAATATACCACCTTAAAAGCAAGAAACACAGATTGAAAAGTCTGTGACCTAATACAAATACTTCTCTTCTCTGTGTCAGCTGCACACTTCTCATCTTGGAGTATCAAAATGTTCCATATGTCTCTGCCTACCTCTTCTTGCAGAAGAGTCTGTAATCTCACAGCACAAGTTCAAACGTCCAAAGTAAAATAAGTTCTGATAGCGGGAAAAGAAAAGTATAACATGAGTCAAAATCTTTCCACTAAGAACCTTACTATGAAACATGAAAAATACAAAAATTTTTGGGCCATCATTTGAATATATAAATAATAATGTGAGCTATCTTACATCCCTTAATGAAAGGTGTTGACTCCTGTCCTATCTCAGTATGTGCTTCTATAGAGATGCATATGCGTAGAAGGAATGGCAGTGAATAAATGAGTAAAATTTTAGAATCAGTCATGTGATTAGTGAGTAAGATTCCTCTTAAACCTCATAAAGCAAAGTATATAATTCTGACTTAAGCTATTGAAGGGATGTCCACTCCTAAAATAGAACCAGCTAATGCTGGAAGTATCTACATGAGGGCTACTGTCCCTTCAAAACATTCTGTGGGACGCAGGAATATAAAGCAAACACAAGTGTTCAAAGAAAAAAGAATGTATGCAAATCCAGCATGAGCACTTCCACTACCATGTGGAAAAGACAAATGTTAACTTTATTTTGCCTATAGTTTGTAAAATTATTCAGTTTTAATTCATAAATATACGAATTAATGTATGAAGTTTTAATCAAAGTGTCTTTCTTTTATAGCAAAAAAGCATAGGCCTATGGGGGTGCACTGTGAACAATTCAAACATGATAATTAACCATATTGTCTTTCCATTTTTCTGACATAATCATGCAGAGTTTGTAGTAGAACACATGGAAAATTATGAACATGCTGTTATCCAGTCCTTTATATAGCATTTCACAGAATAAAACACTGGAATACATTGGATAGAGTAATTTTAAATGGAAGAAGAATTTTTGGACTGTGTGGCTAGGTTTCATCATCTCTCAGGACTTTATCTTACTTCTATACATATAGAGAACCTTTGTCTTCAGTCTTTTGATGTATTGCACTAGCGGGGATTTTGTTGGCAAATTTTTGCAATAATTGCTTTACTACCCATGTTTTTCTGAAATGTTATGACACAGTTGAAACCTATGGGAGACTTACCAGTTTTCTTTCATTCCCTATTCAGCTACGTATTGATATAAACCCTATTACAAAAACAACCAATAATACACCTGTATTTATAATACATGTATTGCCTACCGTCAGAAAGTCTGCTAAAACTGTTTCGTAAAAACCAAAGAGAATCAGCTTGCTGCCAGTTCATCAGATAGGACAGTCTTCACAACAAAATATGTCTTGAGCATGAGAAAGATACTTAAAAAAATTTGCTAAGATGTAGGATGTAATTTGCTAAGATGCACATGTTCCACAGAAGTAGTCTTTTCTGTTAGCATTAAAGTTGATAAGAGAGAGAGTTGTTAAAATTCTTCAATCACTTCATTAATTCACTTCTTTTTTTTATTAATGACCACAATTACTATTTATTTTTACATCTCCCTAACTTGTACTCCTTAAAAGTTTCAGGAGTTATATTTCACAAATATATCATAATTAACTGGTTAGCATGGGAATTTGCAAACTTTTTCCATAGTGTAGACCACAGTCTGAAGCCAGATTACATCTCAGACCACTTCCTTTCCCATTCATGACATTAATGTATTGTAATAATGGTCCCTGTGATTATTACAGAAACTGCTTACAAAGAAAGGAAGAATATTTAATGGACAATTTCCGCCCGTGTAAAATGAAATATCTTTGGTACAAGTTGTATTGGGTCTGACCAAGATAGAGTTTATTTCCCCATAGCAGCCCTCAAGATTTTGTGCTTTGCATTGTTTGCTGGCAGGTGTTGGTAGCTCACCCCTGCTTTGGCTGCTGCCGAGCAGCGCTGTCCCTCTGACATTCCCCCACATCGAAGGGCTGGGAGGGGACAAGGGACACAGCCAGGGCAGCTGACCCAAACTAGCCAAAGGGGTATTCCACGCTATATCTCACCAGGTCAGATAGAAAAGGTAAGGGTGGGAGGAGGGATGGGCAGGCTTTTGTTGTCCCACAGTGTTCTCCTTCCAGAGCAGCTGCTGCACGTGCTGAAGCCCTGCTTCCCAGGAAGGGTCTGAACTTCACTTGCTGATGGGAAGTAGAGATTGACTTTTCCTTCTGCTTATGTGAGCACAAACTTTTGCCTGTATTTTTTTTTCTTCCTTTATAATAAAGTCAACCTACTAGGTTTTTTTTCAACCTACTAGTTTTTTTCCACCTTACTCTCTTTCTCCTGTCCTGCTGGGAAGGGGAGTAAGAGAGCACGCGGCACCTGGCCCTCAGCCAAGGTCAAACCACCATACAAATAAAACAATAGAAAAGACATTTGCAACTAGCTTTACTGCAAACCACCAAAATACTTTTCCAATACTTTGGTATAAAATCCTCTTGCCTTCTAAGAGTGTTCCACCATTTTATCTAGGGTAAGGTTAGAATTCACATTAGTTTTTTTACCAAATACCTAACATAATTTGCTGTTGATACTAGGCAAAATTTGAAGAAAAATTGGAGGCAGCATTGGGCCTATGTACTAAGCATAACTTTCAAACTGGTAAAAATTAATGCTCTGATTTCTCTGACTGACTTGAGATCAAATAAAGTATGGCATTTCAAAAATAGTTTTTTCTTAACATTCTTTACTTTTTTATGAATGTTCAAGACAGTTATCTCTGGACAATTAAAAAAAATCATGTTCTATAAAAATACATGAAATGATTCAGATTAATTATTTACATAGTTAGGTTTTGGCATTAACAGCTCTCACAGAGAACATTCAGAAGAGAAAAAAAGCCCAAAGAACACATATGATGACTACTGCTATTTTGTCTGTACAAAAGCTGAATCTTTCATGATATCAGACAAGTTCATGAACAAGATGATGTGCTGATGCTGGCAAGGTGGTTGGCATCAGTTACAAATTATAAGTGATGCATCAGAATTTATTATGTTCCTAAAGTCTTTTCTTTCTCTGAATTTAAGTCAGAATCTCAACTTACTGGGTCATTAACTGTATGATGACAAAACTCCCTCATGATAATCAAAATAAATTGTTAAAATGACAATTATTACCAAAAAGTTGAAGCAATACTTTATTATAGCGCTCCCAAACAATGGCAGGCACCTGTATAAATCCCAAGCACATGGATTAAAATAAAATAAGAAAGAAATCATTTACATTATTATTCAGTGTTTTTTTCACCTTCCCCAAAATATTGTAAGCACCCACAATCATGCACTTTTCTAAGTTTAGGAAATCAATATAGTACAATTTTTATTCATCTAATTATAACTTCATTTAAAATTTGTGCCCACACATAGATGTGCATACGTAGACATCGTAGATGTCAGAGACTACATGGAAACTTGTTCTACTACAAACCTCAACTAAAAATAAAGAATTGTGTGCAACTTTCCTCAAGAACATTATCACACCATAGTCTGGAGAAGGGGAAGGAGAAGGAAAGAAGCAAGGCAAGACAAAAATATTTAGCTTACAGGGTTTCTCCTGAAAAAGCAAAACTAACATGATTTGGAATTTACAGATAAAACAAATCTGAAAAACTGTACAGTGCCAATAGGTCACTTGTAATGTAATAGTGTTACACTTTGCCTTATGCTTCCAGTATGATTTTTTGTTGCCACTGAACAGTGAGTTGTTTTTGAAGACAAATCTATTTCACAAACCCTTCAAGTATTACGAAGTAAGTGCCTGCTATTACAACATACCTATATGATTATAAATTTAGAGAATTTAGTGTTAATTATGTCCTTCATGCCACTTCCCAAACCTCAGAAAGAGTGGTTCTACAGTCTTGCCTTCCTCAGAGACATTTGCCTGGACTTTGTATGTGTAATCTTGAGCACATCACCCTTTGGTAAATAATTTTGGTAAGGCACAAAGGTCAGAAGACAGAGAAAAAAAACATTGGAGAATACTTTTACTCTTGACTATCCTGAATTATGGACAATAGAGAGCTGAGAAGACAAGTTTTACAGAAAGACTGAGGATGGTTGAAAATATGGTTGCTGCTGCATCTGTTGCTGGTAGTAGGTCAAATTGACCAAAAGCTTCAAGATCTGCCTTGTGGATGAGTGTAGCATAATGAACACAGATGTCAGTGCGTGAGAAAATAAGAACTGAAGACATGAAAATATAGAGAATACAAAGCTTGGTTCTGAGGTCACAATCTCCCGAGTATAAAAATGTCAGTCTTGTGAGACCCATCCTTTCCTATAGTCTGGGAATAGGTGAATTAGAAAACATAAGTGTATAGGGAACTGTAACTTCAGGATTAGCAGTTACATCGTAATTGAAAATCAAAAAGTTTTAGATTTTTAGATTAAATTATGTAGTTGTTTTGTTTGTGGGTTTGGGGTTTTTCTGAACTTCATCATACACAATTAAATAAGAAGTGACTTACCTGAGAAATGTGATTTTGAGTCTTTCCTAAAGATCAATCCTTAAAGACATGAGAGAGAATGCAAACCTGAGCAAAGCTTAATTAAATTTCATTATAATTAATTGGTGCTTATTTTGTAATCACAGCAGTCCTTACTTCTTTGAAATGAACATTTTTTCCTCCTGAGAAATTCAGCCTGTTCAAACAGCACCAATGTTGTTTCTCAGTTTGTGAAAATTGAGTATGTTTTGTGAGCCTTTTTGCATTACATAATGAAACATGACATTGGGGTGTGAGTGACATAACATTGTAGTTCATTATATATCTGCTTATAAAACATATGGATTTATGGGCTTAAAAAATATATCTAATACAATTTTTTCAAGGTAAAACAAAGAATCCATTTAGGAAAAAAGTATTTTTGCCTTTATTATCATGCCTGCTTTCATTGATAATTTTCTTCTAAGCATAACTAGAACTCCACAGCAACTGAGTATATCACTATTAAAGTGTTACAGAACTGCCATAAAGGCAGTGACAAGAACACCAACCTCAGAGCTGAGTAAAGAATTAACAGCTAATGGGATCGTCTGTACTTGAAGCCAGGTATACCTTTCAACAGACCTGTTCTGATTTAGCCTCAGACAGAAAAAGGTCAGCATAATAGCTGATGGTTATTGACAGTTACTTATTTAGGTACAGATAATAGCTTTGGAAGTAAAATCACACAGCTATTTTGGATGAGTGCTTAGAAACTTGGCAGATAAATTGAAAATGCTCTTAGCTTGCATTTGCTGGCATTTTTATGAAGTCATTTTGTCGTTTGCTTTTATGGTGACTTGGGTGTTGCTACCCATTATTCACTAAGATCTTATTTTGAGGAGCATAAAAACTAAATCACATTAAAAAGCTAATATGCAAAGCTAAGGAATGCTCCAGTTAACTAAAATGTAACTTTTGCAGCTTTTATGTGTCACCTATTTCTTCAGTTTGTTCCAAAGTAATTTTTTTGTTGTTTTTAGAAAGATCACTGAGAAATTATGAAGAAATACTTTGAAATTACATAGGATATAGACTCATAAAATTGTATCAGTTTTAAGTTTTAAGATTCTTGAAAAATAAGAAAATAGAGTCTGTTGCCAGAGGGAAAAGGCACAATCCTCCTGAGGTGAGACAACAACAGCAGACGGCTTCCTAGTTGAGGGTCAGCATTACTCCAATTCCCCACAGTTTTCTCCACTGTCCTGCTGACTGAATGTGATATTCCAGTGGAGTATTTTTGGCTAAAGACAAGGATAAATATTGAAATGAAGCATGAAATAAAGCACTGAAGGAGAGGAAATGGTACCTAAATGCAAATTTATAAAGAAAACTTCAAATATCAATTTTTGCTACTACTAATTACGAGATTAAAAAATTCTGTAGAGTTTGTGAGATCAATATCTTCCCAACTTTACTGTTGGACTAAAAATAAGCAACATATTGTGAAATGAAGTGAAAAAAAAGGAGCTTAAATTAAAAACTCATTAAAGCCCTCTGATTTCATTAAGCTTTAGAAAGCTGTTACTTAATTTGTATATTTAAGAACACTAATATAGCTCGATAAGACTGCAAGTGTTTAATAAGCCTTTTAGTTCAGGAGAGGATAAAAGGCTACTAAAATCTCTAAATAGCTTTTTCTAGTAGATAGCTATGATCACCAAAAGAATCTCTTACTTACAAAAGAATTTTTCCAGTTTAGGTACTAGTTGTACTTTACCATGCTTCTGACTGCAAGATTAAAAGCAGTATATTAGCCAAAAATTTGGATGAAAACCAGGCAACTGATAGAGCCTAAAGGCATCTTGAAAATTATGACTTATCCTAGAGAAAGTGTGTGACAAAGGTGTGCTACAGGAACTGATAATCAGGAAGAAAAGTCATAAAGAAATTAGCAAGTGGCAGGGATACCTTCCTCTAGCCCAGGTAACTCAGACCCCCATACAGCTTGGTCTTAAACATCACCAGAAATGGGCACTCCACATTCCTGGTCATTCTGTCCCAGTGCCTCAGCACCCTCACAGTAAAGAATTTCTTCTTAATATCTAATTAAAAAAATGCCCTCCTTCAGTTTAAGGCCATTCATCTAATACAAACTGAGCTAACCTACATAAGCTAAGGGTCCCATTTGTGTTGTGGAACATGATCAAGTCAATAATGGAAATCTGTACTGACCAGTGGACTCACTAGAACTGTGAAAACATTCCAGAAGCAGATGTAGTTTAAGAAGTGAGTTGAAAGATGTTGCAAAATCCAATGTGTCAAAAGAATGACTCAGTCTAGGAAATAAACTTTGCCAAGAGAGCCACCTAGCTTACTTTGCCCAAAAAAAGTTGTGGAAGCACAAACACAGAACATGTTGTGCTTCCACAACATCATTTAGGAATAATATTAATTCAACAGAATATTTCAGAATAGAAATTTTTAATCTCCTTCAACAGATGAAAGTTGAAGCTGCATCTTTCAGAGATGCATGTTTTTCAAGCTGAAGGCCTTGATTAAGTCTTGGGAATGTTAATGAGATTATTTCTCTGAAAAGAATCATTCATGAGTTGAATGTTTGACAGAAAATTCCAGGCCAACCAAGGACCCGCAGTATTTCAAATGCATCTTGAAATCAGCAAAAGCAAATTCAATATGACTAGTAAAAATTGAAATATTTAGAGATGACATCATGATCTTCATTGAGTTTTCAGGGAGAAAAAGTGCTTCTTCACATATAATACACAGAAACTATGTTAAAAGGAAAACTAATACTAATATATGTAGAATAGAGAAAAAAGGGATTTATAGCACTTTTTAAGAATACCCTAAAAACAAAGATCTAAACAAACCCATCAGGCATTTTCTGAGTTCATGTAGCAATCTGTTCCAGATTGCAAGGCAAGACATATTCTATTGCCATCTGTATGGCAGTTGTCTGGTGTCAAGTGGGCAATGCTCCTTATCTCTCTTCCTGAGTGATCATAATCAGGGTCCCTCAGCAGGGGACATCTGCTGATAAGAGGCCATTGAATGTCACCACGACTGATAAGAACTAAAACATCCCATTGTGAGATGCTTCGCCCAGAGGGAGGAGCCAAGCATTCCTACCCAGGTATAATCTGGAGATTCTGACACACCAGCACGGCTTCCCACTGGATTCCCCAGAGGAACAGCAGCTGCCTCTTCTTCCACGGATCTGTGGAGAAAGAAGACACCCCTTTCCTACAGGACCCCCTGCTCCAACAGAACCACGCCTGACACTCCAGGAGGACTGCAGCCCCTTTTCCTACTGGACTGCTAGCAACACCCTGACCAACAGGGTGTCAGGTTGTGTTCTGACTCTGTCAGTGTTGTTCTAGTGTATTGCATTGTTTTATTTTATCATTTTTTTCCCTTCCCTGTTAAAGAACTTTTATTTCCTGCTCCTATATTTTTTGCCTGAGAGCCCCTTAATTTAGCAGGCACCTGTCTTTCCAAACCAAGACACAATCTTTCCTGCACTACTGGTTATGTCTGTTCATCTTTAGCTCGTTTTTTTCACATTATTACAACTGAAAATAAAATACTAATAGGAATGACACTCTAAACAGGGGTAACAATTTGTTACTTCTGCCTTACATATTTAAGGAATACAGGAAAAATTTGATTCCCCCATTAGAAAATTTACCAAATACCATGGTAGTTTCTTCTCTCTTACAGCTCTTGCAACAAGATAGGAGATTTTTATAGTAGAAACATTGCAGCTCTATCAGTGCTACTGGCCATAAACCAATAAATAATTTGTTCTTTTGAAAGCCCAACTGGATAGATGGAGCATTCACTTCAGTTTTTGCATCTGTTTCGTATCCTAAACATGGCATACTCTTCTTTTTTACAGTGATACCATTTTCTACAAAGTTAGGATGCACCTGCTATAGTGAAAATAACCACTATTGAATGATACTTGAAATCATCCTAATTTAGAGAAATATATTTATTTCAATCACATAACATTCAATAACTCCTTCATCTTCAGCCATATATTCCAGGATCATCTGTTTAATGTAGAACTATACCATTCACATGGTAGAAAGAAGGCCATAAATCTGTATCCATTATATACATGCATATGTTGCATTTCACTGAGCAGACTTTAACGATAGCTGGAAATAAACCTCTCTGCAAATCTTCATGTGGTCATGTTTGGATTTTTAGGAATGTATCCTTTTTATCAGTTATGTCCATGTGTTAAATTTTTATTTAAAAGCTTTGAATAGAAAGAGGCTGCCTAGAGTTCAGTTTCAGAAGAGTGCCACAGCTATCCATAAACCCCTACGTAGCTAACTTCTATAGAAACATTTTGGAAGTCACCCAGATATTCTATTGAATATTCAGTAAATTAAATAATTTGACGCAATGTTTATATCATCAGATCTCTGGTAATTATAGATTGTGAGGAACATCTTTGACCTAAATGACAGAGCTAAACCAGAACAATACATGTATGGCACAGTTCAAATGGAAGATAGCCCAGTACATTTTAGCAGTTATTAGACACATTGAGAAACCCATATTTTATCTTCTTTATCTTCTCAAATTTAAATAAATTTGGAATATTTTCAAATTTATGTGCTTTCCTTAATCTAAAGGTTTTGTCACTTAAACTTTTGAGCAGAGAAAATACATTCTAAACTGCCAAATCTTTGGCAATAACAAATCCAGGGCTTGAATTCTTCTTCAGGTTCATGGGAATCACTTTGATAATTCTGCCGTAATAACCAGGTAGAGTTCCTAACTGTAGAATTGAATACTAGGAGTTCTTTTGTTTAGGGTTTTATTTGGTTCCAAGGGTGAAATTGGACATTATGCAATGTTCAGATACAAAGTTAACTGTTTTATATGAATGAGTGTCCATGTATCAATTCAGAGTAATATAAACCTGAAACATTCCCAGTGAGGTGAAAGTAAATTGCTGGGCCAATGACAAGTCACTTGATGATTCTGGTACACCAAGCAGAGGAGTTTTTTTCAGGACTTAGAACTGGAGCTGAACAGGACAAAAGTGGTACAAACCATTAGGGAAAGAGTACAAAAGAAAATTTAAGTTATCCTCAAATGACATGTCTTTCTACCGGCCATGTGATGCCCTCTGACTGTTATTTTGTAAACCTAATTGGGTAACAATTGTTGAATATAAAAGTCAGTGAAAATTACTATTTTTCATTTAAAAAATTCAATTAACAGGGATATTCTTTGTATTCAAGGAGAACCATTGCTGACCATCTCCTATTCGTCACATGAATTATTCAGTGGATACCAGCAAAATTTGTAAAGTGATTTATTTATGAAAGTACTTGTTTGGTATTCAGCCAAGACACTGTCTCATGCTTGTTTGTAATGTCTAAACGGAAAGTATTCAATATCTGGGAAACAAACTGCTGCCTTATTTTACACCGTGTTTCATTCTGATTTTCTGATGACTGTAGTTCCCATGGACTCAAATTTCTATCCAACCACAAGAAGCATCTATGAGACTATGGCAGAGGTCACTTTGTGTTTAGAGGATATAATTCTAAAACAATGGAATCCCTTCAGAATGTTCTCTTCTCAAATGTTATTAAGATCTGTGCCAAAAAGTTACATAAAAAAATTAATTATGTAGATTTTTTGTGCCAAATTTGAAGATTAAATTGAATCATTAAAGAAAAGGAAAAAAAAACCTACCTATTTTAGTCCTGCATTCAGAGCTAGTTCCCCTCTTGTACTCCAACGGTAGGACTACTAATAAAATAGAGAATTTGCAAAAACATGTTGATTAAATAGCTCCAAAAAGAGCTCAGAGAAATAAGCAAATTAATTTGCATATTTCCCTGGTGTTCAAGGGGTTAATTAAAGTGTTTTAAAATATTTTATGATGACATTCAGCCATGATGTGATCAGTTGCTGATTTTTCAGTGAGTTCTATTTACTTGGGCCTTGATTATGTGAATGGAAAAGAGAGAAAAATACTACCACAGAAAGCAAAAACTGCCACAAAAGAGATTGTTATCCCAAAGTAGCTTTTATCCTTAGCTGTATTTTCACATACTTTGGCTACCTGAGTTTTTAGAAGCTCTGGATCTTTGTAGAAAGAGAGCTATCAAAACAATGGGAGGCAAAAATTACCTTAAATTGCTGTCTGCATTATAAAATAAAATTAATTAACTAGTTCAGTGATAATGCAGGTTTTTGAAAAGCTTTGCAAGCACATCATAATAGCTGGAGGGAAACTGGTCCGTTTTCCTGCTAAATATTCTTTATAGGTCATTTGTAAGTTCTGATTTTATAGTAATTATACAGAAGTGCAGGATTATTTTTCCCCTTGTTCAAGCTGCTGCATGAATAATGAGGCAGAAGTGAAAATATATCTTGTAGGAGACAAAAAATTAAGCAAATTACAAATCTCCATCCAAGTATCAGTTATATAAGAAGAGCGTTGTTACCTGCACATAAATGAAAACAGAGTGGATAATTTGAGTAATGCATTTCTGAAAACTTCATGCATATTCTTTAATTTTTATGTTGGAAAAAATCATATCAGATAAAGGCAAACACTACAGAGAGAGAAAGCAAAACAACCCTCCCCAAACTAACCAAAAAAACACCAACCAAACAACCAACCAACCAAACAACCAACCAACCAAACAAACAAAAAAGCACAAACAAAACCAAATCTCATCTCATTTGCAACCATTTAAAAAAAAGGAAAACAAATCAAAGCCCAAGGCCAGTCTGTCATTTTCCATTGCACTGTCAGACACATCAACAAACTCCATATGAAACAGTGTTTATTTAGCCACATATTGTAACTCATTTAATCTCCCCACTTTTCTCCCAGTCCTATGGTTAAATGGGCCAGTTTCACAAAAGAAGTGGAAGTCCTTGCTAGTAGATTGTGATTGTGCACAAAACATGTACAGTTAAACAGTAAATTCTACTGATAAACAGAATATGAAAAAGGAGAAAGGGTTTACAGTCCCGTCTCATCTAGCTAGCCCTGGCTTCCCAAATTTCATATGACCACGCCATTTCATACCATTATGCAAAGTCTCTGCTTCATGAGGCACATTCTCAACTGAAAACAGAAAATATTCTTTCCTCCATATGTGCAGCTAATGCTTACAGTCATAGGGTTAGTGGGTAGTATTTAATTCCTTCAAAAGAACCATCCTGGGCACAGTCTCTTGTCGACTCAGCAAGAAAACCCTGAAAAAAAAATGCTCTTGAGAGCAAAAAGTGTCAAGGAATATTTGTAAAACTGATTCTCACACACAAGTCAACTCTCGTAAGACCCCTCCTGGAGTACTGTGTCCAGGGACACAGCTCTGGGGGTCCAACAAGACAAGGATGTCAACCTTCTGGACTGACTCTAGAGGACTGTCCCAAAGATGATCTGAGGCCTGGAGAATCTCTCATATGAAAAAGACAGGGTAACAGATCTATGGCTCTTCAGCCTGGAGAGGAGAAGGCTCCAGGAAGTCCTTATAGCACCTTACAGTACCTAAAGGGCTCCTATAAGAGAGCTGGAGAGGGGTTTTTTGCAAGAGTATGTAGGCATGGGAAAAGGGGGAATGGCTTTAAACTGAAAGAGTGTGAAATTACATTGGTTACTAGGAAGAAATTCTTTACTGTTAAGATGGTGAGGTCCATCTTAACAGTAGAGAACAGGAGAAGTTGTGGATGTCCTATTCCCAGAAGTGTTCAGTGCTAGGTTGGATGGAGCCCTGAGCAACCTGAAAGATGTCCCTGCTGATGTCAGGGGGCTAATTAAGATTCTTTGTAGTGTCCCTTCCACCATTCTATGATTTTGAAATTATTTTTATGTTAGACGTTTGAATCTAAAATTCTGTGAAATGTGGGCAGAAAGTGACTACCTGCCCCTTAACCTTCTGCATGAATTGAAACTTGAAGAAGGGTTTTGGAAGAATGCAGAATCTTAAAAGTGGGTATGCAGAGCCTGAATGCCAAAACAGAAAAAAAAAAAATTACTGAGAGAAGTTTCACGAAAGCATGATGATAAATTGTCATAAAAATTAGTGATTAAGACTGTTTGGTGACAAAGTGACAGCTGTAGGACTGAAATTCAAATACAGACTTCATCATTTGTATTTAATTCAGGCACAGGCTTTAATATTCTGATATAAAAGTCATATTGCAGTTTTTCTATAGAAAGGAACAATTTATAGCTGTGAGAATACAGTCCTGTTTGGCAGCTGAGGTAGGACAGCATGATCTTTATTCAGTCACTGAAAGCCCTGCTAATTTATGATGAATAGGTTCCAGAATGCAAATTTACCTCTGTTCATAAAAGCTTGATCTGTGTGTTTCAGACAAGAGAACAGCAAGAGCTAAATGAAAGAAGATGCTATTTCTGAAAAGGGAAACTGAGAATGTGAAAGAGAAAGTCAGCACTTTTGTTAGGTAGAAGTTTCATCTACAAGTGAATTACTAGTGGTTCCTCAAATCAAATTTAAAAACTTTCTGAGTCACTCTTAACAGTAGCTAAAATTTTCACTTTAGGTGGCTGGTAAGGTGGAAAAGACATTATAATAAAATTACATTGAGAAAATATTGGAAAAGAGACAGTCTTAGTCTAGATTACCCTTGAATCAGATTATTTCTCCAGGCATTAGCTTCTGAAACTTTTAATAAGGAAGACGAGATAATAGGGAACACACTGTGTATTTTTCCAAACAGAGTTTAGAATCTATCTCAAAATTATCAGGCAAATTAATAGAAAAGTCATCTTAGCCTACTTTCAAAGTATGAGACTTGTCATTTCCCAGTAGAATTTCACAGCAGCTCCCATCCTCACAATACTCCACCTCATAATGTTAATTCTAAGAGTAGCAAGTGTTACAAAACGAATATATATGAGTGATAATGAATAAACAATTTAACATCCTTTCGAAAAGGCAGATTCGCATAGCAAGTATTTGTAGATCATATAATTGGTCAAGATCAGTATCTTTCTGGTAAGAATTGTTTCTCCTGAAGTTTTGCACATTTTTTTTCCCTACTTTAAAACTTCAAAGAAAAAAAATTTTGAGTCTAGCTCAAGGAGAAGACAAAAATTCCTGCACTTTCAAGTGTATAGATACACAGTCACAAAGGATACAGTAGAAGACAGTAGCCTTTGTGGACACAAATCTCAAAGGTTTTGGCTACCAGACAGACAGATAGACTTGAAATGAAATTTAAAATTTCTTAAAGTCATTGACCATCCTTCATGAGGCTCCTTCAATCTGATGAGATGTTCTGACCTACAGCGGAAAGATGTTATGTACTTAGGCAGTGAGAGTTCTAAAACTTTACGGGTAATTACAAAAAAAGGTTAATGTTCCTTCAGTTAACACCCTTTGATACTTTTACTATTGTACATTCTCACTCTACATTAAGATTATATTACAGGCTGCTATTCATAATTGGTTTTCTTAGTCCTGCAAGCATTTCCTATTTATACGACAATCAGATTGAAACAAACAAAAAAAACCCCCAAAAAACTAAACCAAACCAAAAAACTCCACCAATGTAATTAGAAATAACTGGAGGTTTTTATCTGCCATGCTCCATTTTGTATGGGTCAAATGTACCATGGCTTTAGGCCCACAAATCCTTAAAAGAATTTGACCTTTCCACCTTCTAAATTAACCTGCTTTGTTTACAGTCAGTCTTTACTTTCCAGAGCAATTAAAGTTTCACCTGAAAGCCTTATGTTCAGGCTCAGGTTCTGGTATGACACTGTCCAATACTGTGTCAAAACTCCTAGGGGTGGACCTACTTTGGAAACAGATTGTCCTTTAGAACACAGAAGTATTCTCACTAGTAGCAATTAGGTAACCGCAGGGAAACCGCAAGGAAAAACACAACAGAGGTAAATAAATATAGTAAGTAAATATAAATAAATATTTGAATCTCAAGACAATATACTTTATACAGCATATGCTATGTTGAATATATTACCAGATTTCACAGCTGTTGACTGCCCTGAAGAGGAAGCTGGCAGACTCACTGCATGACACCATTACCTCAAAAATAAATTGTGAGGAGCCAATTTAATTTTGATTTCTGTCTCAACATCATTTTCCAGAGGTATGTGGAGGAGGGGTTGCACAAGTGCCACTTGCAGAAGGCAACTGGGAGAAGATGGGAGAAAGCCTGGTCCCTGGGGAGGCTTTGCCTGGCAGCTGTTTCATATCTCACACGGCACAGGCAGACAGCAGGAGATCACCAAGGACATCAAGAACGCCAAGTACCCTCTGGAAAGGCTCTGCAATAGAGTAGCAAAAGGTCTCCACCAAAGGACTGCTCTGGAAACTTGGACTGGAGCAATGGTCTCCCATCAGCAGGAGGACCTTGGGAGGGGAGGGGGCATAATAGGAACTGCACCACAAGTTCTGAGGTCTTGTCTTTTTGGTCTTTTGGTCTACTTTTTGCCCTGTCTCTAGCTTGCTTTTGCTCTCTTTGCCCATGCTCACTTGTCCTCTCTCTTGCTGGGCGCTTGGCTGGACGCTGGCTGACCTCCCAACCTCCCACCACCTGTCCTGCCTCCCTGTGTTCCTGTCAGACGCCCTTCTTGCTTTGTCCCTGCCTTCCGCATGATCCATCTGCCTCTAGCCTTGCTCTACCGATCCAGCGATTCCTGCTGTGACCCTGTCCAAGGTTCTGCACCTCCTGCCCGAGTGCCCAGCCGTTCATTCCCTGCCCTTCCCGTGGGAGCTGTGCCGGTGGAGCGCTCAGCTCCAGGAGCTGCGCGGGCTCCCCAGCAGCAGCAGCGAGTGCACACCCCGGGCTGCCTGGACATCAGTGGCACTCCTCCACCCTGTGGTGGTGATGCCCACTATTCCTCTCTGTCTCCACTTTCTCCCCAGACCTTTTTATTTTTTGTTGCTCCTTTTTTATTTTTTTATCTCTTCTTTCATAGGGCAATGCCATTTTTTGTTACCAATAAATGGTTCTCAGATATAATATTGTCTCATTTGACTTAATTTTGTCCTAGACCATCTGTTTTAAAAGAACTCCCTGCAGCTCCCCATAGTGTTATGTTCCACAACACAAACTGACAGAACATAATGACCAAAAAAAAGTAAAAAGATATTCTGCAGGAAGAAATGAGGAAACAATGACTTTGGGGGTAGGTTATGAAAGGTTTCTCAAAGTAAACCTCCATGCACACATTTCCCTGTAGTGACCTTGACACATAAAGATCTGTGATTGATTTTGCCATTCCTTCTGTTTAAGTAGAAAGATAAATCAGAGAAAGTGGGTGGAAGGATGGGGGAAAAAAATGAAGTTATGTGATTTGAAGATTTTTATTTTGGCAAAATATTATTTTTAACATATCCAGGACTAAAAAGCCACAAGTTATGTTAACTTCATATCTTTCTTTGGTAAGCTAATTCAATATTGAAATTCCAAAGGCTTCAGGGGAAGCCTTATGAGAAGTGGCTGAGATCACTTAGTCTGTTCAGCCTGGAAAAGAGGTGACAGGACAGACCTCATTACAGCTACAACTTCCTCATGAGGGGAAGAGGGGTACAGGACCCGAGGGAATGAAGTTGTTTCAGGGGGTTTTCAGTTGGATATTAGGAAAATGTTCTTCCCCCAGAGGGTGGTTGTACACTGGAATAGCTTCCCAGGGAAGTGGTTACAGAATCAGCCTGCCAGAATTCAGGAAGCATTTGGACAGTATTCTGAGGTGCACGGTGTGACTCTTGGGGATTTTGCAGTGCTGTAAGGTGGACACAATTGTCCTCATGGGTCTCTTCTAACTCTGCAGATTCTGTGATTCTGCCAGTATTTTTCTATTTGGCTTCTCTACCTTGTGTGTAGGACCTTGGATCCAGGTTCTTAAGCTACAGCATTAGTGACACTGACCCTGCATCATAACATCTTCCCTTGCTAGCCCAGAAAACATAACTGCTGCACTGGTAACATCACAGCTTTTGACACAAGATGCTAGGTTTGCAGATCTCATGAAAATTTCTGTGTTAAGGCTTGTTTTAAGTTGAAGACTTCAAAATTCTCTTTACTTTAAGAACACAACAAGCGAGGAGTAGATGCAATGTTCACAGATATAGTTCAGCTTCTTTTGTTACTATTCCTAGGTGAGTCTTGTACTTAACAATATTTAAGAGGCACACTGTTGCACTGCAGCAACTTACCAAAGGATAGCACCCAGTCTGTCTTAGTGCATCAACAATATTAAGGAACTCCTGTAGAGACAGCTCTTCTTTCTGGCCTTAGTAGAAACAGTTCCTTTTTAAGAACACTCAGTGAACTACTTTTAATATGAGACATGTCCCCTCTATTCCCTAAAATTCAGAACAAAATATCTGGAAATTTCAATACAGAGGTCAATAGTAACTCCATTACAAGTCTTTCACAACTGAAGATTTAATTTAACTTCAGTATCACTTTCTTCCATAACACATACATTTCCTTAAAACATACATTTCTTACATCAAATTTGTATTTTTCCATGACTAAACATTTTAAGATTCTTGTGTTCTTCTATTATCTACTTACTATGCCTTAATCAGCCTGTTTTTTTCTTTATCAATTTACACCATTCTCCTGTTTATTTACTTGTGATATTCTTGAAGCAGTTTTCTTTCTTCAGAAACCCCCCCTAAAACACTTCTGTTTCGCTCACACACTGATTTCAAAGGAAACTGAGTAGTTTACAGAATTTACAGCAATTATCATTCTGTTGAAATAGAATAATCAATCTGTTGGAGCAGGAGAAAATCCCTAACAATTTTTTTGAAATTTCCTTTTATTTGTCTTTTTTTTTTTTTAAGGGAAAAAAGGAAGAAAGAAAAAAAGAGAGATTACTTCTACTAAGTCATTTTCCTTAACTTTTTTTTCAAGGATTCAGTTAAAAAAATTACATTTTATTGCATGAAGAAGTCAACCTTTGTAAACTAATTGGCAGTTCTGGTGGATAACATATTTTTTTTAGACTTTTAACATTGCATTAGTTACGCAAGATAAATCAATATACAATACTTCCTACTTTCTTTTTGAAAATATAAAGTTTGTGACTGCTGTAATGTCACTGAGCTTCAGAAAGTTTCATTTCAGAATGACAAAAAAATTCAGTACAACATACAACATTAAGATCTCTCATCTCATATTGCTTTCTAGCTGGACATGCTATACTTGTTCTATTATGCAAGAAAATCCATTGGCGACAAGGGGAATTCAAGGCAAAATAAGAGCATATGCAGTGAGAATCTCCAGTAGAGATACCAGAGTCAATTTTTTTCTTAGGCTTATATGGGTAAATCAACTGCTGCATGTCACATAGAAATACAGAGAAAATTTCATCCCAGGAACAATATGGAGGGATTAACTGGTAACCAGTTAATTTATGCAACCTTTACGACATGAAGAGCTGTACAGGATGTGACCACTCATCTTTTTTCTGTAGGCCGCCTGTTGGAAGGTTGAGGAGAGGTTCTGAATAGAGAAGAGCCTTTATATTTGAAATATTGGATGAAATATGAAATAACCTTCTGTCACTCTGGGAGTTTCTATTTAATGTCTCACAGAACATATTCTGTGGATGAAAGCCTTGAAACTCAGTAAATAAATTCAACACATTCTTCTACATGATAAAGGTATAATTTTTCTTTTCCTCTTTAGGTTCCAATCTCTCAGAGATCCAGTAAAGGCCAACTTATTCCTGGGAGGGCTTCACTGACAAGAGCTAATATCAGTGAGTGCCACTGGATCATCAGCCAACAGGCTCATGCCACTGTGCATTTCAGGCATATCAGAAGCTCTCTAAAAAGGGCCTGTATTCATGAAAAAAAGTTTAAAAAAAGAAAAAAATCACAGAAGTACTGTAAAATGAGGGCCAAATTTAGTTCTACCTACTTGAATCGGAATGCCATTTATGTGTGTTTGAGTACTGAAATGATATCTTAATGCTCACTTACTTTGAAAATAAAACTCTGTTAGAGGCATGCCACTTAACTTCACACAAAAAAAAAGCTTGCTTATTTTTTGTATTTTTTTTCTTGAATGTGTGTCCAAAAAATTTTATTTGCTGACAACCTCCTCTCAGTGGTCCTAATAGAAAGCTCAAAAGGACATATTCCAGAGTTACAGCCTTTGATAAAAGTCTAGTTCAGAAAGTAATGAAAAAATTCTTATTTAATCATCTGCATATCACAAGCCATTACATTTTACCTGTGTTAGACTCAATAAGTTCATGAAGATTAAATTATTCCTCAGAAGGTAAGCTATGATCAGAATTTCTCTTCTCAGAAACTGAAGTCAGAGGTACTGCTGTTCATGCATTTGGCATTACAAAAGGCCATAGAAAACCATGTTTTTCCATGTCAGTCTGGTTGAATGTGCTTTTGAACATTGAACATGAAATTTCCACATCATTTTGACCTTGGACACCTGGAAGAGGCCTATTAAGATGACGATGGGGAGAATGTCTTTACCATCCGCCTGTATGACCCCAAATCCTTTGGTTTCTTATTTCACATATTTGCAAACAGTAATGTGTTTCAAAGCAAAGACTGGGGAGAAAGAGAGAGAGAGAATGATAACTAAGGAAAGATGCATTAAATTATGTATTTGGCTCCCAATAGCATGGTTAAACATGTTTTCACCTGACATTTACCTGGAATATTTGATTTTGCGATGCTCAACTAGAGTTTGAAACTCTGTTTTACATAGAATATGAAAAGAGGCATAAAACCAGAGGGTCATGTCTGATAAGAATTTGGATAGGTGCCAACAGAAAGAATTGTGGTATTTCTTCTCCATGAAAGTAATGATAGCTAATGGTATACAATCCAAAACCAGCACTTGGACCCATGCTTTCTTTTCCATGTATTTACCTATCTAGTGTCATTTATTTCCTTATAGATTCCTTTGCCATTTTTTATTATACCTTAAATTAAGTCTTTTGTTCTGGATTAATCTGCAGAAGACTTCATAAATAAACAACTGAGTTTTATATGGGTTTTATATGCACCCAGACAATTTTATTCCATCTCAAAAAAGCTCATCATTCAATATGTAATATAAAAATTCATAGCAGTTTTCCACATAACACATTGCTAACCCGCAGACATTAAAAACTAAACATGCTTCAATGAATAATATGATCAAACACATAATTTAACTTCAAATACATCTGACAATGGGCAAAACAAAATTGACAATGCAAGACAAATATGCATTATATATCTTACGCATTTTATCCAGAGTTATTCTCATCATTCTAAATAAAAGCAAAATAATCTGCTAAGAAGAGAATGAACTGATGCCTGAAGAAGCACTAAATTAAAATCTAAAATAGCAGTTTCCTGTCCCAACCACCACTGAGTAATGAAAATTTTAGTGTGCATCAGTAAGGAAACGAGTAGCACAAGCTACCTTTCAAATATTGATTATTATGCATCTGATCCTGCATTTCTTATTTTGTTGTATGTTAGTCTTTGACTGGCAAATATTCATACCTCAGCTCCTATCCTCAAACCCACACTCCATTATAAGGTATTTTATATATATATAATAAGGTATTATCTGAAAGGGCAGAGTCAGAGAAGGCTACAGATTTTCTTCTCTGTAATTACCTGAAAAAAAGTCTCTACTCAAAAAACTATCCAGATTTCTTCTTAACATCTTTCTTAATATAGAAAAATTATGAGCCCAAAAGTCAATACTGGCTAACGGTGATCATACAGAGCTAAATGGATCTGAGTTTTAGCTTTCAAAGCTTTGTCAACTTGAACAACAAGTTTAAAAAAGTGAAATAAAAGAATATAGCTGCAAACCACTGTTTCTAATATATTATTCTGAATAATTGTGAGTGAAAAAAAATTTATTTAAAGAGCAAGAAAATAAAGTAGCTATTGTTCACAGTATGTCATAGTACAAGCTGGCTTGTCCTGGGCAATTAATTAGGCTATAAATAAGAAACCCAGCAGTTCCATAAACCAGTCCCTGGGCTGATAGACAGGAACCTCAACCAATTATGTTCCATTCTAAGCTGCAGACATCTCACTGGTCTGGGAGCTGGGTGGTGTTGAAAGATCAGAGCAGTGAGCTATCCAGTCAAACCCACTTTATAAGGAGGGTTTGAACCAATGAACACTCTCTGTTGCCACATGAACGTTGGGCGTGTGGTCATCTCTGTCTCTGACCCACTCCCCCTTGCATTACAGCTATTGATATATTTAAGTTGTATAACTTCAGGGTGTTATTGATGAGAAAGAAACAGTTCATATCTTGATTTATTTTATTTTTTGGTTGGGGGAGAAATATGAATTTGCATATTCACAGGGGTAAAGAGAAGGGTAGGTAAAAATTAATATAAAGGTATGGGAAAATTATGCTTCTCTTGGTAACTCAAAATTATGTTAAATCTCCATTTTAATGAAATTACAGCCCTTCAAATTCTGTCACATATGGTAAGTCATAGTAGTCTGCATTGCAATGCCACAAAAAGTATTTTAACATAATACTTACAGAGTCACCTTTCACATCTTCAAGGACAGTACATCAAACCATCATAATTAAAAGGTAATTCAAGATATCAAGACAATACTTGCATTTCACCATGGAATCTGTAATTTAAATACAATAACTAAGAGTTTTAATTTTTAATCAGCTGACTCTATGACATACCTAGATGTTTACAATGCTTTCATTCCAGAACAGCAACCACAAAATACATTGAATGAAATGCAAGAAATAAAAAACAGAAATCCAAATTAAAATGTTCTTAAAATTTCACAGAAATTTTCTTTAATGCATGCAACACATTTATATAAAAGCATCAAAGAATGATTATCTAACTGTAGTTACTGAACTTGTCACTGTTCAAATGAGGAAACAATCTTAAAGACTGAGTAAGGGAGATATATCTGAGGAAATATCCCTTTTCTGTCTTTGTGTGCATTGACAGGGCACTTGCCAGAATTCCAGAAAGATATCATCTGATCTGCTGTGCGCTCTTTCCAGAGGTTGCCATTTCAAAGGCATTTAACACTTCACACCACAAGGCAGTTACAAAAAGATACAGCAGATGTTTGATGGCATGGAGGGCAACAGGGTCCAGACAAATGTTTTGATCTGGAGAAAGGAATCCTCTTCTCACAAGCAACAACTGTGAAATGAAGGAAACTGTCGAAAAAGCTTTAGAGGGCATCTATCTATCAAAAGACAGGGGCAAAAATACATTCAGCCTTTAAAAAAATAACTTCAGGATTATGTAGGTAGTTTATCCACCAGAGCTGGAAAAAATCCAGCAGTTGGCCAACTCTGCTCTTTAAATGGAGTAAGGTTGACAAGGTAACAGACCTGGGGTTGCACTCAGACAGCTTTTTTTAAACTAACAGAGCAACAGTACAAACAGAAAATAAACAAGTACAAACAAGAAAAAAAATGAGAACAGTAGAAAAGAAACAGTAGAAACTTATCAGAAACTGGTAGTCAGAATTGAAAGTACAGGCTTGCAAACACTGGAGTAAAAGCAGATTCTTCTCCAGGAGTCGTGCAAAATCTGTGGTTTTGATCTTTCAACTGCCTTTCAGGTTATTTTGCTCATAACTAGATGACAAAAGTTATACTCAATATCTGTTATGAAACCAGGTGAAAAGGGTTAACCATATTTGAGGAATTTCGCCTATGTTGATCATTCAGAGCAGCTAGTCTCAAAAATAATCATTTAAGTAGTCTGGAATTGGAAAACTATGAGACACAATTCCTTTAAGGACTTCAGGTCATCTTAACCATCTAAACTATGTTAACAGGAGAGATGGTAGAGTTTTAGAAAACACTTGATACATGGATTCTTGAAGAATAAACTAGTATCTTAAAGTCCTACTAATTTTGACAAAAAGTATCTGACCTTGAAGTCCTTTAAGAAACTTTTAAAATCCTGAAGGCACTTGACATTTTCATTTTTCATTTAAAAAACAATAGCAAAGACTCCCATATTGTGTTTGGTACACTTTATCCAAAATATTTTTAATCAGTCTAGAGCCCACAGCTGTGGATAAACTGAAGCCACTCTTATTATGTGTGCTACCCCAAAGAGGAATTATTATGGAAGTCACTCCTTTTCCCCACTCTTTCACAGCTTTAAAGCTTTGTTTATTGACCAAAAGAGAGTGACCATTACATTTAATTCAGATATATTTTTAAAAATATAATGAAACACATAGTAGAAAATTTCTTTACATCCATCAGATATCAGATAGCAACCAGGCTATCTGTGTACCACTTGGCAAGGTCTAAGCTTTTGGAGACAATTTTGGTGTTTATGTGTTCCAAGATACACATGCTTCTGCTTTCTGAAAATAAATTCACAGGAAAAAAAATCACAATAATACAGTACACTACTGTGGATTTCTTATAGCAGTTAGTCCAGCAAGCAGTGTGGACCACTCCTATGAAGAGATCAAACTGTCTGCTAGAATTTACCCATTATTGATTTGAAATTATCAGAAAAGGGTACGGTGGGAATATTTTAATATACTTGTTTACTATTCTTTGCATTGCTTCTTACTGTCTTGTTACATCAGGCCAGATATGAGATTGCTCTAACAGAATTGACATTAGCCATATACATGGCCAACACACTACAAAAGGAGAGTTGTAAATAAAGCCCCTAATGTTTTCCTGCCCATCTCCCTCTCAGTCTTTCATATGTAAATCTGAAACTCAAAGCTGGCCAAGTAAAACCACCCACCCCACATGCAAATCCAAATTTCAGGCACCATGATTCTCATAAGTGTCTCTACAAAAAAATGAAAAGGTATTATTCTACATAAAAACTCAAATCTTAATAGGGACTCTTTGTCATATGACAACTGTTGGACATATAAGGTTGATTCAAAGACATTGTGAGTTGTGCTATGCTATTAAACTAACAAAGTCATAACCTTCTTCATAGGTTCTTTCCTCGTTTAGTGTACAAAATGTATCGTTCTCATTTACCGGTCAGTTATTTGATATGCTATTCTTTCTTCATCATTAATTGGATTGCCCTGGGCCTTAGATATCACATATTACTCCAGTGCTGCTCTGGTGACAAAGCTATTAATTTACTCAAGTGACTTTCTATGCCAGCGAGGGGAGGGGAGGGAGATTCATTTAAGTAGCATGAGTAGCATCACAAAGAATCTGCCCAGGAAAACCTGTTCTATCCTGGCTTCTGCCACAACTCACTGAGAGAGCTATTTTTGTTTTAATCCCACCTACCACAAGAAGGTTTCATGAATGCAAGCTTCTTAAGATGAATTCATAGCAAAGAAAAATTTTCTATTTTTTTTAATAACTTGATCACATTATTTTGCAACTCCTTGACACAACAAATACAGCCTTACAGCCTTACAAAAATACTGCCTTAATTCTTCACAGTGATTCCATTAAAGGCCAAAAAATTATGTGCTGTGAGACAATAAATTTTTAACAATCCTGAGTTATTTTATCTTTACTTTCTCCTTACCCTGTGGGATAGAATAAAAGATGTTAATTGCGACTTATGGTCATAAATACAAATACCAAAAAAAAAGGATAAAAGTAGCATAGCAAGTAATGCTAGCTTTTCCTACAAGATTCACATCAAATAGATACAGAAGCAGATGAGATTCCAAAGAGTCTTAAGTGATTTCTGGTAAATAAACAGTAAAATCTATATATGCAACCACTAGGAAATTTTTATCCACATTTCTTAGAGATTTTTCTTTCTATATAAGACCTGAGCCCTCTGGAATTATAAAGCCAGTGAAAAAGAAAAATCACAGGAATTCAGTTATTGTCCAAGTGAAGAATCTGGCATAAATTACATCTAAAGAACGTTAGAAATTAAAGGCTATGGTGCTGCACCTACCAGGATTTCCCTTGCTCTCTGTTTTTAGTTCCTACAAGTCATTGTTAACATGTATATCTAGATAACTGAATTCTGCCTAGCTCTAGTTGATATGAGGCTGTACAGGAAACCTTGAAAAGCTCAAAGCATATGCAGGTTTAATAAAAGAAAAATTTTAACAATACTGAAAATAGTTTTAATAATATTTAAGAAACTGTTTTGCAGTCTCACATATAAAGAGGCTGTCGTAAGGGACATCAATGGGAAAAGTTGCCTTTATTTAACCTATAAATCTTATTTCTTAATCTTATTTCTGTCAACAATTATTATTTTAATTGCAGCTGAAATTAATTACATCTATTTTAATACTATCATAGGCAGCATGATACAAATTGGTTTATAACATGAAATCAATATTTGATTAAAACTGAATTATCACAAGTGTGGCAATATTTTTGCTGGATTTATTCTTCTTTGCTTATAGTTTCTTTCCCCATTGTTAGCCATCTTTCCAATTCAAATAAAGCAATGCGCTTCCAGTATGTAGGATCTGAACTACCTATTTCAAAATAAATGTTTCTATTCTGAGGGAAACACAGGTTTCTTTCATTGTCTGGAGACAATAGAAGAATATAGATTTATCTATAACTTTGTCTTCTGACTTTTAGAATGTTATTCAGTCCATAGGAAAAAGAGCTTCTTCTTTACTAATTCATTAATTCTGCACTGTGCTGTTTACCAAGGTTATAAGGAAGCTACACTGTTTTCCTTGCATAGCTGTTTCCTTGTTCCTGTTCATAGCCATGGTTCCTGGACTCTGTCTGCAATCATGCAGCACATTGTTACAGACTGGTTTTAAACACCACAATTTGCTTATTTAACTGAAACAGTCTGACAGATCCAACTGGCAGCTCTATTTATTTGTCGGAAGACTTGATGGTCTATAAAATAAAGGAAGAAACCTTAGAGAGATATGTAGATTTCATCTTGCCAACTAAGAGATGGAAAGGGTTAGTAAGCTGAGGCTTTAGAAATTGCCAGAGTAGAGGAAAAAAGGAGTTTTGCAGTCCCTTATTTTTTTTAAGAATTACACTAGAATTATACTGAAAATATGTATTATTTAAATTCCTTTGTTTGGTTTTATTCAATAGATCCTTTCCAGAAAAAAAGTTTAAAAAGCAACTTCATTTAAAGACTGAAGAATTTGAAGACTTAAGAGTTGTCACTATTATGCTATCTTTTAAGAAGGAATTTGTAATTATCTTAATCTATTTCAATATACAGTAGTTGAAGATTGACTTGAAGGATGGAGCTTGTGTTGGGATCTTGTTTTATGCATTATACTTGAATACTGTTTTCTGGAAAGAAGACTGTCATGTGGAAGGGGAAAATTTCCTCAAACCCTTTGTGTTTGATTAGTCTGCCAGTGTCCCAGGAAAACTGAGACCCCTGTGCCTGACCAGTCTGTCAAAATCCCAGTAGGGGAACTCTCTACTAAGCAGTCCAATAGAAGAGAGGCCAGCTTGACTTACTTGTTCAGGATCACCAGCCGACAGAAAGAATTCTCCTGGGACTCCACAATTTCATTTGAATATATTACCCACTGCCAGTGACTGCTAATGCACGTGAAAGACTCATACTGAAAATTCAGAGAATAACACTGTTTATTAATAAAACTGTGAAAGATTGAGGATTTCTGGTGATCGTATCTTATTGCAAAAATCTATTTAAAGCAATATACAAACATGTTCTATCCCTAACAAAACTAGCTCAACTTAATCACTCAGAACCCACAGACTATGGTTCTCACCCAATAGGTGTCCCTGTGGAGAAGAACACAGGTTCAGCCCATTGACTAGTCCCAGAAATTAT
Organism: Fringilla coelebs; assembly: GCF_963513975.1. NCBI lineage: Eukaryota > Metazoa > Chordata > Aves > Passeriformes > Fringillidae > Fringilla > Fringilla coelebs. Next base: position 40,782,654 of record NC_140031.1, read on the forward strand.
GAGTCTTCCCTAACTTCTCCACATTCTAAACATATTTTTATACATATTTCTTACATTTAGGAGGAGCTTGAGTGTCAAACATCATATGCAGCGAAGGGTGGTTGTACTTTGGAGGCAGGCAATGTCAGTATTACCTCTGAGGTAATCTTGGGATGGAGATATACATCAGTATCAAATCTGAGGAGAGTGATTTCATCCCAGCTGTTGGTTGGTTCAGCAGCAAGACATGCACTTTTATTTCCCTTGATTGACAGCACCAGTGCAGCTTATTAGATGAAAGCACAACTGAGTTCCCTCCTCAGCAAGGATTTCAATGGGATCTGGCTGTGGTGTGTCCACTCCACTCCACTCCACTCCACTCCACTCCACTCCACTCCACTCCACTCCACTCCACTCCACCCTCCATTTAATCCTTCCTTTAGCCCGTATTTTGTGGGTGAAGTCAGCTATGCTGACCACATTCTCTCAAGGGAGTAGCAACCTCATTCTTCCCTGCACCATATTTTGAGGGAATGGGGGTGTACGGCACCCTGATCAGAATATCTGCCTGTTAAAAGGTAATTTTACCACTGTTTTTTTTCCCACGATGATATATCACAATAAGAGGCATTCAGAGGTTCCAAAACACTGGTCCCATATTTTGCTGAGTGGAAACAGTAAACAATAACCTCGCTGTAGAATCCCAGAAGATAAAAGGTTAATGCATGAGTCTCAAACACCAATAGCTGGATGGTTGTGGAGTCAGCTAAGGATTGTTGGTAACAACTGACAAGGATTCTAAGCAATAACCAAAGATTTTTTAGTAATAAGCAAGCATTCTTAGTAATAACATGCTATGGGAAAGAACAAGGTATGGTTAAGAAAAGGGGGCCATGCAGAAGTAGGGGAGCAGATTTTAGGGCAAACATCTTTCTTCTAGTTCCTAGAAATAAGTACAACAAAGTCTAGCAGCAGCTCAGAAATGAGGCCCAGAAATGGGCATGGAATTTAGAAGGGATCAAGACCCCCAGAGCCCTTCAACCCATATCCAGAAATGTCCAAAAGAAAGAACTGGTTATTCCTTCCCTTCTTTCCCTTCCTTCTGTTCTCTTCCATTCCTTCCTTCTGTTCTCTTCCATTCCTTCCTTCCTTCCTTCCTTCCTTCCTTCCTTCCTTCCTTCCTTCCTTCCTTCCTTCCTTCCTTCCTTCCTTCCTTCCTTCCTTCCTTCCTTCCTTCCTTCCTTCCTTCCTTCCTTCCTTCCTTCCTACCTTCCTTCCGCCACTTCCGCCACTTCCGCCACTTCCGCCACTTCCTTCCGCCACTTCCTTCCTTCCGCCACTTCCTTCCGCCACTTCCTTTTGCCACTTCCTTCTGCCACTTCCTTCCGCCACTTCCTTCCTTCCGCCACTTCCGCCACTTCCTTCTGCCATTTCCTTCCGCCACTTCCTTCCGCCACTTCCTTCCTTCCACCACTTCCTTCCTTCCTTCCTTCTTCTCTCCCTCCCTACGTCCTTCCTTTCTCCCCTCCCTTCCTTTCTCTTTCTCTCTCTTTCTCTCCCCCCTTTTTCTCTCTTCCTGTCTTTCTCCTTAATTAATCTTTTTCTTTTTCACTTCCTTTTCATCATTCCTTTATCCAAAACACACTACCATGTGCTTACATCAAAAACTAATATACTTATTTTCATGCCAAGTGCATTATTTACTAATAAAACTTCTTTATTCATCTAGTTTTGCAGATCCTCTGACTTTCATCCTTCCTTTCAACAGCAAGCATTTAAAAATCTTGGGTGGTCTCTTCCCTTAAGGACAGAGGGTCACACACACCGCAGGCATCCTCTTAGGCTTTGTTTTTTCAGTTACTCTTCTCTGTGAAATGTTTCAGAGTCTCACATGCAAGATGCTGCTCAAAGATCATATTTGAGGATCACCAGGTTCTTCTATTCATTGGCCATCCTTAATGGTCAAAATTGAATACAATCCCTACAGATATTACAGGAGACAGAAATAGCTGTTCCACCACATTAGCCTGTTTCTCATGGACCTAGTACTTCTGATCATTCTTAGTTCAACACTACTATCACAATTACTTTCAGGAATTTCTCACAACATTTACAATCACCTTACATTTTTAACAAGGAAGCTGCCCGACTCAGCCATGCATGATGCCTCAAATGACTAAAGAACAAAGAGAAAGAATTAAGAGGGAAAAAAAAACATTCTAGAGACAGGCACAGTTGCACCCAGTGTCAGGAGAAATAGCAAAAATAAATTAAAATAATAAAACTATTGGAAAGGTAAAGCAGTTTCTCACATTAGGTGTGAAGCAGCCAGCTAGCAATGCTCCATTTGTGCAAAGTAGACCAAATTCAAAGAATTGAAAATGTGTCTGGCAATCCCAGTAGAACATTCATTTGTCTGCAGCATAAACCCACAATTTTGTACAATTTAGCAAGTCTAGCAAGCATCCTGGCTCAGGAGCAGCCTAGAAATAAACTAGACAGTTGATATTACAGAACAGGATTGAAGTGCGATAGCAGAGCTGCGTGGGAGTTGTGTATAAAGCATCTACTTGCATTTAGACTTGCTCAAACCAATGCCTTTGCCTTTTGCTAAACTAGCCCCAAAATTCCTGCACAACAGTTGGAGGAAAGGGAGGTAAAACAAGGAAATCAAAAGTGCCTTGTATATGAACTTCCTTATCCAGAACGGTATGCATCCAGCAAAAAAAATGGGCTACTTTTTGTCTAGTCTGAGCCAAAAATTCATAACATCCCTAACCATAAAGATGGCCAAGGAAAAGGAGTTTTACAAACAAATGGGAACCTTGTCACACATATTGGCAAACTCAGGAATTTGCAACAAAAATTTCTCCTACACTTAGATAGAATGTCAAGGAATCTAGACATCCCATCATTGCACCGGAGTGCTTCCACTGTTGCAAGAGTACCAGGTGGCCGTCTGTGACTGAGGCATGTTCCAAGGGCCCTTGGTAATACAGGGCCACATCAGCAGGGGGGCCATTTTTCTCTGCAGGCTGTCACTGCCCTGGCCCACAGGTATCTCCTCCCAGCGCGTGTGCTCTGTTCCCTCGCAAGGAGAGCTCTTCTGCAGAGGACAACAGAGATGCTGATAGAGGACAAGGCCAAGCCCAAGTTGTCCTGGGGCAACATCCTTGAGCAGGGAACAGCCACAAGCTCTCAGGGCTTGAGGGCTGCCATGCATTGTACTGTACTGTACGAGACTTACACCAAGCACAGGAGCTGGATTCCTGTACATGGCCTGATTCCTCCCACATGGCCTCCGCTGCCATGCAGAGGCCCAGCCTGCAGCCTCTGCAGGACTGGGCACACAGCATGCCTCTGTTAGCACCCCTGGGAGAGCAAGCTCTGTGAGACAGAGCCTTCTCAGGAGACGGAGACAAGGAGCCTGGTAGGCAGCTGCATATCCCACAAGACATTGTGCACAGGAGCCATATCCCTTTATGAGTGTCCCATGTGGTTTTCACTGGGATCCAGAGGCCCAGACAGTGGCCCACAGCACAAGAGGACAGGGCACATGGCGTGCCTGTGCCAGCTTCTTTGGGCAAGCAGGGCCCAGTGCTGACATTGCTCTGTGTGGCAGAGCCTTCCCAGCCGCTCAAGTCCAGGAGCCCGGTAGGCAGCCATGTATCCCACGAGAGCTACATCAAGTACAGGAGCCATATCCCTGTACGAGTCTCCCGTGTGGTCTCCACCAGGCTCCAGAAGCCCAGCCAGCAGCCAACAGAAGAGCAGGAGTGCAAGGCACACCCGTGTCAGCTCCCCTGGTCAGCCTTCCAGGGACATGGTGCTGCAGGCAGGAGGCAGAGCACGACCAGGTTCTGTCCTGTGCCCAAAGCACGAGGCAAAACCTCAGCGGCATATCTCTGCCAATGTCTGCAAAGACAGCCTGAGCACCCTGTTGCAGGGGGAGCCCCTGCAGAGCACACACTGCCCCTGCTCAGGGAAGCCAGCATAGTTCTCCAAATGATGGAGGAAATCCCCAGTTACCACAGAGTGCTGGACTGGCTGGAAGCAAACTTCCCAAACATAGAGAATGACAAGAGACACCAAGAGCTGTCCCAAAGGGAATGTGGCAATGAGGAAGAGCTTCACCAAGGAGAAGAGGACAACAAGAGCTTCCCACCAGGGAAAACAGCTGTCACAGAGAGCTGATGTCATTTCCAGGAGGAAAATGACATCAGCTACAACCTCTGGGACAGTCCCTTGGACCCAGTGAGTGAGCAGGGCCCTGACACTGCTGCCCAGGAGGTGCTCCGCTGTCTCAGCACTTCTGGCCCTGAGGCAGCAGTGGAAGCAGTCACTGGCCTGCCCGGCATGGCTCCTGACACAGTCAGAGCCACGGGCTCAGAGCTAGCGGGTGCTGCCCGGCCCGAGCTGCCAAGGCACAAGAAGAGGCCGTGGCAGCTTCTCCTGCCTTTGGCAAGCAGGTGAGAGCTGCAGGGCCCGAGAGCCAGGCGGCTGCCCTGCACAGGCCCTGCGGCTGCCCTGCACAGGCCCTGCGGCCCAGGCAGCGCTCTGCCCAGCTGTCCAGCAGTTCATGGCCTGAGCTGGCCACAGGCTGTGCGAAGGAAAGGTCCTACCCTCTTCGGGCACTGAGCAGGCTGTGCTGGTGTGCCTGCTCGGGGAGACAGCCTGAGGATTAGTGCTCCTCTGCCAGCACCAGGCCAGGCCTCAGACAGGCTGGCCGGCCCTCAGCCTGCTCAGCATCCCATGGGAGCAACGCAAGTGGAGACCTGCAGAAGATGGGATACTGGTGTGTACGTGTCTCCAACGCCCGTAGCTGGATGGCTGTGGACTCAGCCAAGGTCTCTTGGTAAAAAACACACAAGAGCTGTTGGCAATAACCAAGGACTCTTGGTGAGAACCAGACATGAGGAAGAAGTTGTGACAGGAGATGGGGGCCATGTGGAGGAGGATACCATTTTTCTGGGATGAACATCCCCCTTCTAGTCCCTGGACAGAAGCACAGCCCAGGACAGCAAAAAGGTGAAGCCAAGAAGAGAGTGTAGGCTTCAGGGCAGAATGAAGACCACTGAAGAGCCCTGATGCCTCTGACCCTTTTCCAGAAAGATCTTAAAGGACAGACTGTGCAGGAGAACGAGTTTGCACAGAAAGCAAGGACCCTGTCTTCAAGGAAGGATAGCCCCTCCATGCAAAGGACCTTCTAGCCTCCTCCCAGGACCACTCACATGCCATTATTGGAATCAATGCTGTAACCAGGAATGATATCCCCTTTGGCTGGATCGAGCTGGAACCAGGATGGACATCCCCATCATCTGGGCTGATGCTAGAACCACAACTGCTGATCTCTTCTCTGTCTCTTTTTTTCTCTTTCTTTCTTTCTTTGTCCATTTCTTTTCCTCTCTCTCTCCATCCTCCTCTCTTTAATTCATCTCTTCTTCTTTCTCTTTCCTTTCACCCTACCCCTTTCTCCCAAGCCAGGTGTAGACAGGGTAGGTTAGGGACTAACATAGCCACTTCCATGCCAGGTATGTAATTCATGATTAAAACTTCGTGAGTTTTTGCAGACCCTGTGACTTCTGTTGTTTCTTTTGATCATGAGCATTTACGGATCTTGGGTGTTTCCTTCTCCTTGACAGTGGATCCACAAGGGGATGGCTTCACCTTGGACACACTACTCAAAGTTCTGTCTCAAGCAGTTTTCCTCCAGGCATTTTTGGGAATCTCCTGGACAGTTTCTGCCAGCTGGCTGCTATTACCAGCTAATATCATGCAATCTGCATTCCTCCCTAAGGACTAGGACACTTGATTTGGAGATGTCCCTTCCTCCATCCCTGCGGTGGGTCACATGATGTCTTTAGAGAAGTCTTGCATTAGACTCAAATTTTCAGAAGGAGCTCTACTTACTGTAGATACAACTACAGTAAATAAGTAATTAATCTCTTTGCTTCTCACTTCCTTTTCATCATTCCTTTATCCAAAACACACTACCATGTGCTTACATCAAAAACTAATATACTTATTTTCATGCCAAGTGCATTATTTACTAATAAAACTTCTTTATTCATCTAGTTTTGCAGATCCTCTGACTTTCATCCTTCCTTTCAACAGCAAGCATTTAAAAATCTTGGGTGGTCTCTTCCCTTAAGGACAGAGGGTCACACACACCGCAGGCATCCTCTTAGGCTTTGTTTTTTCAGTTACTCTTCTCTGTGAAATGTTTCAGAGTCTCACATGCAAGACACTGCTCAAAGATCATATTTGAGGATCACCAGGTTCTTCTATTCATTGGCCATCCTTAATGGTCAAAATTGAATACAAACCCTACAGATATTACAGGAGACAGAAATAGCTGTTCCACCACATTAGCCTGTTTCTCATGGACCTAGTACTTCTGATCATTCTTAGTTCAACACTACTATCACAATTACTTTCAGGAATTTCTCACAACATTTACAATCACCTTACACTTTTAACAAGGAAGCTGCCCGACTCAGCCATGCATGATGCCTCAAATGACTAAAGAACAAAGAGAAAGAATTAAGAGGGAAAAAAAACCATTCTAGAGACAGGCACAGTTGCACCCAGTGTCAGGAGAAATAGCAAAAATAAATTAAAATAATAAACCTATTGGAAAGGTAAAGCAGTTTCTCACATTAGGTGTGAAGCAGCCAGCTAGCAATGCTCCATTTGTGCAAAGTAGACCAAATTCAAAGAATTGAAAATGTGTCTGGCAATCCCAGTAGAACATTCATTTGTCTGCAGCATAAACCCACAATTTTGTACAATTTAGCAAGTCTAGCAAGCATCCTGGCTCAGGAGCAGCCTAGAAATAAACTAGACAGTTGATATTACAGAACAGGATTGAAGTGCGATAGCAGAGCTGCGTGGGAGTTGTGTATAAAGCATCTACTTGCATTTAGACTTGCTCAAACCAATGCCTTTACCTTTTGCTAAACTAGCCACAAAATTCCTGCACAACAATTGGAGGAAAGGGAGGTAAAACAAGGAAATCAAAAGTGCCTTGTATATGAACTTCCTTATCCAGAATGGTATGCATCCAGCAAAAAAAATGGGCTACTTTTTGTCTAGTCTGAGCCAAAAATTCATAACATCCCTAACCATAAAGATGGCCAAGGAAAAGGAGTTTTACAAACAAATGGGAACCTTGTCACACATATTGGCAAACTCAGAAATTTGCAACAAAAATTTCTTCTATTTTTTTTAAGTCCTCTTCCTTTTCCTTGAAGTGGGTGGCAACAGTTTCCTTATCAAGTATGTGACTTCTTGGGTGCTCTGGGACACATGCTGCCTTATGCTATCACTCCTGAATGGAGCAGATCATCCCCAGTTGTGGTGGTGATTGGAACCTATGGGTAAATAACAAAAAGGCACCTTAGAGTAGAATTGTCTTTGGTGACACTGTCATCGCTTTTGTGTAAATTTTTACCCATCTTGCTTGGCAGTTCCAGTATAAAAACTCATTTTGTCAGACTCTGTGTGTATGTATGTGTGCATTAGGTGTAATTAAGCAGGATAAGTGGAATTAAAAGAAGATTTTGGTTCATGTAACTTTTAGAAAACTGGAGGATTTATGTTGGGTTTTTTTCATTCTACTATATGAAACAGAGATAACAGACTGTTCCTTTGTTCTAATTCCATATGGATTGAGGAAGAAAATGCTTTATAGGCAAAGCATTTCAAGTAGAAAATCAGTGATCCCTGAAATTTTTTGCAAACTTTATATTAAAAGATAAATCCATTAAAAACCCTACATTATAAGACCTACAGAAAAATAAAAACTGAATGGGCATGCTGTCTACAAATGTTCCATGAAATCATTCCCAGTTTTGAGTTCCACAGACATGGCTCCATATATTATAACCTTATATTCTCCTTTGGGTTTTATTTCCTGCCTAAGAGTTAGTTGTTAAGAGACACGTAGGTACATTTGGCCCATGAGGTAACTCCCAACTGCTCATCATTTTCCATGTGGAAACAGGCATATGTTGCTATGATCAATATAAACCACATACATATATGCTTTACAGGCAAATAATAATAAAACAAAGTGCTTCTATAAAATGTATAAAGTCATCTTTGTATGATTAAACAGTATAAAACATTCAAGCCTTTATAAAGAATGTATCTTATTACAATGTTAGCTCTTCTAATGAATTTTTTTAAAGTTATTATTTAATGAAATAATACCATTTAGTGCTTTGAATTATGCCTTCTGTAGCTAATTGCAGACTTGTGTCCTATGGCTTGCTGTGATTCTTCAGTGTGTCTCAAAAATCTGCTTGTTCCTGGCTACTTAATAACCTCCAAAGATATTACTGAATTATATACAATGCATGATGCTTCAATGCAAATAACATTGATTGTTTTCTTACATTGTTACCAAAGATCCAGTTGGAATTTATAACAAATATAATTTTTCAGGTAAGTTGATCCAGGTTGGACTCCCAGGTTCCCACCAAAAGTTCTTTATCCCTTCTCTCTTAAGCTGGACAGCCAAGAGAAAGTTTAACAAGAGGTTCCTGCATTGAGATAAGAACAGGCAGAGGTTGAGTATGGGTAGAGATTGCTCAACAATTACCTGAGCTAAAGAGACTGAAAAAATTGGGAAAATTACTTTCTTGTCAATCACATTGCAGTAGGATCATGAGAAATAAAACCCAAATGTTGAAAATCCCTTCTTCCTGGGCTCAACTTCACGAGAAATTTCTCTGCCTTACACTCCCACAACATTCCAATGGTGCAAGGAGATGAAATGGGTGTTGTGGTTATTTTATCACATTTCTGCTGCTCCTGCTCCTTCATAGATAGGGGACCTCACACTCCTCCCCTCCTCCACAGTGGAGTCCCTCTCATGATAGATAGTCCTCCATGTACTTCTTCAACATGAGTTCTTCTCACAGTCTACAGTACTTCACAAGCTACTTCAGTGCTGGTCCTTTCCACAGGGCACAGTCCTTCAAGAGCAGACTTCTCCAGTGTGGGTCCCTCACTATGCTGGTCTTCAAACTTCCTCATCATGGTCCAGAGACTGGAGGGGAACCTCCGCCTCAAAACCTGAAGCACCTTCTCCCACTCCATCTTTGCTGACGTCTGCAGAACTGTTGCTCTTTTATATTCCTCTCCTCTGGATACTGTTCCCCAAGAGGATCTTTATTTCCTCTTCTTAACTACATGGTCCCACAGGTGCTACTACCATTGCTGATAACTTCAGCTATGAATGCTGTCAGGTCAGTCTTGGAATTTTTTGGCACTGTCTCTGTTAGACAGATCAGAAGCTTCAGGGATCTTCTCAACAGAAGCCATCCATGCAGCCTCCCTGCTACCAAAACCTTATCATGTATGCAGAACCAATACAACAATTCAATGATTAATAGAGTCAGACTCTATGAATTTATGATCAATGCCAGGTGAAACAGCACTGTAGAAGTAAAACTGAAGTTGCTCTGAGGAGGCAACTTTTTTCACTTACAAATTCAGTGAACACTGATTGACTGTGTTATTTTTAAAAAAATCAATATTGTTATTGGAGAAGAGAGAAAGACAAAATAGTGGTCCATTTGAACAAGTCAATAAAAGTAGAAATGTTTAAAAAATTCCTTGAGAGGAATAATTACATTGAGAGGATTTCATTAGTGTGGAGATTATCTTGAAGTAAATTTCAGCACCAGAAGTCAATAACGACCCTGAGTGTTTTGTCATTATTTTGCCTGTTTCCACTAGAGATCTATTTCTGTGGTAAAGACAGGATAAGGGAAATAACTAAAATCTGCCACAATATTTTGAATAGGAAAACTAATTCTGTTTCTAATTGTTGTTATTTTTTTTATGTTGGTGGTGTTTGCTTATGTTATGTCCTGATTTGGCAGTCAACAGAAGGGATAGATTTTCATGTCAACAAAAACATCTAGTTCTGTCCTACATTCAGCCATGCAATATGTTGTTCAATATCACCTATTATATCTTGAGCAAATGCTTATAGCTGTCCAGACAATCGCAAAGCCTGAGAAGACTTAGTCCTACAATAAAACAGAGTTAAGACAATTGATCTCCTATTTGATTTTTGGTCTGACAAAAACCAGTTGGGTTAAATTTTATATTTAATACTTGGCTTTAAGTGGTTCTTCATATTAGGAAGAACTAGAATATTTAATCACATTTAATTTGCATCTTATAAAAATATAATAATAATTAGGATAAACAAAAACAATAAAGGAGTTTATGGCTGAAAGAAAGCAAGATTTTTTTCTAATCAGCAAACTGGACATTGTCATGGTTTATCTGTGCTATATATATATGTATATTGTGTCTTTTGTTCAGTCTCAAATTCTTTGGCTATTTGTATCACAGCATATATATATCATAAAGCCAGAAAGATTATACATTAAGAAAAACCCAGTGAGATACTCTTAAATTTTATTATTTCACTGCCTTATTATTAGAAATATAGTTAATAAGCATACATATTTATAGCACTACTGTACTACAGCTGTACTATATTACTATTTCTAAGCTACTTGAAAAAAATCTCTCATCCATAGATTTAGAAGCTGCCATATGTTCCTGACACAATGGAAAGTTGTTTCTTTACCCAGAGGTAGAATTGCTTTTAAATGTGATAACAAGACTAGAGCTTTTAAGAACTAGAAATTGGTACATCCAATAAAAAATAATTAAGTGAGCCTAAGTGGCTTCATATACTAGGACAAGTTTTTCTACATGAGTAAACCAGATTAACAGCAACAGTGTAGGTACTTTCATAGATGTTGACCAAAATAATTAATATTTTTGTGATAACTAAACTTAAAAATAAATCCATCCCTTTAGACACAAAGAAAATAGTTTCAATACAGGTATTCACTAATCTATTTAATTTTTTTTTTTTTGTTAATCTGTGAGAGTTTTCATCTTTTCCAAGACCCAGAGTTTGAGATTCTAAGTGCTTCAAAAAGTCCTAGGAATAGTATGAGGTTCTGTAGACTCAAGCATGGCGATAAGAGGGTGTTTACTACCTCTGTACCCATTCATTAGATTATTTTACTAAAAGCATCTAAGTTTTAGAAAAGAAATGTAATTTATTTCCCTGCAAACTTTATTTCATTCCAAATTCAGGTGTACATGCTTCAGTTCTTATTTTTAAAGACATTTTATATTGGCCAAATTGAAACATAAGTGGTTTGGGCTAAATGCTCAATAATAATTATCCTACCCTTACTTTTCTATAGGTGGGGATACTCCATCTCTTTGAATGATGGATCTCAACTCAGCACTGAAGCTGGTAACTAGAAAATATGCACCAGCAAATGTTCTCATTTTCACTCTTCTCATTCAGTATTTTTTAAAGCACCTCACTAATGTCAAGATTACTTTTTTCCTTTAAAACCTATTCTTTGCCCACAGTGACAACTTATTTTTATGGGGCTGACAGGCAAAAAGATAAGTAATCAAACTATCTTTGCAGATACAGTTCTAGAGGAAAGAAATTACAAAATTATTTTTTAACAATGGCTGCTGCAAAGCCTAGAAACCATTTGATCTATATGTGTCCTGTTTTATACCAAATCTCTACAGAGAACTTCTTAAAATTATTCAGTTGATATAGTGTGAGTTATAACCTACCACATTTACCTGTGTGAATTCAGAGATGACTCCTAACCAGATAAGGAATTATCTCACAGAAGAAGATGTGTTGTTTTTCTCCCTAGGAAACTGAGTTTTCTGTACCAAAATTTAATTTACCAAAGAAGTATTTGGAGAAGTATCAAACAAATCCATCTATACATCTTATCTGATTGATAGAAAGACAGTCAATTAGAAAAGGTTAATTCATAGCATCCTTCACTGATTCTTTGTCTAAATTATCCCTTGGAGTAGTTATCTTCCCTCTTTTTCTGCTACATGTAAAGGCAGTTAGAGAGAAGAAGGCAAAAATTTTATCTGCATTGTCTAAATCCATTGCCTGCTGGATGGTAGGACAGCAGCTTAAAACTCTTCCTTTTCTCTCCCCATTCCTAACTGCTGTTGTGACCATAAGATCATCTAGTTGCACATATTCTTGAACAGCTTGTTTTGTATCACTCAAACGCAGCTGCCTGAAATCAGGTAGCTTATTTTTCAGCTAATACCTTCCAGAACGCAGGTGATGTTTTTTAGAGAGGTGAAGGATTCACTACTGTTTATTTCAGCATTTATTTCAGCATATTTCAGCATTTAATCTCTTTCACTGTTCAAAATCTATTTCTTGGTTTAATTTCAGCTTTTGCCTCTGGGTTTTTTTATGTGTTTCTCTGCCTGGAAAATAGCAAAGTACTTAAGGAATTGGCTTTTTCTCTCTCTGAAAGTACTTATAAACTGCAATCAAGTCACTTCTCAGGTTTTTCTCTCAAATGTAAAGTGCGAACTCTTAATGTATCTCTGTGATAAACATTATTTCTGCCTCTTGGTAGTGACTCTTCTGTGACTTTTTTTTGCACTTTGCCTAATTCCATATGTTGAATTTTAAATGTGAGCGTATGAACATGCTTGTTTTAGTAATGCATGATTTGTATGCAACAGAAAGGGTCACTTATCTTTTTTAACTTACTCTATACAAGCAGATGATCAGGTCACAAATCAGGGTAAAAGGGAGATTTAAAATCAGTTATTCAATTTCTGTGGTACTTTAAAATGTATTATTTCTTTACTATACCAACGTAAGCATTTATGTATGCTGAATTTCACAGAATATCTTGTTTCCAATATTTTCATGGAGGGAAATATCCCCCAATACTGAACATCACCAGTTTTCTCTTATAGATGCCCATTTATAAGAACAGTACCTTAAAAACCAATAGCAAATTATTGCTTGGAAAAACTGAAAAAGATATAAAATATCTATCTATCTATCTATCTATCTATCTATCTATCTATCTATCTATCTTAACGACAGACTGTACCTCTTTATGCGGACTATGCAACTCTTTCTGTCTTAAGTGCAAGGGGCTCTATTTTTACTATAAACAAAAAGTCACATTTTATTCCAGCAAAATAAAGCAGATCTAGAGTTAACTTAAGAGTTAATGTAATTTGGCTAATATTGTTATGATATCAATTGCTGTCAATTATATATTCTGCACCGTGTAGTTGAAACAATTTGCATAGAATAAATTACTAGTTATTCTGAAACTATTTTCTCATAGCATAGTACTCTAAATGTGCTGTAATTGCCTCTGATATCTCTCTGACAGGTTTTGGTATTTCATACTCATTGAACGAACAAAGCATGCACTCTATCCAGCAGGGTGCATTAAGAATAAAACGAAATCTGGCACTTACATGCCACTTCCATTGATATTCATGAAGGAAAATGTAGTTTAGCAGCTCAGACCAAGACTCCTCAAAGTGAATGGGAAGAGTCACAGCAACGTCTATGACAGCTGAATCACAAACAGAGGCCTGGCAGAGGCAAGCTACCTATGGCACATCAAAATGAGACAGCAAGCCCAGCACCCATACTGGATGAAAAATAACAAGACTGTTCTTAACCGTTTTCATCTGTCTTGCAGTAAATATATAATAGCCCTTCTGCTTAAGTTCAAATAAATAGCCAAGTCCTCTAATAAATTATTCAAGCATTTCTATGCTGCCGGTTCTGTACCAGACACATTTTTTGACTGTCAGCACACATGCCCCATTAGCATTCTTGTAGCAACTTTTTATTTTTGAATTAGAACAAAGTCTGTTTCATTTCTCCTTTTATTTTTTCATTTTTATGATTTTTTATTGTTGTGATAGCATCCAATGCCACTGAAATCAAAATAGTAACAGAAGTTAATGTTACCAAATAAATGGGATTTTAATGAACTTTCTGACATATAAAATACCAGTACCAAAATTAATTTATTTTTACCTTTCTGACTGCATATTTACAATAAAATTTTGTGGATTTTGGAACAGTTTAAATTTTTGAAAAATATATTCCAAACCTCAAAGGTGTTTTGAGCATCTCAGTTGTCTTAATTTCTGTGTGTCTTTATTTCACTGTTTACAACAAAAGTTTGCACCAAGAATTTTCACTATTTAGACAGATATCTACTCTACTTCTTGGGCATGACTCCTATAGACACAATGGGATGCACCTTGCAAGCTACCTCCAAGATTACTGTAACATATTAATTCAGAAGACTTTCTCCAATTTCAGTGTTTTCCCTAAATCATTAGTCAAGTTACTACTTTAATAGAATTGTTAGAATTATAGAACAGCCTGTGTTGAAAAGTACCTTGGAGATCATCTAGTTCCATTCCCCCTGGGAGTGTCCCTTCCACAGAGATACCTTCCACTACATCCGGTTGCTCAGAGCCCCATCAACTCGGCCTTAAACACTGGCAGAAATGGAGCATCCACAGCTTTTCTGGGGAACCTTTTCCAGTGCCTCACCAGTCTCACTGTAAAGCAATTCTTCCTAATATCTAATATAAGCCTGCCCTCTTTAAGTCTGAAACCATTCCCCCTTGTCCTATCACTACATGCCCTTTTAAATAGTTCCTCTGTATCTTTCTTGTAGGCTCCCTTCAGGTACCAGAAGGCACCAAATAGATATACCCTGATGGTCTTTTTCAGGCTGAACAATCCCAGTTCTCTCAGACTTCCCTCACAGGAGGGGTGCTCATCCCTCTAATCATCTTGGTGGCTCTCATTTAGACTGTCTCCAACAGGTCCATTCCTTCGTGTGATGGAAACCACAGAGCAGGATGCACCTGGGTTATTCATTTAATAAAAGCTGCATGTGTACTTTGGTTAAGGATCCAGGTCCGGTTATTTGGTTTAATTTCTCTACATGTCATGAAAATTTTCCATTTCGTTTAACTGAGACTTGATTTAATCTTCCTGAATAGCATTAATTCTCTTTCTCATTTTTATGAAGAATTTGTTGCCTTTGATCTACTTAAAGCAGTGTGAAGATCCTGACCTGTTAGTGTCCAGAAGTACAGCTTACACCTATGTCATAGCATTGATTCATTCTTGTGGAAGAGCTTCCTGCTGGTAACAAAGGACTTTTAGGCTTGCCAGAAGTGTAGTGTTTTCAAGAGCATTTATATAGTAAATACTTTCAGGATAATCTAGGATTCTTCGATATGTGACCATCTGGTTGTAAAATTAGGAGGAAAACCTTACATGTTGCTTAGTATAATCCGCTTTCCAAAACTGCTAGTGTTTATAGTGACATTTAAAGCTAGGGATATTAAAATTGATGTAATTATGCCAGTGGAAATTTTAAAAATTTAGGGGAAAAATATGTTTGGTTTTTTTATAAATGCAAATATCTTTTTTAAATCAGGGTTCATTTCTTCACACTCCATGGAAGTTACAAACCAGCCAATTGATCTATTTTTGTCTCTACTTACCACCAATTCACCAATAAGCATAATCACTATACAAGTTATTAAATAACTAATTAATCATGAACCAAAATATTTTATTGGCAAGGACAATTCATACTTCATACTGTTTTGAAAATCTGAATACACAGTTTAGTTTCTTTGCCTGCTTTCCCCTACATATTCCAGATTACTTGTTTTTGAGGCTATACAATGTTTTATATTAACAATATATGCATAATTCCTTTGAGATAAATATCTACTAAAGCAAAAATTCTTCATGAAGTCCTACCAACTGTCAGTTTGAAGGTAGTATCTTAGGAAATTGTTCAGAAACTTTGTTTTCAAAACATTTATCAACACATTTCCTGAGCGTTAGGTTATTTACCGATACTAGAAAATAAGTTACTTCAAAGCAATGTTTTTCCTAGATAATGCTGGTTTTGTAAAATTAAAATGGTCTAGAGGAAAGCTCATTTAGGTTTGACAAATAAAATAATTTTTTTCCAAGAAATGTCACCTGTAATATTTTCTGCTGTCTAAATATTGAAACCCAGTTTGGTACATCTAGATTTATGTTTTCCATGAAATCTCCCCTCTTCTCGAATGTCATAGAACTTGCATGATCTCAAAGAAGATACCTTATAATCATACATCCAAGGATTTATATTTCCTCTACCAACCATAGAAGACACAAGTCAAAATTTGTTTCAGAGACTCAGTAATTCAGTCAAGCAAATCAACAACTTGAAAAAATGCAGTTCACATACAATCAACTTGAAATCAATTATGGAACTCAGTTTCAATCAAATTTTAGATTAGAAACAGGTCTGAAGGAAAATATTGTTGAAAGTTTTGTTCTCAGAAAAACTTTTTAGATTTTTATATTAACCAAAGATAAGTCTACTTATCCTTAAGAAATATAAATTCCGAATTTATTTCAGCTCAAACAGATGCCTGAAAAGCTTCAAGATTAATAATATTAGGTATAACTTCATAACCCTTGGCATGTTCTGGATGCTTTGGAAAAGCATCATTTTTTTATCAAATGTTCTGTACAGAGCATGAGCAAGGAATAAAGCAAGTGTTTTGCCATGCATTCTGAAATCCAGTAACATCTTTGCCATTTTGTCTCATACATGTAATTTAAGGTTTTCCTGCGCACACACAGTGATCTGTAATTTATTTCTCCATGCACAAGAAAGTAGCCTACAGAGAAAATAACATACAGAGTAGTTGCAATGTGAAAACTGAGCAACATCTATAGGGGAAAGTCAGACTCAGTCCCATATATATGCAGAGAAGCCACAGACGCACAGGAAATACCTCAGTGACACCAAAGAGCAGAAAGATGTTGAAAAACGTGGTTCAGCTGACTAAACCCTGTCCCTTAAAAGTCTTCCATAACCACAGGACTAAGGTTGTACTTTAATGTTCTGTGAATCTATTTTAGTGTTATTTTACAACTGTGAAGTAGATTTTTATAGCAAATGTATGACATTCTGCTAAGTGACTTTTAACCTTAGTCTTTTCCAGCTATACCTTTGCACCCTGCAATTCACTACATTATCCAGATTTCATCTACTGCTTCAGAAGGATTTTAAAAATAAGCCTTTCAGCTTTATTCTTTGAAAAAATTGAAGATTATTTGAAATAAAATTAAAGAGAATCTCTGGACATTCTAACCCTCCAAAAGAAAAAAAAAAAGAATGATAGCTTTTATTCTTTGGTATGTTTTCCAAATTTTTCAGTTCTGATACACAGTTCCTACAAAAATTGTTGCCTTGTTAAGACCCTAGGTCAAAGATGAGGGAAGTGTACACTATACAATATTATTTCCCATTAATATGCTGAGCTTTGTGGTCAATCTGCATTCCATCTCCTTAAACAGGCAAAACCATCACACTCACACAGCCTGTGGGAGCTCTAGAATCTTCAAAAGACCAATCATGAAATCAGGCAATTTTTGAGGAAACTTCAGCAGTTATATTTGTGTTAGTCTTTAGCAGGCCTAGCTTTTCCTTTATTCATGTCATAAAATGTAGCATAGACTCCTTTACAGCACAGCACTGATCACTAAGTTGATTGTCAACATATTAGCTACTATGTTATATCTATCCTACAGTTTTGACAGGGCACCTGAGCAGAACACCTCGGTGGAAATCAAAGACAAAATACAAGCAGTGCCTGAGAGACCACGACTCAGAATAGGCAATAGATTTTCTGGAGCAGAGCTTATGAGTAACTATTTCCATTTCCCAGCACAAGAGTATCCCAACAATACTGTGATTCAGGCTGTCATGAAAAGGTTAATTTAAAACAAAAGCTGTTACAAAGGCAAAAATATCAAAAATGCCACATGTGTTAGACTTTAGTAGCATGTCCCAAATGAAAGAGAAAGAAAAATAGCAAACAATCAAACGTACAAATTCAGTTGGCTGAACTATATTTGAATTGCATTGAACCTGGCAGCAGCAAAGGGAGGTAAGAAAGTCTTCTCCTTCCTCCTGAAAGCCTTGCTTTAAAAGTCTTCAACAAGTGTGATACAGCCTGAGGCTAAATACCAGCTTGTAGAGAAATAGATGACAATTCTATTTATTTCAGGTTTTCAAACTTTATCCCAAAGCTCTCATCCAGTAGGTGGTGAAAGTAGAAAAAACACTGCAACTAAAACTCTAAGAGCTGCAGGAAAGCATGCATATATAATGTGCAAGCCTTCAGCATTTTCTATGTATTGGTGTAGTTTGATGTGCTCACAGAACTTGAAGGGGAAAACATATGTACATTTCAGCCCATAAACAGACAAGAAAAGGAACATCATGTAACTCAGACAAAATAATAAAGCAAAAAGCTCTTTTTCAATCACTATTGGTAGATATGTGTATATACAGGTATGCATGCAGACTCATAGTGTCAGTGAAATTAAAACTGACAAATGAAAACTTGGCACTGCATGGTGTTTTGCAAATTTGATGAGCCCACAGCAGGACCTAGAAGCCTTTAATCTTTGCATTTAACTTTAAATAAGTAATTACCTTTTATTAAAATATGAGAAACAGGGACTTAAATTTCAGCTAGAACCTTGAAATTTCATGTTGATCTTTGTTCCAAGCTACCAATGTAAAACCCAATGCCAGTGTCAGTTACAAATAGATGCAACACATATAAGAAACTGGGAATCTTCTCTAGATACAGTTTACGGTATATTTGTTGACTGGTTCACAATTCAGAATATATATACTTTAAAAAAAAATGCAATAAAGGTTTACCAAATCCAAATCTAAATTTAAGATTTGGAAACAGTTTGGAAATATTTTTAATGACAGCATTCTTCATGTTTATTTTAATGACAGTATTCTTCAAAATTTTTTTTTTGAAAAATTGACCGTTCACAGAGCTTCCATATATGATTCATTTTCATGTTCTCAGGCATGTTTAGAAGGATGCATCCTTTTATATGTAGCCATTTCTTCAGGATTCAAGAAAAAGCCTTCTAGTCAGTAAACTAAGAAGGGCATGCATTATCTCTTTGAAATTCTTTCAAAAATGGAACTCTCTTCAAATGCTTATAATGCAGGAGTCCAATTAAAGAAGAGGTGACTGCTATCCCAGATTAGACTATTAGCAATAGCTTCCTTTATTAGGAAGTAAACTACTCTCTAGCTCAAGTTTGGGGTTTAGAGACAATATTGGGCAGTGCTTAGGAGCTGGTAAAGACATTCTGTTTATTCTCCTTAAACCATATTGGTAGTACTTTTATTGTTATTAATACAAATTAGGGAACATATTTCACCTCTTGTGCAGCGGTGAAAACTTCTAAGGTCTTTACGTGAAGCACAACAGCATAGGAAAATATTCCTAACTCCCTTGTCACGTGTGGACTTTCAGATTATAATGACTTCGACATTTCCTTCTCAGTTCATCATATTCCAACTTTGTATACAGTATTTCTTTTGCCTTCATTTAATGCTTTTTAGTCTCCGTAGATATTCTGGATTCTTGTACTATGATGAAAATGTGTTGCCAAGGTGAAGAGGCCAGCACAAAGACCTGCATTGTTTTCTTGATGAGTGTTGATTTCTTCTGAACAATGTGTACTCTCAGCTGTTCTGTTTATTATATTTTGTATGCAACTGAACCACTCTCTGAGAACTCATCATTATCCAGCCTAGTTTTAAGGGTGCAACAATTCATTTTTTTACTTAGAAATTCACCTAATGCCTAAGAGGTCAATGTAAATTACCAAAGGCCTGTAATTTAAACATTTGCTGGCTTTCTGCTTCACAAGTTTGATGGACATCTTGATGGTATGACTAAGATTACTGAGGAACATAAAAATAACTATAAGGAGATCACAGCTGCAAACACTCTCAAAATAAGCTTCAAACTACAGTTGTGTTTTCTGAAACTCGATTTGTATTTTCTGTCACATATATTTAATGTCTGCAGAATGCTTCTGCCATGTGTCATTAAGTTCACCTGAAATGTAACAATCCACTCCTTGTAAAATTACATCAAATGGGCTGACACTTTTCTGCAATGAACTCCTGATATTGCAAAGGTTGTGCCTTATTGAAGTTTTTCTTTAGGATTTCTACTAACAAAACTGCGATAAACTGTTGATAGTTTCATATTAAATGATTTGCACAAACAATGACAAATTCTTGATTAAACAATCTGGCAACCAGTTTTCATTAAATTGAAAAGCTATTAAATTATATAGACTTACTTTGCTTTAGCACTCAGGCTGCAATCTACATTTAATAGTTGCTGAGCATTCTTCTGATGTCTAAACTCTTTCTAGACAGAACCAAAATGGGTTTTGTAATAAAAATAGAATTAAAGAAAATAAAGTAATAGGAATCTATTAATTTTTATTCACTTTATTTTTGTGCCATCTGTATGGTAAGGACTTTGTAAATGGTATAGTAAACAAGTGCACATATGGACAGGAATATATGCCAAAAAATTCTCCAACAAGCTGAGAAGTTAAAATAAAATTATAGGTAGGTAGATATCTTTCTTCTGTTAATAGGTGATTTCTATTACTGGTGTGTTTACTAGATTTTTAGGACTTGGAAGGTTTGTTTTTTAATTAATGTCATGCTTTATTTCATCCACTTAGTAAGACTTGCATTTGTCCCAGGACTGCTAAGAGAGAAGAAACAATACAAAAACTTCTGCCACTTCTGGAAAGGACTTTATAAAGACTGTTAGCTACATTAGTATTTACATTTTACCGTGCTTTGCAGATTGGGAATTACAGGGATAGGTACTCTCTCTGCACTCTGCTAGCACTGTTTTCTGGGATGTCTAATTGATGCCAACATTATTCAGCATACATAGAATGGGAAGCTTTTCCTTTCTCTTATTGCACAGCGCAGCCAGGTTTACACAACAAAGAAAATATTTTCCCCTCAGATAAGAACTAAAGGCAGCAAGGCATTAGCAATTTCAGGGTATTGTTGGGCTAACATCCACAAGTCATGCCCAAATGAGGTGACAAAATTGCCTTTTCTTCTAGCATCATCCCGTGCTGAAGTTTCTGTTAAGTGATGAAGAATCTCAGTGCAAAGGGCTGACCATGGGGGAAATCAGAGTGTCTGGTCACTACTGCTTGAAAGTAAAAATGCCTGTGCCCTAAAGACTTACTGGCCTCAGAATCTTGTATCATTACTATCAAATATGCAAATGAATATTCAAAAAGTTACAAATTAATATTCACCTCTTGTGAGGGCTATATCAATTTGGTCTCTGATATCTGGATTGGGAAATAAGTCTTGCAGGTAAAAGTCGCTAAGCTTAATGGAAGCCACTTTAACTCAGGCAAAAACATGTATAGAGTCCCTGCCTACCTCAGAGCACAAGAGAACTGAAGTAATAGGAAACTTTCCCTTCTTTATTTTGCTGAGAGCTTTATAGAACCTTTTCAGCCAGCCCTGAAAGCGTCTTCAAATTTCACCAGTAGAAAGAAGTTTCTGCCTGCTTAGATGAGGGATGCATGCTGGCAGCAATGGAAAAAAGCAAAAATAAAATTCCTTCTATTTTCCATTTTTTAATATGACTCACCACTAAAATGTGGAGTGGGAAACCCTGCACTGAATGGGTGAGAGCCCTGTTCTGATCCTTCTTATGTCAATACTTCTTGTGTCAGAGCATGAGTTCAGCCTCCAGGACAATCATTTGCAGCTATGAAAGCCACTTGTACCTGAAGTCAAAACACTCATGGCAATTCCTGAGGAGATATAAATAAGTTCAAGGGGCAGCTACAGAGCAATAACAGTGTGTCTAGGCTCAAGGAAGTATTGATAGCTGCAGACTCTTTCTGAGTCCCATGAGACAGAACTCAGGCCCTCAATCCACTCCACAGAGCTATCACAGTAGCATTAAGCACTGTTGCTGTGAAGGCAGTTAGCTATAAAATCAATGTTTTCTACCACCAGAAAAAATCCTCCCCATCTTTCACTTGTGCAGGGAAACCTGCTCTTTCTCATGCCGATTTGTGAGCAGGGAACAGGCGTGTTGAAGCAAGCACTAGCAAACCTTGACCAAATCTTCAGCTTGTTATAGAGAGGCACTAAGGCAGAAGAACTAGGGAGCTATTTTTCAGCCAGTGAAGGACAGGCACATGCATTTTCTTTTTCTCTTTCTTACACATCAGAAAAAAATGGGAAACCAACAAGTTGGATGTGTTTCCTTTGTGATTTAGTAAATCTCCATGTTGTTCCTGAGGCAATACAGTGATGTACTACTTTTCCTTCAGGGGAAAGGGAAATTCACAGCATAGCCCCTGCTTAAATGACATTTCAGAAACACTTTTTTTTCAGTTGGCATAGCTCCTAGCAGAAAATACCAGCTTCCTATTTCAAGAGGAATACCCTAATGAATTTGGTCCAAGAAACACATTTTAAACCATGTAAGTCAAGCTCAGGAGAAATAAAGAATGAAAAACACATAGCATGATCAGTAAGTTTGTGTTCTAGTATAACCACAAACTACAACCTTCCTTCAGTGCTGCTGGCAACATCCGTACAGCTAGCACTAAGGTTGCTGAATCTCTGCTATTAAAGATATGTCAGTCCTGTTCATGTACATATTACTAAAGAATTTATTGTCCTCAGGAAATTACAGCAAAATAAAATCCAGAAATTATGAGGGCAAAAAACAACATTTAAAGAGCAAATATCAAATTGTATTGAGACAGACTGTCATGGTATGACCCGGAAGTGAGGTTTTTTTTGGAAAGTTATGGTCAAACCAATCAGTGGCCAGATGTGAAATTGGCATTTGGTGTGGCCACTGAGGATTTGGGTACGCCTCCGAGAACACACTCAGGGGTTAAAAGCAGAAGGTTCAGAGAAGACCTGCCTCTTTGGAGTCCGGCCGGTGAGTTGCTCTGACCTCTCCCCTGCCCAGCGGCGTCTGGGCGGGGGAGGGGAGGCCATGCGGCCTGGGAAGGAAGGCCGGAGCCCCGGCAAGGTGCAGGGGTGGAGGAGTCCTGGGATGGTTTGGGCAGCCCCCCCCTGGGAGAGAGGATGATAGAGACTGTGCAGGCTAGAAATTTGTTATCTTGTGCCGGGAGCACAGCCAGGAGGAGAAAGTGGGGGGGGGCGGCAGGTGCCCAACTGCCAGCAGACCGGGCCGAGCTTTTAACCTTTTTTTGTGAATTTTTGGAAGCTGTAAAAACACTGATCCTCCCCAGCTGAGGAGTGAGAGGGGAAAGAGGATGGGAAAGAAGAAGAAGTTTGACTAGGTGAAGGAATGCTTGCAGATGAGAGTGCCCTAGGTGGAGGAGATGAGTGGAGTGGCTTTGGCTGGACTTTCTCTTACACAGCCACGGGCGAAACCAAGTTCTTCTGATAATACAGAGACTGCTCCTTGGGGGAGGCGGTTGGCTAGAAGCCAGGAGTGACAAGGCCGCGAGGAGAAGCGGAGAGAACAGAGACTGAGGGGGAGGGTGTGGTGGAGCCCTCTGCCTCCAGGGAAGGATCTCTGTTCCTGAGAGCCCCAGGCCCCAGGGGAAATAATATGGGGGGGACAGGTGTCCCAAATGGTGAGAGGCGGCCACTTCTTGGAACTGGGCAAAGCATTCTTAAAAGGACCTAAGGAGCAGTTTGGATCCATGGACAGTGGTGAGAGCGCTGGACATGGAAGGAAGAATGGTCACCGCTACAGATTTTCTTCGGGCGGCTGCAGCGTGTGACATGGAAGCACTGGGGACTTTGCAGTGTTTTCCTGGGGAGGCCCATGGTGTGAGAGGAAGACTCCTCTCTCCTGATGAACTGGGGAGAGTGTGTGTGAAGGAGGGTATTGGATTGAGAATTGATGTGTTAGAGGGGATTTGTTTGTTGGAGAGGTGGGGGGAGGAGAAGTGTTTTTGAAGATGTTCTATTGTGGATTGTTGTGTGTAGTTTTTCCCTTTTCCTCTTTTGTGTCTATGTAGATTAATAAAATGTTGTTGTTTTTTTTTTTTTCCCTCCATTCCCAAGTTGGAGCCTGTTTTGTTCTGTTCCTGGGTCACATCTCACGGTAACCATTTTGGAAATCCACCTTTCATGGGGGCGCTGGCACTGTGCCAGGGTCAACCCATGACACAGACATATTGACATACTGAAAAGAAAAAAATGCACTGATTTTTCTTATGATTATAATCTGGTTACAAAGAAAATAATAAACTCATATATTGTTGGTTTAGAAGACAAGACAAAAATTACTGCATATTTGGACCTCGGTAGAACTCAGGTGAATGGCTGGCAGAGGCAAAAGTTAAAAAGAAAAGAGTTATGAAAATGCTCATGTATATACCTTCATTATTCGGTCTCCCTCACCCTGCATTGCAAAGTGTTTCGCCTTTGAATCCTAATATGTCATTAGGCAACATTATTTTTCCTTCTGTTTGCTAACAGAAGTGTTCTGTAACCTTCCTCCAAACTGGCTGTCTGATTACAACTCTATATGGATATTTTTCTAAACAGTAAACTCCTGCCTGCTAACGCACTGTGTCATACAGTTGAGACAAAATACCTAGGACAAGTCAGCAATATGGGTTCTATTTGTTGAAGTTAAATTGTTCATGCTCCAATGTACAGACAAGTATCAGTAACAGATCCTAGAAAATTCTGTTTTCAGATGACACTCAATATATTTTGCCAAGAAATGACATTTGAAATATATTATCCAGCTGCCCCATATCCAATGTTTCTCTCATTCTATTAATTTGCAATTTTATTTCCTCCATCGAAGCAATTATAAATATCACTTAGCAGCCAGGTGCCCCATATTTCTCTTTGTCATGACCTATTGATATACCACACGATGAAAAGCCTTTACTCACCCAGACAGCTTTTCTGCCTAGAGCTCTTGAGCTGATATCCTAGCAGACAGTCTTGCTCTACAAAATCAGTAACAAAGGGTTTCAGAAACAGCAATTATTTCTTAAGATGGAATAAGAAAATCTAATAGTTGAAGTATGTTTTATGTTGTGACATACAATTTTTTAACAGTCAGCAGGATCATGACACAGAGAAAAAATTGTAAGAAGTTTAGCTTTTGGGCACTTTTAAATACTGTTTAATTTATCAGCAAATCTCAGTGCAAATTAGAATACAGCCTTTTCTAAGTCACCATGAAAAGCTTCAAGGGTTACAAAAGACAGTAGAGTCTTGACCTACCTGTCAACCTGTGTCTTGATTACAGTGAATTTTATCATTCTCAATTTCATTTTAATGCCAAAGCAGAACTTTAATTACCCAAATAAAAAGGTGAAAGAGGGATGAAAGAATAAGAGCATGAGTGGCAAACAAAATAATTGGGATAAAAAAGGTATGGCTTAATTAGCGATTCAACTTTGATGAGTTAGAAAGCACTGCTTAAACACTTATATACCAAGTACAGTCTATATCTCACAGAAGTCTACAGAGGGAAAATCCTCTTCATCTTTAAAGGATGTTAGATCAGCCCCATAAATGTTCATTTTGCTTTACATAAGTCTGTGAACTAAGGTTTTCCTTCCTTTCAGGGAAAGCTTATCCACTAATGGTGTCTGGCAGCTTTGAGATAGTGTGGGTTTCTGCACATGCCTGCTTGCTCCAGGCCAGTTCTGTGTTTATATGCCTTCTCCTGAAATGCCTCACTATCGCTTAGGAATTACCAAAAGGATGCACAGCATGCTTCCACCCTCAATTAGGAAAAGCTTCTGTTCCTAAATGGCATTTATCATCCTTTATAGCAGCCTTTCATCTGGCCAAGCACGTGTAGTGCTTTATAGGAGACAAATTCTAGGCAGTAATATGGGCACTCAGGGGGTAGCAGAGTATCAATAATCTAAATATCTCTCTGTTGTATCCCCAGTCCAAACCATTTCCTAAAGACATAGCACAGAAATGATCTGAGACAGAAAGAATTTGATCTTTTCATATCATGCTTGAACAAAAAGCCTGAAAAAAATAAAATCTAGTAATCAAATTTTCTCTCAATAAACATGGGTTGTCATTGCATTGTCTTCCTTCTACAATCCTTACTTCTCTAGAGAGTGATAGGAAGTGATAGGACTTTTTCAAGAGGGAAAAGCCATAAGAGCACACAAATTTTATTAAAATATGATTCACAGATATCCAAACAGATGTGGGATTATTATTTTTCACTTTATTTGAATTCCTTCCCCTTTCCCACAAAACTATAAACACAAAACATGGAAGACTGTCTCTATCTGAAGGTACCCTTACAGACACACACATAGATAGATAGATAGATAGATAGATAGATAGATAGATAGATAGATATAGATAGATAGACAGACAGATAGTGATCTCAGATGTTTTCTTGAACACTTCAATCTACCCAGTCCTGTCTAACTCTTCCCATAAGCTTCACTCTAATTTTCTTTTGTCCTTGTGCTCCTGCACAGGATTCACTCCTCATGTGTAAGAGAAAACTAGCAGGTTCTTAGTCTTTTCCTTGTCTTTGCTAATATTTACAGAATAAAATTCTGTTGGATTGATGGAGTGCTTAATCAGGCTCAGATAGTCTGGCTTGGACAGTCACAGGTCAATTTTCAACTGAAAGAAAGAAATATATCTCGTCTTCTACAGAAGTGTTTAATAACTTAACTTGTGGTCTTATCCATAGTGAAAAGAAAAATAAAGGAAAGGAACATTGCCTTTTTCTCAAATTCTTTAATTAATCACCTCTAGATCTAACCAGCTACTGGTTCCCTTTCCTCTGTGCTCCAAAAAACCAGACTTTCTCAAGAATCACTTTTCTGCTTAACAAAAGCATAGTGCTTTCACCTCAATTTTCCTTTTGACTACTCCAGTAAAGACCTAAAATCCTGGGTAGGCTGACAACTGCAGGGGAGTCACTTTTGCAAATGCTTGTACACCTGATCCAAAGAGTGGTTTATCTTTACAGTTTAACTTAACTTGTTTTCCACCCTCCAGAACAACCTTTTTCATAACTGTAGGTACTCTTCAGGTAATAGTCATTCAAATAAACCATGTCAGCAAGCAAGCTTTGCTTTTGATTTCATATTTTATTGTAATTATATCATATTCATCTATTCTCATAGATTAATACTATGATGATGAGGGCTGCTTAAAGTTCTGCATTTCCATTTCTACAAAAATTTTCAACTTTCATTGTCAACTACAATACAGAGATTAAAATGTTCAAAACCACATAACATCAAGCTTCTAAAAATTAAAGTCTTTAGTACATTTATTTTAGCTACATGCACTGATCTTTTAAATGGTACATCTTACTAAGCTAGATCTCATCTTTGACCTTATGTATTTCTCTTTCTCAAAGTACCAAGAATAACACAAATAAATACTAATCATCACAATGTATAGTCTGGCTGGCTGCCACACGTAGAATTAAGAAGAAAAACTTTGCCTTGACATCATAGTTCCTTGACCCTAACTAATACCTTTAAATTTTAAAATAAATCAATCATGCCAAGTTTGCAGTCTCATTCTTTACACCTCATCACAGCTGTCTGGGTGTGCTTCCTGTACCAGTCTGTCTCCCCCAATGTGGTGAGCTACTGACTAGAGCAGACTCTCAGCTGATCAGATTTCCTTCTATGTATGCCAAAAATACTCTGAGCCTGCTGAATCCCTTTCTAGCTTAACTGATGTAACCCAGGCAGAATTAGAATTACTTCAAAATGAAATGTGTCTTATACCTTTTTAAACTACATGAAAACATGACACAGAGGGACTTGTAATCAGATTCAGGGGAAAGTGGTGAAGTCAAACTCATGATTCACCCATTTGAATTTCTCAATATGGGTAATAAATGAGGCATTTCTGGAGCAACTGAATAATTTGTGCATTTTCACAGTAGATCAGACTCATATAGCAGAAGCTGGTTTTGTAATTGTGACACATTGACGGAAATTCAGTGACTCAGTGTTCAGTGATTTTAATTTCCACGTTGATGGCATCCTGTTGGAATACAGGCAGGCGAATCTTATAAAATAAGCCATGTAGAAACATTTGCTACCTACAAGATTTTATTTTCTCACACTATCAGGGTTTCTTTAGCTATATTTCTTGTGCAAACCTGAGTCCCATAATAAACTACACAGGAGTTTTTATTATTTTTTAAAAGTCAGATTAACTTTGTACCCAAAGTCCCTTTGATCACTGATATATCTTTATGCGAGTAAAGCAGAGAATGAGAGAATTTAAAACTATCATTTTCTAAGAAGAAGAACACCATAACCTTTGAATTGGAATAATAAATATCAGTATTAATTTATATAGATTGTTACCCTAGGAAGGATAATGCAAATATGTTGATAATATAATAAAAGAGGTTAATTGCTTTGCTCCCTTCTGCACACAAAAACCAAAGGAGGATGTGACTGAGCAAATTACTTATACCTTAAGCTGGAAAAGAAGTTCCTTTATATGTTTAATGATTTAAAAAAAAAAAAAAAAAGTGTGACTTAAAAATAAAAAAGCCAAGAGATCACAAACTTTTTTTCCATGACCGGATATTTAGAAGGAGATTGTTGAGTAATAAAGTCAAAGTCACTAGAAGGATTTGCACTGACACGAGCCATAGAGATGATCCTGCATATTAAAGAGGAATGAAAACAGCAAGAGTTCCTAACATGGCTGACTGACACAATCTCTTTAGGTCTGTGCAGAGGTAAGTTCAAACATAATGCCTTTAGGAAGAGCACTCTGCACTGTGTGATCTGGTTCTCAGAATGGCATCAGGAAGCAGTTAACTCATTCTGAAGGGTAGGTGTTAATCTAGGAAATAGGGTAGGTACTAATCTTAGGAAATAAAAATGAGCAGTTGAAAGATAGCATAGTATACTCAGGTTTTTTTTCTTCTCTTATCTGTTTTTCATTTTCTGAAATCTTATGTTTTACCATAGCAATCACACTTCACGAGTTTCAAATCTGAGGTGCAGATAATTAGTTATTGCACATACTTTTCCTCAATTGCCTCAGACAGAGCTAGCTTGTGTGAGGGTGTTGCTCAGGCCCTCCTCTGGCAAACCAGGCTGCATAACAAGACGAGGTCAAATTGGAACTTACACATACAGTGCATGTTAATAATGCACCTGAAACTATTTGAGAGGGTGTTTGCCCAAAACATAGCAACTGAAGTGACTGAAATTCGCTAATCACATTAAGCAGTCATGGAAAAACTACAAAGAGACTTTTGCAGTAAGAGTCGGCCTGAAGAGAGGTCTGGGAGGAGCAGGAGGGTGCAGCGCAGAAGGGACGGTGCTGCAGGAGCAGATGCCGTCAGAGCTCAGTGTGACTCCGCACAAGCCCCCCGGTGTCCCGGCTCTGCCCTCCCGGCCCTCCCGGGCGCTGCTCCCGGCGCCGCCGAGCGGAGCCGGGCCGGGCCGTGCCGGGAGCTCTCCCGGCAGCTCCGGCCCTGCAGGGATCTCAGGGGCGGCAGCCTCCTCCTCCTGGGGCTGCTCCAGAGGAGCTGCAGGGATCGCACTCCTGGGGTTAGCAACAGAGGGCTGCTCACAGCTTGGGGATGTTTATCAGCGTTTTCTGAAGGGGTCGCAATGCGTGGTTTATGAGTTACATCACTGACACTGATGTCTGTGCAGCTCATTGATTGCCAGTTAATTACGTGTCATTAATAAATCAATAAACCACTTCGATCCTGATTCAGTTTAGCAACATGAAATTACAGTCTTTCCCCTGTGAAAGCTCATAATTTAGGGGCAAGACATGGATTCTCTAATGTTTTATAATGTTATATTTTAGGATGTTTTGTAGATATTTCTTCCAGAAGAACAGAGTCTTTTCAGCCAACAAAATTTTGCGAAGTTTATACCACTACAATTCAGAACATGCCTGCGGCTTTGAAAGTTCTAATTAATGTTACCTTCAATATTTTGGAAAGGGGCTCAACTCACTCTATAATGAGAGTATTAGAGTTAAAGCAACAGGTATGACAGTACAGAGATTTCTCTTGCTGGTTTTCTTTCATTCACTTTTGGCCAGATCCTTTGCCAATTTGTTCCCCTTTTTTTTCCTTTTACTGAGTCTATCCAATTTTAGAAACAGAAAGGGAAGTACGCTTTTAAGCAGATTGTGTTTGCCCTTTTCGGAATTTTTTCCTTCATTTCCATGAACTCTCCAGATTACATAGCTCTTGATCTTTTGCAGTCACTTGAACAGCAGGTGGAAAAACCAGCTAATCTTACAGGCTTATTTTAGCAACTGCGCACAGATAAATATGTTCTTTGGACATGATTATATTATATAATTAAAGCAGTGCTACATACTTTAATATAAAATACTGTCATAATATAAAATACTGTCATAAAAATCCCCACATGTATATACATACAGAGGGAGGGTTTTAGATAAAAATGCAACACGGAAAATATTTTATTGGGAGGACAAATTTTATGAATTGAGTCATACATATTTTCAAGATTTCTACAACAAAATTACTACCTCACTTGATACATAACAAACTATAGGATGAAATCTCATTTAGGAGAAGGCCCTGAATGAGACTACCACATATTTCTGCTGCATAGGAATCTTTTGATGTTTTTTGTATTAAAATATTTTAATCCTCCTTGAAGTTAAGCCTAGGAGTCTATTATAAAATAATTTTTTTCTGGGAAAGTAAGTAGCTCTGATTTCAGATACTTAATTTTGGGGTTTTTTTAAGCCATTTTACAAATAATTTGCTTTCAGTCCAATAGTTTTTTCTTTCATGAAGGAATGCAATGAATATTCTTTATATTCTGAGCCTATATAATTTCTGAATGGTGGAAAATGGACACATCATAAAAGGTTATTGAAAGCAATTTGAAAAAATAATTGCCTTGAACCAGACTGAAATATTCCTCAGAGAGAGTCATGTCCCTTGCCTTAGGGGTCATATAAATCTGAGAGGGATTTTTTTTTAAGCGTGTCTCAAGAACAGGACTGGAGGTTTTCTTCATATGTTTGTGTTTTGTGTAGGACCACACAGGTACATGCAAACACCAGCATGGTGACATCCAGAGCTGAAAGCCACATGGCTGTTTTGTTCCAGATAAACATACACTACCTCCTTTAATGAAGCCACATGTTTTCCATGAAAAAGCCAACTGGTATATCATTTGTCATGCAGATGGTACCAACATGAGGAATGATCTCTTGGTGTGTCAGATTCAACATGCACCTCTTCATGCATGTGTAGATTTACCCCTTGATTTAAAATAAGTAAATGAATTAATAGATAAATTTAAAAGTTAGTCTGATGCATCATTGTGCTGGGTTGTGGTTTTGGGACTTGGTTTGGATTTTTAGATTAAAAATTGGCTTTCTAGATTAAAAATAAAAATAAAAAAGGTGATTGTCAGTCCTCAGCCTGTCAAAGCATAGTGAAAGAAATCCTTATAGCTTGCAGGTTAAGTCTAATGCAAGGTTCATCTGAAGTAAATTGTGAACAAATAGAGATGTGCTTCAGCAATTCAAGAAACATCCCTTTCTACACTAGTACTGTATAATTAATGATATAAGGAGAAAATAGATTCTCTGCAACTAAACGACATTTAAAAATGTACTGAACAATGGGCATCAATGACCTACACTGATGAAACTGAACAGAACCAAAATTTCAGGCTGCAGCTCTGCCTGGGAAATCAAATACAAAATGTAATATCCAGAGTTTCTCAAGAAATCTTATGTCAATACTAGAGTACAAACATAGGGAATCTGAAATATTCTGTTTAATTCTAATGATTGACTAGGAATGTGAATGTGACAATAGACCCTGATGTTACAAAGTATCTTGCAATGAGCTGACTTTGCCTGAGCATTCCATTTTAGCCCCATGCCAAGGCACAACTTCTGTTATAGTCTGAAAGAATTATAGAGGAAGCAAAGAATCTGCTGACAGAAAAACTGACAAAAATAAAAAATACATTTAATGAATTATTTGCATGTTTTAAAATTCTTACAGGCTTAAAATCATAAATTTAATCTTCTTTTAGTGTATTTTCATGTCATTATGTTATTAAATACTCTCTCCACTACTACTACATCATGTTGTGGTTTTAAAAGATGAAGTCCTGGTTTGACAGTGTTTCAAGAACTGAATTTGCAGAAAAATGCTTGGCTAAAGAAAGAAAAAAGTGCTGCTATATGTCGAACATTAAACTATTTTTTGCTTTCTTTGTGCTGTATCACTGGTATGAGAGATACTGTTTCTTACTTCCCATCCACTTGAAATGGTACAGAATCTTGTTAGCCAGCACTCTTTCTTTTGAAGTAGGAGAGTTTTTTCATGGTTTGTTTTTTTTTTTTTTTTTTTTGTGGATACCATTAAAACACTGAAGTGTAAATAAGTGACTTCTGTCACAGAGAACATCTCGAAACTTTCTTCTGAGATATTTTTGTGGAAGTGATAAATCCCTTTGGTCCCCAGACTGTGAGAATATGTACCTTCAGAACCAGAATATATCAAACACCTCTGAAGGGCTGGGACTCATTTCAGAAATCTGGTGAGTGATTCTGGATTTCAAGCTGCTTTCCTTGAACTGAAAATCTTTTCTATTCATAAAATTGAAACCAAACTTTTACAAAGTCTGCAAAATTACTGGTTTTGAAAAAACACATTACTTTGAGAGATTTTTTTGACTCTTACAATAAATAATTATCAGAATTTGTTTTAAACACAGCCATTTTATTAGTACCACAGTACATATGAGAAATTTTTGAGTTCTGAGAAGACCTATTCTATAACGCCATTTCTAGCTAGCTGAATACTGTTGAAATGTTCTCTCTATGTATTTAACATTAAAAAACATACAGCTAGTTTAGGTTCTAGAAAAACAAACAATAGAAAAAAAATTAAAGTTGAAAAAAAAGGAGATATTATGTAGACACTAGTGTTCTTAAATACTTGAAATTAATTTATTCATTTGTTTGTTTGTTTTTTGTTAATAAGAAGATTATCTGAAAAATGAAGACAACTATAAGGAACAATTTGGTGACAGCTTTCAGGCCACTTGGTGCATGTATGCCCAGCAGATACTATCAGATGATACACCAGGAGCTAAAAGATGTTGTGCAGACTCATACCTCAAGTATATTATTGAAAGTGTTAAGTATCTCTAGGTTCAGCAGACCTATAGTAACTATGTGCTCTCTTTTTTTAACTATGTGCTCTCTTTTTTTTTTTTTTTTTTTTTGTATATCAAGCAGCCTATAGTTTCTCCTGCAAGAGCTCTTTTTTGTTGTTATGGAGAGATGCTTCTTGTCTCACACTGCAGTGTGTCTGTAATTGCATTCCAGTGGTATTGAGAGCATTGGGCACAAAGGTCTGTGCATATCTCTATTTATTTGTTTAGGTTTTTTTACCAAACTCATGTTTCTACCACTTTGTTAAAGGTCAGGTTTCAACACAAGGGCTCTTCTATCCTACTGTCCATCACAGTTAATAATAAAGCAGACAAACAAGTCAAAATGCCTGCAGTATAAATGTACAAACACTCTTGTCCATTCTCTTGTCTGAAACACACACATTCTTGTGGTCCTTTGCTGCATTCTTTCATTGTACATGTTCTATTAAATCAACCTCATGGCCAGAAACCCAGTAGAAATCCAAAGGTTTCAGTTAATCAGTCAGTTACTCTACATAATTTTAATGTCTCCATTTTAAAATATATTTTTCAAGTAATCTTTACATTAATATTTTCAATAATTTAGGCTGAAAAATTCCTTTAAAATAAATTATTTTAGCCTGAGTGATTTTTCTGTACTAAATATACTTACCATCCTAAATTTTACTCAGCCTAGAATGAAAGAATAATCAAATTGCTGACATTTCATTTTCTAGGTTATTTTACCATGTTCCCTGTTGTAGTTGTTCAAATATTGCTGTAAAGGTTATGCACAGCCATGTTAATAGCCTTGTTATAGCCATGTTCTGGCTTACTTACTGTGTCAAACAAGAAAAATTCATATACTACCTACGCTGATGTGGTGACTATGTCAGTGGACACGGAAAGGGCTACAGACATCATTTATCTGGACTTCTGTGAAACCTTTGATTCAATTCCCCACATATAAACTGGGGGGAGATGGATTTGATGGGTAGACTGCTGGAAAAGGAATTGGTTGGTCCAGAGGGTAGTGGTCCATGGCTAAGGGTCCCAATGGGCAACAGTGACAAGTGGTGTCCCTCAGGGGCCTATACTGGGACCAGTTACTGAATATCAGACATCAGGATCAAGTGTACACTCAGCAAACTTCCAGATGACACCAAACTGAGTGGTATTGTTGACACACCTGAGGGACAGGATGCCAGAGGGACCTGGAAAATTTCGGCAAGTAGGTCCATGGGAATTTCATGAGGTTTAAGAAGGCCGAGTGCAAGGCGCTGCAACTGGGTCAGGGCAAATCTCAGTACCAGCACCATCTGGGGGATCAACGTGGGGGGATAGAATGTGAGAAAATAAAGGTAGTGCAGAAGGTAATCTCACCCTTGAAGAGTTGCAGCCATGCTAATTACCAAAGATTAGGAGCAGGCCTGCCCTTAACAGGCCACAGCTGTGTCTAATAAGGATGAGCACTATAAAAGAGTGGGTTAGGTAGGTATGGAGAGAGCTGGAGTTTGTCAGCTGTGCTGTGAAGAAGGAGTCAATGTTGTGAGGAGCTGACCATGAGAAATCACTGAGAAGGTATGGAACTTTTGCAATAAGATGACAACAGATGGAGAGCAGCCCTGCCAAGAAGGACTTGGGGCTTCTGGTGGGTGAGAGGCTGAAAATGACCCAGCCATGTATCAGTTTCTCTGGGTCTGGGCTCAAGGTAGTTGAGATGGTAGTTCATGTTCAGACTCAGGTGTTTATTATTTATTATCAGTAAAATAGTCTCACAACCATGAGTTTGGTACCTTTCCATTAGAAGGCACAAAATGGCTAACAATCTCTTGTTACAAGATCTTTTAGGACTAAACTATCCAATTAAAAACTGATACCTAGATTATTTCCCTTTTAGCCCAATGACTGATCCCAAAGAGCCCACTATGCAGACCTTTTGGTCCAATTACAAAATGCTACCCAAACCCACGAAGAAGAAGCATGAAGAAGAAACCCAGGATGACACCCTGTGCCCTCCATCTTGCTTCTATCTGCAACATACTAAAAATCCTAAAACTTAAATTGCTCACCTAGTGATACACCTGCACTACTCTCTATAATCTATTTCACACTTTGGTGGATTCTGGTCTATCTTGAAATCTAGGAAACTTTCTGCATGAATGAGGGTTAAAGTCAGTGCTTTTCTGGTACCAGGGTGCCCCAGA
Organism: Fringilla coelebs; assembly: GCF_963513975.1. Classification (NCBI taxonomy): domain Eukaryota; kingdom Metazoa; phylum Chordata; class Aves; order Passeriformes; family Fringillidae; genus Fringilla; species Fringilla coelebs. The sequence continues at coordinate 40,817,814 of NC_140031.1, forward strand.
GCAGACAGAGAAATATTTTCAGTGCCCTGGGTTTCCACAGCCATGGGCACTGCCAGCCCAGAAAGCCAAACGTGTCCTGGGCTGCATCCAGAGCAGCGTGGGCAGCAGGGCCAGGGAGGGGATTCTGCCCCTCTGCTCTGCTCTGGTCAGAGCCCACCTGGAACCTGCATCCAGCACAGGGAGGACTTGGACTGTGGGAGTGAGTCCAGAGGAGGCCACCAAGATGATAAGAGGAATGCAGCACATCTCTTATGAGGAAAGTCTGAGAGAATTGGGATTAGTCACCCTTTAAGGGAAGATTTTGGGGTAACCTAATTGTGGCCTTCCAGTACCTGAAGAGAGACTACAAGAAAGATGCAGAGACACTTCTTACAAGAGCATGTAGTGACAGGACAAGGGAGAATGGATTCAAAGAGAAAAAGAGTAGGTTTAGATTAGATATTAGGAAGCAATTCTTTACTGTGAGAGTTATGAAGCTGTGGAAGTGTTTACCTGGAAAACCTGTGGATGCTCTGTCCCTGGAAATGTTCCGGGTCAGGCTTGGAGGCTCTGAGAAACATGCTCTAGTGAAAGATGTCCCTGTCCATGACAGTGGGATTGGATTTAGATAATCTTCAAAGTCCTTTGAAACTCAAACCATACCATGATTCTATAATTCTCCCTATCTACTCCCTAGCCCAACCCCTGGAAAAAAGTTCTCTTTGTCGAAAGATGTATTAAGCATTCCTGTCTTCTGAAAGGTCAGAATACAGTTTCTGGTGACAGAGAAACAAATGTGCAGTCTTGGATTTTTGTTTTTGCAAACACACAGGAGTTTTTCTGAGTCATACAGTATTACATACTGAAGAATTTGCTTCAAAGTTTTGAGAATTTTGTCAACTTGTCTAAAAGATAATATAAGAAAAAGCACAAAAATCAGCTCCTTTTCTTGTTGAAACTATTCTAAGAAATACCAAGTCTCTGCATATTTTTTTTGAATGTGCCTAGATAGTTAGAGACTACTGTGCCATCTCAACTTTAAGTAACTAGAGAAGCATATATCTACCATGTTAGATCATACTCAAGGAAAGAGGCAATTCTTGTGCAAAACCAAGGTATATCGCCCATTTTAGACAGAAAAACTAACTTTGTTGGAGGGGCTGACATTCAGAAGTGCTAAGTAACTTACAGCGTGGACATCCAGTGTTGACCACCGGATGAGGAGGCTGGGGAGACTAAATGTTATATGAGTATCTTGTGAACATCTACTGAATTTCAAAATCAGGGAGAACTAATAAAAAAAAAAAAAAATTTAAAAAGCCACATTTTCAATATATTTGAAAAAAAAATTCAAGTCTTTCCTATAATATTTCAGCGTTTCCCTTTTAATCAGGAAAAGTATTTTTACAAATCCTTTTAAAATGAAAAGAAATCAAACTACTAACTCTGGAGAACCATGAATAATCTAATTGAGTTCTATAACTGCCTAACCCAAAAAAAGACCAATATTCTGGGGGTCTAGGAAGAAGGAAATTGTTTCCTTAAACATATTTTATCCTCCACACCGCTGTAGTAAATCTGTCCCTTGCCTACTAATGATCCACAGTTTTGTTTTTTTTTAATAATAAACCAGTTTGGACTATTCCAAACCATGGAGACAAGAAGCACAGACTTTTTTAAACATTGCAGAGATAAGCCCAAGACCTTTTGCTATTCATTTTCTCTCCTTCTCCTACTCCAAGTTTTGCAGAGAACTAAATATTACTCATTGACTGACTTGGCCTATGGAACAATGACCCTCTTAGGTTCTTAAGTTGTAACAGGCTTCTCAGTATGAGGGGAAAAAAAATGTCACACTTGCAACATTACTGAGGACTGAATGTATATAATTAGGTAATTTACAGATATTATATCTGGTATACAGATTTTACTTCATGACAGCCAAACTTAGATCCAGTTGAACTCCTAACAGTGTCCAGAAAACAAGACTAAATACCTGATTTTCCTTTCTCGAGTACCTCAGAAATGTTGGTTTCTATGAAAATTATAAATTTTGTAAGACTGCATAAAACAGAACAATGCTGATTTTGCTGCCCAGGAGGCAATATTATTCTTTAATCTAGGCTCTTCCTTTAAGATACAGTTTGTTTTCCCTGGAGAAAAGATGACAGGATAATAGTCTGCATAAGTAGCAATACCTATTTGCACTCCAAACAAACTCTAAAAGGCCACTAGACAGCTTGTCTCCAATAATAACGAGACTTTTGTTAAGTATCAGCTATTCACTTCCAAAGTAGGTCTGATCCACGAATTAAGCCTATGGGTCTTAAAACAGCAAGTCATTATGTGACAAGTAGGAAAAACTTACTTTAGAAGATAGTATTGCTATTTCAGGGTGAAAGCATTCACTGTAATCAGTTCATGACTTTTTCAGTTTGTCAGAATAAAAGGTTTTTCAGCTAGCACTTGGACTTATTCATACAATTGAAGAAAAAAAAAATCTTGAAAGCTTAGTCGGTTCTCTCCTATAGATTGTTTCAAGATTTCCAGGAAAATTGAAGTAGTCCTAGCTTTCCCTCTTGACTTTGCCGTTCCATATTTGTCTTCTCTTTGGGGAAGAAATAAGTAAGCCAATGGTCTAAAAATATTACTTTGAAATATGAAAAAAGGCAGTACAATGTTTGTCAGCAGAGACCAACTTTTATGTGGGTGCCTCAACCCACTAATTCTTAACAACTCAGGAACATCCTAACTTCCCCCTGTGGTTGTTGGCAATTTAGGTTCTGACTGACTTTCCACAGCTCTAGGATAGCAATAAAATTTTGTTTTTATGTATCTGTGTATTTCAAAAATTGTTTTGTTCATATGGTAGTCCATACACTGTAATTAACAAATGAAACTGAAAGAAAGGAAACCTGGACCCCTTGATAGTATATGATTTTATGGTTTCATGTATTAGTGTGTTTTATTTATTTGTCTTGATTCCTTTTCATCAAAACCTTGTTAACCCAAACAGTCTCAACAGGATTTGACTCAGTATACCTGAGAAAAAAAATAATTTGGTTTTGGTTTTATTACTTAGAACTTCTGTATTTCTGGTGGTTTTTTGAGATACCCTTGAACTCCCTAAGGTCTTCTTAAAAATAAACCATTGCATTTTAAGTATATACTAAAAGCCAAAATGTTAAAGAAGGGAAAATTAAAGTTTTCTTTTTTTTTAGACGAGAGTAATTGCTGTTGAAGTCAGCAACTTACTGATCTTTGAATGAAACAGAAGATTGCTGCAATATCACTAACACTGTGGCTGTGCTGCTTCAAAGGTCATTCCATTTCCTGTCAGCTACACCAGCACTTCAGCAAAAGAGCACAAGAAAACAATAGCAAAGGTCTAATGACCCAAAAGGAATTTAATTTTGAAGTTTGCTACAGCTGAGCTCATTGTCAGAGATAGCAGAATCAATTAAATGGGAAAAGACCTCTGAGATCATCAGGTCTAACCTTTGACCTGACACCACCTTGGCAACTAGACCATGGTACTAAATGCCACATCCAGTCTTTCCTTAAACACCTTCACAGACAGCAGCTAAACCACCTCCTTGGGCAGCTCATTCCAATGCCCAGTCACTCTTTCTATGAAAAAATATTCCTGAAGTCCAATCTGAACCTTCCTGGCCCAGTTTTAGACTGTATCCTTTTTTAGACTGTCACTGATTTTAGGGAGTGGTAAAGTCTCCCCTGAGCCTTCTTTTCTCCAGGCCATACACCCCCAGCTTCCTCAGCTGCTCCTCATGAGACTTACCCTCCAGACCCTTTTCCAGTTCCATTGCTCTTCTCTGGACACACTCCAGCAGCTCAATGTCCTTCCTGAATTAAGGGGCGCAGAACTGGAGGCAGCACTCAAGGTGTGGCCTCACCAGTGCCCAGTACCAGGGGGACAATCGCTGCCCTGGTCCTGCGAGCCCACCTTGCTGATGCAGGCTGGGATGCCATTGGCCTTCCTGGCCACCTGGGCACAGCTGGCTTTAGACCTGGGTTCTGGTCAGCTGCTGTTGACCAGAACCCCCTGGTGTTTTTCCCCAAAGCCACTTTCCTGACACTCTGCTCCCAGCCTGTAGAGCTGCCTGGGGTTGTTGTGATCTAGGGGCAGGGCCTGACGCTGGCTTTGTTGAACCTCGTCTAATTGGTCTCAGCCCATCAATCCAGCCTGTCTAGATCCCTCTGCAGAGCCTTCCTATCCTCCAGCACATCAACTCTCCTGCCCAATGTGGGGTCAGCTGCAGACTGACTGAGGGGACACTTCAAACCCATAAAATTCAAACTGAACAAATAAAATACCCATCTTGGTTATACTGTTGCTCAGCCCGGTTAGCGATACGGTTATGTATAACAACATTCTTATGATTCCATTTTTATTGTCGCATATAATGCAAAAGAGATTAATATTATAAAGGATATCGCATTAACTGATGTCACAGTAAATGCAAATGTCCTTGGGCAGCTGCCAGTACCAGAAAACATCATTCAGGGCAAAAGACTATTAACTGCACACAAGGTGAAGGGTTTATGCTTTCAATGTATTTCAAAATCAATTACAGTGAGCTAATTATATACGGTGCTTTGAGGTTTGCTCTTGAAAAATGCAAATTCCTCTTAGGATCTAGTAAGTAACAAATAGTACAATACCTACTTTATATACATAGTGTAGAAGCATTAGCAAGACAGACTGCAATAAAATCAGGGATCTTGAATTTTATTAGCTATTTTAATGTAAGCAAAATATCGAGTTCCACTAATGTAGTAACACTTTATTGTTGTTATCATTAATAATGACAGGGATGGCATTAACATGATGACATCTTTACCCAGTGAGGTTGTATTTTCACTACTGTCACTACAATAAATAAATCATTTTCTAAAGCCAAAAAGTTATCTTGAACATAAAATTTTCTGCCAATTCTTACCTCTTGGTAAGTACATATACATGTGAAGTACAAGTTTTAAAAGATATATTTTGATCATAGATGTATTTATGTTTGTATTCTGTGCTTCTTTTTTATTCATAATCTAAAGAATGATATCCATCAGGTAGCTGAGAATTTGAAAGTACAATTTTGGGAGCAATTAAACACCTAGAAGCCAGATAATCCTCAAAGTTTTTCAGCTATTTAATTTGAGCAATGTCTTTCTTTTCAACATTGAAATCTCCACAGCATATTTATCCAATCCACAAGACTGCCTAAAAACATGTCTCACAGGTGAGGAAAGTTCTGAATTTATTTCACAGTGAAGAATCATCCTTATTGATAAATGAGCTGTGATGCTCAAATCTGTATTTGCTGCACCCTTGGAATGTCAGGGACAAATCCCTTACCATCCAGACTTGTCTCACTTCAGAAACAGGATAGTGAAAGGGTAGCAATGGAAAGTGTTGATGATGCTCAGTTTCCAAGAGTGAAAAGCACAGCATTTAAAGGCAATGTAAAATCAGTTGCAAAACAGTGACAGGGTACAAAAACATAAATCTTATCTTTCACTGAAAGCCAGGTCCCTCTTTCACAAAAAGTCCCCCTTCTGCACTTTGAGCACAGTTGCATCTTTTCAGCAAGTGATGTGGACAGCTGGCCTAAGGCACTCTCTCTAGAGAGGCTTTACATCCCATATCTGGAATATAACTGATTTCCTGAGCTATGTGAGGCAAGCCTATCACATAACAGAAAAGAACTTATGCCCTTTTTTCTGACCTGTGGGTTTTTGAAAGCAAGTTTGAACGTGGAAAGGATTTCAGGTTCTTGATGTGGATTAGACAAAGATCTATAATACTCCCTTGGTCCACACTTTTCCTCTTGGCTCTCTCCAGTCAGAAAAATGCCAACAGCACTGGATTTGCTTAGCACATTATTTTAAAATCTGTTAGACTGTGGCTAATATACTTGGCATTATTCTACAGAGAGTTTTAGCACTTCACTCCAGACCTTCACAAAGGGAACAAGATAATTCAAAGTTCAGCTCTTCTACATCTGCTGTTTCTGCAACTTACTATGCAAATTGCTTAAGATTACATAGTAAATATGAGGCTGAATTTGATATTTAAACTCTAATTCTCAAACCAGTCCTTTAAACATAAGCCAGTTCTACCCACGTAAAGATACAGACTGAAAAATATAAAGATGGAACTAATCTAAATCAGTCAGTATTTGCTTTGAGCACAGGCAGAAAACAATTATATTTTCCATGTAGCCATCACTCACATACCTAGAAATAACATCATACAGAATAAAAGTCTTAAAACACTGCAATGATTCTTTTTAATGATAAGTAAATAAAAATATCTCTAGTTTCATAAACTGATACTAGGGGCCAGGATTCAGCATGTAGAGCCCCCAGATGTCAGCTGAGCTGTATAGGCACAAGAGAAAAAACAATAATTACAAGTACTGGCTGGTGAGATAGAGCAATGCTTCCTGCACTGTAGCCCAAGGAGCACAATCAACAATCTGTAAAGCCAATTCTGCCATACCAAGGAGGCATCTGTCAATCTCCTATCAGAGATCCATTACACAGCAACAGTCAGGGGCACAATTCTGTTGTGCAACCCAGAGCATTTCTTCAATTAGCTAAACAACATAAGTCAGGCACAAGCACTGTATTAAAACCTGCATGGCTGCATCCTTACTGTTGAGCTTGCTTCAGTGCTCATTCTGGCAGATGCAGAGCTCAACAACTAAAGTGAGAGTCAGAGGGGAGGTTCAGGAGGATAAAAGTCTTTTTGGTTGCCCAGTATTTGCTATCAGACCAGCTGGAAGAGCACACCTCGCACCTCTAAGCCACAAAACACACTAGCTGAAGCACCTCACTGCTCCTTCGTCTTCACAGCCAGGTCAAAATGCCAAATACAGGGTATCAGTTCAAGAGGGCGCATCAGTTTTGTACAGCAAGTGGGCAAGGAAGCAGGCAGTACACAAAGAAACACCTCCTCCAAGCCCGGGAGGCTGCAGGGAAGCCCCTTGCACTCCAGGACTGCTGAGTTTATCAGTGAGTGGAAGGACTGCCACTAAGTTTCCAGGTAAGCAGGAACTGAAGGGAGTAAAAGTTTACCTGCCCTCAGTCATCCCACAAATTTTCTGACCCACAGGTCAGCCCAACACCCATACAGGCGCACCGGTGTGTTTTGCAGCTCCCTACCTCAACAGTGTCTCTGGCAGGAAGAATGGAAACCATATCTTCCTCTGCCTGTGGCAGCAAATTTTAACTTCACTACTCATTTTCTGATGCGAGCTGAGATCAAGTGTTTGTAAAACATTCTACTGCTGTACTTCACCATTTAAATCACAGAGAAACCAAAAGAAAATTTGCTGAATGAGACAGCAACCTGAAAGCAGTTGGAGATTCTCTGCCATTTTGAGGGTACGAAACAAGTTCCCATTTCTCAATACATCACTAATTTTCCAATATGTGGATCTACAGTTACTTAATGGCAAAGTGGTGTCTTTTCTTTAAAGGGAATTAACCTCAGAAATGTTACAAAACAGGAATGTGAATCTAATAGCCCCCTTGACTCTAAATTTAGGCCTGAACTTGGAAACCTACATATAAAATTCACTTTTATGCCCATTTACCTGAGTGTTGTTTTTCCTTTAAAACAAGTGATAAACCTGAGTTCATGTATGTTTCTGTCCAGATTGTATATATCTATATAAATACCTGCATAGAGAGTCACCAAATTTTGGGAGGCAGGAAGGGATGCACATGGGCATTTGTGCATGCATGAAAGGCCCATGTTTGGGGCACAGGGTTAGGAGCGAGGGATTGGCTGCAGAAGGATCCATGTCCATTCTGACAGAGAACATCAGAGATCTGATTCGAGTTGGTTATTTCTTCAATTTTTCTCCTTGCCATTCAGTAAAACTTTTGCACTTGTTCTCACGACTATCTCTGATCTTTGGATTTCACTGGTTATCTTGTTGCTTGATAAAAAGATATGACAGCCCAACCTTCACAGGTTTCTTGGTCGCTCTTGAAGTTCCATCCTGCAGATAGGATTTCTGGAAGAGTGTTCTTTGAAAAGATATCCAAAGAAGTTCAGTCTGCTAGGGAACATTATTTAGGATGAAAGCAGTCTTGAATATATTTCTCTGTGCTGCAGTACTCCTCACTAGATAAGTGGCCAAAGCAAAGAACCATCTTTGCTGCTGTTTGAAATTTACAGAGCAAGCAAGTAGATAGATAAAGGCAATCTCAAGGTTTCAGGGAAAGGACAAAATGCTTTTAAAAAACATTTTTTTTGAGGAAAAGCATTTAAAAGTTTTTTATTATTCTAGGTGCATAGTTGTTCAGTGGTTAAATCTGTTTTTAAATTCTTAGTTTTGTGTTATTGTTCTACCTGGATCAGAGATTAATAACTATCAGGATCTTGCTCTTATATCACTTAGGACTCCACATACATATACAGAGATAAAACGTTCACTTTTTAAAATGATGCTTTCTTCTTAGCATTAAGATATCAGAGTCTCTCCTCTGTATGTATTCTACCCATTAATTAACATAGCTAGAGATGACTTGTCAAGGTGGTACAAGCTTTCTATCTCATTACTTAGCAGCCCCATTCTTTAAAGAATAATAACAATTTCCTATTTACTATACACTTTACAACTATTGAACATGGCTTTCAAAAAGACATTTTAAAAGAGCCTTTTTTTTTAGCTTATGGCTTGTAAACAAATGATCAAAAATTCTGAAACTGCTTAAGACATTGAAGTAAGAAAAAACAAATATTGTCAGATCTGATCTGAAATATAGTAACTTAACATGTAAGGAGCAAATCATGTGGAATTTTTTGATATCCGTGTGGAATTATGTTCCTGCCAAGATCAAGATAAATTTTATTTGTTCTTTTTTTGCAAAGCAACCACCCTCCTTATTAGCTCCTAATATTTTATTCCCTGCAGTCCACCTTTAAAAGTACTATGTAAACAGTCCTTTTGTTGTTGTTTTTGTTGTTGGGTTTGGGGTTTTTTTGTTCCCACTAAGTCAAATCTAAACTCATTCTCTTTTGTTGACATACAATATTTGAGTAGAGAAAACGTGCAAATTATATGCAACAAAGTGTAAATTATATCCAATATCTGACTGATACATCTAGCTCCACAGGCTTTCTTGCAGGTGCAAATGGCAGTGAAGCAGAAAGGAGGTCAGTGGTTAGTTAGTGGCTGAAAGCCTGGATGGAGATAAGTGAGTCTCTCACGGGTTCGTATGGGGACCCATCCTGTGTAATGTCCTGATTGATGAGCTAGACAGCAGAACTGAGTGCACTCTCAGGAAGCTTGCAGAAGACACCAAGCTGAGTGGCATCATTGTCATGTCTCAGGCGTCAGATGTCATTCAGAGGGACCTGGAAAAGCTTGGGACTTAGGTCCATGGGGATCTCATGAGATTTTACAAGAGCAAGTTCAAGGTGCTTCACCTGGCCTATGGCAACCTTTGGTGACAGCAGAGGCTGGGGGATGAAGAGATCAAGGCAACCCTAGAGAGAAGGACTTGGGGGGATGAGGCTGGACATGATTCTCAATGTGCACTCTGAGCCCAGAAAGCCAAATGTGTCCTAGGCTGCATCAAAAGCAGCGTCACAAGAGACATGATTCTCCTCCGCTGTTCCACTCTGGGGAGATCCCAGCTGGAGTGTTGCATCCAGCTCTGGTGCTTTCAAATAAGGAAGGACATGAACCTCTTGGAGTGAGTCCAGAGGAGGCCATGTCGAGGATTTGAGGAGGAGACTGGAGAAGAGAATTCTCTGGGGAGGTCTTACAGCAGCCTTCCTAAAGGAAGACTATAAGAAAAATGGGGACAAACACTGCAGTAGCACTGCAGTAGTGTCTGTCTGCAAAAATGCAGACAAACACGGTCTGTAGCAATACAACAAAGTTTAAAAGTGTTAGATCAGTGGATTCAGCCTAAGAAGAAATTTTTTATTATGTATGTTGTGAAACACTGGAACAGGCTGCCCAGAGAGGTTGTAGATTCCTATCCTTGGAAACATTCAAGGTTAAATTGGACAGGGCTCTGAGCAACTTAGTCTGGTTGAAAACTTCCCTGCTCATTGTAAGGGAGGTTGGACCACATGACCTTTAAAGGTCTCTTCCAACCCAAACTATTCTAGCATTCTAGCATTCTATTATTCCATGACAGTGCCTGAAAAAATCAGTTTCCAGTATTAACTGTATTCTCCTGTATTTTCTTTGCATCTGGAAATGACCACCACTTTCTATTCAGAAATATATTTAAGCATTCACTTTGGGCATAACTCATGCAAGTGATCCTCACATCACAACATCTCTCTGAAACTGGCTAATTTCTACACTTAAAGTTATGGTATATGTTACCCTGCCTGACATAACATGATTTTTTTTTTTTTTTTTTTTGGTCACAAGAGCAAGAAAGTGCTTGGCAAAAATTCTGATTACAAATGTCACCTTTAACCTATTTTACTCTCCAAATAAGAATTTAAACAAAAAGCATTTCCCTTAACCTTTCTGGAAAGATTTTGCTTCTATAGATGAAATTTTAACAGGATCCTTGTTGTCTGAAAAAGCACAGCATTAGAATAAAACAAATTATGCAAATCTAGCTCTCTCTAATTGTGACCTCAATTTTGCTCTAAAACTGCACATCTGTATAACAATTGTCAAAGAAAGCCAAAGAAACTAACTTATAAAAAACTACTTTTACATCTTTTGACCAGAAAGATGTATTAGGTAAAATTGGCAAGGTCACATTTCAATTATCTTCTACTCTAATCCCTGATTAGGACTCTGGAATCAACATTCTGTCTCTGAAACAACTCTTGGCACTGTAACTAGGAAGTTCTTCCGGTGCTCTTCCTTGCAGCTTGCATAATCCACTTCTCACAACTGAATGTCAAGCCTCTGAAACACCCTCATCCATCAATGTCTTCGCTTTCTAGATTTCAAAAGCTCCTGAAGTTAAGGAAAATATTCTCTGCAGGTACCGGGAGTAGTTCACCAACTCTACAGGAGCAAGAATGTAAACAGCAATGAGTTTATCTGCTGGAAAGAAGTCTACAAGAGTGATGTTTCATTCTTTTAAACTTTCCTGATGTCTTACATGTGTGGATTTCTACACTTTTTTTTCAGTAAAATCTTTCCTAGAGATCACTTCACATGCAAAGATGTAAAAAATGAAAAAAAAGTTAAAACTTCACATGTAAAGAGTAGAAAAAACTTGAATGCAATATAGGTTTTGAGTTGGAGCATAATAATTTGAAGTCAGTGATCCTTTGCCTGTAGCACCTCTGAATTGGAAATCACTGGCTACAGACATCCCTTTAACAGAACAGAGGCTCTTTTCAGAGCCAATTTGCAGTTCCATGGAAGTCATTGAGTCATTCAGCATTGTTCAGATCATTGGTGAGCATGTTTCAGGTCTTCCATAAACTATTGGTTACTTATTTGGCCATATATATATATATATATACATACACAACGCATACACACACACATATGCATTTTAATACCTATCCAACTTAAATTGCCACATCTTCAGGATATATTTTCATTATTGACAGTGATTTCCTTAGTAATGCTTCATCATTGAATGATACAAAGAGAGATTTATAATAGCTTTGGGGTTTTGGAGTCTTTTTTAAGTTTTTTCTTTTATTGTTTGATTGTAAGGTTAATTGAATGTAAACTTTACAAGTATCCTGAAACATCTTCTCTATGGGTGCTAGTTCTTCTGGGGAAATTTTAAGAACCCTGGACCTGTATTCATAAACATGACATGAATACTTACAGAAGCCTTGGCTGCATTGACCAAGAGGTATAAAGAGGACATGCAGAAAAATTATGGCCTTGCATTTATGGAGAGCACTTTGTTCAGGTTAGATGAGATGCTGTAAGAGCCTGCCCTGAAGTTAATTTGTGAAGGGACCAAAGGCACATAGCTTATTTTAAAGACCAGCTCTTCAAAACAAAAGGAGCGCAGTAGGGTTCCTTTTTGATGACCTGTATTTCCTATGATTTTTACAGTTCATCTTTTTTTTAAGGAAGTAGTGGTTTCATCACTCTAAAACAGTTCTAAAGTACTATTTGCCATGATTACATTGTGAGAATTAAAAGGCAATGTTAGTACAGACTTTGTAGTTGCATTAAGATTCTGTTGTTATTTATTAGAACCCAAATTTATGTTTATCTTTTCCCAACTGACACATAGGTGTGCTATGTGCCAGTTCCAGAAATTTCAGAGATGGGATTCTTGATAAATTCAAAACAACCCCAGCGTGCAACATAGACAGTGTAAACAACAGTTTATGTGGTCCCCCTCAATTCTGATGAGGGGGACCATCCCATTTACCTCTGCAAAAATGTTAATAATCTAAGAATCAGTGGAACTGAAATGGGGAACTTTTCTTATCATGAAGTACACCAACACCATTTCTAACCAAACACTCCAACTTGCCAAAGCTTGTATGGAGGACATAATGCTAGACAAAGACCAAAGAGAGAAACTAAAATTAAATAATGTCTGCAGAATACTGTAAAGGGGACAAAAATTCTTTATGGTGTAAGAAACATTCATCCTGCACTTTTCTTAGTGAATCTGTATACTAACATACTTAGTATACTAAGTATACTATAATACTAATCAGATTTATAATCCCACTTTTTGCACAAAATGGTGGGCAAGAAACCTAGACATAGGGGCATGTTTATTTAAAAAAAAAAAACAAACAAACCAAACTAAGCCAAAAGAATAATACCAAAACCCAAAAAACAGAAACCCTTCTGCAAATAATTATTTTTAGAAAAATCTGGCCATAACAGTTCTACTTTCAGTGTTTATGCCATCTATCTGCCCCTTGTCTTCTTTTCCCATTCAGAGACTTGCTCTTATTGATGATTTGCTGTATTATTCTTTATTGTCTAAAAATCAAAATAGTTCAAGCTCTGAAGTTTAAAGCTGCATGAAATATGACTGCTTCAAACCCCTGAGGTTATAATATCATGAGAGATTCATCTGAAAACAAAGACCAGCAAATTTGAGAACTTGCCCCAGGATAGAGTAACATTTGCTACCAATTAGCAGACCTTGTTTGAAATTTTTGCATAATTTTGCCTAGAAGCCAAACTGTGGGCTCCTATAAGGTGATGTAAGAGGACTGTTTTTCCCTTCTAGGGCAATTCACTATCCTGCTATAAAAGCTTAGAGTTATCTTCAACAAAACAGCTAATTCTCCTGCTGCCTCCCAAAAAGATGTGGAGGGGCAGCAACTCCCCTGGTTTGTCTTTTGTTTGGGTGCTTCCCCACGTCTATGTAGAGAGACTATGCCATTTCCTGTACAGTCTTACTTTTTGTTGCCATCTGGCCACTTACTGTGATTTTATTAAATCAGATAGATGTAAAAGCATGCAGAAAAACAAAGACGAAGTTAGAATCCTCCTGGCATAAATAGCAGTATTGGTGTAATTACTTGCTTCCCTACAAAGAATGAAACTGGATAAGCACTAGGTCATATTTCCAGACCCAAAAGCCCATTATGTTGGCATGGGTGTACCACTATGATCTTAGGTGATATTATGGCTGAGTCAAAGCAGAAAAATCTTTATCTGTGTCTGCCAAATCAAGTGTTTACAAAAAGGTAGCACACACTTCAGAGAAAAGGAAACTGGAAGAATCAGGAAAAGAATCATAGATTTGTTTAGGTTGGAGAGGACCTTTAAGTTCAAGCCAATTATTAACGCAGCTCTACCAAGCCCCCCATTAAACCATGTCCCTAGATGCTACATCTACACATCTTTTAAATTCCTCTAGGGGTGGTGACGTCCCTGGGCAGCTTGTTCTGGTGCTTAGATACATTCAGATGTTTTACATAAAAATAGTAACTTTATCCATCCCTTTTTTTTTCCTTACTTATAGCACAATGTAGCAAATGCAAATGAGACGACATATGGAAACGGCATATAAAGACAGAAAAAGTAAGTATTATATCACGTAGATCCTTTTTAAAGCAAACCCTTTAGCGTCTCATGCAAAGCAATTTGTATAGATTCTCAGTTCTCAAGTGTTGTAGAACCAATAACAACTACTCTTTCCTAATTTGCTCTGCCCTTTCCACCATTATAGCTTTTTTTTTCTTATTAGGAATTAAATAAAGAAAGAAAAAAGCCTTGTTAAACTCTGAGAACCACTAGGCATCTTCTTCATATTTCCTGCCATAATATTCTGAAGTTTGTCAGGCTGAGCCAGGATTAGCTGCTCACTGATACACTTCAGTGCTTTTTTGACGTGAGACATTACAACAATTTCTTCAAACTGTTAAGATGGATTGTGCTAGCCCTTAGTAAGATGCCATTATGTTTGGCCATGTCATTATTCTATTCATTATACTAAGTTACCACAAATGGAACTGCAAACAAAAATATAGTGGGTTTTTTTCCCTTTAGCTTTCTGTCCTTCCCATACATTCATATACCAAAATATCTGCTTTACAGAAGACAGCAGGTTTGATTTTATCCAGATCCCATTTCACCTGAAGCGTTGCTATGACTGTAGCAGTTTTTATTCTCATCCTCCCCTGCCAAAATGCCAGTGACAAGATTTGCTGCTGCCTGAGGTCTGTGCCTCAACTAGAGCTCTTTATCCATGGAAATTAAGCTAGCAGTAAGGAGAACATATTTAAACCAATCTGGTGAACACCAGAGGTTAGTGGGGGTTGTGATGTATTACCAGACAGTGGTCTGAGCAGGGTGTGGGAGAAGTGGAGGTATTCCTAACGCAATGCTCTCGATGGCTGCACCCTGCCCAGCCATACAATCTAGCCAGGACTGCTGCCTGGGAGGTGGCACTCTACCAGAAGTGATAGATAGATCAGGTTTTACGAAAACAGTGACTCAGATCACAGTACCCTGTGATTCCCTCTAAAGTCATCTACAGGCTTGCAGGCACAACTAATTCCACCACAACTGGGTGCTGATAGAGTTTACCAAGAGGGAGGTCAGAGGGGAGAGAGTTAATTGTTTTCAGCACAACCATGCTTCTTCAAGAGCTAGTCATACTTACCACTTCCAAGGCACTGAAATTCACATTTAAAAGAAAATATAGCCTAAGTGTTGCTGTTTTGGCAAACAGCAAATAAATACAATATTGAAATCTTTTTTCAAGCAGCCTGCAACACATGCTGCCTCAAGAAAAAAAAAAGGAATCACCCTCAGCATTTAAATATACTGACTAACAGCTACCACAATCAGATGTTTCTAATTTTGTCATTGCAGACTGTACATAGTGGTATTTTTTCAATCTAACAATCTAATTTTATACAATGACAGCTAAGAATAGATTTTCAGAATGCATGTCTAATTTGTATGCAAAATTTTCACCGAAGCATGTACAAGTATAGTAAATAGGCATACAAATTGGAGTATAACTATACATTTATGTAATTCTGGCAAACAGAATGTCATAATTATGTGTATATTTTTGCAGCAATCACTATTGTTGCAAGAATTACAACATGAAATATATAAGATAATCCCTTCTTTATTTTTTGTCTCCATGTACTCACATCTATCAGGATGAAAACCTCCTCTTTGTTCAAAACAGGTTGCTTATTCAATGTATTCAGCTTTCTGTATATGTTGTATATGTATGCAATTCTGAAGCTTCTTTTTCTGAAAGGTGGGTTATATGTTGTAAATTTATTAGGACCAGTCAGGAAATAATTTCCATAACCTATGATGATTCTTACAGATTTCAAAACACAGAGAAGTTATTAAGGATAACATTGCTTTATTTGAATCAAAAACTATTGCCAATACTGAGGTTCATATACATTAGTATAAGCTGTCAAATGAGTTTGAAAGCTCACTTTGTACATTTTTCCTTTTCAGAACTTTGTTGTCTTATTAATAAAGTCAAAAGTTTCTACAATTTTAATTTCTATTTTTATAAAATAAACTCAACTGTACCAATTTAAACCCTTACATCTAGTTTCCACTTTCCATCTTTCATATTTTAATGTAATTTAATGTGTTTTAATGACTAAGTTAGGATAGATACAGATGCTAAGAATAGGAGACAGCTGACTATAAAGAGTGTTCAGTCCCACTTTCATGCAGTATTATGTGAATAATGTTCCTTTAGCTTCTAATCTTTAGACATTATTTCAAAACAGTCCATTCTCATCATTCTTTTTTCAAATCTGAATGAAGCAGTCAATTTGGCTTAAAAAATAACCTAAACACCTGAATAAAAAGCCTTTGAATAATGGTGATTTTATAGCTGTAATCCTATAAAAGAAATTGGGAGCTGTTATTTTTTGGGTTGGTTGGTTTTTTTTCACTTGAGGATGATGTAAAGAGTGAAAATACAAATTATACTAAATATCTTTCAAAGAAACCCTCCATTCTTCTTTCATCTGAACCCCAACAAAGCACGCTGTGTAAAACTAAAGAGACAAAAACTAAAATGAAGAATAGAACTTCCACATATTACGTATTTCTATTCACCATTTTAGGTTTTTTCCCCTGGTTAAAAATTAATGTCCTGGTATTTGATTTTTACTGTCAATTGTTAATTTAATGCATGTTTCATAAGCAAGCCAGAACAGAACCTTCTAGTCCACACACAAAGCAGGAGACACAGATTCAGTTCCTTTCTCTGCTACTTAATAAAGGTCATACATCCTCATAAAAGTGTCAGGCTGTAGGTTACTGTGCACAGGGCGGAGAAGGAGCTTGGCAGCCTTAACAATTGAACCAAAGCAGAGAGCATATTTAAGAAGTTGCCCTACACCATTCCAGCTGCGCTGGGTAATTAGAGCATGAATTTGAAGAAGCCATATTTTCTTTCAAACTTTTAGAACATTAGATTCTTCCTCATGACTAAGCTGATGTGCTAAATGCTGCACCTCATCACCATTGCTAGCCATGCCTAAAACATTGCAAGATGAAGTAGAACTTTGCGTGTGGTCTGAGTTACTGTGGGTCACAGTTTCACATCCTTCTACTGGGGTCCGGCTGGAATAAAATTATGACAATAATTTTATTCAGAGCAGTCCATATAATGTTGTGTTTCATATTTGTGGCTTAAACAATGTTGGTAATACAGCAGTGTTTTGCCTGTCCCTGTAAAGATCTCTCAAATTGTGAAGTCTATCTCTCCTTCCTTGCCACAAAAGTTATCAGGCTGGGGGTGGGCGAGAAGCTGTAAGGGAACACAGCTAACCCCAAATGACTAAGAACATGTTCCACACCATTTGACATTGTGCTCACCAGTAAAATCTGACAAAAAGAAGGAGAAAGGCACAACATTCAGAGGTACAGCATCCATCTTCTTAAGCAATAGTTGTGTGTGTTGAGGCCCTGCTTTCCAAGGCATGGCTGGATAAGTGGCCAGTGATGGGAAGTTGTGGATTCATTTCTCTTTTTGCTTTGGTTGCACATGCAGCATTTACCTTTCTTATTCACCTGTCATTCTCTTGGTTCTTGAGACTTTTCACCTTTGTCTTTTTTTTGTCTCCATCTTCTAGGAAAAGGGAGTGAGGAAGAGGCTGGTGGATGTGTGAATGCTGTCTGTTGCCAACCTACCAGAGTACCAGGATCAGGCTGGGCTCATGTGTAGCTGTTCCAGGCACGTTAATTTGGAGAACTGTACTCCAGTTAACTTTAGGTATGAATTAATGACCTTATAATGCAGCAGCTGAATGAAGATTTCGACATTCTTTCTTTGGACTTGAGATACAATTTACAACACTCAGAACTCACATTTCTTTTTTGGAGGCAGTTTTAGCAGGGTGATTCTTGCGCATTTGTCCTGGAAGGTACAAACTTCAGGGCATTTAACAGTGAAGGAGAGGACAGAACCACAGTGAGGGTGGTGAAACACTGGAAGAGGTTCCCTAGGCGGGTGGTAGATGCCTCATCACTGCAAACATTCAAGCTTGGGTTGGACAAGGCTCTGAGCAACCAGAGCTAGTTGAAGTTGTCCCTAATCATTGGAAGGGGGCCAACCTCTAAAGTTTCCTTCTAAGCCAAACCCCTGTATGATTCTGTAAGGTCAGCCTTATGTTTTGGATGACTAAGCAGGGCTTATGAAGGAGGGTGAAAGAGCAGATCTTTGTTCTTTGCTCAGCTTTCCTTCAACAGAGGTGAAAGGATTCTATTCTGATTTATATTTGAACAAAGTATCATACCCACTGATTCGAAACATTGATGGAGGGGTGGAAACTTGGTAGTGTTATTTATTCAAGCAGATAAAAAAGAAAAAACCTTATGATAAAAATAAAAAGCTAAAGGTGACATAGAAAGAGAAGCTTTGTAAAAAGAAAGGTAGCTTGTTTTATTCTGATTTTTATTCCTTGTTTACATCTTTTCTCTCCTAATTTCTGTCTTTTTACTCTTAGCTTTGGTCTAATTTTCCCAAAAACTCATTTATGTGTAATTGTTTAATTTTATATCTTCCTTTTTTTTTTTTTTTTTAAACAGGCAGACTCCTCTCACTTGGCACTAGTTTTTGGTTGCATCCCATCATCAGAACCTGTACAAGTTACCTCTCTGTGTGTTTCCTTATGGTCTATTTTTTTTTATTTTTAAAAGATACATTCTTTTACTTTTATATGATGCAGTTTATATCTTGCAAAGCATTTTGTAGCCCCTGGGATGGCCAAGACTAACTACAGTGAAAAGGCTCTGTGTCTCTTTCACATATTATTTTCATTTGTTTGTTTTTCTTGGTGTTGAAATCTACCACCATTCCATGTTGAATATTGCAAGAACACAATCTGTGTTCCTGGAGCCAAAAACTTTTTTTATCAATTATAGGTATAGAAGAGCTGTATCATATTACCATTAATAGATATACAATTTATAGCTCTCAGAAGTAATTAAGTGATGACAAATCATACATCTGCCCTTGTACATGTCCAAAGATTAAGTAATTCTCATGATGTAATTGTGCCAGATTTCTTCTTGTTTTCTTTTATTTTGATTGCAGCTCTGAACTATCTCCATGTTCCATCTTGGTAAAATACAATCCTGCATTTGTAGAACTGTACGGAACACTACAAATACATATGTAAGGAACATAATTTTCTTTTATTATTTAATTAAAAATTAGAAGCATCTTTTTAATAGTCTCTATTGCAAGCAACTAGTCTTGCTCCTGCCTCTCTACAGGTAACCAATTTAGTATCATAATACATTTCAATCTGCTGCTTTTTCAGTTTTCAGTCAAGGGTGATAGAAAAGCAAACCTTGAGATATACATCTGAATAAGATCTCTTTATCTTAACATACATGTATGTTTAGGTTTTTTCTTTCATGTTTGCTAAATCATGTAATGAAAGAATGCAGACCCTAGAAAGATTCTAGTGCAACATTGTATAAGTCATTGAAAGGTCAAGTGGAACTTTTTTCTCCTCTTCAGAAAACAGCAGTCTGGGAAGCTTGTGTCAAAAACCTTCTAAGATTTTCTAGTTTACATGGTTATTATCACATATTGTTATGCTGTGAAAGTGGGATCTGTGTACCATGTGAAGTGACAGCTGCTGTGTAAGCTGTAATTGTTATTTTTCAGTAACTAGGGTTTTTGGTTGGTTTTTTTTTTAACTCCAGCACTCATTAAAACTCTAACATATCAAACCAAATTTAATTTCAAATACTTAAGAATGGCAAATATTGGAGGCTTTTTGGAACAATAAACCTTGATTTTTTTTTCACCTCTATGTAGATAACTAAAATTTTAACTACCAGAAAGAAAAAGAGTGATTTTTTTTTCTTCATTGTAAATTTTTGCTCTAAATACTCTGCATGAAATTTTTCCCTTACAAAGGATAGTTCTAAAAAAATTGTGGAGAAAGTTAAAGTTTCACAAAATTTTAGTTCAAATCATTTTTATTTTATCTATATTTTTTCAAGTTTCATTCCTTTATATTGCTTTCTGTATTGCAATATTTTTTCCTATATGTAGATGGAAAGTTATATGATTTAATTGTTTTAAATTTTTTTCTTCAGAGATTTATAACTGTTATTTTAAATAAGTACCTCTTTTTGTGCTTTGTCTACTTGCTCTCTGAAAAAATAGAGGAGGTGCATCATATCCCAGTTCTGAGCTGGGAATTGACCCCAGATGGAAGTTGGCTATAAAGAGCTGTCTAATGGCAGGGAAACTTCTCAGCTATATCTAAAAACTGGTGTGCTGTTTTTTCTGGGAAAATTATTCTTAGGTAAGGGTTAACTAGCTTTACAGACATGTCCTGGTCATCTAAGTGGAGAAATGAACTTGTATATATCCTTTGGATCCTCCTGTTGATACTCAAATTCTTGTGGGTGTACTGCTCACCCGATGCTAATTCTTGTATCTCAGTAACAAAATGGTCTGCATACATGTTAATAAATGGATTAATATCCATACTCTACTCAATAACATTCAGTGAAAACTAAACAAAGCAAATCAGAGTGTAAAATTAAATTAAAATTAGGTTTTATAAATGTCAAGCAGTAAGATATCATTTACATTAAAACATTAAAAAGATTGTGTAATTCATTTATGTACATTTGAAATATATGCATACAATATCTATGGCAAAACCCTGGCTTGGTTTGCATGTCATACTTTCTGTGACAGTGTTACTTGTCAACATCCATATGTTGAAGTAAAATACATCTACGAGCATATAATGTTTTATCAGCACATCAGCTTTACACCAGCTCTAAGAATATACCATTCTGGAGTTAGGAAAATGTCCTTTTACTTGATTTCATAGCTAGTTATCAAGACATTTTATGATTTAGATACTAATACAGTAAATTCTCCTTATCTGTCTTATGTTACATAATTCTTTTGCTTTCACAATCCCAATACTAAATTTCTTCCCTGCCTTTCCACCCAGCCAGATTTGCTGCTACACTGCCCTCATTGTCGAATTTATCAGCGTAAGCTGAAGAACATGTAAAGATGCACAGAATTATAGCTACCCCAAACTTTAGGTCAGCTTTACGTTTCCAGGAAATGAAGGTTTTGTGCATGTGTCATTTTGAATAGAACCACAGTTACCACCATCTTGGATAATACACTGTGAGTTTTACTGAAAAGCTGTAGAGCTAAAATGACAAGCTGTTACAGCTGATAATCTTCACTACCCGAGATGTCTCATAATATCCATCAACAGAAACAAGGTAAATGGAGTGTGCAATCAAAAAGATAGGAAATACTGAGTTTCATCATGTTAGGGGAGAAATTGCAGCAAATAGCCCACAGTACATTCCAAACCTTTTAGCCTTGTAATGGGTTAAACAACTTTTAGTACTTAGACATCATAAAAATTTCAGCAAAAGTCTTGCAACAGATTCTTTGTGGTACACTTGTCCAAGTAGTATTTAAAAAACATTTTAAGCACTGTGGTGTCAAATCTGTTATGTATGGTTCCCTTTTATTCACCAATGTCCATTGAGAATGAAAACTTTTTAGCTGTTTCCAGAAAGCGCCTGAACAATTAACAGTGTTTGGAATGCAATTATGTTTGTGACATGGTCTCAGTGGAAAATCAGTTGTAATGGCTTTTAGGCAAAAAAAACCACCACTTCTAAAACTGGGAAGGGATATGCATGTGGGAGTAAATGATCTACCAAGTTCTTACTAGAAATGAAAACAGCAAGTCAGTTTATTTCTGTATTTGAGTTTTCTGGGACTGTACTGATATGCACAGCCAAGAGGAGAGCTGTAACTATTTGCAACTGGATTATGCTTGCAGCCTGAAAATGAATATATGTGGTAAAGCTGAAGAAAAAGGAAGGCACAAGGTACCTTCTCAGAGTCTATCTCTTGCTAAACAGAAATGTACGCTATCAACCTTTAACAAAAGGACCATAGGAAAAGTTCACACTTCTGAGAGGTAAAGAAGTTGAACAGCAGATAAGAAGAAGGCAGAAGCACACGCCTTCATCTTCCTTACTCACAATTTCCACACTGACTAAGATAAATTACTAGGAACAAAAGATAAAGCAGGCTACCCTGGAGGGCACTGATACGGCAGTAACAAATACTGCGCTGGGAACTCAAGACTAGATGAACTGATTGCTGCTTCTAGAATAAAATTATCCTAAATTAGAAAGGGATAAATTCTCATCTGAGGGTAGTTATCTCAGTTTAAAGAGTGGATATCAGTATTTGGTTATCAATTACTTTTTGGACCTGGAAGATGATATATTCTGTTCCTGTATCCAAGATCTGACACAGCCTGAAGCTTTTGGTTTCACTTGGTCAAACCACCATGTTTTAGAGCATGTCTCCAGTCTAATGCCTTCAGTTCATGCATATGTACTAGCTGTGATGTACACTGTTCAGCGCGGAACACAAAAAATTCTGCCTCAAAATATGGGTAAAAATACAGGATATGAGGTCTCCCAGAGCTAGAGGAAAACACTGTATTTGGCAATAACCAAACTAGTTGAGAGTTCTCTGGGGCAAACCTGCAGTCACTGCAAGATAAATGTACCTGAGGTTCATCATCCACAAACAGGCCAACAATATTGACAGAGAAGTGGTATATTCTTGGGGAGTTGCAAAGTTTGCCTGCACTTTGAACATACTTGCAAATGCTAAAAGTTGTTATGATTCTCCCACAGGCATAATGAGGTCTGAGGAATGATCATCCTACACTGACAAATGAAGTCTTTCATTGTCATCATTGGAAGTCAGCGTGTAAGTTAAAAAGACAGACTTTGGGACCTGATGTTCACAGATATAGAAAAATTCATTTGAAATTATCCGTCTATTATCCAAACAGTACTTTTCATCTGTTTTTTGTTTTGTAACATAGCCTCACCTTTCAAGAAATTTTCATTTGTCATCCTGCTCTAACTGAACAGTAAAAAAACATCTCTGAAAGCACTTCCACCTGAAGGTGTGCTCCTCTAATGTAAGTTGCACCATCACTGCAGTGATTCCTCTAGGACTGTAACACATTATAAAAAGAAAGGAAAAGAATTCACTGTCAAACACAACTAGCTCTCACATCTTGAATATCTGATGATGTTTCCATGAGACAATGCAACTTCCTGCTGGGAAATCAAAAGTGTAGCTGTACATTGCACACAGGCACCAGGACCCAGAGACAGTGTCACTTTACCATCCTGAACATCATAGCAAATCTGCTGCTCTGCTCTCCGGAATGTTTTTTCTATAAGATATTCAGAAAAAAAACCAAAACCAAAACCAAAAACAAAAACAAAAACAAAAACAAAACAAACAAAAAAGCAAAAAACCCCAAACAAACCACAGCTCACCAGGAATATGTAAAAGTATGTTAGAATCAACTTTCTTTTTCTTTATTGAACTAGTCTGTGTGGTTCTCTAGTACTCACACAAAATAAGTAGTCTGAATTTTAAAGTCCACCATGTTTAACCTCATCCCTCACTTAAACTGAATAACCTGAGGGACTCCAAATGAATGTGGCAATGCCGTGTGCACTAATGTAGGGGTCTGGGGAATAAATTCTATTGTTTGCTCAAGAATCGAACCAAACTAATGGAACTGTTTATGTGGCACTTTAAGCGGTAGCAGATGCATAACTTCAGTCCTAACACAGCATCCATAATTAATGAGACTAGAATTGTCTTTTAATAGTGCCCTTTTGACACAACAACATTTTAATTGGAAACTAGCGAAGGGAAGACCAGACCAGAATCACCTAGTTAGTGAAGCTGTACAAGGGACAAATTGACTAAGTCCAAATTTTCTGTCGAACAAGCCTAATTTACATCCAGTTTAGATTTCGAGTTTAATGCATATGAATGACTCTTCTGTGTCATACTAGAAACATTTTTTGTAAACTATGGAAGATGCACACTTTTCCTTAAATATACGATGATCATAAATACAGCATTTTCTTCCAGCTTACCAGTAACTTTTCAATGAACCTTGTGGTTAAATGCAGGAAAAAATAAGGGTATGAACTACTACTAACAACAACAGAACAGAGAACTTTTCTATTTCTTTTTCAATCTGAGAAAGTTAAGGAGCTGCAGATTTATATCACTAATGTGACAATTAGGCCAGAATTGAAACATGACTTTTAGAATCTATTATAGTTCTGTGAAGATAGAACTACAGTTTTACTGTCTCCAAAAGCCTTTAATATACCCTCTATGAAGAGTTTTCTTCGAAGTTTCTAACCAAGGTAAAAGATCAAAAACTAGATCTACACAGAAAAGTTCACAAATATAAAATTTATGCTGTTTCTCTTGAAATGCTGCATCATGACAATTATATTCAAGGTAATCTTAAAGGAAATTTGGGGGGAGTTATCCTAGAGATGCTTTGAGATTTAAAATAATACAATTTTACATGGAGCCCTTGCGAGTATCCATATTTCTTTGAAAATTTAAATGGTATTTTAAATTGAAGCTGTTCAATTTGTTCATGACTCAAAAACAAAAACAAAAACAAAAGACCTGATCTCTTGCACAGAGTTAGATGACTTTCTAAATATACAATTGCTGATGGGAGGAAAAAAATTGGGTTTTATTTAAATTATCTCATGTGTAAATGTCATATTTTATGACATTTATACAAGTATTTATCCTAGCAGAACCCAGGCCTGTAGCTTAAAATCATGCAGACAGCTATTATTTAGAATCCTGGCAATGCAACTAATCCACAAACTAAAATTGTAGTATGATTCAAAATAAATCCAACACTAAGTGCCTCCTGAACAGGTCCCTGTCCTACCTCCCAGATGTTTTACATTCCTAACCTCTCTTCCAGTTACCTATCAAGTTTTCCATGTTCTTTTGCAACCTAATTTGTTAGAAGACAGTTACCTTTTAAATTAAAAGTGCCACAATTTTACAGGAAAAATACTTTCTTTTCCTGCAAGAGATTTTATACATATAGCCCGGACATATGCTGTTCAAGATACTCTTGGATTTCAATTATATAGAACTTCAGAGACGTGAGTAACATACTGGTGACAGGATGTGGTATGAACTTGCCAAGGAAACAAACATTTAGTTTTGTCTTTTTTATGTTTATCATCTTCAATGCTAAGTGCAAAAAGGAGCATTATTACTATAATGTTAAAGTAGTTACCTGAATGAAAAGAAATGTCACACTAACACTGTGACTCCAGCATTGTTCAAGGCTTACATACTAGTCAAGGAAATTCTACTTTAATACAATATTTAGTGTCGGGTAATGAGTACAAGTGACTTAGGACACCTTCTTTCTGACTTGAAAAGCATTAATAATGGCATTTGATTTGTAATACTTTTTTTGAAAGGTACACAGTAAAATGATGCTAAATAGTGAATAAATCAAAGTTAAATACTGTCAAATTCAGTATCTGAAATAGGTGGAGTAAAATTCTTGAACCAAAATTCATTTATCTGGATGAAAATACCCAGCAGAGACAACACCTCTAAGCATAATCCGCACTAGGAACGTCACACCAGACACAGTTGCCTCTTAGACTTCTTATGGTTCATGACATGCTTAAAAAATGTAGAAGTCCTGATAGTTTTCATTAAGCTGTACCCTCTGGATGTAGCTCAATGCCATATTCATTACTATTGGGTGTGTACTGTGCATGGAGTCTCACAGAATTGACATCACAAAGAGGAGGCAAACCCTCTCCATGTACACAAACAAATTGGAGGTCACAACTTCAAAGCCTTCACATCAGTTCAGACAGGGATTCAACAACCTCAGCTGCTCCAGAAATTTTCAACAAAAAATATTTTGGCCCATATCTGCAAAACTGATGTAAAACAAAAGGATGAATACTTTTTATTCAAAGTTACAAGTAAGACTTTGTATTCAAACTGAGTCCGAAACCAAGGAGTGATTCCATATCAATTTAAGCACCTTACAAGGAACTTTTGAACACCAAAGCAGGACGAACTCCAGTTGTCTTAGTTTCAGAAGGCAGTGCTTTGTTTTTATACTTCCCTTTTTCCTCTTGTATCCTTTACTCAGACAGCTGAAAATTCCCCCTTTTTCTCTGGTTTCTACAAATACTGCCTTCAGATTCCATTCCCTCTTTTAAGTTAAAACAATTTTCAGGCTATTCAGGAAATTCTTTCAAATAGTTCCGATAAGATTCTCTATTTTTCTTACATAATCTACCCCAGATCAAATATATTAATGTATACAGATAAAAGTCCTGGTTTCTAGATCTTCTCATGCTCTCTGTCTAGAATCAAGCTTAGCTCAGAGTAGTATGTGAAGTGATAAACTGAGGTTGCTCCTTTCTGCTTTCAATATCAGTATCTGAAGGTAGGGTTTTTGAAGGAAATCTCCAACAAGGTGGATTTAAAAAAAATAAATAAATAAATTATTCTGGTAACAGGATAAATTCACTACATAACAATCATAGAGTTTTAGAATAGGTAACTTGTCACAGGTTTAAGAGAAAAAATAACAAAATCAAGGCTAGTACAAGGGTAAGTAATGATTCATTTTATGAAAGCATATACAAATTGGCGAATACTGCATTTACCTGCCTATATATTTTTGTTTTCTTACCTCTAATCAGTATCCATAAATAATGTATTTACAGCAATAAATGCCTCTTGAAATCTTTATTTTCAATATTTCTTAATGATTGTCACGTTCTGCAGTTCAGTCAGATCTGTCATAATCACAAACTACAATATGCCTCTTTAGTGTGCCCTACATCATTTTATGAATAATTTCTATTATCCATCCACTCCAAAACCTCTCCTTCCCAAATTATTTTCTCTCCAATTTATGAATCCATTACACTTCTATGTGCTCTGTTTGCTTCTGTCTTCAATTGTAAACAATTTTATGACCAAAGTCTCTGTGAAATTTCGTAACATAATAACTTACTGTATATTTTTGCATATATTAGTCAGCATTCCAACTAAAAAATATTTGGGATTTTGATATATTTACAAGACTAGTCTGACACAGACAATGAAAAAAATATTTTCTAGAATTAATACACAGAATTTGAATGTTTAAATGCTACTGTACAGGTGACACTGCTGTATTAATGCATAGGAAACTGTGCAAGAAAAATTCTGCAGCATGGCATCTGTTTTTACCAAGCCTGAAAGATTGATCTGAAAAGCTACACAGCAGGAAAAGACAGATGTGAAACTATAGTCATCATTTTCTAAAAGACTACATAAATTTTCAAAAAACACCTTACACTTTTTTAGGCAGAGATTATTATTTTTTTTTAGACTGACAACCTCAACAAGTAAAGAAGATTGAATACAATGTTATTTTTTAAGCATAATGTTTTTAAAACATAGTCTGTATAATTTAAAGATAATTATACCTGAAACAGGTGTGCAAGACTAATGGTTGCATCAGTGCAGTCTGGACACTAGTATTTTTATTTACTCTTTCAAGAAACATTGCAAATGTAATGTCAGAATTTAAAATTTTGCACAGATCCTTTGCATAACTGTGAAATGTAATGCATGTGAAACAGCTCTATCACTTGTGTAGCTGGCATTTCTGGTGCATGTCCTGGTTTTGGCTGGAACAAAGTTATTTTTCCTCCCAGTAGCTGTTGCAGTGCTGTTGTTTGGATTCAGTATGAGAATAATGTTGACAACACACTGATGTTTTGGTTGTTGCTAAGTAGTGCTACCCTAAGCCAAAGGCTTTGCAGGTGCACAAGAAGCTGAGAGGGATCACAGCCCGGACAGCTGACCCAAACTGGCCAAAGGAATATTTCCTACCCTGGAATATCATGCCCAGTTCATAAACTGGGGGCAGTCAGCTGAGGGCTGCTGACTGCTGCTGGTCTGGCCCTCGGTCAGTAGGTGGTTAACAATTGTATTGTGCATTACTTGCCTTTCCTGGGTTTTATTTATCTCTGTTGACTTTCTTTTCAACCCAACGTTATTATTATTGCTGTTACAATTATTATTAAATTTTATTTTAATTTAATTTAATTTAAACCCCATGGGTTTGGGGTTTTTTTCTTGTTTCTCCTTCCCATCTCCCTGTGTGGTTGGGGGCAGTAAGGGAGCATCTGTGCAGTTCTTAGTTGTTGGCTGTGGTTATACCATAACAGCATATTTTAAGCAGGCAGGGGAAAAAATCAACAGCTTCTTCCTAACAATGCAGTGCCTTGCTCTGGATACTAAATACTATGTCACTCTCTGACTGGTTTGCTTGGGTGTTATGTAGCATTTGTAGTGCCTTGTTCTTAGACTCTTTGACTCCAGCATAATCAAGTAAAAACTCACCACCTTTTCAAAATAGGCAAGTATGCCTCAGCCTCTAATTTTCCAGCCTTTCTGTCTAAGAATCCGTATTTCACCCATTTTAATGTCCGTTTATCCAGGCAGAAACAAAATAAGTATCCTTAAATTAAGGACATCTCATACTACAGTACATCCTAACTCCTGGTGACAGCTCAGGGTCAGCATTCAGCACTAAGTTACAGAGAAATGCTGATTAATAAGCCTTTTCAAGACTGCTTTTAGGTACCTTTTACAACAATGACAAATGCCCAGGTTCTAGAACAAATGGTTTAAGACTTTTACAGCAACTTCAAACTGAATTTCCAAAAGCTTAATAAAATTTCTAAATAAGTAAAAGCCTATTATTGTCTTTAGCCCTTCAGACTTCCATACAGCATGCAAGGTTTTCACCTCACTAGATTTGTTCTGCTGAAGGAACTAGCAAGAGTTAGTTTCACACTGACAAAAAAAAAAAATGTTTACACATGACACTTCTGTTAGCACACAGAAGTCTGCATGAAATAGGTAAACCAAAAAATCTTCATAAACAATATGCAGGCAAATTAAGGTAATTGACTAGGCTTTGAAATTTAAGTCTGTATAACACACATTAAAATGCTTAAAAACTAAAAATATATTAAATATATGAAATCCAGTGTGCTAATTTCTATAAAAAGGGAACTTCACATAAGCTTCCAGGAGATCTTTTAAAAATCTTTACATATGAATTATAAAATCATTCCCTAATCCTTTTGATCCTGCTGGCAAAAGCAAGCTCAATGAGATGTGAGCACTAAAAGGAAATCAGGTGCCTTGAGTCGTTATGCATGTACAGCAGCAGCATTCTGAAATGCAGTACTCTTGAAAAGGGAAAGGCCGTGTTTAAAGCAGTCACCTTGAAGAGAATCAGTATTCCTGGAAACAAAAATATCATCTCAAGAGACATAAATAATGCCTTTAAAATGCTATGTGTTTAAATTATATTTATTTATCTGTGGTCTTTGTAAGACATATCATAAATCTCAGTTCCAGCACCACAAACTTACAGGTTTCTGCTTACACTGTGTTAATATATGAGCATGTATTAATTAATCAACACATCCAGTGGATTCCACATTTGACCAACTACACTGCTCCCTTCATGTTTCTCCAAATGTTCTTGGTATTTATTTCAGTAGCAAGGAGCAGAATTGACTTTTTCCACACAAAGGGCGAGATTACCTGCTGTCTTAAAATAGATGCAGCAAAAAAAAAAAAAAAAATTTTAAAAATACAATATATATTAGTATGCAATTGCAAAATTATGTATTCTTTCATGGCAGATGAAAACATTGTCTTAACACTGAAGAAAACATGTTTAAGTCAAACCAAAATATTTCACCTGAATGGCTAAGAGGGTATTTATTATTTTAAAATAAAAATGAGGTAAAATTCTAAATAATAACTTATTTTTAGTAAGAAAGATGCAAGTATTTAAGTTAAAGATTTCTAAATAAAACTTTCTAAGAGTTTAGAACTTGAGGAAAGAGTGGGTAGTCAGATGAGACTGTCTTATGAATGTGAAATGCAGCTGCAAAATATACTAGCTAACCAGAATCTGCATTTTTCATCCTTTCCAAGAAAATTCAATTTTTTACTGCAGCACAACAAAACTGAGATATCAACCTTTAACTCTGCCAGTAAAAATCTAGTCCTGTTATTTCCTGCTCACCCATTGCACAGCTGAGTGTTTCAGTTCCACATGCCCATCTGTAGCCTTCTAGCCATTCCCATAGAGATGACATCAGAGCTTGGAGATCTGCATAGTGAGAAATAAATGGGACACATCAAGCTGTTGCTGCTGTCTGCTGAGAGAATCTCAATCTCCTTCTCTTATAATACCCAACCAGGTTCCTGAGTTGGGAAAAGGATGTTTTCGAGATCTTTGATTTCCAAAGAAATCCAGAAGAACAAAGAAACTTCCCAAAAAGTTTACTACTGATGCATCAACCGTTCTTGACGGGAGATGGGATCTCAGATTTATTTCTTCTATTGCAGAACACAATGCAAATGCCAACTAGCTCCTTGCATATTCTTGAAAAAATTGCCATGGTAGAATGCTTTTTTGACATTTTGCTTCCCTTTTTTTTTTTTTTCCCTGGGTTTTACCTAGATATCTCAGTCAAGTCTGTGAACCAGGGAATGTTTTTTTGTATATTCCATTCCATTTCTAAATTTTTCTACTCCTTCACATTACATTTGCTTGGAGGACACAGAAACCCACTGGCACTTAAAAGTAGATATAATAAATTTCCTAAAAGAAATTAACAGTTTCTTCTTATTTCTCTCTCATCTGGAAGTAGTAAAAATACGGATTTACTCATTGAATGTCTGCTTTTTCTGTGGTGGACTGAGAGCATTTATTTCCTAACAGCACCAAAAATTTGTAACAGTGCTTTCCATGTCATTTTTTCATCTTGGCAGATGCTACCAATATCATTGTGATATGTCTGCAATTCTATAGAACTGGCACATTATTTGCCAAATGATCAGTCCACCCATCTCAACATTTTGACACCTTTGGAGTTTCAAGGCCAAAAAATATACATAATTTACAAACCTTCATTCTGAACCCACATACTCACTGCAAAATGCTAGAAAGACAGAATGTTTAACACTTGGATTAGCTCATGGGTTAGAAAACTGTCCTTTTTCAGACTTTTCACATTCTTCCCCATGTTTAAGAAAATGCTGAAGGAAAAAGATGAAGCCTGAAAATATCCAAGAGCCCTTTTTTCAGCATACTGCAAACGCACTTGTCCCTACATACATTCAGTGTATGTACATACACTCCATACCATCAATCTGAAAACAGAACTATGTAGGTGCATTCAGAAATGCCATACAATTATGCACTCTAGATCTGCAGGAATTATTTCAACAGTTTTCCAAACAAGGAAAGGACTCTTACGCTTTTCTTTTCTAATGAACAGTCTTGCACAACACTGGTTTTCTTATAAATATGGACATTAGTGCTTAATGCTGCAGGAGGACCTCTGCAGTGACACTTGCTAGAAGAGTTTGTACAGCAGGTAGCAAATCAACAGTTTTGCAAAGTTTTTCAAAAAACACTTAATGTAAGGATTTTCTGTAAATGCATTCTCTTCCTTACAATTGTTGTCAGTAGCTCAAATTAGCCCAAAATGGAGCAGTTTGCCACCTTAACTAGTGATCTGCTCAGCCAGGTTCATCCAGAAGCTGAGTTTGTAAAAAGTAGTTCACAGTGTACGATTCTAGAGAGAGCTGCTGACACTTAATTTTTAGACCTGTTCTCATTAGCTTTCTCAAGATATTACTTTTGAAAACATTGTTGAGTATTTGTCATCTGCCTATACTTTAAAAGAACAAAGTTGTTATATACAGTATCTTTTTTCACACTTTTTTTTTGTGTGGAAAATCAGTTCTGTTGACTTGTAGAAATTGTGTGGAAAGACAAATCTATTCCATCCAATGAAGAAAAATTATTGGAATAAATTAATATTCTTTAAATATCAAACTGAATTTCATCTTGCACACAGTAGAACCCTGTAAAACCAGTTTTATTGTTAAAAACTGAAACACCAAATTAATTGATAAAATTCTAGAATAGCAGTCTGTAGTCTGTTACTCAAGGTATCTGAGCCATTTCCTCATGACCCCGTCCTTATGATGGATCATCCATCCAAGTCAGTGCAATGAATTTGCTCTGATAGACTAACAATAACTTTCACAATACACTGCACATCTCTGCAACCAAAGCCATATAACACTTCTCCTTTGACAGCATCCATATAAACAACTTATTAAGTCAGTAATTATGCTGCTGCTTTGCATTTTCCATTTCAATGACAGATATTTTGTCATAGAATCGTGACATAATTGGTGTATTCCAGGAGAGAAAACAGAAGGAAAATACTGGTTTGCATTGCTTGTCAGCTACAAAACCGACTTGGTGTTAAACATTTTAAGCTTGTTAAAATAAATCTGTCATTTAAACGAGCCAAATACATGAAAAGCATATAATTTTACTTTCCACAGTGGACTTGATCTTAACCTAAATAATCTGGGTTGTGTGGACCCTTTTGGGAATCTGCTACTCAAATTATGTGTGAGTCTTGAGCACCACCTAAGTACCTTACTGACACTTTATTTAACTGATCATGAAGTCAAACAACTCAGTCCATCTGTGCAGCAGATATTGTTTTTACTTCCTCAAAGTTCCTAAGAGTCATAAGCTAATCTATTTTGTCTTTGCAAGTGACTTTAAAAAGTTAAAGACTGTCTCATATATCACATGAGTAAGTAAATAGTGAAGGAATGAGAATAAGTGCTTCAGATTTCTATTCCAAACTCATTTACATTCTACAGGATGATAAATGGGAAAGTCACAAACTAACACTTCAGAAATATGTGATGATAGGCCACCCCAAAATACATCTTTTCTTGTAAGTAAGCATCTATATTCAACCCCAAATATAAAGACTTAGAAGAAAACATCCTTAGTTTTGAGAAAGATGCTGATCTTTCTTATGTTTACATTTTGTTTTCAATGCAACTTTCTTGTATAAAATATAAGTTGCTTTTACAATCTTTTCTCCATTTAAGTGAAGAAAGACCCAATACAGCAAGCATTGCTGGCCAGCTTATGTTATAACATCTTAAGTTTCCTTCAACAAGGAAGCTGAAAAAAACTACTGTCATGGTTTAAGCCCAGCCAGTAGCCAAGCCCACACAATTGCTCATTCACTCCCCAGCCAGAAGGATTGGAGAGAGAACTGGAAGGGTAAAAGCCAGAAAACTCATGGTTTGAGAGGCAGACAGTTTTATAGGGAAAGCAAAGGCCACCCACACAAACAAAGTAAAACAAATAATTCATTCTCTGCTTCCCATGGGCAGTTAGGTGTTCAGCCATCTCCAAGACAGCAGGGCCCCACCACAAGTAATAGTGACTTGGGAAGACAAATTCCATTACTCCAAAGGACCCCCACTCCTTCCTCCTTCTTCCCCCCATTTTACATACTAAACTTGATGGTTGGAAATACCCCCTTGCTCAGTTTGTGTCACTTGTCCATCTGTGTCTCCTCCCATCCTCCCATGTGCCCTGACCTCCCTGCTGTTGTGACAGGGCAAAAAGCAGAAAAAACCTTGGCTCTGTGCAAGTCCTGATCAGAAGAACCAAAATCCTCCTGATATTCATCATCCCTGTGTTAGCACAAATATGAAACACTGCCCATACAAGCCACTGTGAAGAAAATTAACTCTACCCCAACTGAAAACAGTTCAGAAAACAATGCCCCATATTCTATATAATAGTTTTAGACAAAAATTAAGGGATATTAGAAGAAAATAATGTATTTATGTGGTTGTTACAATCGTAATTAATTTTTTTTAAGTTACAATATGATACAGATGCTGGTACTGTTGGGAGATTAAGATAATTTTTTTAAGATGATATAAGGTGATGATATTAATAAAAAAGAATGAGCAATGAGGGAATTAAATTTATTATTTAAAATGGAAGACAAAAAGCTACAATGATCTATGCTGTCAGCCTTTCCATCAGGACATTATGTTCCTGTGAATACGTGATTCCCAGGTTGCTTAATGAAAAGCATCAGGTGAGTATTTGCTGAAAATTCTAATTAAGTTTATACAATGGACAAGAAACAATACAGGAACTTATTAACAACACCACAATTACAATTTCTACTGGAAAGTGTCTGCAACAAGCTAAAGAGCAAGCTGTGTAAAACAGATGAACAGGAAAATATGAGCTACATTTGAAAAATAAGTGTGCAGTGTACTGACAGTAATTTGATTCTGATTATTATAGCTGATAAACCAAATAAGAACTTGTTGACTTTCTTTGATTCCTTAGACAATGTATTTTGGAAAAACTATTACCTGAACAGATATAATCATCTTTGCTTTAACATGTCCTCTGTTTAAGAAGCCTCTTATTTCACTTCCAAACACCTTAGAGGTCATACAAGGAAAATTTTTTACAGAGGTGTGGGTGGGGAAAACACAAACAAAACAAAAAGAAACAAACAACCCACAAAAACACCCCCAGTGGTTTAGGGAGTTTAATAAGCTTTTATAAACTTAAGACTCATTTATACGAGAGCTGCAGAAGGAATCAAAGAGCTGAAGGACAAAGAGACCATTATGTTGTTTCCTAGATTGGAAATTGGAATTCGATTGGAATGGCAGTTGGATTCTTATATAATGTCCTTTAGGTGTTTTTAGACTTCAAACCTTTATCTTCAAACTGCCTCTCCAAGTCAAATATATTAGATTTCACAGAGCTCCTGGGTAAAGACATTTTTTCTTTGCCACTGCCTAAAAATTTTTATTCCTTTCATAAAATCAAGCACACAAGTAAGCTTCTTCCTGTGATTCTACACCTCAGAATATAAGTAGCACTCCAGATTTATGTGCAGAACATGGAGCACGTCACAGGCATTGAGTCTTCTTTGCATCATATGTACTGTGACTGAAGCCTGATGGACTCTGATCAAGAGTTTTCCATGTTTCATGGCGTAGGAAGGACTCTCAAAGATCACATAACATCCCCCTCAATACGCAATCCTATTCACTGCAACAAAGTTCAAAATCAGGGCCTTTTATGCCGTCCCCAAATAACATCGCTATTGACCACAATAAATTAACACTTGTGACCTGAAAAGAACAGCACAGTAGCTAATTGAGTTAACAGGGAGTACTTTGACATTTCTTTTCTTATTGGCAGAATTTGTAAAAAAATGAAATACGATTTTTTTTTCCCTGTTAATAAGTAATGACTAAGGAAGAGGGAAATTAAGGAAAGATCTCGGAGGAAACTTTCATTTCACAACAGGGATCAGAGCAGACACATTCCTGGAGTACCAGACAGGGTGTGAATGCACATGCCAATGCATGAAAATTCAAAATTCTGTGTTATCATGATACAAGCTGAAGATCATTAGCAGATGGTATATCTAATTAACACAGCAGAACAAGACCGAAGTGTTGAAATGGGGCTTTTTAGCACTGTCAAAAAAATTCTAACAGTAAATATTCTCCCTTGTTCCATAGAAGAGGCTGACATTCAATTCTTAAATGTAAGTATAGCGAAAACTACAAAAAATATGAAAATCTGCTTTGCAAAGTATCTAGAACATTAACAGATTGTTACTCTAAATTACAAATTAAAAAAAAGACATCTCAAAACTGAGGGCTACAAAAAAGCCTTTTCCTTCCTCCAGTTTAAACAAGCCCACATGCAGAAACCTGGAGAGGTATTTTTAAGAAGGCACATTCTACATGCCATGCACAATGTAAATGTCAAGCCAGTACCTCGAATTTCATTCAGAAACTCACAAATAGGTTTTGAAGGTCACAAAAGCCTAGTAGTTTGCACTTCAAAATGGGTTTTTGGCTTAAAACTAGGACAGAGGAGTCACTGACTGTGAGGGCCTTGGTTGCAACCCAGATTTGCTTTCTCTTTACTAGTAATAGAAAAGGGGCAACACTCCTTGATATGCCAGCTGTTTGAGAAGAAATGCAACAGATTTTTTTGCTAACATTTCAAAAGTCAGTGTGAGAAAGAGAAAAAAAATTTCTCAAGCTCTAACTGCCTTTTAATCAAAATCACTTCAATTTTGAAACATAGTATTCATATAATTAGGTGATAAAAGTACTCTGTCTAAAAACTTAGGACGCATTTGCAGTCTGTATTCTTACAAATATGACAAGCATAAAAAATAATGTGCTTTTAAATGACAGTGAAAAAAGGATTCTTGCTGACTTGGTTAAATAAGTCAGACAAAGAAAGTAGGAAAGTAGGAAAATAGCAGCAATATATTTGTGTGTCTGAAGAACAACAAAGGTGGGGAGTTTGGAGCACGGGTCTTTTGATGAGTGGCAGAGGGAGCTGGGGTTGTTTAACCTGGAGAAAAGGAGACTCAAGGGAATTCTTATTGCTATCTACAGCTGCTTGAAAAGAGATTGCAGTGAGGTGGGGGCCAGTCTCTTTTCCTGAGTAACAAGGTATGGGATAAGATTAAATGATTTAGGTTGCACCAGGGGAGGTTTAGATTGGATATTTGCAAAAATTTCTTCACCAAAATAGCTATCAAGCAGTGCAACACACTGCCAGGGAAGCTTTGGAAATACCATCCCTGTAGGCAATTAAAAGACATGCAGATGTTGCATTTGGGGACACAATTAAGGAGGAACTTGGCAGTGTGGGTTAATGATTGGACTCATAAGGCTTTTTTCCAACCTAAATGATGCTATGAATCTATGACACGCTTTACATGAAAAAGTCATGGCAAGCTTCAAACTTCCTTGGGAACAAATCATAAACAACCAGAGTTCGCATATTATTCACATTTTTGAGAAATTAACTCTCTGAAAAACATGAACATGACCACTATAATAATTGAGATATATTTTCAAACAGCAAACTTAGTCATAAAATGAAACTTGTTTGCGCAGGATAGAAAAGACAGCTGACATTCAAATAATTTTTTTCGGTATTAGAATTGCATTTTCCTTGTATTAGAATTGCACTAAATACTAACAGTTTTAATCAAATACAGGTTTGTATAAAAATTAAGAGCTGAACTTATATAAGTTAGAGAACTTTTGAATGTGAAACATTGTCTTATCCCATTACAAATTCAGCAGTTACCTGTTCTGAAACTGAGAACCTGATTAAAATATTTCAAAGGGATTCTGTCCTTAGGTGTTTTTTCTCAGAACCTCTCTTGCTTAATTAGAGTTGATATAAAAATCCAAGGAAAGTATTTCTTACTTTTTTTTTTCTATTCTCAACCTCTACAGCTCATGATGCAAAACATCAGTAAAAAAATGGCAGTAAGGAAAATATTCTAAGTCTTTAGAGGAAGTAATGTGTTCAACAGTTAAAAGATTGAATCTTTTAAACTAATGAGAGTTCTCTTCTTTATGCATCCAAACCTTCTGTGTGTGATTTGAAACAATTATCAAATTCTGCATCAACAACTACCACTTAAGTTGTACCAAAGTATGAATAGATGAACATTTTTACTTTCCTTTTCTCTCACCAGCATAAAACCAGAGGTTAGCCAGCTGAAGTCAGGCTAAGCTAAATCACTGAGCACAAATGTAAGTTGAGAACCCGGCCACTGCTGTTTGAAGACAAATAAAGTCTGTCATAAAGATGGTATCAATTTTTTTTACTGAAACCAGTGTTCCTGCAGGGCCAAATGACCAAGAATCTCATTAATTCCCAAGAAAAAGGAGTCAGTTACCATGGTAACTCAGCTAGCACTGGCTTTTTTACTTGAAGAAATTAATTTTTTCAAAACTATTATAAATAGCTCTGCAAATGAAAGAAGAGGATTGGCAAAAGTGGGGTCAAACCTGAAAGCGTTGGTGTCCGAGATTTTAAGAAAATGAAGATATTGCAAGATAATGTGACTGGCTTACAGAAAAGGTAGAAAACCCTGGAATACTATTGGAGAAATAATACATAGCCAGCAAACAGAAATTGCATACAAGATATTAAATCTGATTAAATATGTCAATGGAGGGTGAGGGGAGAAGCTCATTCAGGGCAAAATAAACTCCATTTTTAACTCAATAGAGAGCAGGAGAAAATGTCTGTGAGGAAGCTATCATTTCACTTCATATTTCTCATCTGACAGAACCCTTCTTATGCATGGTAGAACATGTTCTAAATGCATTTCTCTGGGAGCCATGCCCTGTGCAAAGCAAAGAACAGCTGCACTGTGAGGGGATTAAGATCTGGCTTAATATTTTGCCCATAATTGGACTAATTCTTTAGTGGATTAAAAGTTAACCTAAAAGTTCCCCTCTTGTATTTTATGTTACACTTTAGGATAAGGAAAATTAATCCAACTGAAAAACGAGGTAGGACACTATGAAATCCAGAAGAACAGGGTGCTTTCTGAATGCTGTATAAGTAATGGTGTGTCCTCATTTCATTTTTCTTTCTCATGTTTTAATTTTGGGATAGAACTAGATTATTTTCACATTTTCCCTGCTGAATTGCACCCTGCTGCAGTTGAATGAAAATTAATTTAGGCTGGTACAATGCTAGGCAAAAGCTCAGGCATCTGGTTTTATGCACAGACTTTTGGAGAGGCTTTTCCACCTCCTCCAACACCAGAACCAGTCAGTGAAGGGAGCCTGTATGACATGATAAGGTCATTTCAATGCTCAGCTACAGTCTTTGCCTCTGCAACCTTTCTGGTGATGCTTAGACTTTGTCATCTACTCAGAATAAGAAACAAAAAGGAAATAAACTAATTATTAACAGCTAAAGGTAATGGATTTGTGTGGATAAATCCATCTAAACCTCCACGACAGTCAAAAGTTTGAACATTACTTGTGCCACTAAAATACTGTGCAATTAGCAGCAAGAGTACAGAAAAGGAGCCTTCATTTTTTCACATTTCCTGTAGCAGTTCTTTTGCGCAAAAAACTCAGAATATTTTAAACAAGAAAAGGTGTCAACTGAACTTACAAGTAAAGAAATGTGAGGAAGGTATACACAGGCCTGAAATTTTTTTTCAGTAGCAATTAAGTTGGAGAAATATGCACCAAGATGTTTTGATAATGTGGATAAATGCCAGGTATTACACTTTGTGAACTAAAAAAAGATGTAACTTAAATGAAGTCAATAAAGCCATAAAAGTAAAAGAGTCATTTAAATATATCTGAGAAACAAGCTCAGCAAATAAATCTGTCATCAAGGACTTGATAAGCTTGACCATAGGATAAGTTAGTCCATTTAATTAATTAATTAATTCTAAGAATAGCATGTTGATACTTGATAGAAGTAAATTCCATGTGAAATTCTGGTGAATTTATGTTTATTCTGTGAAATTATGAATAGCGGGTTCATAAATGTCTCAGAAAAATAAAAAAAAGTAGACATGTAGATTCTCTACAGTTTTTGTACAAAAGCATGTTCCAAATCCCACAGAGATCATCAAGGCCTTCCTATGGTTCTCCTTTCAGATTTCTTTCTGCCTTCTTACTTGGCTCTATGTGGAACACACTGAAAAATAAGAAAAGTTAAACTCCACTGCTCACATGACACTTATGATTAAAATTTGCCCAAGTATACCTGTGCTACTATCTATTTCTCCTTTCATGCCACAGTTTAATAGTTTTGACTCAGAAATTACTCTTTTGGTTGATATTTAAATGTCTCATTTGCCTTCCTGCTCAAATGATAGTACTTGGGAAGAGGCATGTACTACCTTCTGAATTCAAATAAAATTTTGAAATGGTCAACATTTTAGCTGCAATTGTTCTCAAGGTGATTTAAATAATGGGAAAGGCAGAACTCAAATTTCATAAGATGCATGGTTGAACTAGGTAATCAGCTCTTACAAGGCATATAAAGTCTGCTACTCCTGGAATCAAACATTTTCTAATCTCCAAAGAATTTTGTTCCCCTATTAATTTTACATGTCATTGCATGAAAGGGTGAGCTAAATAATACAATTCTTGTAAGATATAAAATAAATCATTGCTTGCCAACACGCATAATACAGATACTGAGAACTATGCTGTCATTAGTTTTCTACCACCACTTTAATGCTGCAAAGAAAAGCACTGAGCACATAGATAGAAGTCAGGAAGTTCCCACAGAAATGCTTTGTGTTCAAGTTTAGTAATTCTCCATTCCTTCTTGCACATCCATTAAAGTAATTCCTAAATACTTGACTTCTTGCTCTTTTTGAAAAAAATGCATAATTTTTGCTCAGCCTGAGAAATTCTAGTACAATACATATGTGAAATAACAAATTCTCCATGGGTGCCATATTAAACTCATGAACAACAATTTTATGCATAATGAACCCTAGAAGAGGCAAAAGCCTCTTGCTCAGTCACTCATTGTTGAAAAGGACTTCAATAAAAATCATACAGTTTATATATATGGCATATTTCATCAGAGCAGAAGAAAAAAAAAAGAAAGTCCACTTGAAAATTTTAGCAGGAAACTAATTGCAATTTTATGCCTGGCTTTTGGTAACCATAAGATGGATCATTAGCTGATGTAAATTACTTTCACTATTTATAATAAGCTTTCTTGAAAACATAAAGGTCCTAACTTAGAGATAAACTTGACAATTCCGCTAAAAATTCTCCAAGAATTTTTAGTATGTACTGTACACGCACAGAAATTTAAGTGACTTTTCATCATCTAGATGCTGAGGAATATTCCTGCAGAAGCAGACGGTCTTGTAGAAAAGTTACAGTCACTGAGCAGGAAGCACAGGGGTACTCAGGCAGTAGGGTGGACAGCCAAGACTTCAGGTTTAAAAATAGGCAAAATATTTTAAATGCTGGTAGCTAAACACAGAAAAAGTGCCTTGTCTCACTTTGCATGTAGGAAGTAAGAAAAATAAACAAACACCTACTAGAGAAACAAATATTTTTACATAGTCTCTGAGCTCTGTGAGGAAGAAGAGTGGCAGAAAAATGATAAGACATGTTGTCATGTGAAAAGGAGAGATTTCCTCTGCCCTTGGTATTTAATTTGTCTGTTAACACCATATGGGAAAGCCGAGCTCCCCGTGCCCAGTGCCCAGCCCGCCTGTCTGCATCCTGTTAGGGAAACTCCTCACTGGGCAGTCCTGCTGGATTGGAGGGTAGCTCAACTGACTTAGAGGCACACCCCAAGAGCATCAGGGAGACCCCTCAGTGGGTCTTCTCACTTTATGAATACTCAGTGGGTCTTCCTCTTTATTTGGGTATGCCACCTGCAGCCAGTGCATGCTATGGCAAATGACTCACACCAACAGTTTACAGAATAACACTCTTTATTAACAGAGTATTGTGACAGGTTAAGGTTCAAGGATTAACTGAGGGCAAAAATATATTCAAAGCAAGATACAGACAAGCTCTAATCCCCAGTGAAAATCTTCAGCACACGCACAGTGTGATTCTTATCCTGTAAGCATCTCTTTGGGAGAGAATACAGGTTCACCCTGATCCTATTAGTTATAATGGACTCTTTCCTAACTTTTCCCCCATCCTCAACTTCCTTTATGTTTAGGTGGAGCTTGAGTGGCTCTAGTCATGCATACCTTTGCTACTGACTGGTTTAAAATTGTCTCACTTC
Source organism: Fringilla coelebs (assembly GCF_963513975.1). Lineage (NCBI taxonomy): Eukaryota > Metazoa > Chordata > Aves > Passeriformes > Fringillidae > Fringilla > Fringilla coelebs. The sequence goes on from NC_140031.1 coordinate 40,859,176, forward strand.
ATTTTTAAAGACGCAGTCAAAAGAAAGTACAGAGCACATGCCCAGTGAGGCAAGTGGGTACCTTTGTGATGGTGTTGGCTCAGCAGCAGGACATCTTCTCCTATCTCCCCTTGCTGTGCAGATTCTCAGTCACAAAGTGCCACCAAGTTCCTCTCCCTGCAAGGATTACAACAGAGTCTGCCTGCAGTGTCTCCACACAACTCCGCCCACCTTTAGCAGGTGTTATGGTTGCAGATTGTGGTTGCAGGGAATCATCATGGAACAGGTTTCAGGCAGGCCAACAACATTCCATCCAGGGAGTAGCAATTGTATTTTACATTGTAATCTTTCAGGATCTGAATATAACTTCTCAGTTTCCTCTGATTTTTCCTCCAGTCATCTTTCTACTGACATGACAAGTAAAAGAACAGAAAGTATATTTTTACACAAAGGAAAAGAAAATTTGAAACCAAAACAATATGGTAGTCCTTTCTTCTGCTGTATTCTCACCTTAGCCTATCTTCAGTCTTTCCCTGTTTCTCCTCTCTCTTCATCAACTTTCCATCTCCCTTGAAGGAGCTTCTCTAATCTTCACTCTGATATAGATCTAGCTATAAAGCCAGGTATGTAGCATATGCATGTACATGTGTATAAAATCTGTTGTGTTTTCTATTCCTCCTGTTTTGAATATTTAATTCACTAAAGAAACCCACAAAACTAATTTTGCTTTCGTTTGATGTAAAATTTTATTTCAAATTCCATTACAGTACTGTGTCATATGGATTCATGTACATTCTTCTAAAATACTCTCCTGGGGCATCAATGCCTTTCTGATGTCCTGTGCATTTGCATGCATAACTTTATTCACCTACATGTTCATGGAGCCAGTAATTTATTAATCACATTTTAAAAAATTGGCCGCACTTTTGGAAGAACACTGAAAACAATGTGGGATTGTTTCAATACTTGGAATCTAACCCTGAATATTCAAATACATAAATAACTTTATGAGTTTGGTAGAAGTATTTATGTAACAGGTCCAGTAAATCTGAGAGCACTTAGAGTCTCCATAAAGTGTAAGTGAGCTGTTACTGGCATGACAGGGCAGAACAGTTGCTTCAGCAGAAATGCCAGGAGTTTATGCTGAAGGCTGCAGTCACCTCTCTCTTTCTGTGCATGTTTGGGGTTGGGTTTTTTTTGACCATGCTTCATTAGAAAATGAAGTGTAATCACAGCAGAATTGTTAACAAGAGACTTTGTACATGCAGGACAAGTGACTAGAATTGCCACCCTCACAAATGCAAGGGTGATCAGCTGGACTGATTCCATGCTTAAGCAGTCAAGGCTTATGGAGACAAAAATTTACTGGTTTGAATTTGTGGCTCTGTTTATTCTTACATCTGAAAATCAAAATAAACCCCTGGATTCCTTAATCATCTTTTCAAGAATCCTAGTTTGCAGTTCCTATAAATTGTTTGTGAGCATTAGATGCTGGGACTGGTATCCAATAGTTGTGATGATGCATTTTCAATTTTTTAATGTATCTTTTCTTCCCACCTTTCATGAATTCATTGTGCATGGGCTGATCTATACATAAGCATTGCTTGGGGATTGTTATTCTATTCAAAATATGAAACGGAGTACAAACATTTGTTCTTCCTTGAATATCTTTGCAAAATGTGTTACACATAAGAATTACACAGTTATAAAATTTAAAAGTTGAGGACATTGAGAATAAAAACCAGCCCATAATCAAGCAGTTGTACAAAAGATTTGGTACTTATTTCCTTTCCCAAGCAAAGGAGTCCATCAGCAATATGCAGTGTTACAGCGGTACAGGAGGACCAGATTAAGTCTCAGCAAAATTCCACTGCAAAATGCATTAGCTGAAGGATGTAGATTAAGTCAAAGAAAGGCATGAAATCACCCTATTTGCACTCCCACTTGGGACACAAAACCAGCCGTTCTTCCAAAGATTTGGATGAATTACACTGCACTGCTAGTTCCACACACAGTATCACCTTCTTATTCAAGGATAGTGTGTTTGTCTTACATCATACAATCTTTTACAAGCAGACATTCTTATTTCAAGTCCTTAACAGAAAATACTCCATCTTCCTTTAACTTTTTCACCCCTAAAACTCACTTTAGGCTGGTTGAAATAACTGCTGTTATCTGTCTCATTTCTCAGTCTTCTCAAAGTCACCCTCAGCTCTACCATTCCAATCAAATTTTCTCAGAAAATTCACACTTCATTTTAAGGACAAGATCACTTAATCAATGTTAAGTACTACATTTTCCACAGACCAAAGAGAGAGAGAGCAGACTGACACTTTCAGATCATTTTTACTATGCCTGAAGTCTGGAAAACCAAGTTCCACTGCAAAAGCCACATTTAGGACATTTAAGACAGCACAGCCTGGTTGATTTCTGCAGGTATTTTACCACACTTAGGTTTGTAGTGATCAGCTCCTTACTTTTAATTATCCGATTAAAAAAGCAAGAATTTTTTTTCAGTGAATTATTTGTCTCTTTTGTAACAAAAACCTAATTTAAAATTTTGTATAGAATGTAGCACAAAGAGAAAAGAGAAAGACATCTCCCAGTGTGGAATCTTCTCAAAGAGGGTGCTAAAATTCAATGAATCAGCTCTTCAGAAAATATGTTCGGAGCTCTTCCTACACCCATGGCCCATGTCATCCTGGATCAGAATTCAAAGTTTCCCACAGGTAAAATCTCCAAGTTAGAGCAAACTCCAGACGTGAACAAGGGGAAGCATCTCACTCTGTAATTTTTGAAGGAGTTTGAAGACCCTTATCTAGGGATTGTAAGAGAACAATGAAACGCTGCCACAGGGATCGCAGCAGAACACTTGACTAAATAGAAAGAAGTTCTAAATAGAAGGGAAGGGGAAGGAGGTCACAATTTTTTTTCCATCTACAACATTTCCACAGACCTTTTAAGGGAAGTTATTGTAACTGAGACAAGTATCTAGAAATCTCTTCACACAAGCATAAACTGCAACAAATTTTAAAAGATGAGGAGAGGGAGGTGAACAGTTAATGGACCATGCAAGATCTGCTCTCTGTAACATGCAGTTCAACAAGAACATTGCCATATTGAGCTGATGAATCTGACAGAAGCATTTGTCTTAGCAAACATTCCTCTTAATACCCTGGATCATCCAGCCATGAAAAAGCACACACAGACTATAATTTAAAGAATATTGGCCTAATCTGTGTGGTTCGCTAGCTGAGAAAAATTCAGCCTGCCTGTCCTTTCTGAAGCAGAAAAAAAAGCAATAAAAAAATAAAGATAGAGCATCTGTGTCCTGCAGTCACCAGATTACTAAAGTAGGGGACTGAGACCCTGTGCTTTGAACACTGCTCTGTTAGAAGCATGACAACAGCTTGGGAACAAACTCGCTGAAACCAACTACAATAGGCAGCGTGGTCTTTAAAAACAGTAACTTCTGGAAGTCCCATAACTGGAGGACTGGTAGACAGATCTATACCAGGAATACAGAAAAGGCAAACCATCAAAAATTTACTGTCACATGGAGAACTATCCTGTACCTTTCTAAGAACATAATAAGGCTTGTTTACCACTTCCTGGGGAAAAAGATCCACTGTTAAGGCTTTTCAGGGGAAAAAATCACAGGTGTACTTAGAATAGTAAATCAGATCTCCCTCAGATCTCTAGCAGTTCATAAATACCATCAGCAGTACTTTGGTCCCCCACGAGGAAAGCAAATGGTTTATTACAATGCCAAGGACAATGATTGTGCCAATAATAAAGCCTAAAATTATCTCCAGATCTCTTGTCCTACAATCTTCACCTAGACCCTAAGATTATTCACCTACAAGTCCCTATAATTGCCAAAGATATTGTCTTTGGAAGTTTTTTTCTTGCCAGAGTCATGTTTTGAAATTATTTCTCTTTTGCCAAAGTAGAAATTTAAAGACAATAAAAAATATGGGGATAAAACAAATACACAAATAATATATTCTGGACTGTAAAACAAAATCCCCAAGTAATAGTATGTTTTTCCTCATTTACACATTATACTAAGTTTTAGTGAATTAAAGTGTATTCCCACTTAGATCCCGGCAGTGCAGATCTGAATGAAATACCACATTCATTTGGCAAGCAGATGCTAGGAGGACAGTCTCACCACAGTTCATAATTCACTGTATGTCTAAATATTTTGAGTAACCAATGTTTTATTATGGCATAAACCAGCAACTGCTCTTGTGTCAAGAGCCTTGACTTGAAATCATATCAGAGCAAGTAGATAAAAAAGCCCAAGGAAAGGTAACCAAGCTAATTTTTTTTTTTTTTTTTTTTTTTGGTAGGGTAAAGGTTTTTTTTCCATTTTCCTTGTTATGTGTTTCAAATGTAACCAAGGACTTGGAAAGTCAGTTGGAATTTAGATGCTCTGCAGCCCCCACATAATTCTGGCTCCACGTAACAGTTGGCCTTAGCACTTTCATCAGTATCAGTGCACTGCATGTCTGTATCTGTGAATAGTGTCTCTGAGGAATATTCATTAATAATGTGCAAATGTATTTTGACAAAATGAAAGAACTATTAAGAAGCATGTGTGATGACAATTATAAACAGGGTGAACTGAACTGCAGCTTTAATGGAAATAAATTGATTCGTGGCTGGATTTGACATCCTACAGTTTTGAGACACAAAAGTTAGCAAGAATTCTCAGCCTTTGACAGTTCCAATAAAGAAGTTAAACAAACAGTTTCATTTAATTTACAGTCTCAAATTACTGAAGATTTATGTAATGCTCATTATAAGTTTTTAAATCTTTAAAACAGCTCCATAATCTCTGCATTGGTAACAAGCCATTGGTAACAAGCCATGGAGCACTGCTCTGAAACAGGTGAGCACTAAGAGTAGGCAAGCTTTCCAAACCTCTCCCATTGGCAGGTGCCAAGATCCAGCATTCACCCCATCCATTCACCCCCATCCAGCATTCCAGCTCCTGCTGACTTGTTGAGCAGAGTGCAATTTGTTTCATATTTGAAATACACCACAGGGAAAGGATGGGCAAAATGGTGCAGTCTGAGGCACAGACCAATATGTAGGTCAGAAGAGATGCAGGCTACATGGCTGTTGTTAAAGTTAAACTCTACGACAAAAAGAGACAACATACATATATTAATCAGACACATTATGTCTGAAACAGGATGATAGATCACTGATTTTTAGCTCAGCTCTGATTTCATTACATCACTTTTTATTGATTTGGAAAGGTGTGGCAGCTGTTTAAGGTGGATGCAGAGCAGAGATATTAATAGAAAGGCTTGTATCTGGGCAAATGTCTTTATATAATACTGTAAATACCATCTATGCTGTAAAACACCCTTCCCTTACATTTTACACTCACTCCTGTTATATTACTGTGTCAAACTCTTCAATATGCCCCAAAACTCCACAAAAAACCTCCTATAGAAAGAAAAGGAATCCAACAAAAAACATTCTGGACTCTCTATTTACTACACAAAGAGAGAATGAGACCACCTGGGAAACCAGAACAAGAAGTGTGAAAACATACACAGTGTTTAGTGATTTTCTTGAATGATCCCTACAGCAACCGGCAGCGCTGCTGTGTACAAATGCCAAGCTCTGCCTTTGTTTGTGTACTTCAAATACCCTGTCACTGTTACATCACAGCATATGATGAATTTCTATTCCAGCAAGCATTATATAATTACCTGCTGTGCCAGCAGACACAGAGGTTGCACTTGCCACAAAGCCACAAGAGGGCTGGCACAGCTCACCAAAGGCTTTCTTCCTAAGGATCCTGCCCTCTTGCTTCAGGCTCTGCAGGTATCAGGCAGGTAGGCAGACATCTCTGTTGCAGAACACTAGATATGGCTACTCACAATTGGGAAGATCTTCCTGAGCATCAAGGGCTATGCATCCAAAACTGGAAGAGATGACTGGGATATAATTTCCCAATTTGTGCTCTGTGCAGTGGCAGCCACCAGAGAGTTTCAATGCCATTGCCCAGCAGGTGAAATACAGATGAACAGCCCAAGGAGAAAAATACTGAGAGAAGAAGATCTCTTTACTAAACTTTGTCTCATAGTTATCACTCAGTAAATCTGAGCTAGCATCATGTGAAGAAACTACCATAAGACAGTCAGCTTGAGCTGCTGTTTGCTTCTGTAGCTAATTTGGTGGATATGAAAGAGGATTCTTCTTTCTTCTCTCTACTGCCATTTTTGCATCCAAGAGCAAACTGTGAGGGAAAACAGAGCTTTGTCTTTCTTTGTCAAGGAGATGAAGTAAGGTTTCAGATAAACTACATGAATAATAAAGAGTGAGGTGCTGGTGCAAAAGGTCATCAAATGTTATTAATGCTTTGCCTGAACTTTTTGCTCTGAGGGTCGTTCTTGCTGAGAAACACTAACTCTGAAACACCATCTGCCATTTGTTAATACCTGCTAGGTAGAATGTAGGGTGGCCATATTAATCATCAAGACTTCTTAAAAATAAAAAAAACCAAACCAAACAATTAAACAAAATCCAGAGCAAGCTGATGGACAGGTATAAAGGGAGATCAAATGGAGTGGACTTTTAGGTGTCATGGTAGCAAAAAAAAATCCTGCTCAATTTCAGCATGTCGTTCTAATAATTTGGCTCATCGATCTTAAAGGCCTTTTCTAAAATAAATTATTTTATGATTTTCTGCAAATTTAGGTGTCTTTAAATGATTGCTATTTATTGGCTCATCTTCTTTTCTCTGCAAATTCCTATTTGTTATGATTTTCTAGAATACCTGTCCACAGGTCATACAGGGTAATATCTGCCCTTGCTGAAGCTGTAGAGGAAGAAAGCACAGGTGATTTCTCAGCATTGAGGCAATATACTCCAGGGAAATTCAGCAGCTGCATTATTCCTAAATCAATTTCGCTGTTAACCCAAGACCTTTACACTGCATACTGTATTGCACTAGTAAACCTTTAAATTATATTCCACTCCCTGTTTCTTACTGAAAACTTGTTAACAGGGGAAGGGACTTAGGCACAAAGGTGCCACAGCAAAACCACTGGTGGGGATTGACTACTGACACCATCTACACAACATACAGCAGCTGCAGATTTGTCAGCCCACACTTAGCTTGAACTGGCTACTCACAGTGGTCAGTCATCAAGGAGGGACCATATAAACTAGCCGTCATTTTTTAAAATTCTGTTTGAGAATTAAAACACCTTCTTTGTTTATTTCTTTGAAGGAAAATTTTTTATGAAGTTCATCATTAGCAAGCCTCTTCATAGCATCTGCTGGTAGGTACCCATATCTTTTTTTCTTTGAAACACAAAAGTCACTCCTTTACCTAATGGGATTGGCAGAGGAGGGTAGCTCTTCTCCTCGTACCTTTTCATCTAATCCCAATTACAAGATTTGGACTGTGTTCAGTCTGCAGGTAGTAAAGATATTTTAAAACATGCTGGATCAAAATTCAAAGCTCTATGCTTATTATGCATTGCAGAAACCTGCTTGAAGCAGAGTATCTTGAAATGCCATGTGACAGAATGGATATCATTTTGAAAGGTTAATAGGTACCATAAATGTTCAGAGGTCAATGGCCATCTGGAACCTTTTATCCAAACTTTTAAAGCTTTTGGTATTAAAATAATATTTCTTTTAGAGTAAGTTATATCTGATCATGTGGGATTTTTTAAAACAAAAAACCTGAAATACAGAAAGTTCCATTGATCATAAAATAATGAAGAATGACATGAAGAAATTGAAGTGGGTTTTTTTTGTTTGTTTGTTTAGTTTTTGGGGTTTTTAAAATGTGTAAATATACATGGTAAGTAATACCTTTATTTTTATTTCTCTTGTTTAGGTCTTTTATGTTAAGGTTTTCATATATTCCAAAGTTTGAACTTAAAATGCACTTCAAATAGAACACTAAATAAATCTACCATAAAATTTATAATCATTTTCTCATATATAGATATAATTATAACCTTGCAGTCTAGAGGTAAGAAACTTTCCAACAAAGACGAGTTGAAAATCATTTTTCCTAGCCTGTTACAGCGTTTACAAGCCATTTTAAAGTATGAGCCACTATCATCTACACAAAATGATGCACACTCAGGATTAAAATAGGGCAAAGAATATTTACAAAATATTAACACATTTCTACACTGAAAGCTATCATCTATACACATAGAAATCAGCAGTAGTGGAAATTATACCAAGTCCCCATATATTTATTGTCTAGTAACAAAAAGAAAACACTGTCCAGTAGATACCTTTAATTATTTACTTCAATGCTTAAAAATATATTGAAGCTGCTTGGAATTGTCTTGGAACAAGGCCTTTTCTTCTTAAAACTTAACTTAAAGCTTTTGACATTTTTGTTGTGACTATCAAAACCAAGCTGAAAAAAAAAAGTGTTAGGTATTCAGGGTTTTTTGGTCTCTTCAGTTTTTGCTTTCAATTTTGTTGTGTTTCAAATTCAAGCATTATAACGTTAAAGTCCACGTGTTCCAGATGTCGGTGGTTGGAGACAGGGACAACACACACCAAAGCTGCATGGGACAAGCAGCCTGTCTTATTGTTGAGAGCCTTCTTATAGAGGGAGTTCAGGTCTCTACAGCTCGTTGGTCTGACCCCCTCACAGCCCAGCTCCTGACCAGGGAGATGCCTGCAGCCCAGGGTGGAATGTGATGGGTGGAGTCCCGGTGTATATTTAATCCCAACCTACCCCTGCCTCATCTGAGGACCTGTTCACCTCTAGACTGGCTGAGGTTAAAGGTCTGATTCATCTGGCAGCTACAAGCTAGCTGCAAACCATGACGAAGTGTAGCATGTTGAGTAAACTACATTGAAATTTCCTGCAATAGACTGCATTTATATCCTCTGACCAGAAGACCTCTAATCCAATTCAACAAAATATGCTCATTTTATTTTCCAAGGTTGCATTTCAATATCATTTCCAATCCAGCTTTGGGAAAAGAAACTAGCGAGGATATTTTATCTACGTATCAAAAATCAAAATTATACAAATGTATCATTTCCTTTGGAGATAAACAGAATGTTTTGTCAGAGAAACATGACCATCTGTAACACAGTTAAGAAGGAAAAAGTCAGTCTTGCTTCACAGTTCCAAAGTCTTTAAATCATAGTTAATTTGCTTTACTTTTCCCATCAAGCATGTGAAAAAAAATGTTGCTGTACATGACTTTGCCATGCCTTGTCTAAAAGCCACAGTTCTTCCATTTTTCACAAAATATGACTCCTGATATTTATCAATGACTAGAAGTCATTGACCCCCTTTGATAAATTATTAAACTAACACCATTCCTTTGGAAAAAATATGTACATGTACATGCAGAGATAGATATATAATATGCAATGACAGAGTCATTTGGAATTTGAAGAAAACTTCATTCCAAGCATATATACATCTACATTCAGAGCCCTCTCAATTAGAAAAAAAAAAAAAACTCTCTTTATTCAAAATGAGTGCCAGGAGAAGGTTGGACTAGCTTTGTTAGGAGAAGAGAAGAAGAAGAGAAGAGAAGAGAAGAGAAGAGAAGAGAAGAGAAGAGAAGAGAAGAGAAGAGAAGAGAAGAGAAGAGAAGAGAAGAGAAGAGAAGAGAAGAGAAGAGAAGAGAAGAGAAGAGAAGAGAAGAGAAGAGAAGAGAAGAGAAGAGAAGAGAAGAGAAGAGAAGAGAAGAGAAGAGAAGAGAAGAGAAGAGAAGAGAAGAGAAGAGAAGAGAAGAGAAGAGAAGCCTTAAGTAATAGGAATATTAAAAGAACATAGTGCTACTGAAAGCCGTAGAACTTCTATAAACTATGCTTGCACATAATCGCTTCATCATTTTAAAAGTTCATATTCACATAATGTATTCTTACCTTAACCATAAAAAAAGGTATGCAGGTGCTTAAGCAAAGCATCAAATAAATGAATTTTCAATAGTGTCCTCTACCAGTTGGACAAGACAGGAACACATGCCCATCACCCATTTTTTCTAACATTCTTTTGAATACCTTTCTGTAATTTCTGCTATAAAATAAATAAAATGTGTTAATATCATAGCATTATACATATTAAATTTCAACTGGGATGTCTAGTAGTCTAAACTGAAGATTAAGAGGGCCTGAATTATAGGTTATCAATATAATAACCCTTTAGTTCAAGTGGAAGATCAAAGGAAAAATACGGTAACCAATAAATGGGGATCCACACAGATAAAATTAAAAATGGCTGGAGGCTTAAGGTTAATATCATTCCTAACCCAAAGCCTTTTCTAAAATCAGATCCTTGGTCTCTTATTGTTCTAGCACTGTTTGTTCTAACATACCAGCATTTCCTTTCTTTTAATTCTACATCTCTCCTCATGCAAGGCTTATAGTCACTAAAGTGAAAATATTAACCTGTAGAAAACAGACAGGAACACATAAAGAGAGGACACATTTAGCAGAACTGTAATCTGAGTGGTTGACTGCATTGAGCAAAGCTACCTTAATAGAGTACAACTGAACTATGGTTTGCATCAGCTTTCAAAAACAAAGATACCTATATTAGCATTAGACAGCATCAATGGGCAGGAAGAGGCTGGGAGTTGTTTGAAGGGGTTTGTTTGTTGTTCTTGGTTTTTATGGCAAACCTGAGGCTCAGGGGTAGAAGTTTGTTTTAGAATTGACTCTTCCTCAGCATGTATTCATTTTACAAACTATGCCAGTCTTGAACCAGAAATCAAAATCAGGAACAGCAGTGCTTAATCATATCAAGACATGCTGAGGAATTGAAAGATCAATCCTGGTGTGTTTTCACATGGTAGTCACCATGCTGTGTTAAACAACTGCCCAGTAGGACAGTAGCTATTACTTACACTGATTGTTATGAGCATGGACTTCACATTCAAGGATTGTTATTTGAATGGCAATGCTGATGTACTTTATTGTCACAGACAAAGGAATACCACATGGATTCAGATGTCATAGAAGATCTTATTTCAAATTTGAAGTCATTGACCATGAAAATCACCACCACAAAAGGAATTCATCAATGCAAGTCAAACACCTCCATATCCACCCTATCTAGGTAATTTGCAGGAAGTAGGATCCAGCTGCTACAGACTGACATCTAGTTTTGTGTAATCACCTTCTACAGAATACCTAAATGAGAAATTAAAAATTTGTTGCCATCACCTAAAATCTTATAGATCTTCATTTATTGAGGGGAAGCCATCTTACCAGCTTTGACTTGCCAGAAAGATCATCATCCAATGTACAAAGTTTTCATTTTCCACCATTCATCAATATAATGCAGCATCACTAAATATGGAACTTTGATTTCCAGCATTAAGATCATAAGTGAATTATTATCTATTCTCTAAATTCTGTTTCAATTTGTTGAGAAATGCTTCAGGACACACACACATATATATATTACAGATGCCTTACAACAATAGAGGATTTTTTAAATTTCTTCAATGGATTTTTTTGTTAGTCTCTAGTCTCTAATGTATCTATTTCAAAATAGTTTCTATTTTAACATTTCACATCCTCTCTGATTTTGATCAATGATAGATTTGAGGGTAATTTTTTATAATATGAATAATAGAATATCTACCAAAACCAAACACAAAGATGTTTGAGGAACCAAACAGTTTTTTGACCCAATAGAGAAGAGTCAAGAAAGCTTCACAAAAAAGTATTTTCCTTTAAATTGTCAATCTTTCTTTAAAAGATTCCTATGAGCAATATTTGCAATTTTTTTTAAAAAAGTCTTTAATAAAAAACCCTGACATGCAGAATTAAAAACCCTACTTTGCTTTAATGAAAACCTCAGAGCCCTTCCTTACATACAATACTTCTCTATGTTGCAAGGTAAATGAACTTAACATTTCTTTTGATTAAACTAAGTGTTTGTTATCAGTAGTTTCTCTTTGTTTAAACTTTTATTTTATTGATTTTTAAATAAAAGGACTATACAATTCTTGATGCATGACAGCCTGAAATCCCACAAGAGAACTTTTCAAAAGGAATTCAACAATACACACCAGTTATGTCAAATAAAGTCATCCAGAAAGCAATGCCTGAGGGAAAAGTCCGCTGCCACTGGGTAATAAAGACATCTGTCAAAACTGGTACTATAATCAAGACTGGATGTATGTTCATGCACAGAACAATAAACAAAAGCTCATAGACACATAGGATGAAAGAAAAAATATCATTTAAACAACTTTCTTAGGAATAAATTATTCCAAGAGGACAGCAGTGCTAACAAGCCCAAGAAAAGAGATGCCATCCTACTTGACACAAGCCTGGCTCAGAGATGCATTTTTGTTATTCTCTCTGTAATAGAGAATAAAGAAGGGACAAATCTGAAAAGTCCTAGATCATCAACACTGTCTCATTTCTAAGCATCATTAATCTCCTTTGCCCTTCTAGGTGTTTCTTTCCTATATTCTAGCTACAGTTGCAGTTGGTATTTATAGATAGATGTATCTATATAATCTAGATAGAGATATATATAATATAGATACATAGATACCTATAGATATAGAGATTTAGACATATAGATATCTATAGATAACTAACCCTGGAAGGTTAGTTTACAGCTTTCCCTGAGTCTCCCCCTGGTTACTATGTCTAGAACACAGTTTCTCTTCTCCTGATGGTCATCTAGATAACCTGTGTTTCTGAAGATGAAGTACATTCACATGAGATCTTTTCATCTGACTGCTCCTGTGGTTTACCCCCCTCGACACTGGGCTTGCTTCTGCAAAACATTTTCTTCTACCTGTCACAAGTATTGTGTAGGATGTTACAAGAAAAGATATGGCAAATTTCCTTTTGGATACACATAATATTCTTCAGTTTTCATGAGTGTCAGTTACTTTAGCTCTGACTTCTGCTAAACACTCCATGCAAACATGATATTTCTTTCAGACACATTAGAATGACTTGTGTTCCTGGTACTCAAAGCTTTTCATGTACCTATTTTTTTGTCTAAAGATTTTCCTGTGTGTGAATGAGCTATTTCCCCTCACAGCCATCTCTTCTTATTTTCAACACTTTTTGATGCATGTTCATAATTAAACTTTTCTTATGCACATCTCAGAAAATAACAATTATTTCACAGGCAGCTGAATTTTTTTGTGGCTCACTCAGGGGCAAGTGGTATATGATTAATATCACATTTCACCCTGCCTGCATGTAAATTACTGACGGAAGTAAAATCAGTCTTAACAGAGTATTACACACCTGGTGAGTTTTATTTTGCCTGTAAGATTTTCAGGAAGTCCATGTTCTTTGCTAAGTTATTAATATTCAGTTCATAATTTTCAGAATTGTTATGTTCCTCTGTCTTTCTTATTCTGTCCTGCAAGCCTGTGGCTTTTCTAGAAAAAAAAATATCTGTTCAGTATTAATAGGGGTTATGTATAATCTATGTAGAATCGTTTTTTTCCCAAATGATTTTCACTCCTTACTTATAAATGGACCACTAAACTGTTGACTTTGGGCATCTGTCTTCCTCGCCTTCAAGGACCACTAATGCAAGCAGAAGACAAAAACAAGTGTATTAACTTGGATATAATCTCCAAGTCTACATCTTCATGCCAGAATGAAAGTCATTAAGAAAATTAAAGCCCTAGATTGGACACTACATTTCTGAAAGTCTAATAATTGGAAGTTTAACAATAAACGGATGGCAATTATTTTTTCCTTTGAGCTTATAATTTTATTTTAAATCAAATATTATAGTTACAACACCTTCCTAAGGAAAACAATCCAACGTACATCACTTTAAACTGAATATAAGGCCATGCTAAATGCCCAGTCATAAAGAAAATAAACAACCTTTTTTTTCTTTATAGCTTCGACATATATGATGACCATTAAATTAATATGAGACAACCCAGCTTATGAGCTTGGCTAAATTATTAAGTTTTATTCTTAGAATTTGGAGATGTAACTCTCTTATTTGAGCATCCTGAAGAATAATCTTGTTTAGAGATACTGAGCAATTCAAGAATAATTCAGTTATCTCTGTGTTAGCTCTTGTACTTAGCTTCAGCTTTGCCTTCTTATTTTTTCCTTTGTGCTCCATAAAACACATCAAGTCTTAATTCATAGGCTTCATAAATTCAAAATGGGTTTCTTTGATCAGATGGAAAGCCTTAAGGAAACATAACATTCTACTTGTACTGAGCATAGGGCCCTTTCTCTTCCATCACTTGTGGAAACATTTGTGGGCCCTTCTCTTCCATCATTTCTGTGATTGATCAGGTACTCATGTGGATGCCAAGACCCGTAGATTCAGAAAATACATCTGGCTTTTTGGCAGACTTCAGAAGCATCATTCATACCAATCTTGCACTTGCCTCTGACTATGTCACCTGCTCAGGTTGTCCTTTCTCAGAGTTTGTAACATGATCCTTAACAACTCATCCAGATCACAACTGCTTTGCACTTTTGAAGTGTGAGTTTACACCAGCTGCATTCAGTACCATGCTTCTTTGATATAAATCAGTGTACAAAGATCTTTGACAGATACTGAATGGATCATCTCTTCCCCACATGATGGAATTTTTACTTGTCAAATTATGATCTCTTTTTCACACAGCTATTCTTCCTCACTGGCTTTTCTTAGTATGATGGAACAAAACATCATAACATGCGATGTGCATGGAATTTTCTCATGAATATATCACAGAACCTTCAGATATACACCTATATAACTTCAAGTTATCATACTATTTCTCCTCTTTTCTGTAGCTTTGCCTCTTAACCTACATATGAAAACTGTCATATTTTTATATATATATATATGTAATAGATAGATAGATAGATAGATAGATAGATAGATAGATAGATAGATAGATAGATAGATAGATAAATAGATAGATAGATATGAAGACTGTCATATTTCTAATAAATTTTAAAAGCTAATTAGTCACCGTACACTTTCCAGTTTTACTCCACAGAAAAATGGTATTTCCAAGACCAGGCTTTGCCCAGGTGAATTTATTGTGTGATAGAAATTCTTAAAGAATTCAATACGAACTATAAAGTCATTGACAATTATTGTACAAAATCTGCCACATACACCATACCTACTGGAAGTGTTTGTATTCTCATTAGTTAGTCAAATATTTCTTTAAAAGACAGAGCAGAAGCTAGGTGGAATACTTCTGCTCTAATCTGGAATTTGTAATTGACAAAATGTTTGCCTGTTGTTGACATGGGTTAACTTCTGAGCGATATTTAAAACTTCTGTAAGAAATTTAGGTCTCAGCAAAAGGCTATAGGTAATGGTACTCTAACTGACCTTATCTTGCTCCTTTTGAAGTTTTTCAAGGCCTGAAATAAAACAGTCTACTAAAACAAATGGGGCTTATTTGCATTCTATCATCTGCTGTTGAAACATTGGAAAGAACATCTGAGCATCAAGTATATTCAATTCACTAAGAAAATGTGAAGAATTCAGTGAGCTTGTCATTCATTTTTTCCCTCACTCGTTTGTCCTATTTTCTTTCTAAAAGCATAAAACACCTCCAATTAAATGATGTTTTTCTTGAGGGGAAGAAAATGTAAAACTCTTTTGCAGTGTTTTCTATATTGTTGAAAGTAATACATTTTCCCTGCACTGAACACTGCAAGAAATGGAACTGGTGCAAGACGTTTTGAAGCTATAACTGACCTGGGTAGTACCATTCTGAATGATAGCACTTCTTGATATTCATTTGGCATTGAGCAAAAATTATTGCAGCCAATAAACACGAATGTTACTTTGACCTGATTTTCTCTGCTGTGTATGGAAAGACAAGGTGATAAAGTGATAGGTTCCATTAAAAAGGCACCCTGCATGTGTTGTTTGGGGTTGTTATCTTCACGAATACACTCTTTTCTGCTATTGACTATGACAAACTCATTTTGACAGAGCTATAGGACTTTCTTTCACCTAATTTCCTTTGGCAGACCAAGGCAGTTTTTAGCATGGTGATTGATCTCTTGGTTATCTGGACATTCTCATTTTAAACTGCTGTTGAAGAGACTTGAATAATTTACACTTCCTGCCATGAACTTGGCAGCTTTTTTCAATAGCTACTGATTTATTGCATCAAGCAGTGTGACAAGTTTTCTAGTCCTATAAACACAACGTGCAGTTACAAAGAGTAGTACATGTAGTGGTGGATTACAAACTTCACTCTTGTCATAAAGAGCTTTTAAAGGCTTCTCTAAGCAGGCAGAAATTATCTTAACATTCAGACCATTCTGAATTGGTCTCTAGCCAGTAAATTTAAAAACAAAACAAAACTAAATTAACTAAACTGAACTAAACAAAAATGAAAACAAAACAAAAAAAAAAAAAGAAAAAAAAAGGAATTTAACAGTAAAACTAACCTAAACCAAATGTTACATATAACCCTGGGCAGTCAGCTGCAGTATTTTTCTTCAAGGATGATGTCAATTAATATCTGAATTCATGCATTATACCATGAGAAACCTCAAATATTTAGCTTAGGTTTTCCAAGATGCTTCCTGGCAAGAGAAGTATCAGACACACCAGCTGTTTGCCTAAAGTTTGCAGCCAACAGTCTAAAAAGCATCTAGCAGCAGGATGGAAAGAAGGAAGAAGGGGTGAGCAAATCAGCAGAACTGGATGCAGCTGCTTTACGCCCAGCTGGTAGGATGATGCCAAAGAAACTCTTGAGCACAGGGCTTTGTTACTGTTCTTTAGCTGCCTGTCTCACTCCAGAGCTGTCCTTGCAGCAGCTTCCTTTCACCACTTGATGTAACCATACTCTAGTTTTATGAGTCTACTGCCTAAGTCAAATTATGTCATGACCCTTCATTGCTATTGGTCCACTGAAGAGTACCATGCAGAACTAACATCTTTCCTTCTCCACAGGAGAGCTATGTTTTCGTACATCAAGTTTACTGGTTTTCTGAGAACCAGTGCTTGTTTGACTATGTACAACCAAGTGAAGGTTTATTGATTTTTTTTTTCCTCTCCTTGAAATACTGCAGGAATAAAAAATAAAATTGTCCAGTATCATTATGCTGCTTGGTTTAAATGTCTATGCTTACAATAATAAGAGTAAAAGGAAATACAAATATAGGAGTAAAAGGAAGCATTAGGAAGCAAAAAAAAAAAAGGTAAATACAGCCAAAGTATCTGATTATTGCATATAACACATCATTGATATAGTGTACATCATTCCTCTTTATATTTCAATATTTTTTTTCAATTAAAACATATAATACAATAAGCAAAGTATAATACTCTCTGTCCTTCATATGCATACACGTACATCAGTAACTCACTAGTACTTCAGATTTAAATGCTCACAGGTTATAGCCTCTCAAAATCAGAACACCAATTACAGCGTGAAGCAATGAAGTCTAATTATCCTTGCACAGTTATATCAGAAGAAGAAAAATTAACTACACTCTCTCAGCAAAGCTGCTTAGACAGACCAGCATCATCTGCTATACAGCACCACTCAGCCTCTCAAACTTGTGAGACTTTGCCACACTCAACATGCTCCTTGTTCCCTTTCATTAGGCAACCAATTTCCAGACTTTCTGCTCTTCTTTTCATAGCACCCCATGCTTCTCAGAAAAGAAAAAAACATTCTAGGGTGTGCAGTTTTTGACTTATGAGCAATTAAGAGATAGCCTAACAGGTGAGTGCTGTCTTTCATAGTTCAGACTAACCAGATTATAAAGGTCTCTGAAGCATTAGGTGATTTTAAGGATTTTAAAGATGAAAATTTTGTCCCAACACCAAATGTCAAATTCCTTATGGTATATTACAAGAAAGAAGAAAGTACTAATTTTGTAGAGAATCTCAGTCTCAAAATTCAAATGATATTTCAGAAAGCAGGGTACAATTAGCAAAAAATTGTGTGGAATTGCTATGAGACTCCTCTGCAGCCATGGGCACATTGTCATAGTCCCTGGTTTTGACAAAGATCCTCTCCCACATGTGAAATAAAGCTGCACACTTGGTTTACAACCGTTGCTATACAACCAAATGTAGATATATATTTAAAACTGCACTGGCTCTTCTAGTAAGTATGGCAATAGTGGCAAGCAGAATTTCTTCTTAATAATAGTCTCTCTAATTAATAACTCCTAAGAATTCAGACTGTTTGTGAAGGGTTTTTGTCACACCTTCTAAAACACCTATTTTCTTATATTTCTAGGAATAAAACCCAGGTTTTAAACCTACTTAAAAGTGCTCTTTTCTGTAATTCTGTTCCTCAGCAACTGTCTAGTTTTTTCTTATATTCCCTGACCTCTCTTGGTCCTCAGTTCTCTTTAAAGATCACTCTTTTTTGCCCCCTGTGTTCTGTCTGTCATTTATATTTCTTCCTGGCCTTAATTGCTGGCTTCGTTTCCCTAATCAGCTTCTTTTCTGTGCAGCTTTGAGACTTCTCCTTTAATGCCACTCTTCACTGTTAGCAACTTCACACTACTTTCAGAAATATGAAAAAAGCCAACACCAGGGCCTGAATGCTCGTGACCTCCACCTCTTTGCACTGACTTGCAGATACAAAAAAATTATAAAGCAGGCTGAAAACAATATTTCTTTCTCAGAAACCTACAAGTACTGGATGACTGAAGTCTCTCGAAGTCTGACAGAGATGCTAAGGTGACCACAAGCTGTCACAAGGATGTATCTTTCAGGTGCCATGTTTTTCAGTAGAGGCACATGGAAAATAGATTAAAATCTGAGATAAAAACATAATCATAGACAGACATAAAACCAACCACCCATTGTACAAATGACCTAAGTACTGGTAAATTTTCTTGTTAAAGCAGTTGAGGTTTTTTTGAGGTTCATTGTTAAAATTTTTTGTCCTGCCTGTACTGTCCTTACTAAAACAATAAAAAAGGCAACACTAAAATGTACGGCAGACAGGAGTCTTGGGTCAGCAAAAGTTTGGTTATTTTCATGTACTTTGGATTTACTGGGATTTAAGGAGGAATTAGAGGGTGGTAACTCCGAAAGTCCTATCATAGATTTTTTTCCTAAACATGAGGGATAGCATGTGTTTTGGCAGTGTCTCCAAGAGCACCTCAGAGGCTGAGGTTCTGAAGGTGTACAGACCCAAGAACTGGGCTGATTAAGGCACTTTATGCATTCTCACTTTTTACTAAGAGTGAATCACAGCCAAGTGGATCACCAAAGGTCCTTTCAGGATTCAGGTTTTAAAAACAGACAGAGGAATTTTGTCCAAAGAAAAGACACAAAAAGAAGAGTGAGTATAAGGAGTATATGAGGAATACAATGTACAGATAAAGTGATGATGGACTCAGAATATATTATTTTTACTTTTTTTTTTGCACAACCACTTATCCACCTACATATACATTTTACATTAACATATAAGCAGTCTATCTATTTCAACACATTTCTGACATATCCAGGAGGACTCAGGTCTCAAATGCATGAAGAATTTCTGGTCCTTTTAGTTTACTCTTGCTATTTCCAGCATTTCAGCACTCCTTATGGAGAACTGACTTTTTAATGTGAGAAGACTAAGACAGTCCCCACTGATTTGAGTAACTACAGAGTTACAGACTAATGGAAGCTGGGAGAGACATGTGGGTGTTCAACCCCTCATCATAACAGGGGCTAGCTTTGCAGTAATGACAGGATATTCAGGACTTTGTCCAGTTATTTTTTAACATCTTTCAGAGCAAAAATCACCCAAAATCACTGGAAACCTGTTCCGCTGCATAGTCAGACTTGTGGAATTTTTCAAATTATCCTGTCCCAGGCAACTGCTGAGAGTCTGTCTTTCTCTTCCATATCCTCTGCCATCTGAAATTTGTACACACTGATAAGATAACCGATAAGTGATCTCACTTCTCTTCTTCAGGCTAAATAGCCCCAGCTGCTTCAGTGTGCCCTTGCATAGCAGGTGCTCCAGTACCTGCAAGCTTAACTGGACTCACTCCACCAAAGCCACAAATCTCTTGTACTGCAGGAACCAGATCTGGAAGGAGCACCCAGATGTGGTCTCACAAGTGCTGAGACTAAGTGTCCCTACTCTTCAACCCGCTGGTGATATTTTTCCTAACTCATCTCAAGATGTTTTCTGTCTCTTTCTGACATATTGCTCATGACCAATTGGTTCAGCAGGTTTTCCATGAGGTTTTTTGCCAGCTTGCTTTCCATCTTGTTGTCTCCCAGCATATACTGGGGCATAGTCCTCTTATTCCCATGATCTTTTCTTTACCTTTATGAATTTCATGAGGTTCCCATCTACTGACTTGTCCAGATGTCAAAGTCACTCTGACTAGGAGCACATCCATCTGGCACAAGAAACACTCTTCGCTGCTTCGTGTCATCTGTAAACTTGCTGAATGCCCTCTGTACCAGAATCCAGGTCATTAATGAAGATTTTAAAATGTATTGACCCTGATGTTGAATCCTGGAGTACACCACTAGTACTAGCTCTCAGTTCATACCACTGACCACCAGTGTTTCAGCCCAGAAATTCAGCTGGTTTTTAACTCCCTGCACACTTATGGCCTGTACTTCTCAGTCTGTCTGTGAAGGAATTATGTCAGAGTTGAAAACTTTGTTGAAGTCAGCATAACCAACATCCACTGCTCTCCCCTCATCCATCAAGGCAATTATCTTAGAATAGAAAGTTATCGTTTAGGTTAAACATAAACCCATGCTGACTACTTCTGATCAATTTCTTGTCCTTCATGTGTTTTGAAATGGTTTCCAGGAGGGCTTCCACCATTACCCTCCAAGGGATCAAGGTGAGTCTGACTGGTCTGTAGCTCCCTGGATCCCACTTCTGTACCTTCTTAAAGATAGGAGTGACTCTCATGGGCACACCCTGTCAGGTCCCATGGTCTTGTGCATATTTTGTTTATTTAAATATTCCCTAACCTGATCCTCCCGTACCAAGGCTGAGTCCTACATGCTCCATGCATTCCTGGAATTCCTAATTGCTGATCTTGACAACAGAGAGAGGTCAAGTAGGCATTAATTTCTTCAGCTTTTTCTATGTCCTTTATCATGAGATCCCCTGCCCTATTCAGCAGCAGACCAACATTTTCCATCGTCTTCTTTTTGCTGTGGATAAACTTTAGAAAACTTTTCTTGTTTCCCTTCACATCTCCTGGCAGATTTATTTCCGGGTGAGTTTTGCTTTCCTAACCATGTCTCAGTATGTTCAAACTGCTTGTCTGTATTCTTCCCAGGACATCTTTCCCCTTTTCCACCTCTTATACACTTACTTTTTGCATCTGAGTTTTGTCACTATCTTCTTGTTTATCTTTTTGCTTCATTTTGCGCTCACTGGGTTCAACTCCTCTGGAGTTTGAAAGGTGATTCTTTAAAGTCAACAAATTCTTCTAGAGGTCTCTTCTCTCCAGACATATATATTCCCTGAGTTTATTTGAAAAAGATTCAGGCTGAAGTCTGCTCCCCTGAAGTTCAGGGTTATGGTTCTCCTTTGTTTACCGCTTTCCGGAACACCATAATCTCATGGTCACTACAGCTAAGGCTTCCCCTGAACATCCACAAAGACTTTTTTCTTTATTTGTCAAAAACAGGTCCAGCAGAAAGTCACTGTTTATTGGGTTCTTAGTCTGGAAGTTTTTTTTTAAATGCATTTCGAAACCATTGGTGATCTGTCCTTCTGTGTTGTGCTTCTAGCAGGTATTGTGGTCCTTGAAGTTCTCCGTGAGATCAAGTCCTATGAATGTGAAGCTAACTCCAGTATTCTGAAAATGGTCTTATCTATTTGCTCTCCCTGACCAGGAGCAGTCTGTAGCAGACACACAAAAAATATTCCTGTTGATCAGCCTGCTAATCCTGACTGATAAGCTCTGAGTTAACTCATTATGAACTCCAAGGCAGATGCATTTCCACATCTCTCACATAAAAGGCAACTTCCTACCTTCCTACCCTCCTTTCCAGTCTCTAAAGAACATGTATACATCTATTGCAGAACTTCAGCTATATGCTTTCCTATCATATGCCAGTGATTCCAATGAGGTCATAGCCCTGCAACACCACAGAAACCTCTAATTTCTCCTATTTCTTCCTCATGCTGCATTCATCAATGTACAGGCACTCAACTATGTCCATGTCCTAGTAAAAAATATGAGAGCTTTCCCAAAAATTTTGTCTTGTACAACTGTCATATACATACAGAATGTGGAATGACCCCAATTAAACATTCTTTTGCTGATTACAAATTCTCATACCATCCTATATGTTTTGCATGCTTAAGACAATCACTTCCTCACTTGACTTTTGTTCATTCTTTCTCTCACCATCATTTCCAGCTTAAAGCTCTTCTTATGGGAGATTTCACTATCCTGGATGTCAGGAAAGCAGGTTTTTCAGGGACCTGATTCAAAGACTCCCACAAGATAAAGCCCAGGAAGGCAGAGGAGACCAAGAAAGCCAGTTGAAGTACACAGGTCACATCCCTAAGCTTGCAAGCAGTGCATCCAAACCAAGGGGAAGTCAGACAAAAATGCCAGGTGAATGAAAAATGAACTCCTTGATGAACACCAGAAGAACAAGTAGCCTGGTAGGAATACAAAGAGACTGAGTAGCCAGTAATCACATTATGAAAGCTGCTAGAATCAAACCCTCTATTAAAGAGACATCAAGGACATCAACTTCTGTCACTATATGCCCTTGTAAATAGTGCTTTACATCTTTCCTGTACTGTCACTTCAGGTACTGGAAGGTTGTAATTAGGTCAGAGAAACCTTCTGCTCTCCAGGCTGAACAATCCCAACTCTTTCACCCTTTCCTCATAGGTGAAGTGCTACATCCCTCTGATAATCCTGGTGGCCTCCTCTGGACTCACTCCAGCAGTTCCATGTCCTCCCTGTGCTGGGACCCCAGAGCTGGATGCAGGTTCCAGGTGGGCTCTGACCAGAGCAGAGCAGAGGGGCAGAATCCCCTCCCTGGCCCTGCTGCCCACGCTGCTCTGGATGCAGCCCAGGACACGTTTGGCTTTCTGGGCTGGCAGTGCCCATGGCTGGGTCATGTCCAGGCTCTCACCCACAAACTCCCCCAAGTCCTTCTCACAGGGCTGCTCTCCATCTGTTCATCTCCAGCCTGCCCTGGTACTGGGGATGGACCTGACCCAGATGCAGCAACTGGAACTTGATCTTGTCAAACCTCACAAGATTCTCACTGGCTATTCTCCTTGTTGGCCAGCTTACACTGGATGGTTTCCCATGGCAGGTGTGTCAACAGCAACAGTCAGCTTCATGCTACCTGCAAATTTTTTAAGGGTGCACTCAATTTCATTGTCCATGTCATTGATGAAGATATTGAAGAGCAGGGACACCCCTGCCACTCATGTCCATTGACTCTGAGTTACTGACCACCATCCTGTGGATATGAATACCACATATTTATATACCAACCAGTTTCTTGTCCATCCAACAGTATCACTGAATCATTATGTCTCCAATTTAGAGAAAAAAATGTTGTGGGGAACTGTGTGAAAAGCTTAAAGGAGTCTAGATAAATGACACCTGTAAACCTTTTTTCTCCACTGTTGTAGTAATCAAATAATATTTCAACACTGTATGTATCTTAATTATGTAAGTATCAAGACTGTTTAAATAGAAAATATCTTTTTTTTAAATAATGTGAGTACCTTCATAGGATCTATGCTCTTGTTTGCACAGATGTCATGATGATAAGTATGTAGACTGGTATAAAAATGCCCAATAATGTAAGTGATTTTTAAACTCACACCAATAAAAACCAGAGACAATTCCATCAACTTAAACTGATCAGTTTATGCCCTGAAGCATAAGAATTAATCATTCCCATTTTACTCTAGTGAGGGAATTGCAGATTCTATTCTTATTATTACAAGTGATGATTTTTTTTCTTTTTTTTTTTAATTCATTATACTCTCATTTGCTCTTTTAATTTGTTCTCTTCAAGTAAATCCTCTGACTGGTACTGCTCCAGATGAAGAAAGGGTTTTCTTATAAACTCAGTGTTGCTTTTCTTCTAGTGCATCTGTCCGTTCTTGTGAAAGTAGACAAATAATTTCTCAAAAATCCCAGAAATATTCAAGAGTGAAACAGATTGGATCATGTATTAATACAGATAACTAAGAAAGAAAAATAAAAACCAGTGTAATTAAAGGAAATAACTGGAGAGTTTTCAAGCAGGATTTTAAAGACTCATTTAATCATGAAAGGTCATCAGAAATTCTCCTCTTTCAGCTAAGTACTGTAAGTAGCTGACCCAGGACCTCAATATCTGTAAAACTGTGATGGAAAGTATTCTGAACTACAGGGGAAAAAAATCTTTGGAATGACTAAAGAAAATGTTACTGCAACCTGTAATCCAATAGCACACATCAAAGCTATTAACACTACCCTCTTAACAGTGATTGAACTGCACCTAAGTATCAATTCATTTTCAATTCAGAATAAAAAAGAAATTATAAAATAATTTTTGCAGAAATAGAAATGAACGTGACCTTTTCCTGACTGAGGTGGAAACTAGAAAGCATGTCAATTCTTCTTTAATATTTTCATAAAGGGAAATAATTTCTTTGGGAAACTAATTTAAAGAGGGCATGTCACACGATAGAAACAAGCATCTCTCATTTTTTAACATATTTCCTTTCAAAAGAAATAATATAATCTTATTTGTTTATAAAAAGAACAAAAAGTATAAACTTCAAAAAGCTTTAACATTGTAAATTAAAAACCATTTTCTATTGCTAATATACTTAGAGTGCAGCAAGATAAATTCATCTAGGAACTTCTACAGAAACATTTTAAGCAAACATCTAGCCCTTAAATAACTCCATATTAAAACATAAACTAAAAAGTACAATTCAGGCTCTTATTCTTATCTCAGTCATCATCTTTTTCTTAGTCCTCCAGCAACTATCAAATATTTATTTTCACTAAGGCAGAAAGCACACCTTCTTTGTTGATAAACTAAAGCTCACTAAGTAGCTCTTTTTTATTACACTTCTCATTTTTAGCCCAGTAATGTAACAGCAGGACTACTTAACCTCTTAGAAATAGCAGCTAGAGAAAAAAAAATTAAAATGGTTGCTTTGAAGATGACATTTTTGGACTCTCATTCCATATCCAAATTTTATGCAAGCTGAGTTTCCAAAAGAAATCTAGGACTGATAGAAATAAACAAAACAAATATTTGTAATTGGGCTGTAACAGAAATGCATGACTTCTCAAAAATTATGATGGAAGGAGACAGTTACCTACTTGACATCAATGAGAGCAGTCTGAAACATGCTAATTAGAAGTATTTGAAGCATAAAAAAAGTCTACTCAGGCATTGGTGATAATAAGTATGTAGGGTTAAGAGCCCTCACCATGGCACACTTCATGGAAATTCACTGCTCTGATTGAAAATCTGTTTCAACAGATGTAAGGCATACCCATATGCCAAAATAGCTTCTTAGCAGTGTACACGTGTCACATAGTGCTCTGAACAAAAACAGTATAGTGACAATGAAAAGATAACCATTTGATCTGCCATTAAAGGCAAAAATCGCAAACCATTATATGAGTGATAAGTGCAAAGAACAGGCAAAGAACCTGGAGCTTAAAAGGGTTAAGGATGAGGCATAGAAATATGCTTGGGATATAAAACCTAAAAGAGTTTTTCCACATGGCCTAAAAAATTTGCACACAGGGACGTGGATCTCACCCAGTCTTTGGTGGGGAGAAAACAATATTAAACAGTGAAACTTGTGAAGTTTTTAAAAAATCTAACCTATGGAGAAGTCTACACCACTAGGCCACAATTCCTGTGCTGACAATAAAAGAAAAAACCCAAACAAGCCCTGAAAGGCCAGTGAAATAGTAATCAATACAGAAAATAAATAACAAAGAAGAAAATAAAAAAAAACAACCAACCAAAAAAAAAAAAAAGAAGAAAAACCAACCAACCAAACAAATATAACCCACACCATAAACTCACATTGGAACTGAAAAACACATTTTAAGTCTCTTTCAGAGGGAAAAGAATGCAAACTGTAGCAGCAGATAAAAAGAGCTGTGCAGGAAGTGTGGTACATAATTTCTAGCAACCTTTGCCATCCATAGACATACAGAGATATTAAGACTAAACAGAAAACCAAATGAGGTGTGTGTGTGTATAGGACATGAAAAGCTGCTATACTGCTATATCCTGTATTATTTCTACTCCTTTTTGGCCCCATGGTTTGAGTTATCGCATCAGCAAAATACTTGGATCTTATTCCAGAAAAGCAGTTTTCCAGATATTCTAGAAAATCAGTCTAGAAGACTTAAATGCTGCAATACTGAGAGTCGCTTTTTTGAGTTTTATAAAAACTCAAATAACCTGCTGCATTATCTTGACATACCTGGCTCAAAATTGGCCATGACCAAACATATGCCCCTAAAATCCAAGGGCAATCGAAGCTACTTTATAAAATTATCATGAAGCTACACTAATAAATGTTTCTAAGCCTGTAAAGTCAATGGCAATAGAAAAACTAGAGATCTCGCAATGTCCAGGCCTCAGCATTATTAAGGAGAGAAAGCACTACAGCATCAGACCAGAATGAGAATACTTAAATGGCAATGTTAATAGAAAAAAGAGAAATGAGATTTGGCATTTGAAAATAAATTAGTCAAAAAAAAAGACACTTGACAAAAACATTCCTATACCAATGAAAAGTAAAATTACCAGGTTCCATCACTATTGTGAGGAAACATTGCAACTTTGTTGGACAGCTATTCAGGCCCATATATTAATCCTACGCAAGTCTGTCAAAAAGAAATTTGTGCCAAAATGTTGATACTCACTAAAAAACTAATTACAAACTTCAACATGGAAAATGGCATATTTGATGTCCATGCCATGAAGTGTGTGAAAATAGTGCCAGAGAGGAATGGAACAGATTCCTTTTCATCCCTTGAGCATTACTGACACAGGAAAAACAGCAGGAGTAAACAAGGACATAGAGTGATTCTGCAGTTTCCATTGTTCACCCATTTTAATTGCTGTGCCTAGGCTGGAGTTAATGCAAATAGTACAATGAAATCATAGCTGATTAACAACCCATGTTTTAATTCCTGTAAGACAGTTTGTTTAATCCAGGATTCTCATTACACAGAACGTTCTCAATATAGAAAGTATGAAAGTATTTATGCATTTTGATATAATAAATATTGAGTCACTTGCAAAATAAAAACACATTTAAAGTTCAATTCGAATTCTGTAGAAAACATATATCTTCAAATTTAGAGTAGACTCTTACTCGTATTATGATTGATTGTCAAGGTTGAATCAAACCCAGTTCAGAATTCAATCCCAAAATATGTTTGTTATGGTAGAACAGTTGAATGGGAAGATGCTATATTTAATCTAAGTCCTTCCAATTTAAGAATCAATTATTAAGGTAAATTATATATAAATACACATTATAGTAAATACATATTTATAAATACAAATATAGGTAAATTTATAATACACATGCACAATATCAGCAATTTCAAGCCTAAAAAATTAATAATCTCAAGACACAGATGCATCCACAAAAGAAAACAAATGGTAATTATATTGATGCCATTTGGGTTTTGCCTTTTTTTCCTTTCATATTTTTTCTTTCAGTACATGTTCTCTGTATTTTTTACACAGATATTTGTAACTCTGTCACCTGCTGTATTAGTAGCTAGCTTTCCCAGTAATTTTCCATGGCCTTTCCCTAAGCAGAAAGACAAAATAAATTCCAGAGCTCCAAGCCCTGGGAGATAAAAGGCCTTGTGCTGCCTTGGTTCTCCTGGAAACCAAGGCTGAGAACATCCCTTCAAGATACATTCTCATGGACAGAGCACAACTAGGGCTGAAGGGGGGCTCCAGAGAAGGGGCTTGGCCTGGGGGGGAATGGCATCACCACTTTTCCTCCTAATTGGTGCTTTTTGTCAATTATGCTGATTTCCTAAAACCTGTAAAAATGTACTCACACCTGGGGGGGTTGGGGGGAGGTGTGTGTGCACTTTTGTGGGCATCTTTCCAAAACTGCCTCTGAAGGCCTTAAAATAAAGATCTCCTTTTATATTACCTTCTTACTAAAACTCAAGGTCCATTTCCAGGTTTATTCTTCCTCAGGAATGACTCACAGTATTTTAATTTTCAGTATGAGGTCCCTGGTACAGACATATATATAAGACACAATTAGTTCTTAAAACCCTTATTAAATCCAGGAGTCTACAGACATTAATATACAAAATAAGTAAATGGTAACTTCCCAACTGAAGTCAGAAAAACTATGTTTTCTGTGTTTTGATACAAAGGTATAGACCAGGTTTGAAAGGTACCAGATTAAAGGTCTTGATCATTCAAATTGTACCCATACCTAATTCTTGGCCTGCCCTTGGAGAGAAGTATGGCAGTGGAACCAGGTAGTGTCATTAATAGAAGAGATACAAAATGGTTGCAGTTCTGAAATTTACTTCATCTCATTTATTCTCTAGGCCATCAGGAGAGGATCTTCTCTTCATCACTGGATGTCATTCTTCGTCCCTCTGGGTTGAAACCCTGAGGCAGACTATCTGCGGAGATGCTGAATACTTGAAAATCTGCAAAATCACTAATGAGTCAAGAAACTGAGACAAACCTTCCTTTATTCTTCATGTACAAAAAGAAAATCAGAAATATTTCAGTGAGCAATACATGCCTTGCTTATGTACAAAGAAAGATATACAAAATAAGAGAAAAACCATGAACAATAATTACCTCATCTCCATAGTTTGTCAGTAGAGGTTGAAATTCATCACCAGTATGTTATAACTGGATTGATTCCTTTTTAAATCCTACCAAAAAGTCTTTTCAGTCTCTTCAAACAAATTCCCTGCTTACAGTGCTGTTATCTTCTCTTACTTTAAATTTGTGGAGGTGAAACAATAAGATAACTCATTTAATGCTTTGTGGTGGAAGCAATGGATTACATTCTGAATTATACCCTAGGGATAATACTTAAGCAGGAGATGGGAGAAGGCTATTAGAAAAGTACAATACTGATATTATGATGCATTCTTGAAATAAATGCCCATGAAAGAAAGATGCATGCTACTGGATGTACACTGTGAGCTACAGGGAATGGGACGCCCTCATAAACAGTTTTGCAATGTACAGCCACACAAAAAGCAACCTAATGATTAAACCACTTCTACAGATTTTTAGGGTTAAATTCCTCTGATGGCATAGGAGTCTGCTATTATTTATAAGTCTGTTTAGTGGTGCTGCAAAATACTTTCTTCTATAAGATGAAATTTATTCAATTACTTTTTTATTTAGTGAGGTCTGAATGCCATTTTAGGCATTAAACCAGTTTGTCTAAAATATTTTGATTTTTCAGGACAGGACCATCTCTCTCTCCTGCGCTGTGTGCCATGCCATTTTTTTTTTTCAGAATTCTTTTCTGTATTGCAATGTCTTTGGTAATTCCAAGGCCTTTCTCAAAGACCATGTATGTCCAACAAGGACTTTTTTGAAGGAAAATGTGGATAGAAGCATAAGACTGAACCATGCTCTTGTCACTACAGCCGTATTCAGACTCCCTCCTCGGCCTCACAATCTATCAAATCTATCTCTAGTGCTCCAAGTATCACAGGCTGGCACTCAGCTGTAAGCCCAAAGAAGGCACTCACATGGTGTCATCATCCTCTCTGCTCAAATCATTTTGAACTGAAAGTGTCCTATATATGCAGCATCCTATTTCCCCAGCTGTAAATTACAACAGAAACAGTTGCATATTCATTGCTTTAAAGAAACTGGAAAGTGCTGAGACTGTCTACAAATTTTAAAGTGCCATTTAAACAAAGATTTATTACTTAGCAACAAGTATTTTAAGTATTACTCTCATGTGTTTAAATACAATTTTAAATCTTCCCAATTTTAGAAGATGTCTGGCATGATTTATATTGCTAATTTAATCAAATAAAATTCATCAAACCTCATGTCTACTTAAGCTTTTATTTAATTTCATGTAGGACGAGAGAGACAGCATTCCCTACAGAAATATTGCACTGTCTGATTTGTTTTATATTAAGTATTTTTATTTTTTTAAGTATTTTAGAAGTTTGGTCATTAATTTAATTATAAAAAAGGCCATAGAAAATTTGTGTTAGCATTCTGATTACTTTAGCATGAATAAACATTAACAGTCAACTGAAAAACACTTCAGTCAGCTCACAGCGGAGTTCATTGAAAAGACTCATTCTATGTCTTTAATTCAGTCTGAAATTTTATCAAGTACATAAATTTCAGGGGAATGTTTTAATCTCAGCTCAATACACATTTCAGTAGGGCAGTGTTTTGGCAGTTCTACAAGAAAATGAGACTGTTACTTGTCCCCATTTCAGAAAAAATAAAACACAGGAAAATATATATATAGTAACTTTTAGCTAGGACTTCTAAAAACCAGTCACAGCTCCTAAAGACATTTTTACAGGCTTTATCTTGGATTAAGGGAAGAAACTAGCATGACTCTTGCAAACCACAGGTGCTTGGCTTTCATGACTAATGAGTTAATCACAGCTTTCTGGTCACCCACTGTTATCTCTTAATTTTGATCTCCTCCAGCATTTTATAATTTTACAAAATCTGTGGATATTACCTACAGATTTTTAAATTTGTTCCTTTGATTAAATTAGTTGCAATCCAGCCTAGTGCCTTCTGTGATAGGAACTTTTCTCTAAGTGTTTTTTTTCACAGTTGATGTTTCTCATGTTTCTAAAGAGAATTTAAAAAA
The DNA here is from genome assembly GCF_963513975.1 of Fringilla coelebs. NCBI lineage: Eukaryota > Metazoa > Chordata > Aves > Passeriformes > Fringillidae > Fringilla > Fringilla coelebs. The sequence goes on from NC_140031.1 coordinate 40,889,946, forward strand.
AAAAAAAAGTGGAATCCATTATTATCTTTAGCCTGGGCATCTAGGGTCTCAGAATTAATCAGAAATTTTGAACTCTGGCATTTAGATGTAACGTACTTCTGGTTTGGGCTCTAAAGCACAATTAAATTACAATCCCTTCATTATTTTGTAGCTAGAAAGAAGAGTATGTGTTCTCTGTTGCCCAGTAATTTATTGATAGAAGTTAATAACTAGAGTGAGTTATTCTGTCCACACTTAGACCCTTTTAAAATAGACCAAGTATGGAAACTTTTTGCTAGTTTTTTTTTATTTTTCTGAATTATGATGTAGTATTATTCAGACATTTTAGGTATTTTAGGAAGTGTGAGTACTACGTGCTGTAGAATGCCATTATAATTATAGTAAACAGTTCTGCAATGTCCTTATTCCTAGTAAAGATGGTCATTTTAAAGAAATTGATGTATTTTCCCTTAGAGACAAGATCAGGGTTCCTTTCCTTCTTACCCTGTCCCCATCTCAATACAAAAGGTTAAAACAGTGATTTTAGGTAAAGGTAAAGGTGAAGTACTCTTGTCTCCAGTTTTGGGGATATGGGATCCCTCTTCACTCTAACTTTCTCTTTAACTTCTAGGGAAAGATTAATGCAATACTGGAAGAGCCCTACAAGCTTTATCATCTAAGTGAACTTCAACTTGAGCTGAACCCTACTTGAAGAATTGACAAATTTTTGGCCAGGTCACTAACTACCCCATTAATAGTTTCCACGCACACAATTCCATATTAGCAAAATCAAACACTTCCACCTTGACAGTTAGCATCTGTCAAGCAAGATTTTTCTCACGTAGCTATCCACAAATACATTTTAAGGTACTTGAAATAAAACTTGGCTTAGATCATTACTTAAATCAGAGGGTTGGCTCCTATGGAAGTAGCTTATGGAAGTAGCTCCCTAGTTCTCTGGCTTTATCTTTAAAGGGCTTTCTAACATTCCAAAACATTTGAATCCTGTAAGGTTAATTCCACCAGCCCTACCTGTCTGAAGAAAATGTCTTCCATCACACTCTAGCCCACATTCACAGAATCACAGAACGGTTGGGGCTGGAAAGGACCTTTGGACCTCATCTAGTCCAACCCTGCTGCTAAGGCAACAGAAGGTTGCACAGAATCACATCCTTGTGGATTTTGAACACCTCTAGAGAAGAAACTCCACCACCTTCTGAAAACCTCTTCCAGTGTTCAATCACCCTCAAAGTAAAGGCATTTCTCCTCATATTGAAATGAAACTCCTTAAGTTTTAGTTTGTGCTCATTGCACCTTGTACTGCCACTGGCCACCATGAAAAAGAGTCTGTCCCTGTCTTCTTGACATCTGCCATGAAGATATTTGCATGCATATATGCAAATTTGTGTACTTGTATGTATATTTTTCTTCTAACATAAGTCTGAGGAATGATATTAGCATCAGGAAATTAAATAATTAAACAATCATACTTACAATGGGGATGAGGGGAATGGCCTTGTCATGTATGAAGATGTTCTGACAGTAACTCCCCATTTTCCTCACTTCGGTAAGTTGTCAATGTTTCATTGACAACTTTGCCAAAATTTGTTGAAAGACATACAATAGTCTGATATAATAGCCTGGTTTCTTTTATCTCCTGCGCCTACAGACCCTCAGTCTGAAAGGCCTTTGAAACTGACAGTGATCTCACAAAAATGTAAAGGACCAATTTCCTCCTCCCAAGAAACAAAAAGAAATATAGATTTGCAATGGCTGGGTTCAAAGGTTTAACCACTAAATCAGGACACTCTCTCACATTGCAATGAGCAAGCATGAAGTTTTTATGAGGTAAAAGAGATTTTTAAAAAGTACGCATGCAAACTTAGAAGTCAAGCTGAATTTCAGATTTAGAGTCCAGATTCAAAGAAGTTCAAAGCCCCAGTATAGCTGGGTAGACTCTGAAGGAAACTTCTTTTTGGTTTTTTGGTCTCTCACATACTATCCTGAAACATACTGAATTTGGTTTTCAACACTGAAAAGCTTAAAGTGCAATTTTAGTAATTATCAAATTGAAAGGCAAAAGAAGTGACTGTTTGGATGTTCATTCAAAATGTGTCATTTATGTAACACACATTTGGTCCAATTCAAGCATTAGGAAAAAAAAAATCTGAATGTTCTGATGCAGCCTAAAAACTCATTGACTCATTGAAATTTTTTATGCGGGCGTGTGTACAAAGACAAAATTGCATATGTTCAGCTGTAACCTGGGGAGACTGGACAGACACTTATAATATTATTTTTTTTTAATGAGAAATGGCTTTTAGTATGGGGATAATTGCTGCTTCAGAATTCTGACAGGGAATTTGTGAACTGCAAGCGTCACTTATAAATGTAATAGTATATAGCACTAGAAGTCCATATGGTTCTGTAAGGATATAAAGGACATGGAAGGACAGAGGTAAAATGAATGACACGGGAAAGAGAGGGAACAGTCACTTCACAGAACTTGATTTACATGCCACCTGAAAAGCACAGAGCTTACTTAGTCTAGTGAGAAAGAAGGGATGCTGTGGCTTCCAGTGAGCAGTTATATGTATCCTGATGTGCTTCTAAGCGTGTTTCTTATCCCCACAGAAAATTTTGGACTTGACATATTCCTTGTACACCGGAAATAATAAAGCAAGCTGTTGCATGTCAAACTAATTGGTAATATACTCCCCCTTACAAGAGCACTTTACCTGCCATCCTTTACTTAATGCTATTGGAAAAAACACAAAACCACAGTTTACCTAAGGCCTAGAAGAGCAATGTAGTTTTGCAGTTTGAGAAGGACGTGTGGCAAAGCACCTGAAGGTGTGATCCTCAGTTCACAATCATTCTCAGTACAATGGTAAGGAAGGAAAAGGAAAGGAAAAGAAAAAGAAAGGAAGGAGAGGAGAGGAGAGGAGAGGAGAGGAGAGGAGAGGAGAGGAGAGGAGAGGAGAGGAGAGGAGAGGAGAGGAGAGGAGAGGAGAGGAGAGGAGAGGAGAGGAGAGGAGAGGAGAGGAGAGGAGAGGAGAGGAGAGGAGAGGAGAGGAGAGGAGAGGAGAGGAGAGGAGAGGAGAGGAGAGGAGAGGAGAGGAGAGGAGAGGAGAGGAGAGGAGAGGAGAGGAGAGGAGAGGAGAGGAGAGGAGAGGAGAGGAGAGGAGAGGAGAGGAGAGGAGAGGAGAGGAGAGGAGAGGAGAGGAGAGGAGAGGAGAGGAGAGGAGAGGAGAGGAGAGGAGAGGAGAGGAGAGGAGAGGAGAGGAGAGGAGAGGAGAGGAGAGGAGAGGAGAGGAGAGGAGAGGAGAGGAGAGGAGAGGAGAGGAGAGGAGAGGAGAGGAGAGGAGAGGAGAGGAGAGGAGAGGAGAGGAGAGGAGAGGAGAGGAGAGGAGAGGAGAGGAGAGGAGAGGAGAGGAGAGGAGAGGAGAGGAGAGGAGAGGAGAGGAGAGGAGAGGAGAGGAGAGGAGAGGAGAGGAGAGGAGAGGAGAGGAGAGGAGAGGAGAGGAGAGGAGAGGAGAGGAGAGGAGAGGAGAGGAGAGGAGAGGAGAGGAGAGGAGAGGAGAGGAGAGGAGAGGAGAGGAGAGGAGAGGAGAGGAGAGGAGAGGAGAGGAGAGGAGAGGAGAGGAGAGGAGAGGAGAGGAGAGGAGAGGAGAGGAGAGGAGAGGAGAGGAGAGGAGAGGAGAGGAGAGGAGAGGAGAGGAGAGGAGAGGAGAGGAGAGGAGAGGAGAGGAGAGGAGAGGAGAGGAGAGGAGAGGAGAGGAGAGGAGAGGAGAGGAGAGGAGAGGAGAGGAGAGGAGAGGAGAGGAGAGGAGAGGAGAGGAGAGGAGAGGAGAGGAGAGGAGAGGAGAGGAGAGGAGAGGAGAGGGACTGGTTTCAAAGTCTTATTTCCTTTATTAAAAAAAATGTATTTCCTTTTCTTCTTTCTCAACCTTTCCCTTGTTCCCTCAAAGTTCCAGGAACATATATATGTTTATTCTTCCTATTCCTCTGTTAGTGCCCTTGGACCATCTAGTCCAGCCCATCAATTCTTTCAGGGAGTTGAGGTGTGAAATTATCTGTGTAGGAGGAAAAATGAACGGTGGGATAAGAAAGAGGAAAGTGCACTGAGCAGACACCACTGCTACTGTTTTAGTCTACACTAAAACATATTTCACATAGCTGGAGATACAAATTCATAATCAGCTTGCAAATTTTAAAACACTTACTGTTTGCGAAACCAGTAATAAAAAAAATTTCTATCAGATCTGTTCCAAAGCCAGAGTACATAAAATTTAGTTGTAGGGTATGAAATTACTTCTGCCTTTTACACACATAATAGGATACACACCATAATTGCATGACAACACATTATTTCTCAAATAGCATAAAATGTACTTGACACTATAATCTTAAATAGTCTATATTTTTCTCTGGAGTTTTAATGCACCTATCATGCTGTACTGAATACCACTATATGCAATCTGGACTTGGAGCCCATTAAAGTAATTTAGACAAAAGGTGCACTGTAAATGATTCTTACACAACATAAAGCTGAGTAAAATAGCAAGAGTAGCAGTGGAAATGTTTTGATATACACACAGTTTTTAGGCTCATTTTAACTGCAAGTTTCTTAACTACCTATTGAACTTAAAAAATATTTTGCTGCCGAGTGATAAGGAATAGTTTGCTCAGACTACACACTAAATTAATAGATTGTATAGAATAGCAAGTTTATCACAGATGGAGACAAATTCTCTTTTACTATGATTTAGCAAAGGAAATGAAAGAGGCAACCAATGACCACCCATGATTCCTAAATTCCCCTCAATCTTTCCTGTGCCCAGGTTTGACCTGCCTCTCATGTGAAATAAGAGCCTGTGGCTAACCAGATTTGCCACACGACTAATCATCTAAAACTTCAGTGTCTAGTCCACATTCATCATCTAGGCTCCAGTCAGTGAAGAAAAAGAGCCCTCTTCAGCAGACAATTTATCCAATTTTGAAATGGGGTTCTAAAAGAGATGAGATGAACTACATTCAGAAGGGGTCTAACTTATTACCTGAACTGAAGAAGGAGTCGAGTCAAATTCATCTGTTAAAAAGCCCCAGTTTCAGTCTGATTCAGGTAACATTAATATCAGGTTAAATGATCACTGGCACTCGTCTGCCTGTCATAAACCTTCATGGGGCCATTGCAACACCACCATCCACCACAGTTTTTCCAACCAGGAAGGTGGCATTTGACTCATATCTCTGCAAAGATTAAGCAGCATTACCTGTGAAAAACCTCACTCTGCTATTACAGCTGAATAGACAAAAATTAATTCCACAGGCATATCCTGAATGGCATCAGGGCGTTAGCAATGGCAGTAAAGCATTCAAATAATGATTATGCAAAAGGAGTGTAGTTAAATGCTCCATTAATTGATCAGATGAATGTTCATCTGATCAAGTCCTCTCGCAAGACATATCCCAGCACAAAACCCTTCCTTCAGTTTTCTAACACTCAGTCTCCACGGAATACACTCATTGAGTATCACACACCTCCTACACACATACATCTTTAGCATTGTGACAATACAAAAGAGTGTATGCTCTCACTCTCTACCATATGAACTGTTGCAGCCAGAATTCCTGCTAGAAAAGTCCAAGGGAGGGAAGCAAAAAAAGCCATTGTATAATATCCACAGATGTTTAATTCAGCCCCCCAGTATGATGTTCAGGGTCACAGGCACACACATGGGGAGACACAAGATTTCTCTCTCCCAAGGGACCCCAGGGGTGAACCTAGTCAAGTCCACCCCCATAATGAAAGAACCTTCCTGTCCCACTTCTTCTAATACCCTTCCCCAATTCCTGTAGTCTCCCTGCCCCCCTCCCACTGTCCCCTTTTCCTTTCCATTGTCCTATTACCCCTTTTTTATTTTCCCACAAATTTCTACCTCCTTTCCTCCCTTTCCATGGCCTCCCTCCACAAATCCCTTTCCCCAGAGTTCCTTCTCAATACCAGAGGGAGCATGATTGGGAGGGAAAGAGGGAAAGTTTCCCTAGAGTAGCCATCTTTTTCTTAGAAGTTAATGATTTCTGTTTGGAGTTTCCAGCAGACACACCACCCCCTACACTACCTCGTACAGAGCCATTCACAGACAACAACACACGTGGCAGAGAACCAGCCCCTGCTGAAGGAACCTTCTCCTGACTCAGTTTCCCAACTAACCATACTAAGAAAACCCTGCATCCATCCTGCCAGCTCCAAGAAAATCTACTTGGACACTGGGGACTCAGAATTGTTTGCATTTTGAAAATTGTGTTATGGGTGCTTTTGATTATTTCTGTCATTTTGTGTTGATTCACTTGATCCTTCAGAGATGCTTTCTTAATAACATCAAAACGGGGAGTTGTGGGGACTCTGGGGGGCATCCCCTGCGTTGGGGAGACACAAGAAGCTTCCCTCAAAGAGCTGTTAAGACCCCAGTGGCTCCTTCCCCTGTTCCTATGTCTGTTCCTATGTCCCTAGGCCACTCTCTCCCTATTCCTTGGCTGGCCCTCATCTTTGTACTGCCCTGAGAGGAAGTTCACCCCTGGGGGCCCTCAGGAAAGAGAAATCTGGACCCTCCATCTGTGTGTACTTTGGATCCTGGACATCTTACCAGGCAGCTGAATAAAACATCTGTGGATATTATGCAAAGGCCCTTTTGCTTCCTTACCCTGGACTTTACTAGCAGCAATTCTGGCTGCAACAATGAACTGTCTTTCAAGTCGTGACAAAATGCTTCCAAACAGTGACTCATCTTCAAAGGTTATCATTTTTCTTACAACTTCTTTTCCCTTTGATGTGTACTATGTTTTCAAGCATTCCTCTCTTTCATCAGTCCAAAGATTGAAAGGTTCAGGCTGAGACCCACATATTGTCATCACTGCACAGTATCCAATAACAGCATGAATGGGTGAATCCCGTCTGAAATCTCTCCAAAGTTTGTATTCACTCAGAAGTGTTAATTCAGGTGGGCTAGCTAGTTCTTTTTCCCCATCCTTTTTTCATGCAATTTTAAACATGACCAGAGTCTGTAGCCTGCTCATTCTTTTCCTCAGCAGCCAGCCACCACATGTAGTATAAATGTCTTCCCAGGTGTTCTACCTGTAAATTAATGGTGTCCCTACTGTAGCCTTTGCCACTGGCAAGTCAAAATTAATTGTTCCAGCAGTGCCAGACATGTAACTCTGATGCCACATCCAAGATGTCCACAAGCTAATCATAGTATTATTGGTTATCATTTATATGTTATCTACCAGTATGTATTGCAAACTCCCAGTTACAACAGCTCTCAAATACAAACTTGCAGTTTATTCTGCAATATCTCAAGATTATTGAATCATATAATCATAAAAATATTTTTATTAACATTTTAGTGCAAAAGGACATGTAGGGTTTCAAAATTTTACAAAGAAAAAGGTTGTAAGATTGTTTATGCAAGAAGATGGTGGAAAAATTGTTCAGTTCAAGAATGTCCACGTTGCTTAATTTCTCATAGGTCTTTTCTCAGTACTGGCATTGTTCACAGGATTTGTGATCCTGGAGGCCAAATATTGATAGTATCCTTTGAAATTAAAATTGTCTCTACCATAGAACCTAAATATTTCTTATGCTTCCAGATTTATACAATCTACAGTGGGATTTGAGGGAAATAGATGCTCACTGGGGAATTGTTTTGGTATTTACTTGAGTTCCGAGCTTATTTTAAGCGCAGACAAACTGCCATTGAGACTTTTACCAGCAGTAGAAGGAAGCCATGATAGAGCCCCCAGACTCTTTGGCCATATTTGGAAACTCTCTTGTAAGCTACCTATCAACTGATATTTCATCTTAGCTATTAGAGTTTCATATTACAAAATCAAACAAATAAACAAACAAAAAAAATATTAAAACCTATTATTTGATAGAAAAATTAAACCGAGCTAGGTCAGCTCTTGGTTTTGTCCATTGCATATGGAATCAAAAGAACAGAAGTAATGAATCCTTACATGTTTTTTTACCTTGCTTCAATGACTCAACTCCTCAAATTCAGCGAAGAGGGGTTTTCTGGTAACAAGTGATGACAAAGAGAGCTTTGGTTGGTATCCTGAGCTGCATCCTTTTTCCACGTGCCATTCAGAAAAAAAGTGGTATCTTGCAGCCAGCTCTCTTTGTAAATGCTCTCCTTTGGAGACAGGTGAAGATATTTTTCCTGTCTTGAACAGTTTAGTCCCCTGATACTTCTCAGTTTGATTCCTTGGCACTATAGTAACACACAGATCTTGATCAAGGTGAAGACACAATCCTACTGTTGATTTGCAGTTTTACAGTACAGAGTAAAAATTAAACTGGCAAACATTGATATCATAGTTTATACGATTGTCTTTTTATAAGATTGTTTATCATGGAAGATAAGCCATGTTACAAACATACTCTTAATTTTGATGACACAAGTTAAATCTTTATACTGAAGATTTAAGTGACTATAAACAAGGCAGCGAAGGATCTGTTATTTTGCAGATATCGGATATACTCACACTTTCTTCTAAACATGTTACTTGCTTTTTTGTCTTAATTTATGTCCTTTGACTCCGTGGCATATTCCTACTTCCTTAAGTATGTTTAACAAGTACAATATGAGAGAAACTCTTGCAACAATTCCCTTTTTATTTCAGGGGAAAAAGTGCATTTCTGCAAACCACCTTATGACTCAAATAAATAAACAAATGGATACTAACTTCATAAACAAAATAGATATCAACAGGAATAAATCTATCCTGTTCACTTTGCATTAGTTTAAGGCTTCTCCTTGCATCCATAGTTTATTGTCATGCAATGTGCCCATTTTACAATTAATTAATTAATTAATTAACCTGAAGAAAGAGTGGAGCACTTGCAATTCTCACTCAATAGCTGTGCAAGAAAAATACTTTCTAATGTTTCTGCAGTTACTAATGCCAATCACCTCTGAGGTGAAGCAAGCCTCACCTGAAAGCTTGGGGAAGGAACTTGCCCTTATGAAGGATGAAAATTTTGCCTGAAGAGGAAAAGGATTATCCAGGAGTTTAGGACTTAATTTACACTAACTGTAACAATTTATTTTCCCCTATTTTGCCTGCTGCGTAGTTTGTGGATCCCCCTACATACATAAGGAGGAACAGATATTTCTGCCCAGCCCATTTCCCCCACCACCACCCCTACAGCTCTATTAACTGCTGTCAGCCATTGTCTTTAGAAGTCCACAGGAAAGAAAAGTAAAGCCAGTATTCAGGGGAAGAAGAAAAACATGTTAACTCAGTTGTGGGTTAAGGTAACTTCCTCTCAGAACATGAGTAAATAGAAAAATTCATGATCCATCCCACATCATGGCCTCTCAAACTCCTGGTGCTGGAATCCTGAGACTTCCAAATCAAGGTGACTGGCAAAAAAGATTTGTCTTCAGCCCTCATAAATGCACTAAAAACACATATTGCCATTACAGATAAAATGACACCTTTACACTTTATCATATAAAGTGAAAAACACTTTCAGATCCGCCCAAGACAAAGATCAAGACAAGATTGCCTATTACATAATAATTTTATCTAATGCAACCACAAGTTGTTTACACAGAAACACAATATCAGGGGAAGATAAATATTAATTTCTTTGACAAGATTTGGCAAGACAAAACAAAGAGAATATGTTGATCCAGCTATCAACCAGACTGAACCATTTTATTTCAAAAAAGTCACTGGGTCTATACTCATAAGTACCCAACCATCTGATAATCTAGCCCTTCTTATTTCAATTTTGTGATCAGCTTTATTTGGAACAGAGAGGGAGATTGGCCCTCTCACAGCCAACAGGAGAAAATGTTGTTGATTAAGTCCCCAAAATTTCTGTTTCTGTAAAGGATAATATTCTAACAAGAATAAGAAAAAAATATCAGCTAAAGAGACTTCATCTTTTGCTTAATGCACTTATTCCCTATTGAAGTATATAATCCTGCAAGACAAACTAGTTTGTGAGATAATGTCTTCCAAATAATGTCAGAATCATTATTATAACTTTGTATGAGAAAGGGAAATTGCAGAATCACAGAATAAGCTGTGATTTAGAGGGGATCCACAAGGACCATCGAGTTCAACTCCTGCCTGTAGTGCATCATCCCCAAGAGTCACATGTGCCTGAGAACATTGTTCAAACATTTCTTAAACCATGTCAGGATGGTGCTGCGACCACTTCCATGGGAGTCTGTGCTAGTATCCAATCCCCCTCTGGGGGAAGAACTTTTTTCTAACATCCAATTTAAACCTCCCCTGACACAACTTCAGGCCATTCCCCATGGCTCTGTCACTGGTCACCACAGAGGAGAGATCAGTGCCTTCCCCTCAGGAGGAAGTTGTACCTGCAGTGAGGTCTGTCCCCAGTCTCCTCCGGGCTGAGCAGACCTCAGCCCTTCCTCATATTGCTTCCCCTCAAGCTCTCCACTGTCCTTTAGACATTCTCTAATAGTTTAATGTCTTTTTTATGTTGTGGCACCCAAAATTGCCCCTGGCCCTGGAGGTGAGGCTGCCCCAGCTCAGGGCAGAGCAGGACAATCCCCTCCCTTGCCCGGCTGGCAGTGCTGTGCCTGGTGCATCCCAGGACAGGGTTGGCCCTCCTGGCTGCCAGGGCACTGCTGACCCATGTTCCACTTCCCATCAACCAGGATCCCAGGTCCCTTTGTTGGCGCTGGTCTCCAGCACCTCATTCCTCTGCCTGTAAATTCACCGGGGGTTGCCGGGTCCCAGGTGCAGAATCCAGCAGTTTGCTTTATTGAACTTCATATGGTTGGTGATTGCCCAGTCCTCTAATGAGAACTGAAAAGCCCAGAAAAGAAATTTTTAATTTAAAAGCTGTTTTTTTCATATATATATATATATATCTCAGGGGCATATTACATGATATTTCAACACATTGTACAAACCCTTTATGCAGGCAGAGAGTGAAACAGATACCCCCCAGTGTAGTTAAGCTCACTTCTGTTCCTTCCCCTTATTCAACCATTTCTAATTCAGATTTCAATGTTTTAATTTCAATTTTCCGTATAATCATAGCTAACACTTCCATAACACGTGTGTGAAAATTGCTCGCACTTTTATTTTTCACTTTATCATGAGTTTACTTGGCTGACACAAATCTGTAGTCCTCTACAATTTGCATGTTGAAATATGCTTGTTAGATATCATAACTTTCCTTTAGTCAAAAAGGAATCATTGCTCCAGTCAAACTGTCCATATGTGCCAATCACTATGTGAATACCTGAAAAGATTCATGAAATACTACAAACCTGGCTATCTTCACTGTGTATTTGATATAATATTTTGGAACCTTTGTGATATAAGAAAAAGTTTCTAGTTTTCTAGGAAACTACAAAGAACTGATATATCCCTGGAAAATGAAATAATTTTTAAAATATTAATAAATACCGAAATTGCACCTATAACCAGCAATAGATTTTCTAAAGATTTCTTTAAAAAACAAGTTTTAGCAGATTTAAAGGGTATCTGAAAACAAGATCTGTTCAAGATGTATTATACCATTGTGCTCTAAAAGTCTCAAAGACCACTTTGAGTCTTGCTACAAGTGGAGAGAATAAAAAAGGTATTATCAAACAAGCAAACAAAACAAACAAACAAAAAAAAAACCACAGCCAAGAAGACCTCCATCAACAGAATGGGCCACTTTTCTCTAAGAATTCTCTTCAGTATCCTGCACAAAACAAACCTGAAAATGTTAGCTCAGTTCAAGCCAGAACTTATGCCTACCCAAAAGTAGCATTTAGTACCTCAGCTGCATCAGAGACACCAAGTAGAACAAGATAATCCTATGTGCATACTCCAGAGTCATCATTAGTATTATTTTTCTTTCATTAAATGCTTGTCAGCAGTAAAATGACACTTTGCTGAGAGGAAAGCCAGCTTTTCCTAGGACTTTATGTTTCAAAATGCCTGCAAGCAAAATCAAGTCAAAGAAGATAGGGAATGATCTTTTGCCTCGTGCCTCCAGCACATGTGCTTGTCACAGACAGTGAGCTAATACACCAATTCCCCCAGAGATACCTGCTGGATAATGTGCTCTTCTGGGGCAGCATGTCAACAAAGATTTTAATTCTCCTGGAAAACTCATGGTGGTTGTGTACTGCAGACAGAAAATGCCAGTCGGGATCATCTGTGATGCACAACTTCACCAAATAGGTGTGAGGCAATTTTACATATGCCCATAAGTTTGTCCTGGTTGACAAACTTAATCTCTTTTTACAACCTACCCAGCTGACCAATGGAGGCCAATTGATGTAATCTTTTTTCGACTTGGGTAAAGCTTCTGCACTGTCTCTCTGGACCACATGTCCAGCCCTCAGCTGGATAATCACATGCTGTGATGGGTGAGCAGCTGGCTCGTGGGTCAGACACAAAGGATTGCAGTGAATAGGGCGACATAAAACTGGGGACCTGTCACTGGTGGGGCTCCACAGAGTCCCACCCTGGGGCAGTGTTCTTCATTACTTTCATAAATGACTCAGATGCAGGACTCGAGAAACAGTAAGTTTGCTGATGATACAAAATTGAGAGTAGCTGTTGACTCCCTCAGAGGCAGACAGTTCCTGCAGGAACACCTGCACAAAGCAGCGGGCTGGGAAATCACGGACTACGTGAAGCGTAACAAAGACAAGTGCTGGACTCTGCACCTGGGATGGGTCAGTTCTGGATGTACAGACGGTCTGGGGAATGAGACACTGGAAAGTAGAACATGGAAGGAAGATGAGGACACTGGTCAATGGAAAGACTACAACTTCCTTATGGGGGGAAGTGGAAGAACGGGCACTGATCCCTTGTCTCTGGTGACCAGCGACAGGACCTGAGGGAATGGTATGAAACTGTGCTGAAGGCATTAGGCTGGATACCAGGGGAAGGTTTTTCACCCACAGGGCAGCTGGTCACTGCAATGGGCTCCCCAGGAAGTGGTCAAGGCGCTAAATCTGACAGAGTTCAAGAGCAGTTCAGGTAATGCTCTCAGACATATGACATGATTTTTAGGTTTGTCCTGTACAAAACCAGGAACTCAATGAACTTGATGATTCTTGCAGGTCCCTTGAAATTCAGGATATTCTATGATTCTATGATCTTCTTATACTCCTTCAGAATTTAATATGGGAACTTTACTATTGGGAATAAGGTTGAAGCTCCAGAGCTCACTGGTCCCTTCTCCCTGTAGGAAGTCAGCAGCAAAGGTGAGGCAGTACACTCCTGTGAGAACTATGTCAAAAATGGGACGTTAACTCAGAAACAAAAGATGAGGCAATTCAGTGCATTGTCTGAGAGATCTGTGGAGTACCTGATACAGCCTAAAGCCTCTGTTCACTCTGTCTTCCCTTTATGAATTATGAATCCCATGGAACATACATACTCCCAGTAACATATGAAGGAGCAAACTGTACTCTGCACCAACATCAGTGGATCTAGTTTTTTTATGGATTACTCCACAGAGACTAGTAAATATTTCTTCATACTGCAGCTTATTAAAAAGCTTTTAAGACATAACCATTGCCCCAAGGGAGTCACACTGTATGGCAAGTTTACACATCTAGAGGGAAAATTGAACACCAAATTTGAAATTCTTCTTGAAAACAGTCTTAAAATTGCTTTACCAGGATGAATAGCAGATATAAACAATATTTTAACAACAAAGTATGGCATATATACTTCCCTAACTAATATTATTTTGCATATCTGAGTAACAGTTTTACAAGCTAAAAGACCAGTTAACTTGCTGTAAAATAATTTTTGTTGCAAAATCACGATCTTTCCTTGTAAAAAATTTACAAAATCCATAATACTGCTGCAGTAAGAGCTGTCAGGTCAGTTTGTTTACAGGCTCTGTGAAACTTCTCAGGTCTGATTTGCAAATATGTGCAACTATATATAAATGTATTTTAGGATGTCTTTATCCCACTATATCCATTGCTTTAGTGGATTAAACACATTGAAGTTCCTAGTACAGGGAGTGACTAGCGGAATGCTCCAGAAAAGAAGAAAATAAATTTTCTGTGTTAAGGAAAGGATGATGTTCTCTGCTTGTGTTTCAGTTTGAATGTTCTATATTTCTCACTACCAGAAAAGACACTGATAAAGTTAAAATAATTTTTTTTCTATAGAAAAGTCATAAACTCGAAAAATGTAGAAAAAAATTCTGAAACTTATTACTGTAGGAAATAAAGTCTTTGTGCAAGTTATACTATTACAACAACAAGTATTAGGAAATACTTAGCAAGATTTTTTAAATTTCCATGTTAGTTTGAGAGATATTACACTGTCTGGGTTAAGGTCCATGCTGGTTATACTCACTACAAGTGGTATACTTCCAAAACGTCTAGGGCAAGCAGAGCCTAGACACAAACACATACTGTTCCATGTATTTCCAACAAAAACATGGGGAGGCAAAGAGTGAATTTGGACACTCCCCTCAAACATCACTTCAGAAACATCCTAACAATGCTGTGGTGCTGTCTCAGAGATGCAGACAGGAAGGAGGTCCATCTGCTTCTAAGTTTTGAGCCATGATTTACCACGTCGCTTTTCGTGTGCCATAAGTCTGCGTTCTGGAATTGGAAACGTGTTTCGACACAGTACTAGCTGTAAGAGCAAGAAAATATTTTTCAAAAAATTTCTAAAAACTATTTTTCAAAAGGAACGAGTGAATATTGCAATCAAAGCTGTTGACACCACAATTGTTACTGTGTTGTCGTAATATGTGCTATTGTACATACTGCTGGCAGAGAGGAGGCTGGAATGGCCTGTCTTGGACAGCCACAGGGGCTGCTGGCAGCAGTGTGCCAGCTGACAGGTTTTAGTTGCACCAGAGCCTGGAGACCTCCCTATGCAGTGCCTCACTGTTCATTGCCTTACTGATTGTATTTCATTTGATTACTAAGGCCCACTTTCCCTTAGTTGTCTCCTGCTGTCTAGCTCACTTTACATCCTGGTGTGGGCTGCATACAGCACTTGCCTGGAAGCCTTCAAGGCCAGGCTGAATGAAGGGGCAAGCTGATCTAGTGAAAGGTCTCCCCGCCTATAGCAAGAGGGTTACAAACAGGTGTCTTCAACTCAAGCTGTTCTATGACTGTGATTCTCACAGCACCCAAATAGCAAAAAGCCCCTTGAATGTCAAGGGGAAGTCAAGCCAGAGGGGACTCTGAGAAAAACTTGTGGTTCAAGTGCACAAATGAGTGCATAACACAGAAATACCATTTGTAGAGCACAGAGGTGCTCATTGCTGCTGGCCTGGCACAGTGGGCCCTGCAGGGCATAGAGCCCCATACTGCAGATGGACAGCAGCCCCTGACAGCCAGACCATGGCCTGACCCAGGGCTGGGGGAGCCCAGCTGTGTCTCATGGCTGGACCCAGTATGCCTGCTGTATGTCCTGCCTGGCAGGCCCCTCTGCAGGTCACCTGGACCCACAGCCTCCAAGTTCCAGGCACAAGGATGCAAACACAAAGAAAGCTGCTAATAAACCTAGACTTGTTAGCCCTCCCTAGTGTTTTGTGCACCTGTGTGTTTGGAAAGTTTTGCCTGCTATTCATAAAATCGTAATTACAGGACACATCAAACAGCTTTTCCAAAGCGTTAAGCCTTCACCCTTCTGTATGATAACATCACATATAGATGGCAAATTAGGACACCTTTTTATACATGTCTCCAGCTTTGTAGTCTTCCACAATATGTGTGACAATATGGTACCTTACCCTCTCAACCTTTTTAGCCAACTCATGCCACACAGAAAAGAGAATCTGAAACGTCCATTGAAGAGCTGGAAACTGGATGCAGGCAGCAAACAACAATGATGACAGATTTGTCTTTTTGTTTATAACTTGTAGTATACTGTTGTTTTCAAATACACATTTCAACGCTGAATATATTATCATTTACTTAAGCAGGAGTCAAGAGTGAAAGTCATTAGTACCCTCTACTGGTCTACTTTATAGTAGCAGGCAATCTGTCCGTCCTTGTCTTAGCGGCTTCTGTACAACCCATCTTCTTAATACGATCTATGGCTAATTAAGAGAGATCATTTTTCATGAATAATTAAAAAAAAAAGGGAGGTGGAATTATAAAAATTAATTTCTTTATAAAAAGAAATTAAAAGTTGTGCACAGTCTGATAGACGAATTACTCAGAGTAAAGCTCAGCTTGGAGTCTGTTACAAAGTCACACCAATCCAGCTGGATGTACCATGAGAAAAGCTGCCACAGTCTCTCTGCTGCTTTACAGGAATAATGTTCCAGGAGTTTTAAAACTCCCTGCTTTCAAGCCTTTAATAAAGTGCTTAAACATGATGATCATCATGATTTCCCCATTAAAAGCCCATTAGCTTTTCTTGCTTTCTATAAAAACCAGTCTTGAGCACATAGAGATAAGGATATCAATGAAAAGATAGAGATGTGTAGAAAGCAGAGGCCCTGAAATCAGTGCTTTTAAAAGCTACCTGCTTCCCCCTACCAGCCAGCCAACCCACACCAAGCCTTCTGGGTGAACTCATTGTCCAGCTCAATCCCTGCCTCTCTTCAAGGCCCTAAATCAAAGAGGGGTGGCCTTTGTTCTGTGAGCCATGGTGCTACATCAAGGTACAGAGATACATCTCTGAATCAGAATTCACAGTGGGAAATAAAGGACTGAAGAGAGAGGTGCTAAAACCTAGTGGGGAAGATACACTGAGCATTTTGTGCCACATTTTCACAGTCTGGAACATAAACAATCTCTATTCTCTTCATCGCTGACGACAGAGGAAAAGAATTTTCCAACTAACTAAATTATTTCTAGATGGTTTAACATATCTGTGATGATAATCAAAAAGAAAGATTACATAACAGCCATTATTCTGTAACAAGAAATCACAACTTGTTATGATCCACTGAGCTCCTTTGAAATCTCCTGCTCAAGCCTTTTGCTAAGATGTCATTTACTCCTGGGGAGCAGCAAGCCAGATCAACAAAAGATTAGGTGATTGAGAAGGAATACAGAAAAACTTTGTAACTCCAAACATCCTTCAGCCTTCACAGGTAGAGTAATTTCTTTTTTTAAGTGCTTAGAAAGAGATGTACAGAGAGGCGAATGAGAATGATAGAGTTTATTTAATATCTTAGCAAAAAGCTAATGTGCAGTATCTGCTGACAAAGTTTAGGGTAACACCATAGGAAATACCAACATGAAATAACATCTTTAGCTTGTCAAGATCCTTCAATTTCCATAGTAATGCAGCAAAATTTTTCAAGTTTATTAGAGCAGCAGGCTGTAGGAGACAAGAACCGCACTGCAGTCCAAGCAAGAGGAGGTGCCTTCTATCTTTCTAGTCTGTGCATTTTATTTTAGAAATAAACCTTAAGCCTGAGTAGATCTCAAATGTATTTCTGCTTTAATGTTATAATTGTGTACTATTTGTATTAATGACAAAAGTACCTAAAGATTCCAAAGATGGTCAGCATAGATAATTCTAGATACTGGGTAAGCACATTTAACTTAAGGCAAGCTGACAAGCCTTAATAATTCATTATGAGTTCATATTTTGATACAAAAATAGTTTCAGTATCCAGTGTTTCAGAAATACCAGAGGATATTTCTCTCTGCCTCAAATGGAATTATCTGAGTTCCAGCAGGATAGAAAGGAAGATGAAATTCTACATAGGATGTGTGTTGCCTATTCAGGCATCACCCCACAATTTAAGGAGATCTGAACTGAAAAACTTTACTTAAGAATAAGTGTAGAAAAAGAGGTCTGAATGTAATAAGGAAAATTTGTTTTCATTTTAATAGAGAACACTTCTTTCATTAACTTATCATGACTTAAGACTCTTTCTGAATAAAATTCACATCTTCATATTTAGTTTGCTCCTGCAAGTCTGCAGAAGAAAACTGCAGAACTGCAGAACTGTATCTCACACCATTTTAAAGTCCCTTAAAAACATATATAAAATAAATTATTTTCTGAATGTCAAGAACTATAGTGACAACTCTATCACCTCAAAAGCTGTGGTCACTACTTAAGAATGCAAAGTTCTGTCTGTTTTTCACATTAGTATTAAAGGAACTATTTTCTTAGGGATTTTGCACTGGCGTCCATAGCTTCCTTTATCATCTGCTATGCATGTGATTAAGTGCCTTGCTCAGTGGTAAATTACAGAAGGTGAAAAAATGAGAGAAAACAGAGATATAAACATGACTGGAGACAGATTTTGAACTTGTAGTTACAGAAAGTAATTTTAAGGTGGTTTTAAGGTAATTAAAGGTATTCCCATTTTAAAGAATCCCAATTTTTAAAAATTCCAGTTTTAATTTTTTCCAACCTGAGAGACATCTCTCATCTTCAGGAACATCTTTCAACCATTACAACTTAAAAAATTGAATTAGAGGCATACAAACCAAGTCCTCTTCAGCAAGAGGACTCCACCATTTGCAAGCCTTGCTGTACCCTCTAAACATCACCTACACTGAGTAAAACTTCAGCATGCCAGAACAAGAGGGTGTGCATGATACCATGCACCATCTAATGTCATTGATCTGACAGGCGTCTTAACTCATGATGAACACTAGCAGGTGCTCCTCCACTGTGCTTATTTTGATATAAAGGTGGTTTTAGGGTGTGAGTCTGAATTAAACCTTCCAGAAAAGGCTGTGATTGACAAGACTTTTTGAAAGGAAGTGCTCTCTCTGCCACATTCCAATAGGTCAGAGCATTAATCTGATCCAACACTTGGCCTGATTTGGATCAAGAACTTGTATAAATTTTCCACACCTCTGGACAATGCCTGAATTTCATGGTAACATGGACTTACAGTTTCTCTATTTCCCTGTTTCTCCACCTGAGGCTATTTTGCTTCACACAGCCAAAGAGAATTTCCTAGGAAAATTGGTAGGAAGAAGTAGAAGAGATAATATAGTTCTTAGAGCACTCATTGAGCTAGTCTAACCCCCAGCTCCATAAAATATTCATAGAAAATTAAATCATTTCACAGAAGGAAAAGCACAAGCCTGGAGTATCTAATAAAAGTGTAGTATATTAGAGCTCTTCTCCAGATCAGAAAATAAAGGCACTTCAGAATCCAGCCCGTTAAATGCTCTATCCACTAGTTTAAACAAAATAACTTTTGTATTTTGCTTTTTCTCATGACAAAGCATTGACCCCAGCTTTAGGATAGGGTTTACTGCTGAAGAGCATTAGATGTTTCCTTCTATTTTGGGCTTACCTAGCTAATTAGCTGTGTAGAACAGGAATCACACTTTCATTCCTCTCCTTGGCATTCTCTACTCATTAGGTAAGACAGGTCTTTACTTATATTGCTGGATCCAGTGAAGTTCTGCTTTGGATTCAAACTTGCCAGTCTTTGCTGGAGAAGGCACTTACTGTTCCAACTGAGCCTAATGGTTGAAAAGACATACACAAGCAGCTGGAATAGTTGGCAGAAAATGAGAACATGAAGAACCATGCAAACAGTTTAAATGCCTCTGTTCAAATAAGAAGCAGTGCAGCACAAGTTCAGCTTTTAAACCACTGCTTTTGGGTAACATGAAGAATTCTGACAGCAGCTCACTGACAGCTTGCCAGCACCAGCTGGGCATAAAAGCAGGAAGAAAATGAGTGATTGCACAACTGCAATCATACTGAAGTGTAGAGTGCAGCCTCTATGCTGCCTGGCAGCGAAGGTGCAAAAAGGCAGGTAAAATTCTGAAAAAGTGATAGTTTAGGACCTAAGCCTTCAGTAGCTGTCTAGGAGATTGAGTTGAAAATAAATAAATACAATAAAATGTAAAATCCCACAGAACACATTTAATCTGTGTTCTAGGTATTGGTGACAAGGTTGAGAAAACCAGCTAATTAAGCTGCATAAAACACACGTTTCAACTTTGCATGTTGCAGGAGCTGGTTGGTTGTACTGACTTTGGAAACAGTAATTTCAGTCCACTAGGCCCCACAGACACAGCCTAGCTGTGTGCATCAGCATTCATTCCTCTCTAAGCATTACTAAATACAGGGAATTATATTTGCATGCCCGATAAAGGGCTGAACATGTTCCATAAAGAGCATATTGAAGGTCCCAGATAGAATGAGTTCTAGTGCAGGTGGTATTACCTATATTACTTGCAGAGTACAAGTGGCAGCGACAGGTAGGGTAGAAAGAAATTGACTTGGTATCCAGGATAAACACCACATCTTTTTACATGCAAATTGAAAGTGTTAGATATGGAAATTAGGAATAAACAAGAAAATCCAGCTGTGTCTTTTAGATTTGTATATTTGTTCATTGGTTTTATTTTGTCAATATTTTCTTCTCTCACATATCTAGCCTGTCTTAAATGCACAAAAAATATCTGCATAAGAAAGATCTCCAATAGGAGATCTTGCTTTGCACCTGATTATTTTTTCTGATGCTTGTAATTTTCATATCACTTTGAGGCATCTTGGCAAGTAAAAGTGAGAATAGTAAAACTTTCTACATTCTATGTAGCATTTAAAATAGAAAGGTTTGGAGTCTTTCTCAGACTAGTTTTTCATCTTTCTCTTCTGTTCTGCCTAACAGAGGTGTTCTGCCTAGGACTTACTCAGTCACATTAATTCAGAATTCATTCTCTCCCTATAGCAGACTTTCACACTGCTGACCACAGGTTTTTTCCTTTAAGGCCAACAAGCAGGCTTGGTAGAGATGGAAGGCCAATGTCATCCCTGGCATGTACAGTCACTGCACCAGCACATCTGTCAGTGTTGACACCAGCACTCACATGGACTAAGCTAATGGTCTGCAAGACCTTTTTGACATATCATCCCAAGAAAGAGTTGCCATCTTGTCAAGACAACTTGTTGGAATATTTCATGAACCAAGACTTGGTTTCCATAATACGGAGAAAACCTAGGAAGTTAATCCTCACTCATGGAGACATTCTGTGCCTCCTTCAACTACTGTGAGAAACTCAAGACAAAAAGTTTTCCATTTATAGGGTAATGTGAGCATAATGGAATGGGTCACCAAATTTTTTTTCTTTCTCATACACAACTGCAGTCATCAGGCTTGTGAGGTCCATGCATGCAAACCGCATCAAGTGGAACAAAGCCCAGTGCAGGATCCTACACCTGGGTGTGGGCAATTCCCAACACAAACACAGGCTGGGTGGAGAAGGGATTGAGAGCAGCAGGGAGAAGGACTTGGGGGTGCTGGTGGGTGAGAGGCTGGACATGACCCAGCCATGGGCACTGCCAGCCCAGAAAGCCAAACGTGTCCTGGGCTGCATCCAGAGCAGCGTGGGCAGCAGGGCCAGGGAGGGGATTCTGCCCCTCTGCTCTGCTCTGGTCAGAGCCCACCTGGAACCTGCATCCAGCTCTGGGGTCCCAGCGCAGGGAGAACATGGAACTGCTGGAGTGGGTCCAGAGGAGACCACCAAGGAGGAGCACCTCTCCCATGAAGGCCTGCTGGGAGAGAGATGGGGTTGTTGAGCCTGGAGAAGACTCCAGGGATACGTCACAGCAGCCTTTCAGTGCCTAAAAGGTGCCTAAAAGAGAGCTGGAGAGGGATGTTTTGCAAGGGCATGGAGCAATACAACAAAGCAAAATGGCTTCAAAAGGAAAGAGATTAAATTCAGATCGGTCATTAGGAAGAAAGTCTTTACTGTGAGGGTGGTGAAGCACTAGCACAGGTTGTCCAGGGAAGCTGCTCCCTGCTCATGGCAGGAGCGTTGAACTAGCTGGTTTTTAAGGCTCCTTCCAACCCAAAATACTCTATGATTTTATTGTCAGGGACTGAAACAAGGGACCAAGTCAATCTTATATTTTGTCTTCTTTAAGCACCCAGACTTCTAACTATAAAAAGACAATACTGCTAGCAGCAGTGTGGTCAGGAGTAACAAGACCTTGTCAGGCATCCAGCACCCACCCAGTCTCCAGATGATGATAGCAGGCCATTAACTCGGCAGCTCTGCGCTCTCCTGCCCACCCTCTGGCAGGCATTTCCTCCACCACAGCACTAAACCCAGTTGCTGTCATAATGACAAACTGGCCTCTACTCCCTTACCATGTCAGCTAACAAATCACAGAATGAAACTTAGGTAGCTGAAGTCTCCGAACCCAAAGAGTAATTATCATATTTTTCACAGAATGAGCTGTCAGAGCATTACCAATCCAGATGCTACTAGATTCCAAATTGCTTAGTATATAATCTAAACTATATTGTTTGTGAAATATCTGCAATACATTCTGCAGGACCTGTATTACACATGACAGCACAGCATTCCTCATGGACTGTAGAACTCCAGGTTTCCTGAGGTGTAAATTTTGTACACATGGTAAGTTCTTTGCCAAAACAGAAACACAGTCAAATGTGGAGCTGTCTGGGAATGGTTTTGTTGTTTTTTTCTTGAGGAAACACAAATGGGTGTTGCAGACCAAAATGCTTCTTAGAAGCAAGATGGATTGAGTAATCAAAGCAGCAGCTCCTTGGTCCAGAAAAGGCAGAGCAAGTCAGAGCATCTACCTGGACTTGGCAGGACAGAGCGTGAGTTCCTGGCCTGGGTCAAGAAGAGCAGGGTAACACCTGGGCTTCTCATATGCTACATTAGTTTTCTCTTTCAGACATCTTTTCTTCCATTTTTCTGCAGAAAAAAGAAATCTTGGAAGACAAAGGTTTTATTTCAGTGTAAACGGTCTATAATCCCAGATTTCAAGTTTTTTTACTTTGTGGAATAAAAAAACTCTCTACTGTCTGGGTTTTGTAGAAGATTATATACTTTCCCTGGAGTAGTATGAAAGTATTTCAGACTTAGGGAAAAAAAATTGGTTTGGAATGTTTTGTAGGATCAGTTTGTCGTTTTATATTGGCTAGAGAACTCCCAGATTTATTGGTCTGAATTGCTTTCACACTGATGAGTCAGTCTTTTCAATGCTTCTTCTCAAGATTGGAGTTTAGAGAACAATTTGTAGTTCCTTTCAAGGGTGGCAAATGTCCCCAGGAATGACAGTTGAGAGTTCACTGGAAATACAATAATTTTAATTATTCAAAACAATTCTACTCAGCTTCAACCACTCCAGATTTTAAAACTTGTTCCATACACATGCTTTTGTATGCAGAAAGTAAATACATTATTTGTATGTGCATAACTTTGGCTCAGAGTACAAACCCCAGGGATCACATGCAGCCCCAAATACACAGGTTACAAAAAAAAATTAATTTTAAGGCTGTATTAACTCCATATTAGTTTTTTCTGCACTTCTACCTCTCCAGATGTGGAAGCACAGGAAACACCCCAGGAAGAGTTTTGATGCCAGCTGTCAGCATTAAGTGCTTTGAGCTGCAGCCACAAACTCCAATTGACCGGTAAAAGTCTGAGGACCTCTGTTTGTGGGTTTGGGGCACAAGAAAAAGTGGGTTTAGCCCAGACAGTGCCAATATATTCCGCAGTATACATTTCTGCTGAGGTTCAGCAAAACACAAGAAATAAAACCCAAGCAAGATAATATGTAGGATGAACACAGTGAGATGTAAGAGATGCGACTGTCAGCTGCCTAATGAGATTGTTCCATGTAGAGTGATATAAAAGAATAAAACTCTGTCTGAGCAAAACAGGTGGACTCAGTGCATACCAAATACCTGGCTGCATAATCAGCTATCTTGGTAGTGTAGTGGCCAGAAGGAGTCAAATCCCAAAATGAAATATGAGTAGAACATTTCCAACACTAATGTTCAAGCACCAAATAATGTAAACTGAGAGCTGTTTTGAAACTCAGTGTGCCTGAAGACTGAAGATCACAGATTCATTCACAAATCATGGAAGAATGGCAGGCTATATCTGCAGCTATCCTGCAGATATCTACAGGTCTATCTCAGTGAAAAAAACCTGTTCCAATATTTCAGTTCCCCCAAGAATACTGGTATTTGTGCTGCATAGTGTGATAAAGGGTTCATTTCTTACACAGAGAATAGACCATTTTTACAAATTCCATACCAGATTTCCAGGAAAACATTTCCCTGATAACAATACATCTGCTCATTCTGAACTGTGAGATTTGAATTCAAATGTTTTTCTGCTCTGTCCTGCAGTGAAATAAACAGACCTCTCTAAATTTTTTCTTTAAAAACATCACACATCCCAGCACCCAGAGCAATCATGTGGCCTTTAAGATATTGCCATTTAAGTTTGGTCATCTTTGTTGGTTTCAGCTAGAGTAAAGTTAATTTTCTGCAGGGTGGCTAGCATGGGGCTGTTTTGGATTTGTGTTGAACACAGGGGTTGATAACACAGAGATGATTTTGCTATTGCACAGAGCCAAGGCTTTTTCTGCTTTTCATACTGCCAGGCTGGCAAGGACATTGGGGGTGCAAGGGAGGTTGAGAGGAGACACAGCCAGGTGATCCCAGCTGACCAAGGGGATATTCCAGACCATGTGGCATCATGCTCAGGATGTGAAGTGGGGGAAGAAGGAGGAAGGGAGGGACATTTCGTGTGGTGGTGTCTGTCTTCCCAAGTAACCATTGTGTGTGATGGGGCCGTGCTCTCCTGGAGATGGCTGAACACCTCCCAGCTCATGGGAAGCAGGGAGATAATTCCATGTTTTGTCTTGGTTGTGTGCAGAGCTTCTGCTTCCCCTATTTAAGTGTCTTTATCTCAGCCCATGAGTTTTCTGCCCTTTACCCCTCTGGTTCTCTCCCCAGCCTTGTTGGCGGGGGAGTGAGTGAGTGAGTGGCAGCATGGAGCTGGATTGCTGGCTGGGGTTAAACCATGGCAACTTCAAATTCTCTCACATACTCTCTATCCTGGAGTGAGTTTCATTTAACATTTTCTTGTTAGAAGCACTTCACTTTCTACAGAGAGTTATTTAATTGAGGTGAGATTTGAACTTGAGTGCTGTATAAGTACTGTTGCCTCTTTTTTTGTGATTTTAATACAAGACTACATCCAATGGACTTCTTTCTGAAAGTTCAGTCACACCTGCTAAAGACACAATAAAATGCATTTTGTCAAAAATACTCATACCAACTCACACTTTCATTGAACTGTGCCTCACAAGGTGTCTGAGATGCATGATGGCAGCAAGACTTGACGTGGAGAGACAATACTGGAGGAAAAAGAGACTCTGAGCAAGGTATTCTCTGATTCCTTGAAAGCAATTCCATCTTTTATACTTTCTACTTAAAAGATGGGGTCAAAAATGTGGACTCTTTTTTCCCTTCAGTGCCTTGCAGACATACTTAGGTATTGCTGATTGCTTCTTCTTCAAGAGCTAAAGAAATATGGGAG
This sequence comes from Fringilla coelebs, assembly GCF_963513975.1. Classification (NCBI taxonomy): domain Eukaryota; kingdom Metazoa; phylum Chordata; class Aves; order Passeriformes; family Fringillidae; genus Fringilla; species Fringilla coelebs. The sequence continues at coordinate 40,915,235 of NC_140031.1, forward strand.
AGTCCTCTGGGAATGAGTCTCTCTATTCCCTTATGAAAGATAACTATTTGAAACTTTTCACTTAGAGGGAAACTTATATAACGTATTTCATGGTGATTTTGAAAAGTCATGCTAAGAAATAACAATAAATGTGGTATTAGAGACCCATTGCCCTAGAAAAGAAGTAAAAAGGGATTCCTACAGGTCTTTTCCTGATTAGGGTCAAAACCTTAGAAACAAATTAATTATCTAAATTTCTTACACTTACTGCTGTAGTGCAGATTATTTCCTTAGAAATAGTCTATGCTCATTCCCTCAAGTCTTCTTCAAGCTCTAAATTTAGAATCTTTTGCAACTATAATGCCACCTTTAAATGAAACTGGAAATTCTAAAAAGAGAATGTGAGAGCCAGGAGAGGGAGCTTTAGCAGATGTTTGACAGCTCAAAACAGACATGAAGAACAAATGTATGGTCATACTGGAATTTACACCAAAATATTCCCAAAACAAACAAACAAGCAAACAAACAAACAAAAAAAAACTTTCAAGGGACTATGAAATGTGTCATAAAAGGCCAGTAAAAGTTCTTAATTCTTTAGAGATGCCTGTAATTTTGTTTTTTACAGTAAAACTCTGAAGCCCAGTTGACCAATATTTTTGTCAGAAAACATACACAAAAGAATTAGTGTATGGAAAATATTCTGCTATTTTTTTCTTCCTCAGGATTCACATTCCTGCACTTAAATTTTATTTTTCCAGTTCTTTTAAGTCTGTTTCAAGGCTGAATCTAGAAAGACTATTTTGGCTGAAAGAAACCCATTTCCATACCCTATGGATGACTCTGACTGTAAAAAGAAAAGAGACTGAAATGAAAGACATTTCATTCTTGATTGCACAAGTAAGAAAGTGAGGCAAATGGGACAAGAGCTCTGTGTGGATGAACAAGGAAGTCCAGTCTCTACTCAAGCATTAAGCAGAAAATACATGGGCATAGAAGCACTCAGGCCACTTGGAATGAATACAGAGAATTTGCAAAGTGGAAGGTAGATGAGGAATGTGGAATTTAATGCAGCCAAGGATGTCAAAGACAACAAGAAAGGCTTCTTCAAACACATCAGCCACAAAAGGAAAACAAAAGATAGTGTGGGCTCAGTACTAAATGGAGGGGGAACCCTGGTAACAGAGGGCAGAGAGAAGGCAAAGTTACTGAATGCCTTCTTTGCATCAGTCTTCCCTGACATGACCAGAGATCAGGAATCTCTGACTGAGGAGACTGTGGGGGAGGTGGGGAGGGAGGAAAGCAGGAGGGAGGGAGGGAAGGACAGCAGGAAGGAAGGCAGGAAGGAGAAGGAAGGAGAAGGAAGGAGAAGGAAGGAGAAGGAAGGAGAAGGAAGGAGAAGGAAGGAGAAGGAAGGAGAAGGAAGGAGAAGGAAGGGCATTTCTGTGCATGTTACCAAGTACTGGAACAGATTGCCCAGAGAGGGTGTGGAGTCTCCCTCACTGGAGATACTCAAGAACAGTCTGGACACGGTCCTGTGCCATGTGCTCCAGGATGACCCTGCTTGAGCACGGAGATTGGACCAGATGACCAACTGTGGTCCCTTTCAACATGACTCATTCTGTGATTGCTGTAATCTCAACAAAACCTAGTTCCAGTATATCAGGTTGAAAGTCTTCCACAAAGGTGATGTGTGACCAAACCATGAGAACCAATGATATTTCCAAATGAAGGGAAGTATTCAACAACAATGTGTCTAAGGAAATTCACAATGGGAAAAAAAAATGTTAGATGCGTATGTCCTAATAACTCAAGTTAAAACATTAATTAGAAATCACTCCAATTTTCTTACTAATAGGGGTACTATGAATTAAGGCTGATCTCCTTTCCTTCTGATGAGAGATAAATGCTGACTGCTTCTCTTAAGGTCTTACTCAGTTGCCGGGACTAGAATTCATGCACACATTATGGATAAGAAAGCAGGCTCTGCCAACAATGTCAGCAGCTGCTGGGAGTAGGTGTCTCCAGAGACCTAAGTGACCATGATCTATCCCTTACATGTATCTGGCTGCCTTTGTGGTCATAGAAGGCAGCAGTGGGAGAGATGCTGCTGGAGAAGCTGGATGCTTACAATACAATCGGTGAGGAAAACGCTTGATCTTGCAGATGCCAATTGCTCCACAGGGGGAATCTAGATCAAGCCCAAAATGCAATCACTTCCCAAACCAGCTCCAATGCTTTACAGATTCATGGGCCTCCAGAAAGAGCACACTAATCAAAATTCACTTTTGGCTTAAATTGTTAGAAAGACAGGATTCTCATATTCTGGAAAATAAATTTTTGAAAAAATCTCCCTCTGGATTTGTATGTGTTCTCAGAAAAATAGCATTGAATTCACTCAAAGCAGAAAGGAAAATGCCAGTTTTGTTGTTTCTCACAGCTACAGTAAAAGCCTATTCCGCTGAAATCAGATGCAAAATAATCAATACAAAAAACTGCTGCAGTCTGGAAAATACTGAATGCTGATGGTTTGGTGGGACATTTATTCACAGATGCATTATTTCTTGTTCAAGAATAAAACAGGCAGTAAAGAAGTACAGTTTGAAAAGCTTGCAAATGACTATGTGTAATGCACTGGTCACTTTGGAAGACAGTATGTTTGGGCCTAGAAAAATCTCAAACAGCCCAATGTCATTCTTACAGTCAGTCAAATTACCACTCTTTATGTGCAGCCAGCAAGAGTTATTTTCTCTTCTTTATTTAATTGTGTAGTTAAGTTAGTGCCATACAAATCTGCCTTGGAAAACAGAGGGAAAAATATTTACATGCTTTGCATTAATAGTTTATATTGGTGGCTGACTCTTTCATGATTTTATGATAACATACACCTCTGAAATAATAACTACAATAAATGTAGGTTTTACTATTAGCACTACTATTAGCAGTGTGAGAAAATTTCCATTCATTTTATTATCTTTTCAGTTGTCTCACTTTATTTTAAAGATCCCAGGTTGAGCAGAAAAGCACAAAGAATAATTAAGTCTCCTAATCTTTGATGATACTCAGGATGAACAAAGCAGACCCTAATGTAGACAAAAAGAGGTATTTTGCAGCTTCTGTCATCCTAGAGATTAACAAAAATATCTCATATGTCTTGAAAAAACATTAGATATTATTAAACACAATTTCTAAATTCAACACAAAAATCATTTTTCACTAGAGGGAAGAAAAGAATATTTTTCCTATCTAAATGAGAAAACTTCAAGGGAAAAAGGGACAGGTTATTCTTTATATTTTATCTTAAAATCACATCACTGTGATCAAATTCATTCCTGATTTCACTAAACCCTCAAGAGGGATGAATGTGGTGAATGTGACAGTTATAAAAACTGTCTTCCAATAGAAATATTTAAAAAAATTAATCTTCCCCCTAACAAAAAAAAACCCCCATAAGATCAAAAGCAAAACAATTACTACTTTTGCATTGCAAAATCAGAGAGTTATTCATAGATATAATAGAATCCAAAATGCATCAATACTTACAAATCTATGAAAATTTTTGTTTCAAAATGAATTCTACATAGCTCTCGTTTTTCTACATCTCATGCATTGGAAGGAACAACATGAAACTTTCATCTGGAACAGATAAAGATGTACATTGACAGGCAGAACCCCTTCATATGTATGCACACCTTCACTCAAATTAATGACTTTGAGAGTTTAAGAGTTCAATAAAATATTGTTTGCATAAAATTTATACTTCTGTAAATAATTAGGCAAATAGGTATTCAATTTCAAATGTGAATGCATGCCTGAATTTTTTCAGGCACAGTAAAGAGCCAACCCTCAAAAACAAGTCATGAAGTGTACCAAGTATTTTGTAACCACTAATTTCACATCTTCCAGGGTTTCACAATTACAAACTTAATTGGAATTATAAAAAGTACGGAATATCTTCTCACTTGCTCCCAGATAAATTAGTTTCATCAGCACCACTGAATTCCAAAAACCAAATATTAATTTAAAACAAGTGTTTCTGAAAACCTAATTTCCACAATAACCCTTAACTAATTACAGAAAATAGCAGAGCAATAGTGCAAGGAAAAAAAACAAACAAAACCACCACCACCAGCAGCAGCAACAACAACAACAGCAACAACAACAACGACAACAGGTTTTCAATCATAAATTAATTTACTTTTGATCATTTCAATACATTCAGCAAATAAATTTTAAGCAGTAATACAGGTGCAAACAACTAATAAATATGAAATAAGCAAAGCCCTTCCAGGCCTTCAAAAAATTTTTCTGACAAAGTCCACATTTCCAGAGGAGATAAAGGGGGGTTTCCATCCTTACCAAAGCATAATTGCATCTTTACCCCATCAATGTGAAAAAATGTTGAGACCTCGTCTCACCATTTGTTCTTTCAGAATTTTGCCTCAGGACAGCCAGGAAGCCCAGGTCCTCAGATGGCTTGTCACAGCGGAAAAGCTATGAATAGACTAATGTTTTATTAACTTGGGGTTTGTGTTATGCAAGGCTATCAGCCCCTAAAATAGGATGCCTTTGCCACAGAATCCAACCCAGGAACCAGACTTCAATCAATGCAGAAGATCCTATGAATTCAGCAATTTTCTACCATTGAGGGAGGCCACAGAAGAAAAACTCCTCTTAGGAGCTGTTACCATCTCTCACATAGGATCCACCAGTCAAGCCAAAATGTTACAAATTCTATTCTCTCTAAGGGAGAATATGTTGCCTGGTGTTTCTCCTGTTCCCCAGACACTCCAGGAGAGGCTGTTCCACCCTGCACGCTGCAGGCTTGTGCTCATTCCTTCATCATAACTCAGATGTGACGACAGCAAAGGTGCTGAAAATCCTGGCCCATACATTTAGTAATGAAGCTGGTTCACCTGGGTTTATGGGTTGTGCAGTCCACAGTCTCAGTCTGCTGACACAGACTGTTTAATTAAGCTGTGCTAAAGAGATGGACAGCTCAGTAAAATACATCCTGTATTTTGTACAGCCCAGATGACAGGCTCTCTTGTTTGTCCCACATGTTACACTACGTGGAAATGTATTTTTGAAAGTGCAATCAATACCAGTCCTTTAAAATTTAGCTCTAATAGGGAGCATTATAGCAAAAAAAAAAAAATCAGAAGATAATGGCATATTAAATTTTATCTCAGAATGGTAGAGTAGTGGTTTTATTCATGAGAAATTTTAGAGTAGAAGGGCAGAAGGAAATACTGAAAGTTACTGCTATGCTTCCTAAGTCCTCTACCATGGCACAGGCCATGAACCTAAGGGCTCACTTTAATTAAAGAATATCAAAAAAACCCTAAATCTCAAACAAATTGAACAGAAAATACACTGTACCACCTACTATATTGTTCCACAACTTTATTGCCATTGGTGACAGTCTTCATTTTAAATCTGAATACATCTAATGTCACCTCCCAAAACTTGGGTCTTCTTTTATAACTTCAATCTCTCCTTCTCACAAATTTCTTAGAAGACATCTGTCCCTTCTCAGATACCTGTAAAACACAATTCCTTCTCTTTCTCTTTTACCAGCCAAATATTTCCTGGAATCTCTCAATTTACAGCAAACTTGTTATTTTCTTGACTCTTTACTGAATTTTCTCAGACTTAGCAACTTCTGTTTTGAATTTTGCACACTCAAGAAAGATCCAACATTCTGAAAAAAGTTGCTCTAGAGCTAAATACAAAAGCAACCTATCTTCTGGTTTTCTTTTTATATATCTCTGATATACTTATATGCTACAGTTTAGTTAAATAATTAGGGATATACCATCAAAGTTGTCAGTAATAATAAGAGGCAGAATCAGGATAACATGTACTTCATGGGCAGTATTAAAATGATGATTCACACTCTAGCCAATAACTTGTTAATTTTCAAGTATCACAGATAATGGTGAAAAGATAATGGGTCAAGAAAAAAAAAATTAAAATAGTCCCAGTACTTTGGACTCCTGGTTTGGTTTTCTTTCCAGGGGTGGGTATGTTTGAAGTTTTTTGGGGTTTTGTGGAATTATTTCTACTAAGGAAAAAACGAATCAGATATTCTCAAAAGTTCTCTATTTTTAACATTATATCACTCACAACCTTTTAAAGATAGTCTGATGCACTGTAATAGTAATGAAGAAAAACCTGCTGTATTGCATGCATGTGTGCTCAGCTTCAAGGGAGAAATAAAACAATCCTTAGAAATGCAAAAGCACAGAGGAAGTATTAAGTAATCTGAGATGTTGAACAGATTATCAAATAAATAAAAACTGGATAGTCATATCTGAAGACGTCATTAAAATTTCCAATCTTTTTTAGCTGGTAAGTTTTCTGACTCAAGCCAAGAGAATTACATTTTCTAATTCTCATATTTTCATGTTCAAAACAGAAAGAACAAGGAAAAATCTTATTTCTTTACCAGGTACAGAAAACAGTTTAATTGCAAAGGAAACTTTTTAAATAAGACTTCATATTGCTAAAATCTACTCAGAAACTGATCAGGTGCAGTCAAGCAGAGTGTGGAAATTATAAGATCATCTCAACCGATTACATTTCACAGAAATGACAACCACTAACACAATTTTGTGCATTGGAACCAGTTTGCTTACATAACTTTTGCCTACTGTTGAGGTCTGTATTTCAATAAAGCAAATGTGCAAATGGCATGGTTCCTGTTAGAACAGAACAGTCTTCCATCAAGTTAAATAGCTGCACAAGACACTAAAATCCAGATAGCTATCATTCAACATCATTTATGCATCTGTCTAAATTCTTGTTGCAGTAAACAAGATAAAAAGGGTAAGAGGTTCAGAAATAAACAGCCTTTCTTGTTTTTATTCTATTGCTGACTTTCCAAGACAATGTCTACAATAAACATCCTCATTCATCATCATCATCATCATCATCATCATCATCATCATCATCATCATCATCATCATCACCACCACAGTTAAAAAACTCTGACTAAATCTAACTAAATATTATAGAAATAGAACTATACTATAATGTGGACTTCTCTGAGAACTGCATGTATAGATGACATGCTCTTTCTATAATTTTGATAACTTTTTAAATTAAAAGATCCCGTATTGCTACACTTCCATTCTTTTTTTTTTTTCAAGAAATCCAGATGAACACCCACAAAATAACGGAGAACTACAGTTGGTGTCAAAACAGTAACAGACATTTGTTATTAATAAATGCAATAGCATACAATATTTAATCACCATAGTTCCCCCCATTTTGTTGTACCTCTGGCCCAGCTCCTTGCCAAAATTGATTATGTCATTTTTGCTAAGATACTTCTGGCAAACTCCTCATTCTTTCAGCAACCTCTCAAAACAAAATCTTTTCATGAACTCTCTGATTAACTGTCATGCTACCGTTTCAGAGAAGGTGCTGCCTTAGGGACCTGGCAGAGGAGAGAAAATAGAAATTCAAAATACTAATTTAGCATTAGTAATCTTTTTGCAGATGCAGTGATCTCAGAGAAGTAAACTAGAAGGCATTGGGTATCAAAGGATGACTAGATTTGCCATTTTATGATGATATAAAACTCCTCTAGCCTGCAATAGCAATTTGTGCCCAGCACACTACTTTAAGAATATAATTTAGCAACATGTTGTTTAGGCTTGATCTCTTTTGTGGTCTGTGCAATGAGAGCAGACAGTTTTAACTTCAAAAAACCTGGAGTATGTGTCTCAGTTTTAAGTGCTGCTACAGTTTGAAATCATTAGCATAGTTTTTTGGACACTCAGAAAAAAAATGTTAACAAATCCCAGCATCTAGATATTGAGAAAATTTTTATCTCAGGTGTCCTGGTGTCAGAAAAATCTTTGTAATTACTATAAATTAAGCCCATTTTAAATATTAGAAAATAGAGTTACATTGTATTAGTAAGAAGGCTCTTCTATCACTTTACTAAAAAGCTTCCCTCCTTAATGAATGCTTATGCAAGAAGAAAAGGATACTTCTCACAATTTGAGCTCCAGCTTGCTCCTTTGTTCCTCAGTGAGCACTACCTGAAAATTTATCCAGCACAGAAAGACATGTACTGACTCAACCGTTCCTAATTTCCTAGTTCCTAAACATTTCATTAACCTTTCTAAAGGGAACAGTTTCTGCTCAGAGAGAAGGCATGTTTCAGATAAAAAATAAAAGGACAGAGGGAGTCCATGACTGAAGAAAGAGTTTTCATATTAAACACTGCTTAGCAGGTATCAATAGCATGAAAACCCGAGAAATATAGAAGTAATTAAATACCAAAACCTCAGCCTTCTTGATAACATCCCAATTGCAGCCAAACGCCACAAGGCAAATCACTGGCTGGAAGTCACTTTTTATTTTCAGATAACAGCTTGCTAATGTACAGTTGTACTTTTCACACGTCTATTCCCTTAAAGGTAGCAATTTTCTCAAAGCAGGGCAATATTCATGTGTAGAGGAGTCCTTCAGTGGCTGACTTCAGTACTGTGGACCAGATTTCCCCCTCTGTTAAGAGGGTGCTGGGCCACCACTTTGGACTAGCAAAGAATTGCACTCTGTGAAATGATTGTCTCTTTATACTGAACTTATTCCATGCTGAAGCTGACTTCAAGACATCCTTCATCTGCACCTCTGCCTTCTAAATGCCTCTGTTTAAATGATTCCATTTTTTTTCCTTTTAACAGTTTTGTCTTCACCAGCCTTGTTCTTTACTTATTTCTGAAGTTTCCAAATGGCAGCATTGACTAAAGTAAGAAAAGCAAATACAAGGCCTGCACAAGACTATTTGCTAACTGAACAAATGGCAAACAATATGTTTCCAAAAATCTTACGGATATAAAAATCTCAAAACTCTTCACACAATAAATGTACATGAAATAATTTCTGACATGAGCATGATTTCTCTTCCATAATCCTCTCAGAATTGAAAGCAGGGATTTATGTCACCTTTCTGTTTCCCAGTCTGGCTTTTTCCAGGATAAAATTTATGACTTTACAGTGCAAAATACTAATACCACTTGTTTGTTTGTTTGTCTCTTAAGTTCATTTGTCTAAGTGCTTCATTCACTTATATTTTTTTCATATTAGGAAATAATACAGTCTGACCACTGTGTTTCATACATGTCTGAGACTCTACCTACTTGCTAGAAAGAGATGTGGCAGCAATGAAAGAGTACAGTGAATAATGACAGTGGGTGTATCTGGTGCATGAGCACAGAAATGTAGTCAGCTTGTCCTGCCATTGGTAGCCCTCCTCAGTACCCTGAATTTTTTAGTAGTTTTAATTGTTTGTTTCCCTTGATTAATAGTCAAAGGAGACATGAAATTATTCCTTAGGAAGCAAAGGATAGTGGATAGGCAGGAAATAATACAGTTTTAAGACATTTGAATGTGAAGGAAAGACACTTGAAATAGGTGCAATGAAGGACACCTACTCTGGAGTTTCAAAGAGCTGACAGCACTGTCCAGGCTATTTGCAGATCATTATATAAGCTTCACTTTCAACACCCTGGATGGTCTGAGGTAAGTGAAAGACATTTAAAATCAAAATTAAAACTAAAAACACTGAACTGGAGAAACAAAAGAAATCCTATAAGCAAAGGTTATTACTTTAGAAACTATTTCTGTCCACTGCCCTTCCTATTTTCTTGCTAATCTGCACTGGAGCCCGAGCGGTGAAATATTCAGAAGTGCCCAGCCCCACTGAAATCCAATTTCTTTTTCTATTTTTAAAATTAAAGGTCTTGAGTCAAACCATGATGTATTATGCAATGAATCTGTAACAGGAAGAGCTGTATAACATTGCCAGCTAGTGGTCACTTGACTTCAGAGCACAATAACTCAATTCTAGCACAGTTTAAATATTTTTGAAATGTAATAAAACCTTTTAGAGTTGTAGGTTAAGGAGATGACAAATAAATTGCAAACATATTCCAGTACCTTAGCCATCAGAACATAAAATGCTGCATGAAGGTAACATTTAGTTCATGAATATGCTAGTTCTTCATTTAGGTTTAGTTTTCTCGTAGAAAATTACATTAAAATTTTAAGTTCATACCAGCACCGATTCCAATGGTGCAGGAAACTATATCATATTTTCATTAATGTTGTTTAACTTTACTATGTCATCTCTGATCTATGTCTTCTAACACCTGGATAATAATATGGGTTTGGGTTTTTATACAATTGTTGCTGCTAAAGACTGTTAATTCGTTAGAAGTGAACTCTTACAAAGGCACAGACATCAGCAAAACAAACATGTAATGGATGCAAAAGAGACTAAGAAAATTCAGGAGCCTGCATTTATAACAAGGTGTGTATTAATAATATTTATACTTAAAATATTAATGATGCATCTTTCTGAATTCTCTCTGTAATCGAAGGTTTAGATTCAAACAAGCTGTTTTTATGAAGATATAAACGTACATGAACACCCTGTAATGCATAATACACAGCAAGAGAGAAAAGGCGGAGAGAAAGAACTGATTCTAATATAAATGTTATGTCCTGCAAAAACATATGCGGTTAAATGTTTCTATAGATAGCTTCACTAGCTACAGTACATTTGCAAAAATTAAGTCAGTTGGTATTTGTGTGTCAGTATGTAAAGGTCACAGAGCAGAATATACATTCTGGAAGCCGACATTTTCTTCAGACTAACATAAGAAAAAATGGAAATTTTAGGGAATTATAGAAGAAATTAAAGCCAAGGCTATGATAGTGTAAACACTTATCACCAAAGAGTTCGTATGAAGCCATTGTTGGTCCTAATGTGTTAAAGGTTTTATCTATGCCATCATTTGCAGCTAGCTTTAAAATTGCACTGCTCACACGTGGATCAGAATTGGAAGAAATCATCTCCTTTCAACAAATCTGCGTTAATTCGTCCTGCCCTGCAGACAGAACTATTGTGTGAATTTCATTTCAGAGCTGGCTGTGGTTATGGGATCCACGCAGTTCAGAGTGAGAACACACCGTGCTCATACTGGCAGCATGCACCAGCAGGACCAATCTGGTTTTGCCTGTAAAGGACTGGGCAAACATATCCTAAAATCAATCTATTTAAGGACCTTCCAGCCTCAGGACATCATTCTGCAAAGATTTACATGCCCATTTAATTTTATTCTGACTTCAGCAAGACTAGTCATAGATAAGTACAAGCATAGCAGGCAGCTTTGCAAATGACTCTGAGAGTCAGGGTAATTCTGAGGTGTGACCTAAGATGCTGAGTCTGAGGGCAAAGTCCTCAGTAGTCTGAAAAATTGCACTGCCATTAAAATTTATATGAGGACTATCCCTAGAGGAACAGATCTGTCCACAAAGACAGAGAGCAACCAAAGAGGCCTTACTCAGAATCCTTTAAAATTATCCACTACTTACAATGGAAGACCTAATTTAGAAGATGTTTTTAAAAAGAGGAGAGAAGGCAAATTTCACCTTTTAATCTGAAAGAGGGGTTAAAAAAGGCAAAAGAAAATTTATTCCCTTTAGGCTAAATCCACACCAGCTACTTCAGAGCAGTTTTGAAGCCCTTCCCTTAACTCACTCTATGGAACATTTTGCTTACACAGGATGGTTTTCCTGTACACTGGACAAATGCCTTGGGCATTGCAATTAGTCTCTCTTTCACAACAAAGTCTAGTCAGCCTTTAAACATTTCATCTTTAGATATCTCCAAACTACCTGTGGGGTGGAGACTTTTGGCATAGGGGATCAAGCTAGATGTAACTCAGAGTAAATCCCCTGAACAGTAAGTGTAAATAAAAACAGAAGTCCAGAACAAGCTTTCGAATACCAATCCCTTTCTGATGTGCCCTATGATCTCCTAATGAAGATATAAAACCAGGTATTGGGTAAACAAGGCCAAGGTCTTGTTACGTTGTTAGTCACAATTAACAGAATGTAGGTCTTCAAACACACAGGCATAATTTGTTAAAAATTATTTAATCAGCCTCAGGAGTGCCAGATACTGCACATCCCAAGTTTCTGACTGCACAAGCAGATTTCCTGTCCAAGCACTAAAGTTAACAACTCTAGATGGGCTGTAGTCATTCCCACAAGGGTAGAGGGATTACTTAGACTTTCCTAGCCATCATATTGCACTGCAGAGCTCATCCATTCAAGTTCTTAGATTCTCCTTCAATACTTGCAAAAGTACCAATCTGCTGGGAAATGCCTATTTCCACATTGCATTACATTACATTTTCAGGCTCATGTCAGTGACTGACACATATCATCCTCCAGCCAAGGGATGCTGTGCAGTTCCAGCTTCCCATGAGTCAGACTTGCCAGCCTCGGTCTTGCTGTGATCTAGCTCTATACATCATGTTTTCTTCCCCCATTTCCATTGCAAGGAAGTTTGGTTGGTTGTGTTTTTCTTGGCGAAAAGGTATTGGCAACACTTTTCCAACTAACTTGATAGTTACTAACTGGTGCAGCTACAAGCAGCTGGTGCGAGAGGGCTTCACGGCTGACAGTCTTACAGTTCCAATGCTGTCTGTGACTGCAGAAGCACAATTGTCACCTCTTGGATTCCATGCTGTGCCACCACTAGGCAGTTTTTACAATGTTTTATATAATCCCCTCCACAGCCTTCAATTCTCTACATTACAAAAACTTTCACCTGCCAAAGGTTCATTGATCTCGATTTCCACTTTTCACATTCTGTCCCTCATAAACCACTACCTGATCAGGTACTCATTCTCCTCCTTCCAGCAATTACTACCATCAATACATATACATATATGCTTTTGTATTTTTTTAATATACTTAGAAGTTTTGTTGATGTATGCTTCACTTTTGTACAGAAAGCAGCATTCCTAAATCTTCTGTAATGCAGTTGCACAGCTGGATCATCTGCCTGAGACAAAGGAAAGAGACTAAACTCAGACTGTATCAGAACTAGCATTGCCAGCAATGCAAGAAATGATCCTCTGACAGGCTTCCTTCTTGGTAGTACCACTTGCCTTTGCCAACACAAAGCAAAGTTCTCTGCAATCATCCACTCTGCTAAAATGCCAACAGTCATGACAAGGCTTTTAACTAACTCCTATATTTGTGGGAAGTTAGTGTAGCAAAACTCAATGCAAGATGTTACAGAAGAGGGAGGTGACTTCATTAAAGAAAATTATCTCAAATACACTGTGTGCAGTTGTATTCTGCAAAGTACCAAGATATGGTTTCTCTTTTTCTTTTACAGGCTGGGGGATGAACAGGTGGAGAGCAGCCCTGCCCAGAAGGACTTGGGGGTGCTGGTGGGTGAAAGGCTGGACATGACCCAGCCATGGGCACTGCCAGCCCAGAAAGCCAAACGTGTCCTGGGCTGCATCCAGAGCAGCGTGGGCAGCAGGGCCAGGGAGGGGATTCTGCCCCTCTGGTCTGCTCTGGTGAGAGCCCACCTGGAACCTGCATCCAGCTCTGGGGTCCCACAGGACAGGACAGGCCTCACAGGAAGGACACAGACCTGCTGGAGTAAGTTCTACAGCTCTATGACACCTAGAGCAGCCTGGTGAGAATCCCTTGCCCTCGCCATGGAGGACCAACACTGCTGTCTACGCAACCCTCATTCACTTGATTTCTTTTGGATTGACTCCTGCATACTGACTGGGGCATGTACTAAACATAATCCTTTAATGTGGACAGCGCTGGTGCAAATGCCCAAGACTTGTGGTTCTTTTCATTTCCTCTAGGAACATTTTATGGCACCAGATCTCTCAATTTGACAGCAATAATATTGCAAGTTTTCCCTTGCTATCTGTGTTGGGTTTGTAGGACCTGTTTTTGGTAGCAGGGGGAGCCCACAGAGGTGGCTTCTTTGAGAAGCTGCTGGAACGTCCAACAGAGCCAGTCCCTGGTGGCTCCAAATATGCTGTTGGCCAAGGCTGAGCCAGTTATAAATGGTAATAAGGCCTCTGTGAGAACATATTTAAGAAGAAATCAAAACAAAAGTGGCAGCCCATTTTTAATTCCAGCCAAAAAAGAGCAGAGTGATAACATGTGAGATGAACAGCCCTGCAGACACCAAGGTAAGTGAAGGAGAGGCAGGAGGTGCTCCAGGCACGGAGCTGAGATTCCCCTGCAGCCCCGGGTGCAGCCCATGAAGGTCCATGGGGATGCTGAGATGATCCACCCATAGCCCATGGAGGAGCCCCAGGCTGGAGAAGTGGATGCTATAGGAAGCTGTGACCCCATGAGAGAACTGCGGAGAGAGGGGCCCTGCTCCCCTGCTGCAGCAGCCTCTCCTCGAAGGACTGCACCCCGCGGAAGCGTGATCACGCTGCAGCAGTTTTGGGAGGACTGTGTGTCCATGGGGGGACTCACACTGCAGCACACCACAGAGAGCTGCTGCTCCTGAGAGGGACTCGCATCAGAGAAGTTGATGGAGAACTGTCACCGTGGGAGGGACCCCACGGTGCAGCTGGGGAATGACTGCTCCTCCGAGCAGCAGAATAAACCACGGCTGATGAATTACCATAATCCACATTCCCTGTCCACTTGCACCACTGGGGTAAGGAGGTAGAGTTTGGAAGGAGGAAGCAGTGAGGGGAAGGCATTTTCAAGAGCTTTTTTTCCTTCTCATTATCCTGCTCTGAATGTGTTAGTAATAAATTCACTTTATGTCTCTAATTTGAGCCTGTTTTGCCCTGATGATATTTGATGAATGATTTATCCTGGTCCTTATGTCAATTCATGAACCCTTTGTTACATTTCTCTCCACTGTTCAGCCGCAGAGGGGAGTGAGCAAACAACTTTTGTGGGTGCCTGGCATCTAGCCAATCTCAACGCATGACACTATCAAGGAATAAGAATGAAAAACTGTATACAGCATTCTGTAGCAATTAACACACACCAGACCCTTGCTTGGCTGTTTCTAAGGCTTTAATACATTCTTCTGTTAACACTTCAGTTACACCAGTCATAATATTTTTTGGTATAAACATATATGCATTCTCTAAGTTAATTATCTTTGTTTCCATTTCTTTTTCAATAATTTAGCCATCTAACCTCACAGAGGCAGGACTTCTCCTGCATCTGACTACTTTCAATTGCAAGTTTATTTTACACAACAGCTAACTCTTGCCAAAGGTATTCTGATATTTACAACATTTAATTATAAAACAGAAGTGTGTTCTACTTGCCATCACCTGTTTCAGCAAACTCATTTCTACTGCACATAGGGTGAGTATTTTTGGAAATTATTTAATTAATTTTTTTTTTCAGGTGAATGAAACCCAGGTTAATCTGTACACAAATGGAAGACAGCTGTTCAAGCTTACTAAAATTTTTGCAAGACTTGAACAACAACGACTATACAAGATTGTGCATTAATAGGTGAGGAGTTTTTAGTCTATCCACAGGATGCATTAATGAAACTGATCTGAGATTTCACAACTGGCGCTTTCAGAGAGACAAAAAGGACTTTTCACTTCCTCAGTATGTCTGTCCTGGGGGCTGTCTGAGCATTAGAACCAGTTTGCTTCCAGTTGGTAAAACTTTTTGTGGTCCTTAGAGTTTAAGGGTGATGCCAGATGTAATTTTGTCAGATAGTTCAGTATCTTTTTGATATAACACTGGTGTATCATCTAAAAGAGCTGACAAGGTCTCAGACTAACATCGAAGAAGCATGTATGATGTTTCACCCAAGTATTTGAACTGCAGTGCCTTAAGGCACTTTCTAACTCAAATACCACTCTGGGGTTTGTGGATGGATGTACTACTTCCTCAGCTAAGATTTTCTTCTATGACTAATTTCTCTTAGGAATAAAGTGGTACTATCTTTTTACAATGACACCTGCACCTTACAGTCCTCTTGAGACCATGACGTGAAAGGAGACACTGTGAAAACAAAAGCCAAGTTTTTCTGGTATATTTTGCTGCTAACAGTAGGCTTTCTAGACGTCTGCAACTAGCAGTGACAGACACTTTCAGTCCCTTCTGCCAATGGGATTATCACCACAAGGCAGTAAAGAAACAATGCAGTCAAGTTTTAAGTGATCAGCACATTCAACGTTCTAAATAGGACTGCTTTGTCAGCCCTTCCTCAGACTTTTAGGTCTTTTTTTATGCAGGACAAAAGCTACACAAGACATCATCAAACCAACATTCCTTTGATAACAAGCATGTGAACACTCCAATTAAAGCATGGGTATTTGCTGCTGAACACTGACATGTACCAAATGCTACAAACCTCAAAAGTTGCATGGGCAGAAAATTGCCATCTAAGGGTGAAAATAATATTGCATCATGAACAAACAAATAAAAGACATTTTTTAAACACTGCAGTTAAAAAATTGTATCCTACTGGAATCAATTGCAAAATGGATACCTGAGACTTGGGGCAGTTGGAGCCTTCCATCTTAAAGAACAAGTTATCTGAAGGTGTAAGTGTTTCTCTGTTTCCTGTATGTTAGTGGCACACAAGGTATCAGAGGAAAATGGATATGTGAGATGGGATTTATTTCTCCTCTTTGAAGGCCATTTCTCAGTTTTCAGAGATCAAGTTTGCTGTGCAGATTTTCTTATTAGGTTTTGATTCATAGGTTTAAATTCAAAAATCTAGGGATATTTCAGATATAACCTTCACCAAAACCATTGATCAGTGTCATGTCAAAAATACTTCCATTCAAAGCTAGGTCTGCAAGGAAAACACCTTTTATCAAAATGATATTAACAAACCTTCCTGCAACCAATGTTAATCTTTCATGTAACTTCATACAGAACTTGCTTACCTCATGAGTTTTTTTAATCAGGTTTGAAAATTCAGTTGGTTAGAAAGTCATGCTATCTTCTTTCCTTCTCTTTCTTCAGTAATACCATGCTTTCTCAAATGCACTTTTAATACACTTAATTACCCTATCTGCACTCTGCTCTAGGTAGCTTGGCATTTCTGGTAATCATGCAAGAAATACAATAACTTAAACTGAAACTTTTAGGTTGAGTCTGGAGCCTTTACAATTAGGGAAAAATTTTAAAACAGAATTTTAAAAATTGACCTCTAAAGGTACACATCTTCACTGCTCCATTTTTATTGCTCTTTCTCCAAATGTGACTACGTTTAACACTGAATAAAACCAAATAAATTCAAACATATTTACCATGGGCTCCTTCCATAAACTTAGAGATAAGCTTTTACTTTTGTGTATTTTGTAATACAGTAAAAGACCTCAACCAACTGCTTGAGGCAACTGTGCAGAACTTTTTAATATGATTGCTACATGGTAGCTTGATGTATTTTTTCCCCTAGAGATGGGAGAAATAGGGCAAATGAGTTGTTTTTACTACCTGCAGTTATTACCTGGAGTCATGAGTTGTTTTTCCTTTTGACAGACGCTGTAATGTCAAGGTGGAACCAGCCCACCCTTGGCGAGGTTCTATCCTAGGAAAGTGTTTTGCTCATAATAGGCTGCCTGACAGTCTGACCTTTATCACATTTTTCTTTCCTGTCACCTTCAGGAAGGGCAGCTCTGGTGCTGTTGATGTATTTCATACACAGACCAATAATTTCAGAATTATTCCAAAACACTAAAAATTAAGTTCTTCTCTTGATCTTGCAACATCTTCTGTTTTTTGCAATTTGTACTTTAAATAAAAAGAAAAAACCTGAATTTATTTTTGATTACTTGGTTACAGGATCACTAAGAGTTTCTAGTGCTCTGTATTTCCCAAGGTGCTTTCCCAAACATGCCTTCATATCTGAAAAATGAAAGTTAACTCATTGGTAGGGAGAGTTTACTTCTTGAGGAAAAATGGAAATCTATTGTCCAAGAAGATTAAATCCTTAATCACTCAGTCAAAGTCACAAATTATCAGCTCTGCAAATAGCTTTTTCCTCTAAGGACTGTGCAGAGGCCTGCAACATCTCTCCGAGGTCAAAATGTGTGCCTGACAAGGATATGCAGAATGCAATTCACTTTAAGTGACATAGTCTAGTGAATATTTATATTTCTCAATCTTCCTCTTCAGTTTTATTTTTCTTTGAGTGTTAAAAAATGTATAATGTGCACCTTTTGAATGTATCTTTAAATATTTTACTTAAAATATGCTACTATTCTTCTTAAATGCATATTTCAAACTTCCTGGAACCACTTGATGCGCTGAATTAACACTCCCAATGCATTTAAGCGTAAGCACAAAGCATATTAGGACTAAGTAGCTGGGCAAGATTGATGTTTCACCTATTTATAAACCAGTTACAGATGATGCCAATGATGAAAAAGCACATTTTGTTTGTTATGCAGGCATAAAGAAGTAAGCCAGCAAGAAAAAGCTACTTTTGGGCTTTAAGCAACAGGGAAGGGTGCTTAGACCTGCATGTTTAACTTTTTTCTTCAGTGCTTAACCCTCCAGTCTGTTACTAAAACAATTTTGTCATGTTTTGGTTTTTCCCCTTCACTGCTTTTCAAAGGAAATTTCAACCACTACACTGAGAAACAACATTAAGTTATCAAAAATGGTACCTGTATATGATAAAGCAGGCACCCCCATATATGATTAATTTTCTCTTAAAGAGAACTCATCAGGGCTTTCAGAAAAGACTGCAGTAAAAGACTACACTTTGACTTGCTTCAAAGAGTAAAATATGCTTAAAAATACTCTTCATCAAAACTAGGAGAAGGAGAAGGGAAGAAAATAATCGCCTTTAAAACTTCCTTTAAAACAGATTTTTTGGACAAAACAATACAACCACTGCAAAGTTTTCAAGATCAACATTTTCCACATGTTTAGAAAAGTAATTTGTCATGAATAATGTTGCCTGCTTGTTATTCACAAACAGTTTTTCTTGCATCATCATCAAATAAGGTCCTGATGAGCAGATTTTTGCCTACATTCAGATGAGCAGAGCTAGCAGAGCTAGTAGCACAGTTTTCTTTACAGGCCGTTTCTTACACAATTATATTGACATATAAGCATTAAGGTATACATCAGGCATCAGTTAAGGGACACTTCAGATACAAGCAATTTTCTGAATCCATAAGCCTAAGCTCTCACTGGGGTATGCAATCAGAAGTGGCCATTTTTTCACGTCAACAGAAAAAAGGACTATAAAAAATATTGACTTCCAAACTGCTAGCACGTAATGCAGTCAATTGCACTTAAATAACGCAGCTCTGTACCTCTCAGAGATTCAGCTGGTGATGCAGCATTTACTTTCAAATTAAGGAAGGATTTTAACACATTTACTTTAAGGTGCTAGTGCTGAAAATGCAATATATAAAGGCACTTTTACAGCAACAGAAAGTAGACTGCAAGGGCAGCAGAGTAGCAATGCTAGACCTGGGACTGTACCCTGAACCATGTCCAACATCTTCTATTCTCTTACTTGGTTCTTTCAGAACCAAGCCCAACATCCTCTGTAGTCTTACTGCAGTGTACAGAGCAAGACTACTCTTTTTAGACAATGGGAGAAGACAAACAGCACCTTCTTTTCTGTACAACTTGTTCAAGAAAAATTGTCTAGGAAATAAAAAACTGATTTAATTTAGTTCTTTACACATGCTGCATTCAAGATTTTATTCTTTGATCAATCTCACACTAAGCTCCAGAAATGGAACCCATGAGACAGCAGGCCACTAAACAGAGGGCTAGAAATCATGCTCAGTTTCCCCAGTCACATAAAAAATAGGCTGTTCTGCATATCTACTCATCCTGGTTCACCAACTTTTTCAAATTGACCAGGAAGTGTCTCAGGTTAGCCAACAGAGCTTGGAAGATCCTTTGAGAGTGAAAGCTTTTGGACCACAACAGAAAAGTATCACCAAAAAATTTAAACAACTTTTCAAATCTCCTTCTTGTTAGGAGATAAAATGATGCTAGTATATATATAACAGATTGTTTAACATGCCCAATAAAACAATCTAAGGAATAAGTTTACTTATCACAGGTTTTATTATGATCTTCTGGTATACTATAATCAAAATACAGTAGCATCATATTTTCACAATAAATGCATGTACACAACAGAGCAAAATCTCTGAGGACAGAGGAAAAGGAAAGAAGTTCCCCAAGTACAGTTTTCCAGATCTTTGTACTGTTAATTCATAATGTCTTTCCCTGCTTTTTTGGTTTTTTTTTTTTTTTTTTTTTTTGGCGGTGGGGGGGGGGGAACTGTATTTGATTTCTTCTGAAAAAAATAAAATTTAAAAAATAAAAAAGAAAAAACTGAGAAAGGTAAATTTTATCAGAACAACTAGAACTTTGTTCCTCTGGATCAGAAGCACAGCTCCACACAGAACACAGAGAGATCAGCAGCTGCCCCAAAGAAGTATGCCCATTACCACACTGAGGAAGTGAAGCACTGTCTTACTCTTACTCCATGTCGCTACATTGCAATAAAACATGTTCTAGATCAATGGTCTCCTACCTGGAGATTAAGCACACCTCAGGGGTATAAGGAAGAAAGCTGTAGTTATTGTTAATTTTTTTACCTAAAATAAAAGTATTTTATTTACCACCTGAAAGTATTAAGAAAGAATTACAACTTTACTAATACATAACATGTCTTCACACTGCACTTTCATCTGGTGCGTATGCCAGACAGTCACACTTAAGGTAGACAGAACACAAGGTATCCTTGAAGAAGGCTGGGTGCTTCATAATGCAAAGGGCATTGACAGTGATGCCCTCCCTCCTTCTTTCACATTCAGTTTATTGACATTTACATGTGCCCATTTAAGCACATCTGTGGACTGTATTACCTGTTTGCAACTAAACTAACCCTCACAAAATGACCCAGTCTCTCAAAAACAGTCTGGGAAAAAAAAACCCAATGCAGATCGAAGGTAGAACAAATGATACAAGCACAAACAGACAAGTTCCAGAGGCGATACTTCGGCTCATAGTGCAAGTCCTTCATCAACCACTTCGCATGGTAATATCACTGAAAATGTAGTCGACTTGAGAAAAAGTTGGCCAAAAAAATTGAAAACAATCAAAGTAAGTATTTTAAATACAAACTTAGTGTTATTTCTAACAATGAACTGCTTTTTGAGTGTATATTGTACCTTTAGGCATTAGCTAACAATCATATGAAGCCACAAGAATTAACAGGGCATTTACAAGTTAGCCATCCAGGACATGAAGAACAACCTTCACAATCTTTTCCAGCAATGTTTGAAGTCCTGTGATATTCAATCCATTATTTCACAAATTTCACAGAAAACACTAAAGTTTGAAGGCTTGAAGAAACAAATATTAGAACAAGTTATGGGGTTATGGGAGACAAGTGTTCCTAACCTGTCTCAGTTTAAGATACTTGCTAGACTTTTTCTACATGATTAAGTACATAAAGAACAACTTTTTAGTCAATCCCTGATAAAAAGATGTAATAGAAGCAGCAGCTGCTCAAAAGTAAACCGTTCCTATATTTAAAGTTCTGTTTTGTGAAAAAACTGTACAAGTGTAACTACTGATGAAGTGGCTGCTTTGAATAGAATCCCTTAAAAAAAGGGATCTAAGGATAAGGTTACAGCAAGAGTGAAATTTCTTCACTGGATTACTCATGGCAAGCTAGTGCGGCAAATAAACTGGAGACAAAAGCACAAAAAAATCCTACATTGTCATCAATATGGTAATTGTATAAAAACAAGACTTTTCAATATTAGAATCTTTACAATACTTTGGAAATGGATGGGGAGTTACCATGAAAGTCTTTTATACTACAGGGGTTCACTGGTTATCCCATGTCAAACTTACATTTTTCTTTCATTGAAAGAAAAGCAGTTGTTCACATCTCCTGACCTTTTCTGTGACAAAAAGGGCCTGCCAATACTATGCCAATATTTTTGAAAAATAAAAATATTCAATGTGTCTCTTCAAGATAAAGATATTCTTCTAAAAATAAGCAAGAAAAAATTACTTTTTAAAATAAAGTTATTTTAATGAAGGAGCATTTTGAAAACAGAATCTTGAAAATGTTTCCATCATCATGCAATTTTGTTGCAAAATGAAGTGTAGACGTCTCAGCCACAAAAACCTCTACTATCGGTACACTTCCACAGGGAAGGAACTTTCTAACCAGTTTAAAAAATCTTCCAGAGGGAAGGTTTTAAATCTACTTGTTAACAACACAAAAATTCAAGACCCTTCAATTAATTTGCAAATCCAACTGACTGACATCAGGGAAAATGGAAACTTCCTAGTTGAGTATTAACCTGAATATTAATACACCTTTGCATAAGTAGTGGGCATGACTGAAAAACGAGGATCATGATTTAGTAAGCACAGCCTTCAATACACTTTCCATTTGAATCAGTATCTTTGTGAGGTATCTTTTTCAGTAATGACAGATACTAGAAACAGACATTAAATATATATTGAAGTTTAAAATCAAGACAAATTGAACTTAGAACCAAATCTCAGAATCTCTGTACTGCTGTGTTGAACAAAAATTCCTAAAAATAATGAGGTATCAGGTATTTCTGAGCATGATTTACTAATTTTCTATTGGGAACAGAAAAATACTTTACACACTACTTAGAAAAATATTTGAAAATTGTTTATCTAATCTATAGCTTACCTTTTTACACTTTTATTGTGTACTTAATTAGCAGAGTAGTACATATAATAATTTATACAGAGTAAGGGTGCATGCTTAAAATATTTTTTTTTTGCATCCAGCTCTGGATTCCCCAGCACAGGTAACCATAGACCTGTTGGAGTGAGGAGGAACATGACTGAAGGACTGGAGCACCTCTCCCGTGAAGACGACATGCTGAGAGCTGGGGTTGTTCAGGCAGCAGAAAAGAAGGCTCTGGGGTGAGCCCTTCAATATATAAAAAAAGACTTTTAGGATAGGAGATTTCAACGTATATAGTGACAGGACAAAGAGTAAGTGTTTAAAAATGAAAAGAGTAAAGTTTAGATTGAACAAAGGGAAGAAAATCTCTACAATAAGGGCAAGTGAGGCACTGTCACAGGTTGCCCAGAGAAGCTGTGGATAACCCATCCCTGGAAGTCCTGGATATGATGTTCAAGGTTCAGGTTGGACAGGGCGGCTCTGAGTAACCTGCTCTAGTGAAAGATGTCCCTGTCCCATGACATTTAAAGGTTCCTTCCAACCATTCTGTGATTTTGAGATTCTACTTCAAAAATATGATCCATTGCTGGGATACTATAAGCAGTAATAAATTTGACTACTGCTACTTTTAACACTAATATATCTGTATTTTATTCCATATATCAAGTTTAAGACATTCTAAGCTGGGATCACGCAAAACCTAGCCAACTGCAGTCTGGCCTGAAGCAAAAAAAGATTATCTAGCATAAAAGCCCAGGGTTGACTTACAAGAAATTCAAAGAAAAAGAGCTATATAAGCCTCCTCAGAAAAAGCATATTAATTCTGCAGTAGTGTTCAGATCAGAAATTATTCTCGGGGTTTTTTTCTACGTTCATTCTCCTCTTCTCCACCCCAGTGGATAACATGTCAGATACCCAAGGAATTTCTAAGCAAAGCATGCTTTTCACCACTCTTGATAAAACAAACACAATACAACAGAACAGGAATTCAGGTACTGTCATCCAATACTAGGATAAACCCACTTCTGCTCTGAAGCAGCAAAGGCACAACAGTGAACTTGGAAAAACAGACAAAACCTAGAAAGCTTGGTATTTATATTTATTATGCATTAGGAAGCTTATTAACTTAAAAACCAACCTGCATAGTACAAAAGGTTTTTTATCTGTGCTCAACATAGAACAAGTTTCAAAATATATATTTTTAAAATTTGTTTAGTCAATACACAATCCTTTTAAAAAACTGTATAACTGTCTGTACCCTCATTACATTTATAAATACATGATTTACACAGCACCCCATCTGGAAAAATTAAAACTCCTTACAAATATCTACATATATTGTATACATATAAAACATTCATAGGAGTACTTCATCAAAGCTGGGTTTAATAGTTCATTTACACTGCAGCAAAATGCATATAAATCTCTGTCTTCTTCATAAAATGTCTCTGAAAATGAGCACATTTGTTATAATTCATAACTCTTTTGAAGCATCTTAAAAAAAAAAGATATGAATATATCCATGATATTCAGCAGGTAAGACAGTGATATGAAGGCTGAATATGATTAATAACTGAACACTAAGAAGCAGTTAAGGCAGCGGTGAAAGGAATTAATAGGAAAAATTAGTTTATATGGCAGATAAAGTGACAAAATGCAGTACATACATATATATTTTGATGTAAAGTACTCTGGCACCTACTCAGAATTGTCTATTTCTGACACCGCTCATTTTAATATTAAAATTTTATTTTTTGTAAGCAAAATATTAATGGGACCTGGCTCTTAGGTGCCATCTGGATTTGCTTTAACTGCACACAACTGATTATTCCAGAATGTGGGTTTAGGGTTTCTGCATGACCTTCATTTATGGTTAAGTACTATCCTATGTGATCACATACATTCACAATTCTGCCATCTCAGTTTCATCACTGCTTTCTGGTAACTACTGGATTTATTGCTAGTAAGTAATACTTGAGAATTTCAATGATAACCACTATTTCAGGTACCAAAACTATATAGAGATCAGTACCTCCCATACTGTGAAAACTACATGTGGCATAGATACAGACAAAAAGGCATAAGAAATGTAAAACAACTTATTATAGTGATGGTCGAAATTGTTCTGACTCAAACCTGTTTATTTCGCATTAACGTGCAATTTTGGGAATTAAACAGTTATACTTCTAAAAAAAATCTGTCTCTGCATTCAGGTTTCTACCCAATACCAGAATTTGACACAGCATTTGCAGTCCAATACTGGCTGGAATCACACCAGCTTGTGACCCACTGTCCTATAAAACCACTCCTGCATGCATGACATGAACCTCAAGCAGCATACAGCAAGTGACCTCCGGTCACAGCTGCCACCTCCTCAAAGGCAAGATACTCTGTACCTCCCACCAAGCTTCCAGAGCCACAATTCAGTGCATGAATTTGTTCCATCGGCCCCTCAGAATTTAGCCTTCACACACTGCTATCCTGCAGCAATGGTTCAACGTCCTCTTCATTACTTTGGTCTAGGTTGTGACTCAGACTACTGCTGATGCTGTTGCTGTGTTTTTTGGTTCTACTACTGCTGGCTTTGCTGTTCTCAGGAATAAATAAGGCGACTAGAAAAGCCAGAAGAACAATGCACGCTCCAACCAGGAAGGCAGGACCAGGAACAATTGCTCTCTACAGGAAAACAAGCATAATAAAGAATTTCTGTTTCAGACATTGAATTCTGCATTATGAACTACACCACTAAGGCAGGAGATCATGAGAGACATATTTATGGGGACTATAAAATTTTTGCAAAACAGGTTCATAAGTGCACTGTAAAGTGAATTTTCTACATCTAAAATCTCCACAAAGTCCTCACCTGATCTCCACACTGATCTAAAAACCAAAAACATATAAAATTTTCAATTGAAAGTATGACTACCTAGCTAATGAAACAGATGCTGACTTGATGCTTTTTTTGTGGGTTTTTTTTTTTTTTTTTTTTTTTTGCTTTAGGTAACATGCCTGTTAAATCAACAAGACTCCTCTGAACACTAACAGATTTCAACATCCAGAAGCACAGGTACTCAATAACCTTAGCTTCACTTTTCCATGGCTGAGATATCTCAGCCATGGAAACAGGCTTAGGCAAATAAGCAAGCATCCCAAAAAAATCAATATATGGGTGAGCAAAATAACAGTGAGACCATTCTCATTGCAGAGACATGTTACTCATGTATGATAACTTAGTATTTGGAGTTATTGTCTCCTGCTTCTAAGCAGTTTATTTTAAAATTCAAAAACAAAATTTACACACATTTCATAGCCCCAGCTAAAAACCAACATCAGAAAGGTTTTAAGATAAATTTTAAATTAGCCAGGTTTGATGGCAAACCTCTACAAAAGAAAAATATCAGCAATCCAGCTTTTTTTAAATCTTTAACAACTTTTCTGTATCTGTGAAAACTAAAACTAGATAAAACAGAAGGTGAAACTTGTCAATCCAGTGTACTTTTATTCTAGCAAATGAAATGTAGAAAGTTATTCTCAAATAAAGTAGGAAAATACCTGAACATAAGTATACAGTAACCAGCTATTTCCCTTGCCTCAATTCTTGTTTCAATCGGAGGCCTAAATTTTCAGCTGATGGTCTGTACATATAAAGAATATAAACATATCAAAAATATATTTTGATGATAGTAAATCTTCAAGAGGTGCTACACACAAATACTCTAAGAAGAAATTAACTTCCACAAAGTAATACACCCTCATTTGCAGTATAACAGCTAATTCATCTGAGCAGTTTTTGAGTATTAACCACATAATTGTGGTTTCATTGAGAGGAGTAAAAATCTTTAAAATGCTGCTCTTTGTCATTCCATTGTCAAGCGTTATTATTCTCTCCAACACAGCCTACATCTCCTCTGTTTGCTGTAAGGGTTTCCTGTGGATAATTATAATGATGCAACCTCACTCAAACTTTAGTTCCAGTAAATTTACATCTAAAGAAGTTACCTGGTACTGTTACTGTTACCTGTTACTGAAGCCAATGCTGCTACTACTGTATATCTAAGTATTTATTATCACATTTAAATTATCAGCTATCTTAATAAAACTGAAAAGCAAGAATTAAGTCATTTAAGAACAAGATACGATGATTTTAAATCAACCAAAAAGACAGATTTCTGGCACAATGAGTTCTACACAGCAAATTCCACATCAAATTTTGAACTAACCTTAACACTGGGATTCTGCTTTGTTTTTATTTCAGAAGTGCTATCAGGTAGCAATTCATTGAGTTCCACGTGGAAGAGAAAGAAAATAAAGCCATACAGTGCTGGTCCCAAGCCATTGCAGAGTCCTCTTACTCCAGTTATTATTCCTTGAACAACACCTAATGAGGAAAAAGAAAGCAAGGAAGAAATGCTCATAGCTAAGAGGTCTGAGTTTATTCTAATAATTGTCCAAAACAGAACATATCATAATTATTTCTACATTTTAAAATGTTAGAAGTATATTGAAGACAAATCCATTGGATGAAAATAATACTCTGCACACCATAGTTCTGTCACTATACTTGCAGATTACTGGAAGAATTATTATTTGTATTATTGGATAATATTTCATTATTATGATAAAGAAATTTATGTGAAGGTTTAATTTTTAATATTAGAGTTCTTCCACTTTCACCCAAAGCCTGCAATGAAGACAGCGAAGATAGCAGAGTTTAAATGTGGTTCCCATTCAATTTATTTTCAACTGAAATTTAGAGTAATGCACCTAAGTGTTAAGAACTGTGATTGGGAAAACATGCACAAATTGTGACCAGTATTTATTTAAATACCAAGTAACTTACCCAGGGTAAGTATACAGCAGTAAATTCCCAATACTTGTCTGACTGCACTTTAACAACGGATTCTTTTTAAAGCTTGATTAATCAAAGTGCTATAGGTATATTTCTGTTTTGACTTCATTAAGTAATTGTGACAACAGTGCAAAAAGTGTTTTGATGATATTAACTTCACATAATAAGACTCTAAAAATGCTATTTTACATTAATAATAATCTGCTTCATTCTTAAGGCAGTAACTTGTAAATCAGGAGGAAAGGAAAACATGCAAATAAAGTTTTTACTTCATAGGTTGATGATATGAAAGTTTAAAATCTTCATGCCACTAGGTGGCAAAAGCTCAATCTTGAAAACCTTAGCTATTAACACCAGTTTCCTCTATGTAAAATCAAAGTTCAATGGCTTCGGTCAGTTTAACTAAACTAGTCATTTCCTGATGTAAACAGAAAACAAGTCTTTAAAAATCTTTAAAATGTCTTGCAAGAAATGGGGGAGAGGGGATTAATCACAAAAACCCATGTGAAGTACTATCTTTTGCATCTTTCAACAGAAATCCACCTCCTGCAACAGCATCTCCTTGATACTTCTCAGATTACCTGCATTTACCTAACTTCATGTTGTACAATGCTAAAGTATAATTGAACTTAAAATTTATATGTACAGCATTTTTTTAAAGAGAATACTAAATTCAAGAACAATACTAAGTCTTTTTACCAGTGTTTTAATTTGTGATGACTTTTCATTTCACTTTAAAGGAGGAATAATTTCTGACTGTACACTGCTTTTCACATCAAAAACAGTAAATTCTGTGTTTTCTCAGATTAACTGGCTATTTTGGCATCCTTTTCTATTCCATGAAAATCTGAAGTACTGTATCAAATAGGGCCAACTTTTCTACAAAAAAAATAAAGCTTCTTTCCTACATTTATTTCAATCTGGTAAAATGTGTAATTAAAAAGGTAATATTGTTACACCAATCGTAACTTCAGAGAATACTGCATATAATAAAAGGAAGAGAAAAAAGAGAATGTTTTTGTTGCTTTTGTTGCTTTGTTGTTTCTGTCTTTTACAGAAAGAAAGACAAGAAGTAGCTAATCAGAAATTATGTATTTTACAATGCAAATATGATACATATGTGCACTGCCTTTCTCTTTACATAGACTAGCAGACTTCCACAGGTAATACCAAGTGAAAACACACAAAGATAACTTGAAAAGTACACCTAGATAACTCTTCTGCTTTCTAGACAAAAAAGCAGTCTGATGCATAAACAGCAATTTATCCAATACTCACCTTGTTGATCTGCTTCTGCATTTCGTGAAACCAGAGCACTAATTGCTGGGAATGTAATGCTTGACACCGCTGCCACAGCTCCCGCTGCCCACATCATCCTGTGTTAAATACATAATTCAAATTAAAACTGAGACTGCCCTTATAATTACTCCCCACACTCCCACAAGAGCCATAAGGGCACCCTTATTTAACACTTCGTTCCCTTTCAAAATATTCTTATTAAAATACCTAAAGAACTGGAAATTATCTGGTTATCTTCCTGCTCCCTTCCCATATATTATTCTGAACTTGTTGGAACAGAAGCACATTTGATTTTATTCTATCCTAGCAGAGGAAAAAAATGGGAATGAGAGCAAAGTGGGCTTTCCTCTCCAAACACTGGACAAAGCAACAATTTCCCAGGGCGTCCCAGTAACACAATTCTCTAGCTTCTACAACTAAACTAGGAAGTACTCTGATAAACGACAAGCACTCATCCCTCACAGTAGGACACACTTCGTTAAGAATAAGTTTTTCTAGCTTATCGTTCCAATTGTCTCTACTTAAAGAGAGAAGAAACTCTAGATAATTTCCAACAGAAGAAACTCTAGATAGTTTCTAAGACTGATGGTAGTTGGAGTAAGACAATACATTACAAAAACAAGTATAGGTCGAATACCTAATGGCTAAAGCAGATGCAGTGGAATTACTAGAAAGAACATGCTACTTATTAGCTTGTGAGTTAAGAAAAGGTTTTAACCACATTCATAGACTTAATACTCAGATGTTGCAAAGACTCCCTTTTCAAAAGGGCTGTAAGTATGCAAAATTCTATCATTCCTACATATGCAAAATACAGATCAAATTTTGGTAGTGTCATGAAAATGGGAACACTTAATTCACAGAACACTCAAATACCCATACAACAGAATTAATAGCAGAATTTCTTGGGGGGAAAAAAAAAACTTTCAGTTCCTTAACATGTGTGTACATAGTAAAATGTATGCTTACCAAGGCTGAGATCCAAAACCATACCAAGCCAGCTGAAAGATCTGAAAGCCAAGACCAAGGAGAACTGTGTTTTTGTTCCCTATAGATCTCATCATGATACTGAGAAACAAAGTCTGCAAGAGAAATTAGTTCAACCAAAAGTTGAAACAAGTCAGACTTGGTAAAGTAATTTCTCCCATGCAAAGTAATTCAGAAGACCTTTCAAATGATGAGGCAATTCATACCATTTGTCCTCTTCCTCCTCCTGGTTTAAGCCCAAAATACAGATAAGTCATTTCAACATTTCACGTACAGATATTCTTAACACTTAGAGGGTTACTACTTTGGAACATCCAGAAGCATAAGTATTGCCCTCTCTATGTATATTAGATGACAGTGTCTATTTGCAATGCAAAAGGCTTTCATTTTCACCTCTACAAGCCTATTGTATTACACAATAGAGCACTCCACAAAATAAAAGCTGTTACCAAAGATAGTGCAGGCTGGACACCTTGAATTTACCAGTATCTACAAATACTAGAGAAAAAAAGACTGCTAATTCAGAAGAAAGTAAACTCCTTAGGTCAGCTATTATTTTGCAAATTTACATTTAAACTTACAAGTAAATCCTGCTGCTTTGTCACCTTCATCACATACACTGAAATTTGGCCAATTCCTAGGCACCATTAATTACATTTTCTACTGACTCTTTACACAACTGAGATGACCTTTTCATTTGCGCATGGAATCTAATCCTAACCAAAGATCAGTATTTCCATTTTTTAGAAGTGTTACTACTGCTGAGTGGGAAGGAGATCCCAACTCAGATACAAGACACTCAGGGCAAGAAGCAGACACTTCCTAGTAAAGCGAAGTCCACATGGACAACTTGATTCAGTTAATGGACCACAGACTTAAAACTTTAACAGGGGAAACACAGCAATGCTTCAGTAAAAATACAGAGAAAAGGAACCAGGACTGCAGAGCAGAATACATTTCCTCTCTTCTCTTGCCTCTCTTCCTGACTGTATTGAGTCTAGCTGAGATGGAGTTAATTTTCCCACGGCAGTTCTCACCAGTCTGTGGGTAGTTGGAAAGGTGTTGTTAATACACCAGTGGTCTGGCTTCTGCTGAGCAGCTCTGGCAGACGCTGTCTCTCAACATTCCCCCCACATCAGTAGACTGGGAATGGGTAAGATCCTGGGAAGGGACAAAACTTGGCCAGCTGACCCAAACTGACCAAAGGGATAACTCATCCCATATGGTATCAGCTCAGATATAAAAGCTAAGGAAAGGAGGAGGAATGGGGCATTTGTTATGATGTTTGCCTTTCAGAGCGACTGCTACGTGTGTGGAAGTCCTGCTTTCCGGGAAGTGGCTCAACACTGCTAGCTCATGGAAGCAGAAAATAAACCTTCTTTTTTTCCCCTGTTTGTGCACGCCTTTTGCTTTTGCTTTAACAAACTGCCTTATCTCCACCTAAGAGTTATTTTTTACCTTATTTTTTCTTCACTGTCTGGCTGGGAAGGGGAATGCTGGAACAGCTTGGTGGGCACTTGTCATCCAGCCAAGGACAAATGCTCACCCTAGCTTTCTTGTTTCTCACTTCTTGTTTGAATACAACATTAAAAAAATACAGTAATTCTACCTTAATGTGTTCAGTTCTTTCTTACCCAACATACCAACACAAATCAGTATTTATAAGCAAAGATTATGTCAATAAGCCTAGATTACTTCCATAAGCTATACTCTTCAAAAAGCTCAAAAATCAAAAGATTTTCCTCATTTTAACACTGAAAATTATAACCCAGAAGGAAAGCCATCTTAAAGATTTTTAGCAAAAATACTGGTTTGCATAACGTATGACTGGCAGATGTGAGTGCCCATAATAGCCTCAGAACAAACCACAGCACAAAGATTAAAATAATTTCTTGAATTGCTAATGAAGGCCACAAAGGACACCAGTAAAACTGGTAAACATTGATGAATGTGTTGCTTACATCAAAACAGTAAACCTTCATTCTGCTCAGAATGGCAGTGAGGCTGGCTACAACATACTCTACATGCCATTCCTCCTCTTGTCATCAGAACAGGAAGAGAAACTGTATCCATAAAGATACCAAAGATCACATCATAAAAACTTGGGAATTACAAAAGACATAAAGGATTTGTTGAAAAATCAGCTCACTGTTGCCAATTAAGAAATAAGACAAGAAGATACCAAGGCCTCACAGCTCCTCAGCCTCCAAGCTGAACTTAAGTAACCCAGGAAAGACTGCCTGTGTGCAAGTTTGATAGCACAAGCCAACTGAACAGGTGCAAGTAACATGACTTTTATTTAAAATAAGGCATTTCCCTTTCAGAATGCCTTGCATTTAGTAACAAATCTCCTGTACTGTTTTAATGATTTTAAGTCAGAGTTCCAATGAATTTACTGATCCAAGTTTAGCAAATTTTATCTTTCTGATGTCCAGATCCAGTATTACTAAGGAAAGCTTATACAAAGTAAGAAATCTAAACGGACTGTATCATGAATACAACATTTAGCAAATGCAAGATACACTGACATATTAGAGCACGTAAAAATTTTTTAGATAAGCTTAAATGAAGCATTAAGAAACAAAGCTTACCTGAGCTATTATGGACAGAATGCCCACCACAGCTATAAATGCTGCAATGCTAGCAGATCCAAAGCCTATAACCTGTAGAGAAGCAGAAATTGTGTGAAAAAAATGCCAAACAGTCCAGGACAATTACTAGCAGTGAATATCTTCTCAATGAAAACACTCATCCCTGCTTATACTCTAGATTTATACAGGATCCATTCAGGAAGTGTCCACTTTCAAGAATAATCCCTAACTTGACTCTTTGCCAAGAAAAGTATAAAGGGGAAAAAAAAACTTTAAAAGAGGAGACAGAAGTAGTCATGGATCTGGAAACTGAAGTTCTCTATCCCTCCCCCAAACACAACAGGCCTTTGACAGGCAAGATCTCACTTCTAGACAGACTCAAAAACTACAGTACTGAATGAGAACAAAGGCCTGCTTAAGGTAAACACGTGCTTAAGATATTGCAAAGTTCATGCATCAGGAGTCAAGTGTTACTCAGTTCTTGGCTTAGCAAATCACCCTGCCTTTAATTTTAAAGCTTTACTTTGTCAGAAAGCAGGCCTCTAAGTAAAGTCTATAACAACAAAGAGGTCACACGGAATACTTATTTAAACATCCGTAGTAAGATGTGAAGGGACCAACATTTACCTGTCTCAAGTACAGAAAGAAACTAGAATACTGGCCAGCCTCAGGCAGATATGAGAAAAACACTGTAATGCAGATTGGGAGAACTGTAGGATCTTTTCTAACCTTCTTCAGGGACTATAAAACAAAAGAACAAGGCAGGTATTGAAACATTTGTACAAAGTCCAATGAAAGCATGAAGAAAGAAGGGTAGATTCCCTTTCTTTGCATGCATACACATCAAAACAATTACACATGGATATTACTATGCTGAACCTTAAGTCACAAACAATCTCTTTATAGACAGTTTGGGGAATCTAACTCTTCAGTAAAGTTTCCATCAAGATTTTTGAAGCTACTGTTCAGTACCAAGTCAGAACTATTCCTCAAAAACAGCATTATATAATTGTAACACCTAATGTCTTCTAATGGACCTCCATAGTAATTATTTGTTTTCAAAGATACTAGCAAATAATATACATTTCTTACACTTGTTCACCAATTATATTAATTACTTTAAGGAACAAATAAATTGTGGAAAACAAATTCTTTAACTGCAGTCTTTCAAGCATGCCATTCATCTCTCAATATTCACAACCAGTTCCCAGCAAGACAGATCTTGTGAAGAAAGATCACTTCTTCCTTTCCTAAGATACCAAGGTGTAAATGAAAACATAAAATAACTGAGTACATGTGAGTGAGTGAACAAGTTACTACAAAGACTGCATGTTTTAGCCCTTCCTATATATGTTTATAAAAAGATCAGGCTTTATAGATCCATTCCCGAGTAGAAATAAATAATATATAACCAAAAGTGGAAATCAAGAGTGCGGAGATACTGCCAAAAGTACAGTCATAAAGTGAGTATGTAAAACCTTAAAATATTGGCTTTTGAGGTATAAGAATTCAGCATTTCTTTTTGCAATAAAATAGAGCACCTAAGTTAGAAAATTAAAGTATTTTACCTTTGAATTTCACAATAAACATTCTTTTCAAATGTAGAATTATTTAATCCACAAAGTTTGGTTTGATTTTGTTTTTTAAATGTATTTAGATCTTTATGGGCAACAGCAGAGAACAGAGACTACAGCATACCCAACAGTCAAGCTACCAGTAAGGCTGAAGACTTCTCAAGCTTACAAATTGCAACTAGTAATTATTACTTATTAATCACCACATATTTAATAACTACTTATTGAAGTGCATCTTACTGCAAAAGGATCTGCCTGTTCCCACGATATAGAAGATCCCCATGAAGCAGGTCTTATTTTTTCCGGCAGAGATTCTGGTACAGCAAGCAGGATGAAGCAGATGTCCACAATTGCCACCACCGTGGCCACCATTACAACTAGACTATCTCCGTAGCTGGCAGACAGGTATGCTCCAATGGCAGGACTAGTTACCAAACTTGCTGCAAAGGTGGCAGATACCTATGCACAACAACAGTTTGCAAACCCATCAAAGTGATTATTCTCCCATTACAGAAAAAGGAAGTAACTTGCTCGCCACCCCTCCCTAGAAGTGTGATTTAAAAAACACCCCAGGAAAAATTCAAGTAAAAAATCCAAACAAAACAAAAAAGTAAATAAACCACATACCATTTACAACAGTAAGTATGGGTCCCAAATACAGTTTCTACAGCCTTCTCAACAGCACACCATACTAGACAGGATTTGCACTCCAAGATCAGGTTTGGCTCAAAGGAAAATGGCTGTTACTTTCAAATAGACTAAAATCTTTATTTTGTTTTCTAATTATGAATTTGAAGTGATTTCACTGAAGAAGTTGCCAGTACATTTAAATGCCTGCCTAAAAGAAGTTTAAAGCTAAGGACATCTATCAATAGACCTCCAAAACTTAAAGTAATATAGATAGTAGGAAAGCAAACTAAGCAGGAATTACATTACCTCTGAATGGACTAGTTTGTACTAAGTTATTTTCCTCATCTTTTGATCATTAAGAAAGATCATGTCTAAGTTATTAAAGATACTGTTTCATGCATTTTCATCCTTACTTACCATTCTGACATTAGAAAAGGCCATTTTATACCAAAAAAAAGTCATACTAACTAGATGTGCAACTTAGAGGTGATGGAAAGCTATTGCTAGATTATATTACTTGCATTGTCTTTAACATTTATGTTCTGTTTGCAAAACTTAAAGACATTCTTTCTTATATATGCCCTCTATGCAAGTTGTCAAATATTAATTCTGCTCCCATGAGCACACAGCCCTCGCTTCACTGCGTGAACTCTAACACAGCGTCTTGGGCCATGGTAAACTTCTTTATCAAACTCCCTCTTTAATCAGAAAACAATCTGTACATCAAAACACAAGTTCAATATGAAGGTCATAATCTGACCTTTTTCCCCAAGTTGAGCATTTCTTACCAGTCCGTAGGCTGTAGTTCTTTCATGCTCTTGTGTTACATCAGCTACATAGGCAAATATTACAGAAAAGGTAACAGAAAAGATTCCACATACTGAAATCATAGCGAAGTACCACCTAATAATTTAAAAGCAATGATTAGAAAATTTGAACTAAGGTCTCTTGCTTTTTATCTTACTAATAAGCAAGTTTGTGTTTAAGCCTAGGAGGAGTGATCCTTGAGAACTAACACAAAACTTTACTGGAGATGAATGAATGACTCAAATGTATAGTCTCACTTAAATTACTGGAAAACAGCATTTAAATTCCTTTATATTCTTCTGTTTATTATATATCAGCCTAAAAGAAGAAGTGGTCCTTTGAAGGCATAGTACCCAGAGATTTTTACACTCTGGAGTTCAAGTTAAGAAAAATTAACCCTCCTAGAAGTTATTTCATCAGCCAGTTAAGGAATAAACTATCATACATATAATGCTGTGGAACCTGAACTCTGAATGCATTCAGAGTGTACACAAAATTCTTTTGTAATTCTTCCAAGTTTCACAATTAATGTAAATGCAACTGAAGTCTTAGCTGAGCAGTACTGACTTGATTTTGAAGTCCGAATCAAAGAGGTAAAAGATCTCACTTGCAACAATTATACTTTTCTTTAGCAAATAAATGATAAGGTTCATTTAGCTTTAAAAACAAATTTATTACTGTCAGCCATTAGGCGAAAAAATTAACTCTTAAAATAGAGTTAGATGGGATTGTCAAATCCTTACAGTAACTGCTTTACTTCTATGAATATAGTTCACATTCCATTATTTCTACTTTTAGGACACAGAGTATGAATACATCTTGAACAGAAAACCTCCAGAATAATGCAATCATGTCATGAAAGAAAAGCTGCTTTCTTCTTGTCTTATTGTCCCTCTCCCATTTCCCCAAACATTTCCTCTGAATATCTGCTCTCCTGACAAGATTGCTACTGCAGTTTGTAGCACTTACCATGGGCTTATTCGCATTAATGGAATTGGGATACAGGTGAAGAAAACTGTAATAAGAAGAAAATATTTTCTTCCCCAAGCATCTGAGAGAGCACCTATTAGTGGAGCACTGAGAAATGACAAAAAACCCTGTGACAGAAGAAAAACAATTAGTGTGTCTGCAGCTACATTTCCAAGGCTCACTTTAACTACAATATAAGAAAAGAATAAAATAGATAACTGAAAATTCACAATATTTGGTGTACAGTCTAGTTTTCTGTGATTCTAATGCTTTATGTTTCGAATCAATTAAACCTGAGTGGATTAAAAAAAAAAGAGCATACATTTTTTCAAGCCCCATTTGATTCAATATAGAAGTAACACAGACTGCAAAATCTTTAAAATCTCCAAAATACATTCTAGTTCCACAAAAGACATTATCTTAGCCTCTATCAAGAGACTCAGTGCTAGATTTCAAACCCAAGTCGCCCTCTAATTTGGACTGTCCTAGGACAGAGCTTTGGGTAACATAACTGCTCTCTGAAACAAATTTAACAGTTTAAATTAAATTAAACACTTACTGTTTTATACTACCTACTCATCCTGTACAGTACATCTGTAAAGAGCAAAAACTATCAAGATCATTTGAGCAGGCCTGGCAACTTGAGATCATGGGACACCATAACGAGATTCCTGTGGCAAAGGTCAGACTCACACACACAGAAAAACCAGAAAAAACTAAGCATCGAATACTAGATTTTTCCAGAATGTCATGAAGTCCTAGAATCTAGGCCTCATATCCATTTTATTACACAGGAGAATTAAAATAAGGAAAGGATTTCACAGGTTTGTTAACTGGGGAACAGTTCCTCCTAATTAGTGCATTCCTCCTGTATCAATCCAATTGTGCCCTAAGTCCAAGCATTAGTAAATGCATGGTTCTGTAAGCATCTTAATACACTGGAAGCCTACTCCGGCTAACTTTAGCTTACCTTTCTTAATCAAATGTAGTCACAAGTTTAACATATGCATACAGACTTGCTGTACTAAATAACTGTTCTGCCCAAATCCTTACAAAACATTTTCAGTAAACAGACTGAGAGTGAAAGCTGTAAAGCTAGACTATCAGATCCTTGGAAAGTTAGATGTCTTACTCAGTTGAAATTACTGTTTCTGTTCTTTAGAATCAGATTTCAGTGCCATATGAACTAACATGTTTTGCTGTCAAAAACAATGACACAATGTTCCACAAAATTTTAACAAAAAAGACACGGAAGTACAAGCTTTCTCTAGTCTTTGATCCCCAGTTTATTAGACCTGTTAGAGCAATACAAATATTCATTACATTACTGCACTTTTCTACAGGCATGCTCTGTACAAAATGTATGGGGAACCCTCTATTTACTACTTCTAATACACAGTTACATTGCAGTGTGAGAGAAAAACTTAAAACAGGAAGAGGAACATGAACTTTGTTTTTCTATGAGAACAATGAGAAGATAACTTCCTCTTTCGGTCTTAGACAAACATCCGAAGTGCACTGTGTTCTGCCAGTTCACCATGAAAGACAGCAAGACAGCAAGTTGATCCTAAAGATGTTAGGTTCTTACAGCTAAAAGCAGTGCTTTAGATTTGTTACGCGACATAAAGAAAAATAGTTTCTGAGTGCTATAAATTACCTTAGTCATAAGTTTCAGCAAGAGCTTTGCAGCCTCTCAGCACAAGAGTTATCAAAGTAAAGACTTTACATTAGCTATGCTATAAAACTCTTGCAAGCTTTTTTGTGGCCACAACTCAGCATAACCACTGTGTGAATGCAGTGGTCTAAGTAAGCTATAAATTGCCCTGAATATCTTGAATATCACAGAATGTTCAAGAGCTGATTAAAAAAATAGGACCAGGAAATAAAACAAACCTGATGAAAATTAGCCGTTATGCCACATTTTAAGACAAAATCACAGTGATTAACAGACAACAAAAACCTAGCTTTATTCTCAGACAGATTCTTATCAAAATTACAAATAGCTACAAGTGGAACCTATTCAAATAAGAGGAATTTAAATTTCTGAGAAACATTCCACTTGTCTTAAGATACTGCCACTTCCGCAGTAAAACTTGAATTCAGCCCAAGAAACAACTACTACAGTAAAAAAATGGTTTAAGAATTTATTACATTCTCAGTGTTTTGTATGTTCTTATGGAAAATGTAGTTGAGACAAGTCAAAATATGAAAACTTACAGAATATTTAGGTCAGAGGTTTAGAAAACATCTTACCTTAACACCTTGAATAAGACCATTCATTAAAAATGTATGACGGGGAAATGTTTCATGTAAGACCTAAACGGGGGAGAAAAAATCACTATTTTAATAATGAGAGACAAGAGAGAGTTGATTCCAAGTCTAAATTTGATTTGTAAAACAGGATAGCTCTATGAGAACTTGTTAGAAGAAAAGGATCCTATCCCAAAATAAAAACTAAACTAAAAAAAAACTAAAACCAAAACCCCTGGAACAACGAGAATAAAGTGTCGTCTACCTCTTTTTTGTCATCACAGGAAAATGTAAACAAGATTTAATATCTATTTATTGGCATAAATTCTTATGCTGGCAAAGACTGTAATGCAGAGATAGCTGGTTTGGGACACTGCTCCAAAAGAGGATCAATGTAAGCAAAAACCATCTCCAAGCAGTACAAATTACAAAATTTTTATGTAGCTACTTCCTTTAAAAGTTTGACTCACTGTCAATATTTAAGTGTGACAATGCAATTCCACCAAATTACATGGACAAAGAAAAAATAGTGCTATATTCACAATTGAACACATAGCAGTTATTAAATAGCCATACAGTTAGAAACACTTCCAATTAGCAAGTAGATGCTTATAAATATCAGTAAGAGTTCTGAGCGCATAAATACAGCTACGAATTCATGTAAGGTGCTTTACCAGCAGTCCTAATTCAAGGGCAAGAATGTTAATCTATGCTAAACAGATTTACCATAAATATGCGAGAGAGTTAAGGGGCCTCACAGGTGCTATCACGTTGACTAAGAAAAACTTATTGTGATGTTCAAAACACATATGCGCAAAAATTCACATTCAAACAAAACTCACACTCATTTGCACCTGATATTTATAGATAAGTGCCACCAATTACAAAAATTACTTATATGTATACTGAGAAAGTGTCACTGAAAAGCATCAGCATCATTTTTACAGGAAGACTAAGATTCTCAAATCAAAGGTTTAATCAAAGTGGTGGTTCTCTTACTAATTACTGGTCAGATAATTCTCTTTATTTACATCACTTTTCCCTCCTAGTATCATTAAAACAATGGTATTTCACCTGTTAGAACACTGATCTTATGAACTGAGCAAAAAAAAAAAAATCAGAATTCAAATTACAGATCTAAAAGTAGTTGTCTTCTAAGTTAAAGAAAAACAACACAAAACAAACAGAAATAGGAAACTCAGAGAGTCAAATCTAATTACCCGTGAGCTGTTTTCTAGTATTTTTTCCTGAGAGGCAACCACTGCTGATATTAAGTTCAAGTTTTTTGATATTAAAATTTGTTACTTTATAGACAAGAGAAATGCAAGTTGACAAACTGGTAGAGGAACTGCTTTACTTAAGTTCTACCAATGGATACATATTCAAAAAAAAAAAAAATATATATACTGAAGAAAGAACATGTCATTAAGTAATTAATATTGCTTATGGTAACTTACGAACATTGGTTACAAGTCCATAAATTAAAAAAAAATGTCCATAACCTCTGGGCAGTCTTTGACTAGAACAGCCTTTGTGTGCTTTATAAACACTTTAAATCTTTTCTTCTCCAAGTATAGTGTCATGTAACAAAGAGTACAGCTTTGCTGACAGATGTCAAAAGAAGTGAAAAAGCAATTTAAAAATTTAACCTTAAAAAAATCTTAGCCATCCAACAATTTATTTTCATAGTATGCAACATTTTAATTAGACTGAAATTGGACAATGACCTGCAGAATCATGAAAAAACCCACAAAAAATTGAGTAACCATGAGCTTTGATCAACAGGCCAGATATTTTCATTTCTGCCCTTCCTACCTGACAAACCTGCTTGAGCAGAAGTAGGCAGCTGGCAGATCAAAGGCTGAACCTTGCTGATAACACATGACATCTAGTACTTCTAGTTCATAAGCAGGCCAGTGTAAGCTACCACAGGTACATCACAAAACAGGTGCAAAGTATCAAACCAGACTTGAAATTATATAAACCACACAACAGCCATTCAGTGTTTACAAAGCTGATTACAAATAAAGATGATCACCCTCAACTATGGACCTACTCCAATTAGAGTATACTACTGGGCAACTATTGAAGAACCCACCTAATACACAGTTTTATTAAAATTGGTGGGGGCTTACAGATCTGTAAGAATTATGATTTGCACATTTATCCCTTTTAATGAGAAGTGTCAAACTTGAAATTGAGCACTTTGGTTAAGAAAAAAAAGCAAAGAAAAAAAGAAAATATATGACCACCCAGTAAGCTTCCCTATATTTTGACACCAGCAAGACAGGATGAGAGGACAGTCATTTTGTGAGACAACTGCTTCATGGAAAAGTGCCAACTGTTTATGTGAACTTCTTTATAACTAAGTTATGTTAAGAAGTTCAGCGACCGTCTTTAGAAAAGTTACGCAAACACATTCCAAGAGTTATGGACATTATCTTACTTGGGGTCTGGAGAAGGAAAAAAATTTACTCTTTCAATCACACAAGACTGCTTCCCAGGTATTCAAA
The DNA here is from genome assembly GCF_963513975.1 of Fringilla coelebs. Taxonomy (NCBI): domain Eukaryota; kingdom Metazoa; phylum Chordata; class Aves; order Passeriformes; family Fringillidae; genus Fringilla; species Fringilla coelebs. Next base: position 40,956,211 of record NC_140031.1, read on the forward strand.
GTGGTCTCAAGTATAAGGCAATGAAAACCAGGACTAGTAGTCCTCCTGCGATTGCTCAGGCAGGCCCCATAAAATGAAAAAGATCCATGCCTTCAAATGAAATGCTTCATATCCTATTACCAAACACTCAAATTATCTGTTAATCTGGAAAATAACCAGAACCTAATAAATACTTATAAAATCCATTTCTTACATGAACGCTTTTGCACTTTAAGTTACATGCTGACAAAACAGTCAGCCCATGGGAGTATACATAGTTAATGAAGGATTGCATAGTTTATTCAACTGTTACAACTGGAAGATTAATTGAACTCTTGAAGATTAATGAAGTCTTGAAAAAGCCAGAATTTCCAGAGATACTTCAATAGACTAAACTAGTTTTAGTCTAAAAGGCAAATAAGAGTTAAAGACAGTAAGCAGAATTAATTTATTTTTCTTTATCTTCTGGTCTTTCAGCCGCCCAGAACGTAGCTGCTTAGACTTCTGGAATTCAGGTAATGAGATATGCATTAATATAAAGCAAATTAAACCCCAAATCCCTAGAAATTAGCAAATTAACATTTGTCAATACCAAGACAACAGCTGATGAATGATACTTACCGTAAGCATTGGAGTTGTCAAGAGCCCCCAGGCAAAGAATTCCAGAAATATGACCACCACAGCATGGTATATACTCGGCCGACCAATACCTTGTTGCTAAGAAAGAATAACAAACACAGTGGTTATACATATCCAGTTCATTACATGTGGAAGTATCTCTTAGAAACACGTTTTGAGCATAACCACTTTTCAGCATGACCTACTAACCAAGCCCTTGGGAACAAGAATAAGCCAAACAAGGGAGGAGAAATTGTTTTGTATTACAAAACAATTAAAGATCTCTAGGGAACTTCAAGTTTGTTCCCTTGAACACCTGCTGACTGAAAAGAATTATTGGCCCTATTCCTGACTGTCCTGTACTGCTCTCATCTCCAATATGCCTTTAAGGCTTTCTCCCACTCGAGCATTATTCACAACCCTTCCACAACAAGGTGACAAAAAGTATACCTCTCTCTGCTTCCTCCACAAGTGACAAGACACATCCACTTCATTAAGATCACAGCACTGCTTCAACAAAACCATGACAATGTACATAATTAGAAGAGCAACAATTTTTGTATTTGAAAATGCCAAAGTATGAGAAAATAAGGAGCCACTTATGTCATCTGTACAACTGTTTTCTATTGATTGCTGACTAACTGATTCTATGCTTGCGTCTGCAAATACAGACTGCAGACTGAGGAACTATTCACCTGGGCAACAAGTAATTCCAGAAAGAATTAGCAAACTATCAAAGTACTCATGATTCTGTGAAACTGCTGCCATTCAAGATCAAAGGACTTGATCCCAGATGAGATTAATGAAATCTTTTTATTTAGATTAAATGGGCAAAATCCTTGGGAAAGGCGCATTTAATCAGAACTGCTGCTTGCTTGCTTGCTTGCTTGCTTCCCGAAAGAGATTTAAGCAGAGATGCTGAACAATCTAGTGGGCTTCACTGCAGTGACAGCAATTGTTGACAAGAGGAGACTGACAGACGTCATTTAGCTAGACTTCTGTAAAGCCTTCAACACAGTTCCATATGACACCCTTACCTCCAAATAGAAGACACATGGATTTGAAGTGTGAACTATTTGGTGGATAAGGAACTGGCTGGATGGATGCGGCCAGAGAGTTGTGGCTCTGTGTTCAGGCAGAGGCTGGTGATGAGTGGTGTCCCTCAGGGCTCTAATGTGGGACCAGTGGTCTTCAATATCTTCACTCATGAGACAGACAGTGCAGCTTCAGCTAAGACTGCAGATAACACAAAGCTGTGCAGTACAGGACAGGACAGGAGAGGAGGCTTTAGGGAGACCTGTGCGGTCTCTCACTGCTTGAACGGGTCTTTTGAAAAATAGTGACTTTTAAAAAAGGATCAGTGACCTTTTACTTGGGGAGAATGGGATAGGAGAAGGGGGATGGTTTTAAATGTAAAAGGGAGAGATTTAGATTAGATATGCGGAAGAAATTCTTCACTCAACAAACGCTGATGCACTGCATCAAGTTCTGGACATTTCATACTTGGAAGTGTTAAAGGCTAACTGGATGGGGTCCTGAGCACCTTCCCTAGTGGATGGAATCTTTTCCACTGGTGGAGGGCTTGGAATTAAATGATCTTCGAGGTTCCTTCCAGTCAAAAACATTCCATGATGTTTTAATTTCTGACTACCCCTTGGCATAGTAACTGTTTTACATAGTTTTTGCGTTCCAAAATGACTCTTTGCCTTTCTCCTAGCAACTGTCTGCAGAAGATTGTTTTTCAGTGCTTCCAGCCAATCCAAGGCCATTTCACTCCAGCAGAAGAGTGCAGAATAATGCAGAATTCAGTTAAAGGGACACTACCCAGTGATAAATATTAACCTGATTCATTTCAGCAAGTGGACACCAGGGCGAGCATGAAACTCAGGATCTTCCACTGAACACAAAAAAAAGTCAAGACAATCTATGATGAAGGTAGATTGCGGACACCTTTGGTGTTTCTCCCCTGCTCAAAAACTTTTGCCCCAAGTGGTAGAAATCACATGTTTTGAAAATGCTTGCATTACAAGATTCATTCAACCTTTCCATAGTAAAAACTGTGAAGAAGTTCCTATTGTTTAAACAGTAAATGCATAGATCTGTATCAATTTTTAGATCCATCAGTTTATCAAAACCTGCAGCAGCAGTGTATTCTAGCTAGTAAGATTAAATGTATTTTCTACATTGCATGTATTTTCTACATGCTTGCTTCCAAGCATGACAAATTGAAGAAAACAATTCTCTGTCTCCTGGGAAACAATATCATAGACCAAAGATTATCTCTGGAAGGCTAATAACTTTCAAGAATTATTAATATGCAATTTTAAATTTCTAAATAGCAAAGATTCCAAAGGCTTTGGGGATAAAAAAATAATCCTTCTCATATAAGTCTGTAAGTACTTCTGTAAGCATATAAGGTAATAAGATAACAGTTTTATGACTATTTTTTGACAGATGTCTGTCAGTCAGACTAGCACTTAACACTAATTACACTGAAGTCTGAAGATCCCTTCCACAGTAGTTTCCTCTGAAAAAAGCAAGTTTTACAGCAGAGTAGGTAAGGGACTCACTTCCCCCGCCTCTACTTAACTTCTCTCACAACTTTATACCACTAAGTATGTTGCTGCAACATTAATATCTGGTCTGCATTTAGCAAACATTTCTAACACCATGAAAAATGAAGTTTTGGATTGTTTGGAGTTTTTTAATAGTGTTTTTATTACATGCAAATTTGATCTGAGACTTACATAGTTTAGCAGAAAGATGATGTATATACACACTCAAAGACAAGCATGGAGAATAAAAGAGTCTGCGAATCATTTCTGGCAGTATCGCACAGCTTACAGTTAGCTGCACTGACCTAATAAAAAAAAAACCAGAAAACACCACAGCCTTTTGGATTCAAGCCATGACCTGGAACACTAAAATTCAGATCTTGAAAGGAACATGTACCTGTTAAAAATAAGACAATCATTCTATGCCAAATATACTAACACTACCAATATATGATCCACTTTGACTATAGTTAATTATTTTCTTTCCGTTTTCTTTACAGCGTCCTAAATCCATAGATTAATTAAAAATCTTGTGCTAAGAGCTGCACTGGAAAACTAAGATCATGAAACAAGGAAAGTTTACTGACATTATCAAATGGACTGATGAAGATAATTACTTCTGAATGTTCATCTTTACTGTAGCTCCCAAAAACTCTATCACAGAAGCTTCCAATTTTTAATCAAGCATCAACTTATTTTTTAAGAAACCCAAATAGTTTATGATTGATCTTGTACACACCCTGGTCCACAGATTTAAAAAAAAAAAAAAAAAATCAATGAAAACTCTTTACTCAGTTCAAAATCAGAGTTTACTAAAAACACTTCACACTTGCCTTTTTTCTGTATCAGAACTACTAGGTGAGGTTCATTTCTGCATTGAGAAAACACCCTGCAACAAAACTCCATGCAATTTACACAAAGAACTTTGAGTATGCAAGAAACTCTTATAAACCTTGAAACACAAGGGCCTTTAGGCTTCTTGAATAAACAGTATTGGAACAACCTACTGAATTCCTTATGATTAAAAAGATTTTTAAAGGATTTAAGAAATAGAAGTTGCATGTCTCATTCATTGCCCTCAAAATTGAAAGTGTCCTCAGAAAAGCCTTAAAATTGTTAACGGCTTATTTTCTACTCACATGGATCATCTTAAAGAGACAAAACTGTGTGTGGGCTGTGAAACTATGTATGAACATTGTAACAGCCTTCAAATGCAGCTGTTTGTCAAGGTTTTATACTTGCACAATCATTAATGAGCAAAACATTACTTAATCTCAAATGCTTAACAATACAAGTTTTAGGCCACCATTGTAAAATATGAAGTCCTAAAAGCTCTAACAAAACATCTGTTATTTCTCTCCAGTTTTACATTTTGCTCCTTCAATGCCTCTTCTCACTGCCCAATTCTAAAAAAACCATTTTTTCTTCTGCCTTTCTTGGAGTCAGAGTAAATACAAAACTTAATTTGAAGGAAGCTGGGATAACTACTGGGAGGCAGTACAATCTTTTTTTCAAAGCAAAACAGCTGCTGAACATTAATAAATCTGTGAAAGAATGTCAAAATGATAAATCCAGCTGGTAATAATTGCTCATAGAAAAGGAGGAGGGAAATGCATTTTCGTATTAGTAACAAAACCTTATCTAAGACATTCTGAAGAACAGCTAATACAATTCACCCTAAAATACTCTGCAGCAAAATGCAAGCTTATAGCCAGTCCCAGATCTGCAGAGCAAACTAAGAACAGGCAGTATTTATTATTCATACAGTTTTTAGGTAACTACTTATCTGTTAATTCATACTTATAATGTAATCATAAAAATTGTTTGAATGCCTGCAAAAGCACCTCAACATCAATTACAAGAATGCCTGTTAATGTCTCTGAAGAATTATGCTTTTTTGATAACAAAATTACTTCTCACTGTTCAAATCCTAAAGTCTTTCAGAGCACCTTTTCAAATTTTTTTTATTTTGTTGAGGGCCACACAGTCCTGCTAGGAGAATTCAGCAAAAGATTCAACTGGATAAATACAGTAGGCTTTTTTTCATCCCATAAGGATGAAGCAGCAGAGCTGGACATGAAGTGTTTGTCTCAATATATACACCTGGAAAAGCCCTGCGCAACCTGCTCAGGCCTCACAGCTGATCCTGTCCTGAAGAGGAAGGTATCTCCCTAAAGTACCTTTCCAGTAACATAAGCCGGTGATCTTTCAGGCAGATAACAACCAAACTCAAACTGAACTTCTGAACTGACAACCACAGGAACTTGCTTTTGTCTCCCTACACCATCCTCTGGGAAATTCCTTCCCAACAAGAGCTAGGATCCCTCAGGAGAGTCTGCTAGTTGCTTGTTCTACTTGCAGTACAGACATACCTTCGCAAAGAGCATTCACTGTCCTACAATACATAAAACAACATTCAAATTAATTAGTATGAGTTTAATTATTTTTTTCTAAGCACCTACAGAAACATATTCCACTACAAAAATTAACTGATTCAAATAGTCATTTTTAATACTGCCACCTGCACTGCAGTCCACTATGTCAATTCTGATATTTTCAAGAAAAAAAAGAACTGAACTAACAGAATCAGTAAAACACTCCAAGAAACATGCTTTCATGTATCAATCATTCAGATTTTGAAGTTCATGACAAATTATAAAATTCATTCTCTTTACACACTTATCTTCATTACTATTTCGTTAGCTTCCCCCAAAATACAAACCCCTCAAAATAAAACTACTTTAAATGCAAACTTCTCCTGGTATGTCTCACTACAAGACTATTTAATCATTTTAGCTTATTTTTGCACAAGTATTATGCCACCAATCCATCTCACTTCATGATGGATTCTCTTTCTTCCACACATATTACCCAGGTAGTTTTCTGAGGATACTGCATATTTGTCGCTTTCTAGTGATTATTTTCTTTAATTTTCAAACAGAAGCATTTTGGATCCACCTTAATTCCAACTGTTCACCACAAATGCTCTAGTTGGAACTGACAAAACTTCAGTACAAAATTACACAGAACACAAATGAAAGTGTTTTCCAATCCAGTACAGCATTTTAGGTATGTCTTGTGAGCTGCAATATAAATCATACCTAATTCAGATTATGCACCGTCCAAACTTGTATGTCAGTTGCAAAACAAACATCTTAAGCAGATCTGTATCTGGACTGGAAGATCATAACAGACTTTCTCAATAGAAAGCTAGGCTAAATCATATTGCACAGGTCTAGAGTATCAGAACAACAATTCATTCAAAATGGAAAACGTGTGAAGATTTTGCCAAGAGAAATTGTGACTTAAAACATTCCTAGAGTTCTCAAAAGCACATGTATAGATAAGGCAGATGACATCAATAATCTTTCCAAAAATGCAGTAAATATACTTAAAGATGCTGACTAAAGGCTCTTAACGCAAGCAAACATTTCACGGGAATTGAAAAGAAAAGAAAACAAATACACACACAGGGAAAACAAACAAACAAACAAACAAATCCCCAAACCACAAAAAACACGCACAAAAAAACCTGAGGACCATTGAAAAAAAAAAATAAACCTACTGCAATCTTTTCATACAGCACAGCAACATTACCAGGTGACTCCTACTTCTCTGTCCTAGTGCCTATGTTCTTGAACACATCCAGAAGTGAGCTATTAAAAAAGGATGAAAGTGAAGTGACAAAGTTCATTGATGACAAGAAGCAATTCACTTTGGAAGAGTTATAGGGCAATGGTAAAAAACAACAAAAGTTTGTGGAATACATAAAATAAATTAAATGGCAGATTGAAATTCATGTATATTAATTTAATCAATGCAAGCAAGAAGAAACAATTCTAGTTCCACATATAAGATGATTACAACATAGGAATGTGATCCTGGAAAAAAAGAGTTCAATGAAAGAAATTAGTCTAGCATTCAGCAGTGACCTACTAACACAGGTTCAAAAGAACTTTCCCTGTTAGGAAAAAGATTATCACTATATTACTGCACTAACATGTGATGTGCCTGCCTAGCTAATCCTCTTCTTTGGATGTTCTGATCATTTTTATTAGCTCTACATAAAGATCCTCCTCTTATCCCATGACTGGTTCATTCAGAAGCTTTAAGCAATATTCATTGTTGAATAATCTATTTTACAGAAGCACAAGAAGACCACAGAAAGAAAAAGAGCACTACCAAAGATATGAAGGAATACTGAAGCAGCTTCCCTCAAACTGCAATAAAAATATTTGCAGAAAGGTACAAATAGGATTCATTGCATTGGGAGTGACATGACACGAAGGGTGCTAAAAAAATTTGCCACCACCTCCTTACACAAAAATACAAGAAAAATAAGTGGTACTTTACGCAATCTATTCTTGAGGTCTAAAATGTCTTGCTATACTGTATTTCCTGCTGGGAACACATTCCTGTTTCAGTTTAGACTGGACAAGTTTAGAGGAGGAATCTTCTAAGGTACGTAAAGCATGAAGACCATTTCTGGTTCTGTCTTCACAGCTGAAGCCACTGAGGTAGGAAGACTACCCAAGAAAATAACTACCATACATCCTGCCACATTCTGAGACCTCCGTTCTGGACAGTACCTCATTGCTTAATTAAAATACTTCATACAGAAATAACATATAACCAGCATATTACACTACAGCAAGTTGGAAGCAATTTATCTGTTTCAAGTTTTCTTAGTAAAGCTTAGAAATACATACAACACTGAGAAATTCCTCCAAAAAGCCCTGGCTGCTTATTTAATACATATGATTTTCCATAGTGTAGATAGTTACTCAAACTCCTTGTCCAGCAGGCTAGGTTAGGATCTTAATGACTAATTACGTAACTACATCTTGATAATTTAAGTTTTTACTGATCTAGCCTACAGTGCTTCTCTTGGAATGCAACAACATACACACTGATAGAACCCAGAGCATCTGTAACACTAGACTTGTAACAGCAGAAATGTCCTCTCAGCAAAAATGTAATTTGTTTTTAATCAGAACAGCTAAACATTCCTGGTAACAGTTCAGACTTAATGCCATCTAACACGAAGGGAAAATTCAGAATGACATTAGCAGTCTTGAGAATGTAATATTGTTCATCTCTAATTATTCAGATTTAACAGTAAAAATAACCTGTGTGGGAGAAGACAGTGCTCCACAAAGGAACTTAACACCTGAACTGACAAACAAATTATATTTTTACCACCAGCAAAACAATTTAAATTCTACAAGCAAGAAATTTAAGAAACCAGCTTATTGAATTCAGACCTGTTTCAGTAAAGTCTCATAACATTAAATCATGCTGCCTTAGTTTTACTGTGCTGTATTTTTTATGGAGTATAAAAAAGAAAAATGCTAACACTAACGGGAAGAATATGGGATTCTTTGGGTACATACCACTGTGCTTCACTGTGTAAACAAATATAAAATTTAAATAATAAAGGCTGGTAAAATTTGGACATGTACGGTTCAGAATGTTTATATTATCTTTCCAAAGGCTTCATAATAGCTGCAGCATTTTGCAACATCCAAGAACATGAAACTAACATCTGATTAATTCTTAAATCTGTGACTCTTTATTTCATACTCTATTTAGGATTACTCCCACAAAAGCACTTTATTTAGACAGTATGACACTATTTTGCTGACATTTTATTGACAATAGGTTGCCCAGAAATGAAATGCATAGTACAAATATTCTGAACACCATGCTAAAATGTATACAACCAGCATTCATAAATCAGATGTAAGAAGACTGCACAAGAGCTAACAAAATGCCTCATAGCATCATTTACTTCAATTTCTGAGGCTCACTGAGGTCATGGTAATGCAGCCAAGAAAAATTATTTAATTCCATTGGAATTTAGTTAAACATACTATTGTTCTTATTAATTTTGAGTAACTTGATTCATAAGAAGTTGTTTGTTCAGCATTTGTATTTCAGTGTTTCGATTCAGTGAAGCCAATGCATTCAGTAAGGTGAAGTTAGCTACAGCTACATCCAAAAACAGAAGCTTCTTACACCGAAGCTGGAGGGGTAAAAGTAGAAAGCCTTGCACAACCTGACAGACTTGGTCATACTCTTCCAATTTGTCTTACTGATCTGATGTCAAAAAAGAGTAAAAGTAAAAATGAAAAATCAAGACATTCTTCAGAGCCCAAAGATGCAGCTCACAAAAATTTCACTTCTGCATTTATTTCTTCAGCAGTAGTCCAAGCAGCAAGTTTCCTCTTCCAAATGCCAGGCATGCACTCTCACTGAAATCAAACAGATCTCTGCAACTACATCTAAAGCCATGATCCAGTCCCTCATATTTTATTATGAATAAGCTCTTTCAATAAAGTCTAGGCAGAGGGAGTTGTAGCAATATGACAACCATGTGAGAATCACAGGGAGGTGCAGGAACTGCAATTACAAAGCAGACTGTTCAGTCAGGAACAGATGCAGACCCTAACATGATATAACTGCACTACTGAGATAAGGCTAGAGCTCCATGCAGTCTGTCTCATATGAGATGCTTTAGAGGGCACAACTAAAAGGGAAGGGACAAAAAATACACTCAGAAAACCAAACTTCAGATCATTGTACAAAATTAAGAATTTATGTAATTTTGAAGCTAAATTTTCAAACTTACAGAAGAGCATATATTAAGTACTGAGAAGCATTTTTTAACACTTAATCCAACTTTATCAGACATTCCATACATTAATTAAAAAATGGGTTAGCATCTTTGTCAGTTATGACTTATGCATTGAGTTTTACTTTTCAAAATTAGAGAAAGAAATCAGTTCTTAGATTTCTTTTTACACCTCCCTACTTGCACCTTCCATTTTCTCTGTTCATATATCAAAAAATTCAACTATTTTTCTTCTATGTAGTTAGGAGATAAATCTTCTGTTTCTTTCACCACATCCTCTGAGCAGATAAAACTGAAGCCTGTTTCTTAATTAAAACATTAACTTTTCAAAATTCTTTCAGAGATATTTGTGTAGTGTGACTTCAGACTGGGTTACTGCATTCCATACACACTAGACTCGTTAATGGGAGATACTGCACACAAACCTGAACACTAATTCCACCATACAGCAGATAACAGCTGCACTTCTTGAAGAGTCCAACCTGCTTTTTGAAGGGCATAACCATTTCTAAAAGACAACTGAAAGACTCAAATACAGAAGTGATACACTGTAAGATGTGTGAAGCAGTCATTTTGGAATTAACTTACATAAAAGAAATTACTTTACTAATGAATTCCACAGAACAACATTTTTCTACATCTTCTCTGCATTAATCATCTACTAAAAGTACCTTAAGATCTTAATCAAATACAAGTAAGGCAGAAAGAATTTATGTGCATCAAACAGATGGTTTCAAGTTTTTTTTTTAATATTCTTCAGCTCTAGTCACAACATCGTATTAATGCTACATTGTTAACATACTAAATATAACAGCTAAAAAATACTTCTTCACTTTCACATAAAACAGCCCACTATCTTCTCTCTGATAACACAAAGGCTTATCTGTGGGACAACAGGTAACACACAAAGGAGATGCTGACTCCCTGACACAAACCTAGCACTGTTTTATAACTTTTGGCATATGCAAAGCTTTCAGCATACCCAACTTTGTGAGCAAACTAATACTAAATTATTCACGTACACATGAACATAAACATACCTCAAGAAAAGTTATTAACAGCTTGCAATTCAGACGCCAAAAAAATGTATGTGATTTCAATTTGCTAAAAAAGATTCGGCATGGTAAGGCATGCACCCCTTTTGCACCTGTACCCCTTCAAAAACTGCTAGTGCCAAAATCACCTGTTAGAAGAACCCCTGGGTTCTTCTATTCCATCTTGACCTCTGGGTTAACTCCGATAAAACAGGATGAGTTATATCGCCTCAGCCAATACCATCCTGCCTGAAACAAGTCACCTGTCATCTACTGCAGAAAGCTCAAGGGATGTGATCTCTGATCTGGTTTTAAGGCACCTTGTGAGCACACTGACGTACTGACAGAAAGGCTTAAGCCTTTTTCTTCAGAAAGCAATTAGGCAAGGCTACCACATTTACAAACGCAACTTTGCAGCGAGGGCATGGATCACTCACTGCCTTCCAGCTCCTTTATTCGCACAAGATCTCAATGGGAAGAGACGAAACAGAAAGCACGGCCACTTAGAAAAACTGCATACGGTAACCCCGTGGGTTAAGTTCAACACGGAGCACCTCCAAGAGCTCCTAAGGAAAACTTTAGTTTTACCTTCCTGGCACCTCGGATTCATACATTTTAAAAGAAAACTTATTTACAGCCACCTGCTCAGAGGTGCTGTTACTCAGGTCTCTCCGCCTGGGACAAACTCGTAAAGAACGTAGCGGGGCTGTCAGAGTCGGGCAGGGCAAAGCAGGGCAGGGCCGACGCAGGAACCCGCCGCACCTCAACTGCCATAAGGCATCCAGGGGCAGGACGCTCCAGGAAACATCTCGCCAGGCAGCTACGGGGGAGCTACCCCTCTCGGCCGGGCCGATACCCACGGGCCGCCCGGCCCAGACCGCAACGCACGGCCGCGCTGAGGGCCGGCAGGAACCGCACGCAGCCGCCGCCACCACCTCCGCGGAGCCGCCGCTCCCACCGGGCACTCACCGCGCCATAGCCGCACGGCACCAGGCTGACCCTCTTTCCCAGCATGATGCCGCCGCTCCACCCGGCGCCGTCGCCGCCCTCCCACGACGACGTCCGTGGTGGTGGTGGCGGCGACGACGACGGTGGCGGCGGCTCCTCCTCCTCCTTTGCCGCCCGCTCCCGGGCTGGCGGCGGCTCCGGCTCCGGCTCGGGGCTCATGTCGCTCCCACCATGGTCCCTCCCGGAGCGGCCGGGCCGGGCCGGCGGCGGCTGCAGCGGCCGCCTGCGCCGGGCTCACGTGAGCGCGCGACCCCGCCCCTCTCGCGCCGAACGGCCCCCGCCCCTGAGGCGGATTCGAACGGAGGCGCGCGCGGCAGCCAGCTTCCCTCCGGGAATCGGCGTCAGGGAGGCTGGAAGGGGTTCCTGAGGTCATCGAGTCCAAACTACGGCCGAACACCATCTCGTCACCTAGACGTTTGGAGTGAGTGCCCCATCTAGTCTACCCTTAAACCCCTTCAGGGTCCGTGACTCCACCTGGGCAGCCCATTCTAATGTCCAGTCACCCGCTTCTGTCAAGAATTCTTCCTGATGTCCAAACTAAACGCGTCCCGGCACAGCTTAAACTCCTGTCCTCTGGACCTGTCACTGGTTGCCTGGGAAAGAGGCCGACTCCCACCTGGCTACACCCTCCTTCCAGGTGGTTGTATAGAGTGATCACCCCTGAGCCTCCTCTTCTCCAGGCTAAACACCCCCAGCTCACTCAGCCAGTAACAAGTTAGTGTGAACTAAATGGATGCACGAAATTATTTTTTCTTATTATACAGGGATTAGTAAATCAACATACTTTCTTTTCATTTCCTTGCCAGCCCAAGCCATTTCTATGTAGAATTTCATGCTTGCTTTCCACGTTTTTTTTTCTAGTAGCCTAGAAGCTCTTACAAAACATTTCATTTCTTCATAGTCATCATCAAAATAGTCATCATGAAATATAGTACTATTTTTGCTCTTTTTAAGACAACCATTTTTCAACTGACTTGAAAGGGATTTTTCCCTGTACAGTTATCAGTGTTGGTTTTTGTTGTTGGTTTGTTTTGGTTTTTCTATTGAGGCTTCCAAGAGATGAGAACTTTTTAAATTCAAAGAGATTCTTCAGTCAGAAAGGTATGAATTTATAAGCTTGATGTGTCAGCAAGAAACCTGTCTGCTACGTGAGGTTCGTGTTAAGTATATTACTTAAATTCATCATTGTCTTTTAAAATTGTCACCATAAAAATATTTACATGTATCAGTGATTTAATCCACTTTATATACAAACCACTATCAAATGATCAGCTGTAATGGCTATTGATTTGGGCTCAACAGACCTGTCAACTATTTTATGTCCTTGTTGCATACAGAATTTAAAGTTCGAACAGGTTTGTTCACATGCTGAGCTACATATATAATCCTTATTAGGAGCTGGTTATCCAAATAAGTGGAAACAAGGCAAAGTAATAAATACTGAGTTTATGAAGAGATGTTACTAGTACAGTTCCTCCCAGTTCTATGCTCTATACTTTTTAGAGTATTCTTAGCAATATTTTTAAGCTGTCTGGAGGGGTCATTAATAACAAAGATATAGAGTGTTATAAATGATTGATTCCGCAGCCAAATTAAAAAAAAATTGACAAAGATTTATTATATTAATTACAAATTGTCAAAAAATCCGCCACAGCCAAGACAGCGTCAATTCCGGAATTTGGTGCTGGGTGAACCTGGATCCAACTGACAGAGTGCCAGCCTTTCCCCGGAGGTTCACCCTGACTGTCTCATACAGCCCTCTTATATACCCTGTATTCTCCCCGAGGCCTGAATAACACAGGATGTCCATTGTGTTTGTTCATATGTAGAGTTAGAACATAGGGATGCAAAAGTCAGTCACGGTACTTCTACAGTCCTTTTGGTCCTTCCTGGATGTTCTTTTCACATGGATAACCGAGTCCATAGGGATGCAAAAGGCGTGCCTCGATGTCTGTATAGCTGTCTTTCACATGTATTCGGGTGGTGCCAGTGTTTTGGGACAACTGATGTAATCTGCTCTTGAATAGTTGAGGAAGATTATTCATGGCCCAGGAAGGTTTCATTCCTAGGCTAAAGACTTGATATTATCTTTAGCTTGTTCTAGGAACTGATTGAATAGAAATGGGACTCTGCTCCCGGCTGGAGTGGTCAAGGGCATGTGGTGGATTCATGCAATATTTTAAACATACACATATTTACTTACAGCATGAATTAACCATACCTATATAACATAGAGTTTATTAGAGAATGCTATTCAGCTTAATCAAAACTGATTAAAGAGTTGTAAAAATACAATGAACTTGAATGACTTGAAATGTCAGCTGAAAGTATTAGTAAGTGAAGATACATCATCCTGAGGGAAAGAATTCTGATTAGTCATTGGATTTGTAGACTTCTAAGTTAGTTAGTCTACTTCTACTTTAAAAAGATACCAGAAACTGCATAGATAGTTTTTTGAGATAATTCTTATATCTGGCAGTAGCTAGTTGCCTGCTAAGAGATAATAAAAAATATTCTCTGAAATTAAAAACTGTACTTTATCTCAGCTTAGGTACCTGCAAGTTTTTTGTATTTTTATCCATTTTTTGTAGTTAATAGAGTTAAATTTCCTATTTTATTGAAGAAAAAGTGTAAAATGTTGATAAAATATTAATGGTAAAAATATGAACCAGATCTAATTTTTTTTTCCACATAGTTTAGTGAGGTTTTGTGAAGTGTGAACCACCTGCAACACTGTTTGAACAAGGTATTTCTAAGTAGAAGAATGAAGTCCCGGATTAACAAAATTGTCTGAAGATGAATCATATGTTGATCTCAATAAATCATGGCCAAGAGTATCCCAAGGAGAATGCCCTTTGTATGGCTGGATGCCTGAGATGCTGCCCCTACATTCATCTATGCCGTGCCGCCCTGTGCTGCTCAGTCAGGTTGACACTTCTGGTGCTCGGAGCAGTCATATCCAGGCCCTGGCACGTGCTGGCAGCCAGGCACTGCTGCTCTCATGGACCTCAGGTGCCAACAAACACCCTGAACACAGTCCTGAGTGCCCTCCTGGACAGGGCGCGTTGCTGTGGTCATGGCAGGGCGTTAATGCCGAGGGGTTGGATGGCACTGAGGGCTCTTCCCAAGGAGCGGTAGATATGGTGTATGGCCAGCGTTGGTGTGCAGGATGCAGCTGGCCTGAGCTGGATGCTGCTCTGTGGGACAGCTGGGCCAGGCCTGCTCTTGCTGGGGCAATGCTCAACTCTTGGATGTGGCTGGGTCATCCTTTGTGTCCTTGTCACCACCCAAGCAGGGATATGCTCTGAGGGTTGTTACTGCCTCTCTGTGGGAGACCGAACTTAATTGAGGCCACTGGATTATGACTCAAAACATGCCCATTTGTGGAAACCAGGGAGCTTTGTTGAAGCCCAGCTTTAAAGATGGAAGAGTTGAGCTTCTGACTGTGTAGTAGCAAATCTCTGATGGGATAAAACAGAGAGTGACTGATAAACTGGAGTGAGAGAGGAAATAATCCTGTCAGGGATGGGGCCTCTTGTCATGCTAAGTTGTCCTCCCTTGCACAAACCACCATCCTCCCCCATGCCCCCTGCCTCCCCCCTTACTTTCCCCTCCCCTCCTTTCTCTCTCACCACCCCACCCACACCTCCCCAGGTACCAGGGACATTCAGATGTGGCCTGAGGTCATATGGCTGATGGGCCACAATGGGCCGTAATTGGTTCAACAGCCCTGGCAGGGCAAGGTGTTGTCTTGGACCCCTGTTGTCTTGGGCAGCTGTGTTTTCTCCAAAGGCGTCAAGGGCACCCAAAGTGTCCAGTGATCCACAAAATGACATGGAGCTTCCTGCCCAGGAGGCAGGCACCTGAGCACCTGGACGTTCCCACCCGAACCTGACTACAAACCAAGAAGATTTGTGTTCAGCAGATTTTCATGGAGATTTTTCCCCACTGTTTTTTTGGTACTTCTTCCAGCATCAACAGATCAGTTCTGCAGCCACCACTTTGACTGAGATTACTCAGCAACCAAGTCTTGATCAAGGGCATATGGATGGTCAGAGCTTCACACTCTTATGCTGTCTGGTTTTTTTTTTATTTTGTTATTCACACTCTTGTGCTTTCTCTTTCTTTTCCCTTCTGCACGTCCTTGGGTGATGTTGCATTTTCATATTGCAATGCTTCCTTGTTGTTATATTGCTAGAGATAATGCTAACCAAAACTGCTACATACCTGTTTTCCTTTGCAAGCAAATTGCTCTGTTATAAATGGGTAATGTGATGGTTCGCTCTCACAATTAAGAGATTAATATTATGTGTATGTTAAAAAAAGTTTTACAGATGTATAGTTATTTGTTTATGTTCTCCCCACAGTCCTCTGTCCCTTCCCACCTTCTATTGTTGTCTCTAGTTGAGGCATTTAGCGGAAGAACAGCTTGTTACTAGGACGCATGGCATGGCAACACGTGACCTCCAATCAAATTGTAAG
Organism: Fringilla coelebs; assembly: GCF_963513975.1. Taxonomy (NCBI): domain Eukaryota; kingdom Metazoa; phylum Chordata; class Aves; order Passeriformes; family Fringillidae; genus Fringilla; species Fringilla coelebs. The sequence goes on from NC_140031.1 coordinate 40,972,521, forward strand.
AAAGTGATCTCCACCAATGGACAGCAGAGAAAGAGTTGACTGACAAGACTTGGGGGGGGGGGGCAAGGATAGAAAAAGCAGACCACCCATCTTGTAGCTGAGTTTTATAGATGTATGGTTAATTCATGCTATAAGTAAATATGTGTATGTTTAAAATATTACATGAATCCACCACATGCCCTCGACCACTCTGGCTGGGAGCAGAGTCCCATTTCTATTCAATCAGTTCCCGGAACACACTAAAGATAATATCAAGTCTTTAGCCTAGGAATGAAACCTTCCTGGGCCATGAATAGTCTTCCTCAACTATTCAAGAGCAGATTACATCAGTTGTCCCAAAACACTGGCACCACCCGAGTACATGTGAAAGACAGCTATACAGACATCGAGGCACGCCTTTTGCATCCGTATGGACTCGGTTATCCATGTGAAAAGAACATCCAGGAAGAACCTAGATGGTTGTAGAAGTACTGAGGCTGACTTTTGCATCCCTATGTTCTAACTCTACATATGAACAAACGCAAGGGACATCCTGTGTTATTCAGGCCTCAGGGAAAATACAGGGTATATAAGCAGGCAGTACCAGACAGTCAGGGTGAACCTCCAGGGAAATGCTGGCACTCTGTCAGTCGGATCCAGGTTCACCCAGCACCAATTCTGGAGCTGAAGCTGTCTTGGCTGTGGTGGATTTTTTGACAATTTGTAATTAATATAATAAATCTTTGTCAATTTTTTTTTTAATTTGGCTGCGGATTCAATCATTTGTAACACTGAGTATGTGGCTGCTGGTCACTGCTGTTAAGGTTTAATAAATCTTTGAAATTTTAAAAGTGATCATTGTTTCTCACATTCTGTAGTAAACTCTACATGTGCATATTTACAAACACCAATTATTCAGTGGCATTTGCACCACAAAGGATCTTCTAACAAGAACTTGAGTTGCCGTTGCCTTCTGCAGCACTTTTAATTCTCTCCTAATGCTTCTGTGCCCTCATCGTCTTCATGTTGAAGCAGGTCTTGGCCACTGTGGTCTTCCAACACATCTCAGGACACCTGGCTTTTGCTGTAGTCTTTCCACTTCTTCACGGGCACGGGACATTTTTTGGTTCTCTTCAGACCTCTCATAGGACAGCTCTTCGTCAATATTGCATTCTGAGTCCTCCTCCTCAGCCAAGCTCCCTGGCTCACTAGAGACATGGGCTTCAACATGCTCCAGCACCTTCTGCATGCTCTGGATGATCCCTGTCCTCTCCAGGCCTTTCAGCTCCAGTTGCCTAAGGTTGAGAAATGTATTCACCTGGTAGAAGAGAGCTGAGAGAGGGAGGAATTCTTGAAGAGTTCTTCCTGATGTTCTTTACATTGAGGCTGGAAGAGCACTTGGAACAGGCTGCCCAGAGAGGTCATAGAGTCTTCCTCTCAGGAAACATTCCAAATCACCCGTATACATTCCTCTGTAACCTTCTCTAGGTGACCCTGCCTTTGCAGAGCAGTTGGACTAGTTGACCTCCAGAGGTCATTTCCAACTATTCTGTGATTCCATGATTTGTATGGTTTGCCTAGCTCCCACCAGCAAATGCCTGCTGGGGACCTGGCAGTGGTGGCCGCTGGGACAGGAGATGATGGGACAGAAGCCATGTGGCACTGCAGCTGGCCCCAGGAATTAAAAGGCTCATTTCCCTTTCCCATGCCGTCTCATCCTGTCCTTGGCACTTACCTACCTGGGTCTGTCATTGAGCTGCCAAGACTGTGTCCGGGAGGCAAGCTGTCCTCACCCTCCTGCTGCATGAGCTCCTTCTCCAGACTGTCCTGCCGCCACTGCAGGACAGTCTGGAGACTTTGCTCCACTGAGCCCTCCGCCTGGGCCAGGCCCACCTGCTCCTCTGCAGAGCCTTCATCTGCAGGATGGGCAATCTTCTGGGAGGCTGGAAACTGGTGTTCTCTTCTCCAAAAGTATCTCCATTGATGTCTTTGGCATCTGCTGCCACAGACCTGCCAGGAGCATCCAGGGAAGATGCTGTCTCCTGAAGGAACTGTTCTCCCAACAGTGGGCATTCAAGGGCTCTGCGTTCCTTCAATGCCCTCACAAGCCAGGTCAAGGCCCTGTGCATCACAGTGGTCTCTGGGCATTACAGAGCCCTGGCAGCTGACCCCAGCAGGCACTCCCAGTTGCCACAGCACCAAATCCATCAAAACCACCAAAGTTCCATATTTGTCATTTTCACAGTATGGGAGATAATGTCATCTCTAATAGGAAATCATGTAGAAGTACAGAGGATCAAGGTGAACATGACCTTTTGCAGTGGAGTACAGCAGCTGTGCAGATTGGCTGCTGGGAAACTTGAATGCTGCCATTTTACATTATGGAGGGGTTTTACCAACCTTACTTGGAGCACCTTTTAAAAAGGTTGGAGTTTTTGTAATGAAATTCTCCATTCTTACATATATTAATCATGAAGAACATTAGTTTTAGGCATTGAATGGATATGTAGCTGCACAAGTGAGCAAACAAGACAGAAATCTACAGACCTTGCACTCTTTGAAGAAAGATGGAAAGCTGATTTACCTGTGATTGATGGAAATTAGAACCCATGTAAAATAAGCTTTGCTCTCTCAAAGATTTTCATGCTTGTTTGAGGTACACAGTGGTCATAGCCAATTTGAAGATGCTGAGTATGGCCTGTATCTAGCATGTCCAATTATTTTAGAATTTAGTGAGAGCTGTGTGCTAAAGTCACACTGTGACTGGATTCACTGCAATTGTTTTAATGAGGTTAAAAGGAGATTAGGATCAAATATTCTCTACTTGAAAGTAATATTTTTTGGAAGTAGAAATTGGTAACTGTCATGTAGAGCACAAGGCTTTATATGTAAAGAGAAATATGATTTTTTTTTATTATTTCAATGACATGTTTCTAAAACTTTGTTGGTATTGTGTCATGTATAATATTCATGGAAGAGTTTACAGAGTTTAATACCTGTATTTGGACACTTGCTTGTTGTCTTACATCTTTCCTCTTATTTTAATACAGAAAAGAAAGAGAAGTCTCCCTTATAATTCAGTTTTTACATTTACACAGGAACTGCTTGCAATATCTTAGTCTTCTGCTTTCTTATGGTGTTACACAGGGATCAAAGAAAGTTGCTGCCTTCAGCCTGTGGAATGTCTAAGCAGGGACAGAGAAAATAAAGCAAGGGCAGCACAAGCTGCAGGTCAGATTGACCTCTCTGCTCCTGATAAGGACACTAGAACAGCATTTTACTCACTCAATAAGAATAGTAGAACAGTACAACCTTTACTCTTATCAAGGACCCCAGAACACAACTGCTTAGCTTTGGAGAAATAAATAAAGGATGTAACATAGGGAAACAGAAGTCATGCAAAATGCTAGCAGGATGCCAGCTCAGCTCTGTAAGTCTGACAAAGTAGAAGTTATGCAAAACAAAGCATGTGCTTAAGAGCAGGGGGTAGAGGAACAGCCACCTGAAACGGACACTGGATGTTGAAGACATATCCCAGAGAATCATATAAGAACTTCCAATAACAGGTGTGACTATGTCCAATAAAGTCAAGGAGGTGGGGACAGCTAATGAATATGTAATCAGTGCGTATGATAAAATCTTTGCTCATCCAACTCTTGAATGAAGGAAGGCTCTCCCGGGTGAGCAACAAGCTGCAAAAGAATTCTTGCTTTCTACTACTCAAAACTGTATTGAAAAATTTCTATCTGGCTGATTTCAGTATCACTGGGAAACTCCTTGTGGGTAGGTGAGACAATGGTGCTATGGCAGCTGGGTGAGCTGTGCTGCTTCAGAGCTGCTGATTCATCCCATCCCCTCCCATCCCTTCTGTCCCAGGAGGCTGTGCATGGCTCTTACTGCCATTTGGGGTGTCCAGTGTAAGATGAGCTTATAGTCAGCAAGGACACAGCCAGGGAACTCTTGCAGGCTGGAAGCTGACATGTCTGTGTGTGTGGTTTGCTCTTGGGTTAGATTTTTCAGGTACAGTTTGGTTGTTTATTGTTGTTTTTTTTTTAATATTGCAGAGTAGTCATAAATATACTGATTTACAGTTGTGTTATTAGGAACCTAAGATCTGTATGGATCCACTGAGGCGAAATTATGTTTGACCAAGTCTGGTAGTCTTCTATGATGACGTGGCAGGTGGGTTGATGAGGGGAAAGCAGTGGATGTAGTCTGCCTTAATTTCAGCAAAGCTTTTTACAAGCAAAGTGTCTCCTGTAGCATCCTCATAGGTAAGATCAGAAAATGTGGGCTAGATGAATGGACAGTCAGGTGGATTAAGAACTGGCTTAATGGCAGAGCCCAGAAGATCATGATCAATGGAGTACCATCCAGTTGGAGGCTTGCAGTCTCCTGGGATCAATACTGAGTCCAGTCTTACTGCAGCACTGGAGTGGATGGCTAGCTCAATTCTCACTACAACAAGTGGGTATCCCTAGGAGTTAATTTCCTCTTAGAGATAGCTTTAGAGCAGCTGCTCCGCAGTGCTTGGGTGCAGTTAAGAAGAGACAAAGAGGCAAGGGATGCCTTCTGTATGAGTTCTAGAGAGTCTTTAATATCTAGAGGATCTAGGGACAGAAGACTCCAAATACAGCTGTGTAGCAGCTTATAAACTGGGGAGGTTCAATGGGGGGGTACAAACAATCAGCTAATGAGGGGGAGGAGATTAAGGCAGGATGGAATAAACAAAACTCAATGAGGGGATGACAGGAGAGGGGATAATTCACATAAACCAATTGAGAAACATAGTATGGACACAGAACTTTCTAGAGGAATGGGTAGTTATGAGGAAGGTATGAAGAAGAATGGGTAAATATGACAACTAAGGGGAAAAGAATAACAGAACTTTAGACAACAAGTGGGGTTTTTAGGGGAATTGGCATCAAACTAGGATGCGGCAACTTTAAGAATGAACCATTAGCATGCTAAGAGGAGAATAAAAAGATGACACATTATGATCAACTCCGAGGGAAATAAATGTAATAAATGCACCACAACACAGTCTTACTCAACTTGTTTATCCACAAGAGAAGGGGATAGAATGTACACTCAGCAAGTTTGATGATGATACAAAACGGGAGAAGTGGCACAATTCAAGGTTAATGCTGCCATTCATCTGGACCTTAATAGATTGGAGAGTTGGGTGGAGAGATACCAGATGAAGTTCAACAAGGGCAAGTGTAGGGTCCTGTACCTGGGGAGGAATAAGCCCAAGTGCCAGCCACTCTGCAGAAAAGGCTATGTGCAAGAAAAGGACTTGGGAGCAGCTCTGCAGAAAGGGACTTGGGAGTCTTGGTGAATCACATGTTAACTATGACTTGGCAGTGCCCTTATGACCAGGAGGGCCAAGGATATCCTGGGGTGCATTGGGAAGAGTATGGCCAACAAGTGTTATGATTCAATAGATGTTGAAGTCCTCTGCCCAAATTAAGATGCAAAGGAGACCAAATATGCAACATGATCAGTTCAACAATACAGGCTTTATTTTGCAAAATTGTTTGTATAACAGAAAGAGAGAGAGAGAAGGAGAGACATAGTGTAAATAGAAGATAGTTACCACCATGGATATGGGATCATTGCATTAGTTATTCAGTGCCCTGAGCTGCTTATGGTGCTGGGTACCCACCCCCTGGCTCATTCCCTGAGTAATTTTTATATAGTACCTTATTTGCGCAAGAAGCAAAGGTAGGAGTGACTTTCACTTCCTCATTAGTAGGAGTGATTGTCAGCTCCTCCTTAGCATGAGAGGGAGAGGAGGAATGGCTTTGGCCATCACTCATGCTCAAGCTTTAATTCAATAGTCATTGAGGTTTACTCTGGCGGTTATGTAGCATTCTGCAGTAGAACGTTGCAGTGAAAAGTATCAGTTTCTGTCCTGCCTAGGCAAAGACAGAACAGAAACTATTTCTTTTGCTGTTTGTGCTTAGGGACCATTAATGTCTTCTGCAACAAGTTTTACAACTGAGTGTTTGTTTAAGGGATATACTACAAATGTCATTTACTCTTTGCTTTACTGCAGACCAAGTAATCCTGCTCCTCCACCTGGCCCTGGTGAGGCCACATCTGGAGTGCTGTGTCCAGTTCTGGGCTCCTCAATGCAAGAGAGACATGGAGCTGCTGGAGAGGGTCCAGTAGAGGCCACAAAGAGGCTTAGGGTCTGGAGGATGTTTATTATGAGAAGAGACTGCAGGAACTGGGCTTGTTTATTGTACAGAAGACTAGAAGACATATCATTAATGCATATAAGTATATCAAAGGCGGGTGTCAGGAGGATAATGCCAGACTTTTAGCAGTGTCCAGTGACAGGACACAGAGCAATGGTCTTAGACAAAAAAAAAAAAAAAGCCAAGAAGTGTTACTCAACATGAAGAAGAAATTCTTTACATTGAAGCTGGCAGAGCACTTGGAACAAGCTGCCCAAAAGGTCATAGTCTTCCTCTCTGGAAACATTCCAAATCCAAGGAATACTTGGACGTATTCCTCTGTAACCTTCTCTAGGTGACACTGCCTCAGGGCAGTTGGACTAGATGACCTCCAAAGATCACTTTCAACCCTAACAATTCTGTGATTCTGAATGCTCAAAAGAGTTTGAAAATGAAAATAGATCTTTTTAAAATAATAGAAATTAGCTAAATAAGAAGGAAGGTGAAAATACTACAGTGTGTCATGAATCCATGACGTCTTTATGCTGTTGTATCCCCATCTCAAAAAGGAATTAGCAAAAGAGTCAGAGAATGTCTTTCGTATATGAGAGATAACAGAGGGAAGGGAATGATGCAATAGCAGTTATAAAATCCTGACTGGCATGGAGAAAGCACTGTCATTGCTTGATATTCTGTTAGGAAGGAAAAGGACACATTAAATGGCATTATCAAGAAACAAGCTTAAAACCAACAGAAGCAAGTGTTTTTTCTAATCAAATTGTACAGGATATTTTGGTTAAAAAACTACAAATGGTTTAAAAGATAATTACACAAGTTAATGGAGTAAAACTCTATTAAGAGCTATTAACCAGCACAAAGTCTACCAAGCTGTTGGTTGCAGAAAGGTTGGGGGGTTTGTCCGAGTCCCTTTGCTGTTGATTGTGTTTTCCACTATTTGCATAAGTATACGCTGTCTCCGAACAAGGATATGTGGAAGTTTGCTGTAGCTCTACAGTCTTACAGAATCAGAGCCTTTGAAACAGAAACCACAACTGCACTGTCTGACCAACTTTCCAAGTATGCAGTGGCTGGTCTGAATAAAGTATAATTGCCCCATTTGATTCACTGGATGTGCTCTTTTGAAAATTGGTGATAAATGGTGTGTCAGTGCTGATAACCATAATTACTGATCAAATGAATACCAAAGATTACAGAATCATTTGAAGGCAGAAGATGATGTTGTTTGGGTCAGCAGAGTTTGTGAAAGCAATCCCTGCAGTTTGTGAGAGTGCTCCGTCTTGGCAAGGTGCTGATGAAGATAGCCTTACTCAGTGAGCTGTCAATAAAACAGGAAGGCTTCTGTCAATGGCGCAATAGTGTGTGCAAGAGTTGGGCCGGCTTATTCTGCAGCTCAGGCACTTGTCATGGTTTCTGCCCTGAGTCTGAGCTATATGTGACAGTAATGTGCTAAACTGTAAGTACTCGTGACTAGAACCACCCTCCACTCTCTCCCTTCTCTGTACATCATCATTCCCAGTGAGAAGACTTTAGAACCAATGAGCCATCTTACCCCTGAATTTCTTTGTGTCACTAAAGACAAGATACAAAACCAGTGGAATAAGTTCACATTGCAATTTAGCTGTGAACGCTGCAAGAATTCATTTACTGTTTTGGTTAAATTCATCATATCCTAGTCCCCAACATTCACTACAGTACCATTACATTCTTTTATGCTCTTGGGTCCCTTTTTGGTTTATTAATTTCAGTGAGGGAAGACAGCTTTGAAGGAAATTCATGCAGGTGAGGTACTCTGAGGACCGTTGACCAACACTATTTCTACACTGTACTTTTCTACTTGTAATCAAATCTCATAAACCATGTTTTTTCCACAGTGTGGCACTGTTTTTTTCAGAGCTTATCCAGATAATACAGTAGATAGCTTCCTTCCTGTGCCAGTCCTTTGTAATTGATGAGGTAAAAGTAGCAAAGACAGAATCCTTAAAGGAGAAATCTTGAGTAGACAAAACCTGGGAATCTCCCACTTTCATTTGATAGTCCTTGCTAACACAAAATACTCAGAGTAATGAAAAGATAAAATCCTATCAGCTATTAAAAACAAGTCCCACTAGATGGGGTTATAGCTTCAGAGTAAGACTATTTTCTCATTTAGTTTGAGGAGGAGCAATTTTTTTTTTTGCTTAATTGTTCAAATTGTCAGCACAATCTTGTAAATTTAGGATATATTTTCTTTTTGTTTTCAGTTCACTGATAGATTTTCTGACCATTTCTACATTCAGCACAAACTAGAGTAGCTTTATATGAGTAAATTATTGATGTGTTTGGGGCAGTGTTGCCACTGTTCATAGATTTAAGTGGCTGAAATTTGTTTCTTTCTTTTCAGTCCTTAACACTACTTCATTACCATTTTATATGCTGCCATACAGCAGTTGAAGGAAAAAAAATAGCACAGATCATCTTATTTTGGCATTAATAATGTCATTGGTGCCATAATCTATGAAGTGTTTGGAACAGAGGGTGTATTTATTTATTAATTTTTGTGAAAGAAAACTGGTTATCACTAGGATGCTGTGTGTATATGCTGAGTTTGAATTCTCCTGAAGTCAATACTAAATAATTACATTGAATACAAATAATAATCATTCTAATAATTATTCTAATAATTATTCTTAGATTCTTGTTACTATTCAGTTTTAAAAGAGGTTTCTCAAATGAGTATTCATCAACTATAGTAATAATCAAAAGAAAAAGTGCATGCACAACAAAAATCCAGCGAAAACAAATTGAGAGTAAAAGACAAAATTAATTTTTGACAGTCTGGTTTCTGATTATTTTTAAAATTACATTGATATTCTTGTACCATATATTTGTTGTCGTTATGCTTAGAACACTTTAATTTCTACATCAGTTTAATTAATATTTATAGGAATGCCTTGCATTTTACACTTTAAGAATGATGATAGGAATGTCAAGGGTCATCCTTGTTCTAATGAATTTAATTGAATCAGAGTAGTACTAAATAATTTCTAGCTACAATTTTTGATAAAAAAGATGACAAATGAAATTTATCTTTTAAAACCACTGGAAGGGGAAAAAAGGGGGAAATGGGCAAGGACAGAAATGCAGGGAAATTAAGAGTAACCTATGGCTAATATCAAATGTTGAGAATTCCTGTAAGGGGCATTGGAAAATCAAGCATCTTTAAAAATTATCTAAAACTTACCAAAACTCTATTTTTGGAAGTGATGTAACATCTCCCTTCCTTAGCCATAGTATGAGTTTTTATTTAGTTCAAATTTTGAGAATGGAATTTCTGACTTTATATTGAACCCATACTTAATGATTACAGCAGGAGTATAAACAACAAGTGTGACAAATGAAAAGACTATATGATGAAAAAAGAAGAAATAACAGAGTGTGAGGTTTTTTACTTCCCTTTTGCTTCACTGACTCTCAATATTTGAACCATATCTTTTTTTCCAGCAAAAAAGATTTCCAGCTTGGTAGCTGTCAGGACTGCTGTCATTTACTGTATGAAACCAAAAAAGCATAATGAATATACAGTGACAATTTGTTTTCTTCCAAGTTCTCTAGGTGAAATAATTAAGTTCATTAATATAATTCTGAATATTCTTGCCAAACTTAAAAATACTTTTTTTCCCAGGATATTCAAAATGGCATTAGTAAGTGGAAACTGTCTTCTGGGTTATTAGAGGCTGCTGTAGAGATACATTATGTTAATTTGTACGGTGCTTGCCAGATATCTTCCAATTTTATGTATGCATTACACCATAATTCAGCTCTGATGAAACTTTCGTTTGTGTTGCTAATTTATTTAACTTGTGAATAAGAAATTCAGCTTTTGCGTATATGTTACATTTTTTTCTTCTCTGTGCTTAATCTTGGAATTAATTAGAAGTCCCTTTTGCATTTTTTTTTTTTTAGGTCATGCATTTGGTACCGTTATTGTACAATTAAGGAGTTTAGCACTGTGTTTTGTTCAAAACTTTGTTTTGTATCCAAAAATTTACCTGTTACTCAATTTCACTTGCATCGTGAAATGTGTAGATACATAGATCCAGAATAAATGTATAAGGTGTTTGTATGGTGGCTTCTGTCTTTTTTGAATGAAGAATCCCGTAAGCACATACTATTTCACTGTATTTTACTTAATCTAGAATAGATTTACTAGACTTCAGGGAAACTAGGTTCAGGAAAAATAGCTTACTGAGTCAGAAAATTTGTGTTTAAAAGCTTTTTTTCACTCTGTGAAAGAAAAAACAATGTGGGTGCTGGAGAGTTGCTTCTATCCACAGCTCTGGGGAACTTCAGCTGCTTGTAGGACCATCATGCTATCTATCACAGGATACTAGATAAGGTGTAGAGGGATGTAGAGGATGTTTATTTATGTTTAGGTAAATATCTCTGCAGAAAGTTGCAAGACTCCTTGGCTGAATGGCAAATGAAGAAGAGGGCAGAAGATGTGCTCGTGTTCCTGCACAGGACTTCAGCTGTCAGAGACAGGAGAGCCACAAAATGAAGCAGCCACCTTCTGATGCTGCCAGCAGCAGCTGCCACTGTGCCCACAGCTCTGCAGCCTCCTACCAAAGCTGTCCATTACATGCCTCCCTGATGACCAAGAGACACCAATCTTGAGGGAACTGTGCTGCCACCAGCATTCCACCCACTCTGACATGGCCACTACCTCACTAGAGGTCGTGCCAGCAGCTCAGCCCCGGGGCACCCAGTGAAAGAAAGGTACAGAGGTCTCTTTGCCCATGGATTTAGAGAGCTTCAGCTCCCTGCGAGAGCACTACAGGGTAGGGGTTGCTGCCTTCTTATCTGTCCTGTAGATTATTGGCAGCAGTACAGCTCAGTGGCAGAGGAATGAGAAGACAGGAGTATGCTGTGGTTTGGTGCCTTCCCTGACTGCAGTCCGAAGCAGACACCCTCCATTACCATGGGCAGCCTCTGCCCCCTTATGCTTCCTTTCCTAATTTCAGCTGGCAGCTCCCCTGCTAGACTGGTGGGACAGCCCTTTTCATGCCAGTCCTGCAATGTTACTGCCACCAAATGCTACTGCCCATGTCCTGCATACAACAGCACCACCACCACATCGCCAGGGCAGGTGCCAGAAAATGGAGGTTGCCTTCTGGGACACCAGAGCAGGCACACTGACTTAGTTCTGCAGCACTGTGACATGGCTGTTACCTTCCCCGTGTCCAGGTAGAAGGAGCAATTAAATAATTTATATTTCGAGAAATGGTAATGCTGGATATGGAAAATAATTAGCTGTAGTGGCATTTTGAAGAGCAGCACATTCAAAAGAGTTTGAAAAAGAATTAAAAGCTGTGGATCTTACTCGCTGCACAATATTAAATATTTGTGATACCTGATACTAAGACTTTTCTATTTGAAGCCTAAATTTTGGAAGAAAAAGGCTTTTTGTTTTGATTAAAGGCAATATTTCACACCCTTGGAATTAAAGACACATAAAATGACAACCTCTTCATCAAGAGTGTTTGACACTACTGATAATTTTTTTGGCTGCAGCATATTGGTCATTTACTTTTTGCCAGCGTTTTTGGAAACAGTTTTCAATTTTATTAGTGTTTAGTTTGTGTACAGCCATAAGAGTGATACACATGAGTATTTAAAAGGTTTATAATGGGTTTGCTTCAGATTTATCAGTGCAATGATGTTGTGCTCCCCAACATTTCTATCAATACTTTTCAAATAGATTATATGAAAATATGATAACCAGCTGTCATTCAAGATCAAGGTTTTATTCTTTGCAAATTGAAGAAGGTGTTATGCACTTATTACCCCTTTTTTTTATGGCAGTACATCAACGAGTAGACATTAATTTAGGTTTACTGCTCAAACTAGTCTTGGGATAGTTCGTCACAAGATTCTTTATTTTTAAGTATATGAAAATATTTGAGCTAATTTAATCAAATTTAGGTAAATGTAACATTGCTGGGTCATGTCCAGCCTCTCACCCACCAGCACCCCCAAATCCTCCTCCTAAAGGGTTCTCTTTGTCTGTTCATTCCCTAGCCTGTGCTGATACTGAGGGTTGCCCTGACCCAGGTGCAGCACCTTGAATGTGGTCTTGTTAAATCTTATGAGGTTCTTATGGACCCATTTCTTGAGCTTCTCCAGGTTCCTCTGGATGGCCTCTCATTGCTCAGGAGTGGCAACTGCGCCACTCAGCTCAGTATCATCTGCAAATTTGCTGAGGGTGTACTTGATCCTCCTTTCTCTGTCACTGATGGAGACATTATCCAATTAAAACACTAATAATTCCAAACATCCTTGTACTGATTTAATTAAAATAGTAGTTACTTTCTGTAAAGTCACAAATAATTCATTTAATCATAAAATGCAAGGATTAGCTGAATATTCCTGTTATTAATGAGCTCATCAGATAAATGAATCAGATTGATTCAGATCATATTCTACAGTCTGCCAATCTGTGGGACATATTGAAAATTAGCTCATTATTATAACATCAGACTAATCAATGAGGAGGATTAAGGGAACCAGTAAAACTATTTGTATATCAAAATGGTATATGCTTTCAGTCTGAAGAGGGATGTTGGCATCCAGGAGAACGCATACAGTGACCACATGGGAAATCTTACTGCCTCAGAGCAGTACTTAAAAAAAAAAATGAGCCACTATAAAAAGGTTCAGAAGGTCATTTAGCTGATTTCTGATGGGAAATGAGTTAGAAAAAAGTTTTTCTACGTTCTTGTTTCTCTGCTTAGTCTGCAAGGGAAAAACACATTCCGTGATGTTTCGGGCATGCAGTGAGGTTGACATGGATGCCGTGTTTCAAAGACATATATCAGTGTGCTAGAGTTTAGATCTTGAGAACAGTTGGTAGCAAAGGACAGGAATTGTAATGAAAATTACATTATTAACATATGGCTTCATCAAGTAAGATCCAGTTTGCAACAAATATGGAACATTTTTTATTTTCATTGCTCTATATTTTAAAAGTATATCTACTAAATATCTCTTTCCTGTATTATTTAATTATTTAATTGTTAGTTATTAAATTATTTAGTTATTTCATTAATTTAAAAAAAATACTACCACACTAAAATGCTGAAGAATCCTTGTCAGCAGAAAATGGCAGGTTAGGTATGGTGCCACTCCTAAAAACTCAAATGCAAGACTTCAAACTTAAACAGAAAAGGGGAGATGGTGTTTTACCTTTATCAACACAGATCCTACTTCATTTGAGCTGAGTTAAAGCATTTTAGAATAATTTACTGGCTACATGTGGGGGCTGGAAATCAAAGCTCAACCATAACTGCAGTGGGTGTTGCTTGCTTGCTTTATGTTCTAACAGTTTAACAGTTTGAAGCAGCTTGTACAATGTAAAAAATGAATTAAAGAATATCGGACAGTCAATTTGAAGTAAATGAGAAATGCCAATGTGGCAGAACATATTTACTTAAGCCGGAATTTATTCAAGAAACAGAAATTGTGAGTATCAAAATTCCAATGTATACAACTGCATACCAGATATTTTCTCTATTGAAATTTCACCTGGCATTACCCTTAGTCATTTAACTATTGATGACACTGCTGTTCCTCTGCTTCTCTAGTGTGAAGCAAAAGTTTCTTCTACTCATATTAAGTAGTTGAAAAGCCATTGTTAATATTTTGGCTTGTCTATGTCCCCAACCCTTCATATTGCATATGTCACCGATTAAAAAGAATTAAGTTCTCACCTTTTATCCTTTTTACTAAAATAATGAAATATTAACTTTAACAGACATTTAATTTCTTTGTAAAGGCCTAGAGATTGAAGCATTTACAGCATTTCTCTTTGAATGTCAGATTCATATATCCCCAGGCACCGTAGAGCAGTGTTTGATAGCTTTCCACAAGAGGAATGGTCATAACAGCTACTGCTGCTCACCTCTTCGCTCCAATGTCCCATTCAGAAAATAACTGGCTCCAGTTTTCAATTTCTAGTGCATGATCATATAGATAAATCACAATAGTACATCTTCAGCTTTTAAATTTTTTTCAGGAATTTTAATTCTTTAAATTACTGATTATTTTGAAACTCCTCTTTCACTTGGAAGAAAATAGCTCTCAAACTACTCGTCAGACAAAAATTATCACTAGCAGACAGTGATTAACAAAGTAGCATTTTAAAGAATCAATATAATTAATGAAAATTGATGGTAAATTCACACCACACTTAGCAAGTATAGCTATTTAAGTTCCAGGTACAGGAAATTGTGAATTCTAGTGGTATAACCTGTTACAGCACTTTCTGAGAAACTTAGTAGCTGAGAATATGTGCCTCCAGTACAGAGAATGTTAAGCTTTAGTGGAGTCAGTTATTTCCCTTGCAGCTGTATTTACACGTATATCAGATCTCAGAATTCACCCTTGTATGAATATTTGGGGTTTTTTCACATTCTTTTGGAGTTTTTTGTTATTTTGAATATGAAGTCTTGGGTCTTGCCTTCTGAGCTTCAGAAAGGACAAAAAAACCAATGCAGTTATAGAACTACTTAAGTATGTGAATATTTTAGAGTCAGTTCAGAAACATTTTCACATCTGCACAGAATTTGAGTCCTCTCTAATTTTGCACAGGCATAATGAATGAGAAAGGAAAGCAGACACTTTGCACATGCTCCCCTTTCCCTCTTGCAATTCACAGAGTCATGTAATAAATGCTACAGTAGGTCAGGTTTGCTCCATGCTTCTTCCTCTTCAAATAACAAATGAATAATGGTAATGCTTTTTTCCAGGATTAAAACTGCTGTTTCAAGGGTTTGTTTCAAAGTATTCTTCTTCACAGACCTCCATAGCAAGAAATGCAGGGCAGCGAACAAAACCAGGCATTTGTAACCATTTTCAAGCAGCAAATGAAGAAGCAGTCTATACCCAAAGTAATAGCATTTAAGACTTATTTCCTTCCAAAAAAGGAAGCAAAAAGGGAACAAAATTACAGAAAGTGCTTTCATAAATGGAATCAGGGAGTCTGGTACCCATTTGGCACAAAAAATTACAAAAGATGTCCTTTCCACATGCATATTTCAAATGTGTGCTTTCTCTGCTAACATGGCAGATGTATGCTGTACATCACAATGTACACTTTATGTCACTGTAGACCTGACTTGACTCCAAGATCCCTAAGAACCCCAAGAACTGAACCTGGCATTTTATACAAACTAATATGATTTATAGGCTGCAGCCTAAGGAATTCCCCTGAGGACACTAATTCTTTCTTTTGGTGAAAGCACAAGCCAACATCCTGAAAACTATGGAGGCTTAATGCTGTCAGCTGAACAACTCAGTGACTGCAGGACACCAGTGTGGACCTCCCTTAAGCAAACCTATATTGTTTATAATTGTCTTCTGTGCCCCCATCCCTCCAACAGGCCCAACATCCTTTGTGGGAACTCAGCGCACTTCTCCTGAGGGCCAGAGCTACCGAGAGAACCCTTGGGGAGCTCGGGAGCCTTGGGATGTTGCAAAAAGTACCTGGTGGCTCAACTTTGACCCTGCAAGAGATGTTCCACCTATATGTGGGGACATAAGAATCACTGGCGTGTAAAAGATATAGAAATAGAACATTTATAAGCTTAAGCACAGTTTTTAAGATTTGGTACAGGGGGGTTGGAAAAGAACAAGATGGAGGGAGTTAGGCCTGCCACATGGCTTTTCCTCCTTCTTCTTGTCTTCCATTTTCCGGGTGACGTAGGTATTTTTGATAGGTTTATAGTAAAGGTACACTTAGTAATAAAAATTATAAGTATTGGAGACAAAAGATAAATATAGTCTACGTAAACTTTGTTATAAAAGGAGGTGGCCACCCTGTGGGCGGTCAGAGTGCCTTTGGCTGCCTTGCTGGTCAGACCCCGGCTGGGCAGAAAGAAAATTTTTGTAGATAAGAAATAATAAACAACCTTGAAGACCGAACCTGAGAGTCCAGCCTTGTTTTTTGGAGCCCGAAAAGCGAGCCCATCTCACCCTTGTCTGGGCAGAGACAAATAACAGCCCGAACCCGGACAATCCTTCTCCCCACTCCCACCTGATTCCAGATGCTCTCTGTATTTTCTTTCTCTCGTGGGAAGCTCATTAGTGTATCTGCAGTGTTATCCATCACATTTCTATAAATCAAAGGTTAATAGTAAGGCAGAAGAAGATAATCTATAAAAATATTGCAACAGCAAGTGCCCTGAAGGAAAGTTGGGAGTTAATGATTGCTGTGGGTATCTTCTTGCATCCCACACCAACTGTCACCTTTTGTTTGTTTGTTTTGTTGTTGTTGTAGTTTAATTGTACACTTAGTTGCTCCTAATGTTGAGATAAAATGTGCTTTAATACAGTAATAACTTTTTGTTTACATGCATGACACAAAGCTCAGGTCACTTGCCTGCTGCATAAAAGTAGAGACACACAGCTATGTATGTGTATTTCAGAAAGGTCAGGTGATCTATCAATTAAAAATGTTGAAGAACAATTTGTAAGGAAATTAAACAGAGATGATGTGTCATGAGGTTTCAGCTATGAGGAAGTTAGAGATGTTTTTGTAGAGTCGTGTTGGTGTATTCCTGAGCAAATTTCTAGTGCAATATACTGTAAAAGGTGAAGAGGAGCATTTGCTGCTGCAACTGTTTCTAAGCTAAACAAAGCTCTGCTCTCAGCTTTGGCTTCTAAGGAAATGCACATCAAGCGAACTTCATATGTCTGGATGTAGTACACAATCTCTGTGCTAAATGGAAACACACCACAGAAAATGTCTTGCAGCAAAAGATCACATTTCTTAACAATTTTGGAATCATTTGTAAAGGTCCTTAACATTACCCTTGATTTATGCCATTGTCTTCAGTGCCTCTGGCACAGGCTTTTCCCATATGGAGGCAATTAGTCTACTGGAGAGACACATTCTTAAAGAAAAATATTGAAATTTTAATCTTAAAAGAAATAATAACATTTTGTCACTTCTAAGAATATTAAAACTCTTTAGCATATCAGGTAACCAAAACTTGCAGCATTCCTATGAATTTGCTTTCTATTACTTCCTTTTCAAAGAGGAGAAGAGTGGGAAACAAAACTAGTTTAGTGTTTTTGAAAGATTATGGTTATATAAGGCCCAGAAGTTTTGACCCTTGATTCTCAGAACTCCCTTCTGGACTCTGCATTTATTTGTCATTGTTAATGTTTTCTTGTAAGTAGCAGAGTTGCAGTAAAAACATAAAACTCATGACGCTTTTCTACTTTCAGAAATATTTTATTTTGTTGCTTGGAATTGATTTCATGTGGTGCAGCCACAAAAAGAAATGAAAAACATGAGAGCAAAATAGTTTCATGGAAGGGAATCCTTAACCACGAGAGACATACAAAAGGACTGTCAGAAGGAAAACTGACATCACTCCATTTTGAAATCATGTCATTCTGAAGCACATATTTATAATCAATATAATCAGTATACCAGAGAGCCACTTGGCCTGTAGCAATAGTCTTTAAGAATTCCATTCCTTGCAAAGGCTTCAGATTTCTATTGGAGATAGAAAAGACATATGAGATGACTCTTGCAGATTAAAACTTTTATTCTCAAAAGAAGTAACTACCTGGATTTTTGGTCTCTCTACTAGTGTATTACTGTTTTAAAGATAGGTGCTTTAGTCAGAAAACTGTATCAAATATTATACCTAGCATTTTTCACATATTAATATTAGCATATTTAAATGACATATGCATTTTTAAAACAGTATAACTATATGGAAGTCTGCAATGTTTAATCAGGAAAAATGTATCCAGTGCTTAGATACATGTAATACATAGCATAGAAGAGTAGCATAAACTTCCAAAGTAAGAAAAGCTTACTGAAAGCCTCCATTAATGTACTTAAATGTATTGATTGCTCCTAAGCACCAAATATAAAATCTTGGTGCCAGAAAGATGGTGTAAAACATTCAAATAGGTGTCCATTAAAAAATAAAAAATTTGAAATCAATGTAAAAATCAAACTAGAACGAAGTCTGGGGAAATGCAGCTAGAACTGAAATCTCCACATTAGTTAAAATGAAGGGAAAATAACACAGTTGCATTTCAACAGCAGTGATCAGTTGCAGGTAAAGTAGCTTGCATTGATGTACTCTGCTTTTCAGGTTTTCAATCTATACTAATTTTCTTTAAATGTACTGACTGATTTATAGTTTTTGAGATAAGAGGCACCACTTCTACTTTCCTTGATTTAGAAATGCTCTTCATTTTTTGTATGCTTTTTTGGAAACCTGACAAGAAAATGCACTTTGTGTCTTTCATTACAGACACTGTCATATGTGCACTGGGGATACACATTGCTTAAAGATGGTTCAAAACAACACTTTCTTTTCAGTTACTCAATAATGAGTTCAAATACATTTTAGTTTAAAAAACCAAACTAAGTATTTTTCTGCTAAACTTCTGAAGTTTGCAAAATTATTTGAGGTCCTTTTAATACAATGAAGAGTAAACCGAAACTTTAGATTCAAGCAATGTTAGAGTTCCAGTTTTCATCAGATTATTATGTCTGAATCCAATATATGTTCTGCATATTTGACTTACTATAAAGAACAAATCTGAAAACATGCTGGATTTTATAGATATTCTGCTCATTAACTGAGGAACTGCACCATTAATCAGTCATTCAACCATCCCCCTACTCAACAGGACAGATGAACAAAATACCAAGAAAAAGACCATGGGTTGACATAAGGACAGGGAGATCAGTCACCAATTAACAGCATGGCCAAAACTGAATCAGCTTGCAGAAAATTAATTGAATGTATTGCCAATTAAGAGTAAGGTAACAAGAAATAAGAACAAGACTACAAGCACCTTCCCCCCACGCTCCTCTTCTTTGGGGGCTCATCTCCATTCCTTCATTCCTGGCTCCTCTACTCCTACACACGCACACACACACACACAAGAGCCATGTAGAGAATAACAGGAGCTGTGGTCTGCTCATTACGATTTGTCTCTGCCACTTCTTTCTCATCCTGCTCTTTTCTTGCTGCAAGAAGTGGTTCCTTCCATGGAGTACAGTCCTTCACAAACTTCCCCAAGGTGGATCAAAGACTCATGAAAGGGATATTCATAGAACATCCTGCCCAGTACACCACCTGGGTGGAGCTGCCTGGAGTCAATCAATCCTTATTTGACATTTCAGAGTAGTAGAAGAAAAGTTACATTTATTTGCAGGTTATGCAGTGAAGGATGGTAAGGGTTGTCAGGAATCCACAGCTGTGATCCTAGCAAAGAAAAGTTCAAAGTGAATGCTATTTAACAAAGGTAGTGTCAAATGGAAAGGGTGGGCCTCTTTTTTTTTCTTTACAAAGATATCATTTTGTTCAGTGGTGATTTTGTAATGTAAGCTGGTGATGAAGATTGTCATTTATTCAGCTTGTCCCTTAGCAGAACTCCCTATATCCTTATCACCTGCACACTCATCAAAGGTATATTATGAATAATATATTGATACATCTTAGAATATCCTATATAAAATAAAATATTAAATACTTACAATGCATGTTATACTATATGACAAAAAAAGTCTACCAATTTCCTTAGAATATCATGGCTTTAAAAATATGAAAAATTTTAAAAATCCATTTCGGGTTAAGAAAATAATGCACTTTTGAAAGTTTTTTTTCATAAAATGAATGCTTTCAGGCAACTTTGCTATCAGACTTTAGACAGATCTACAGAGCTAATGTGTTTCTTGGTGTTATAATTGAGTGTAGATGGATATCCTAACAGGTTAGCTTTCTTTACAAATGTAGCAGCTTCTTTAATTCTAGAGTTTATTTCTCAAGAATCAGAGAGACCTACCTGGCATGCATCTTAGGAAAACCTCTTTTACCTATCTCCTTACTTCATTCTCTGAAGGCAGCTTCACTCAGTGGTTGAGGTTCCTTGTTGTAGGCTTTAGGAATGAACAACGAATTCTGTCCCAAAGGTAATTCTCAGTGTACAGCATTTCAGGTCCCTCTTCAGACTTCTGAGCTCCACAGAGGAGCACAGCTTGAAACATTGAGCAAAATGCAGGCTCAACACATTTCCTTCAGCAGTGTCATTCTCAGTGGTCATATAAAAACAGGAACTTTAATAAATACACATTGAAAAGTGTTTCCAGACATTGTGTCTAGATGTTAGTAGAAGAAATATGTTAATAATTTCCAAAATATTGCCTCAACATCAGGGGAAACAATAAATTTTGAAGTTTCCCTTATCTTCATCAGATCATCTGAAAAAAACCCCAACAAGCTGAGGAGCTAAGAATATGGGATGAGATACTGATTTCCATGGGATACCCTGGGAGAACAAGAATGTTAACCTAAGTGATCCATAGCTGAAGTACCCGCCCACCCACTAGACTATTTATTCACTGTTTCTCTAATTCTCTGTGTGTAAGTTTAGGACAATTACTGTAAATGGAACAACTCTGGCAGGAAAGATTAAGAAATCTATGCCAGATCTATCCTAGAGATCGGTCTTTCTCTATGAGAAAGGCACATACTTACCAAACACAAAAAACCTGACACTGTTTTGCATTTCCTGATATAGCGGGAAACAGAAAGGTAAAACAACTCCAACAGGAAAAGTGTCACTGAATCAGATAACTTCTTATCTGAAAAGATGTGTATACATTTTGGACTGCTTCATCCATGGAGCAGTTGTGGGTAAGCTCCAGCTCCCAGCAAGGCTTCAGCAGCCCCCACGGGTCTGGCTTGAGACAGGAAGAGAAAGGTCACTGCAGATGGATGTTGCTGAGTGGCCAGTCACAAGACAGGCAGTGGGATGGTCACCACTGAAGAAACTGTGAAGAAGAAATGGCAAGAGAAGGGCCAGAGGGCAAAAGCAGGACTGCTATATGATTGCTTTTGTAAATGAATGGGGTGAAGCATGGGAACTTTGGAACAAATCTGAGGCTAACTCCTAAAAGAACCCTTTTTCTTTTCAGCTTTCTTGATTTCTTAAAAGATGAATGACTTATTATTACACATGTCAGGATAAGACCTATTAAGTCTAGGTTGCTTCCTGTAACCATGGCTATTAGAAACAGTGGATGTTTACTCCCCTGATCATGAGCAGCATTAAAATTTTCCATCTTCTCATGGCATATATTTGGTATTAGTTGACCAATGTGAGAATGCACTTTTCAGCAAAAGAATTAAGAATTAATTAATTAATTAATTAAGAATTAAGCCTGAATACTTAGGCTGACAGAAAACCTTTCATACATTGGCCAATTTTATGATACTGTGAATGCAACTTAGAAGCTTCTGATACTGCAGAAAGGGCTGTGCAAACTCTTTTTGCTCACCATATTTGTGATTTCTGGTGGGATGAACAACCCACAGAGTGTTAGGCCAGCAACTTAATTGGGTCAATTGGAACTCGCTCCAAATTCTATTTCCTCTAATTATGAGCCAGATTAGAATTGGTGCTTCAGACTGATGAGAGAGAATATATTGGCTCACTTTGCTTTTGGGGGAAATGAGGAGGTAGAGCATGCATGAAAATTCAGGGTCTTGCATTTTTTTGTTACTTAGGTAAGCTATAACTGCTTTCAGGTTTTTACATCAGTCTCTGCGAATAAGAATTTCATCATGCAAGGTGATATTTTGCACATTTTTGTTTATATCCCTTGCTATGATGTTCTTGATGTTTTAAATTAATTGCTATTCTGAGACCAAACAACATGTATTAAACCAATAATTTCCAAAGAGGTGACATAAAATTATGAGGTTATATAAACTTGTTGCATGATATGTCATTCCAGTTGTTTATTAAGATGAAATACAGTATTAAATTCATGTCTCAGTCTCTTTAGACATATGTTCAAAAATCTGCATTTTTGGAGAAGGAAAAATAGACAGGTCAGTACTCTACAATCATTTGCTGGGATCCCAAAAATGCCATTCTTTTTCAAACGCCACGCACTCTGCCTGACTAGATGGAATACAGACTCATCTTTTTATTTTTAGTTTGTGTCTGATGAAATGTTTCTGTCAGATGTTTGTGTCTGATGAAATAAAAATGAATTGTGAGGATTTTTTTTTTAATTAAAAAAAAATTAAAAATTTTTTTAAAAATTAACTATGGGATTAAAAAAATAGGGGTAGGCATATGGGAAGTCACTGGCTTTGCTTGATACAAGCTTACTGACTGTTCAAAAGCACTGCATGGTTTTGCAAGTAGTCTCTCTCCATCTGTATTGCAGGCTTCTTTCAATTACCAAAAGGCCACAGTTAGGTCACTCTGAAGCCTTCTCTTTTCCAGTCTGAACAATTCCTATTTTCTCAGCCTTTCCTTACAGGAGAGATGGTCTATCTCTAATCAGTGATCTTGTGGCTCCTCTGGGCCCCCTCCTCTGGACTCGCTCCCACAGTTCCATGTCCTCCCTGTGCTGGGACCCCAGGGCTGGATGCAGGTTCCAGGTGGGCTCTGACCAGAGCAGAGCAGAGGGGCAGAATCCCCTCCCTGGCCCTGCTGCCCACGCTGCTCTGGATGCAGCCCAGGACACGTTTGGCTTTCTGGGCTGGCAGTGCCCATGGCTGGGTCATGTCCAGCCTCTCACCCACCAGCACCCCCAAGTCCTTCTCACAGGGCTGCTCTCCATCTGTTCATCCCCCAGCCTGGGTTGACCACAGGGCATTCCCAAGTACTTCCTGCCTTATTTTCCATTTTTTTTTCCCCAACATGCCAGAAGATAAAAATGCTATTAACATCATACCTCAGGCACTCATGACACAACTCAGCTGTGGTAGCAAAAACCATCTCTGTGTATCATGGTCTTAATTATGATGAAAGTGATTGCTGATGTGTATGATTTCAGTCAAGTAAAAAAGTAAAAAAAACAGTCTCTGGGATTAGGAAACTTGTCTCACAATTCAAAACAATATATATGAGCTTCAAAGTGTGTGCAGTTTCAGGGAAAATTACGATTAGAAAGTGGAAGCTCAGTTTGCACATGCAGCATTGCATTGGACAAAAAATGATTAAACATTGCACTTACAAACTGTCATGCATATGCTGTATAAACCTGAATTACTCAATGGGTTTCTTATTGCTTCCCCTGAGATCAGTATAATATAAGACTTAAGGACCTACATCTAACACACCATCTTTCTGCTCGTATACTTTACTAAACCATATATTTATGCCCCTAAAATATAACCTAGCTTTAAATGGAGTGGACACTAACAGGTTACATTTAGTCAGCTGGAAATATTTTTGTTATCATGAAGTATAAAAAGACGAGTTACACAGCTGGATAACTTTAGGCATATTTTTTGGTCTTGAGAAAATAAGGGATTATATTGCATATTGCTTTCTTAAGGCTGCTAAAGTAATGAATGACAATATCTTTTGGGTCTTTTAAGATCCTTTCTGAACTGTTATATAGAGTTCTAATTCTTCAGTACAGTTTATAACTCCTGCAGAGGGTATGAGTTATAATCAATTACCCTGATGGTACTATGACTTCAAGTTTAAAATTCCACACTTAATGTCACAATCTTTTAATTACACCCCTGCTAAAACCGCTAGTTCAGCACATGATAGCAGATTAATGATAATTTTTTTTTTAAGACTACCATAGTTGGGAATCAAGAATTATTAGATTCAAAGGTTTGAAGTAAAGTGAGCTCATGAATAAAGGATTTACCAACAAATTTCAGCTTCGAGTTGAAATTCAAGCACTGAGCAGCCTGGATATTTCTATACAATTCTATACTTTATCAAAGTTGTCCCTGGAAAATGTATCTTTTTTAACATGTGAGCACCCAGAAACAATGCATTATTTTTAGACTGAGACATGGTACTGCAAGATGCACAATTGAGAAGCACTTCTTTGGAAACAAGTAGGATACAACTCTGCTATTAAAATGTTTTTCTTTTGAAAACTCAGTTAACTGGCTTGAGAAGTTTATATTCCAGACAATAAGATGAAGCAAACTGAAGACAAAACAGCAATTTCTTTGAGAGAACAGTTACACTGGTGCATAAGACCTAAAATAAAGAAAATTATCTTCCACAAGTATTTATTCAAGGAATAGAAAATATTCAATTGTCCTCAGGAAAAAAAAAAAAAAAAAGAATGTTGAAGTCAGAACTCTGAAAGAATAAATTTTCAGTGCTGCTTCAAATGTAAATCTGTGCTGCCTCCATAAGTATGTTCATACATATTATTTTGGAATGCTGCAAAATTTTTTATTCTTATAGAATAAGATACAATATTTTTAATATTAACACTCTGCAATGCACATTTTAGCAAAACAAATATGTTAATTTCAAATGTGCAGACAGTGTAACAACCATTAAAAGTGGCAGTAAAACAAAACACAAAATGACAAATTAAAGGTTACTGTATATGGTGTTTCAAAAGGTAAAAATCTTCATTCATTTCTCAAACAGTATCATTGTTAGTTTACTTTCAGAGTGAGGCTTTTATACAATTTAAAATTAAAACTTAACATGTCAAAAACTAAGTTTTTGGCATTTTAAGCAAGTCTAAAATTTGTACAATTTAATGCTGCTAACCCTGCAATTCAGTTTGTGAAATGCTGGAAAAACTATCTTTTATCACCTACTGCCATGGGAAAATGCTTGAAGAGCAGAGCAAGACTCTTCAAGCTCTAAAGTAAATTTGGTGTAATATGGAATTTTTTAGGTTTTGTTAGTGCCTTTTCAAAGCCACGTCATCATCTTTTGAGCCTCTTGGTGTGCCAATAACTGTAGGAACATACGTGACAACAACATTTAAAGTTTCACCAGACATGTCTTTTAAGCTTTGTTTAAGGGTATTTGGGAATTTGAAAGTAATGTGATTTTCTCATTTTTCTAGTATGGGCACTACTTGGACAGTAGCATAGGTAAGTGTATTCCATTAGTGATTAAACTCTTGACAAGCTCTGTCCTTGGCACAATCTATGAACCCATGCTAGGAGCTCGGCTTGTCCAGAACAGGGTGTAGTAAAAAGGTGAATAACTGTCAGGGAGTGATGGCCAGCCATGAAAAATGGGAATAACCAAGTGATCACCAGTAATGAAAGGCAGGTCCTTGGCTGACAAATGCTCGCTATCAATCATTATGGCCTTTTCTCACTCTCCCACCTCAAAGAAGCTGAGCTTCTGGACACTTCACAGGCACATAAACTGCTCCTCGTACTGCTTTCTGTGTTCTACCCCCTCATGACTTGCTTGAAGATCTTGACCTGTCATTTGAGGATTGTAACTCTACAGAAACAAGTTAAGAATCATTGTGATGATTAAATCCACAGTATCTGAAATGTTTGTTTCTTTCATTGAACTATACAAATTTTAAAACAGTTACAAAGACACGCACACACACACACATATTCACACACATAAATGTTTCATGCAGATCCAGTAGTATTAGAGCCATTATCACTTCTCACTATAATAGGTCTTACAACCCTGACAAGCAAAACCATTGTAACTTCAGTTTTACTAGTCTTATGCCTCTCCTCTGATGCAGGCTATTTTGTTTTGTCCAAGGTTCAAACTTCTGCAACCTTCTGGCAAACATTCTTCTCAGAAAGCTTAGGTTTGGAACATAGCTGGAAATTTTGCCACAAGTCCTGCCCTTGGGTGACAACAACCCGATGAAAAACTACAGGCTTGGGATAGACTGTTTGGAAAGGTGCCTGGTGGGAAAGAACCTGCAGGTCCTGGTTGACACGCTGAACATGAGCCAGTGGTACCCAGGTGGCCAGGAAGGCAGTGGCACCTGGTGACAGTGTGGTCAACAGGAGCAGGGCAGGGACTGTCCCCTGAACTTGGCACTGCTGAGGCTGCGCCAAAGAGCTGCTGTGGTTTATATCCTGGGTACAGTAGAAGAAGGACATTGAGGCGCTGGAAAACGTCCAGAGGAAGGAAACAGGAGCTGATGAAAGCCTGGAGCACAAGTCATATGAGGGGCAGCTGAGGGAGTTAAGGTTGTTTAGTCTGGAGAACAGGAGGCTCAGGGGTGACCTTATTGCTCCCTACAACTGCCTGAAAGGAGATTGTAGACAGGTGGGGGTCAGCCTCCAGTCCCAGGTTACAAGCACGTGGGGAAATGTCCTCAAGATGTGCCAAGGGAGGTTTTGACTGGAAAGTAGGAAAAATTCTTCACCTTAAGGCTTATACGACAGTGGAACAGGCTCACCAGAGAAGTGGCTGTGTCGCCATCTCTAGAGGTGTTTAAATGATGTAGATGTGGCACTAAGCCACATGGTTGAGGGGTGGACTTGGCATGGTTAGATTTACAGTTGGACTTCATGATCATTAGGGTTTTCCCAGCATAAATAATTCTATGACTTAAGGTTTACCTAATTTATCTGTGTTCTTAGTCTCCTCCTTCCCAGCATTTTGAGTCATGAAGGAGAAAGGTGCCTCAAAGTAAATCCATTTCTGCAGGTTTGTTGTTTACTTGACACTAAAAACACCAGCAGTAGCTTCCTTTAGGGCTTGTCCAAACAGGCTGGCAAAATGTTACATCATTGCCATACTAGTTCCTGCACAAAGGTCAGTTCAGAGAATTTTCTTATTACCTCAATAGATGACATTATGGTATTGTGCAATGGTATCTCGGGTTTCCCATTTTTTTCCTGCATCATGAGATAGATATGTAATGTTTATACTGTGCACTGAAAGAAACAAAGATCTTGAGGAGAAAAAAATAGGCAAACATGAAGTTACAGACTACAACAAAGTATGCGCTCAAGAGTGATAAATGAATCCCATTTATTTTCTGACTTTCCAACTAGGGTGGAATGGGAGCATATTTACCTTCACCTCAGTTTCTGAAGGCAGTAATAGGCAGATCTACAATTATTTGAGGAACTGGGTGTGGGGATGTTAACAATTTTCTTAAAACTTTTTCCTTTATATAGTTTCTCCAAAGATTCAAAATCAAAATCAAACACATTGAACAATCTATTAGCTGCTCTCAGCCCAAATAAACTTTTATTTTGCTTTTCCTTTCTTTAGAATATGTTAGCTTGCAGGAAACTAGAGTCGAAATAGAATATCAGACTTTCACTTCTGCTTTCCTGTCTCATGTTAGCAACGACCACAGTGTGTTTTATAACACAATTATGGGGAACATATTTAAGGATTTCTGTTCTTTTCTCAGCAGACAAAAATCACCTTTCTTAACAGTCTTTTTGCAGAAGCAAAAAACTATGTGGGAATACTGACTGACCAATTTTCTTGTTCAAACCCACATTTTCTCGTCACAGGTTGAAGATTCTGCTGAAGCCTTTTGGTGTAATAATGTGTGACACAGCCGCGTCTGTACGTGTAACAAAGCCGTCGGGGGCGGGGGCTGATTGCGTTTACTC
Source organism: Fringilla coelebs (assembly GCF_963513975.1). Taxonomy (NCBI): domain Eukaryota; kingdom Metazoa; phylum Chordata; class Aves; order Passeriformes; family Fringillidae; genus Fringilla; species Fringilla coelebs. The sequence continues at coordinate 41,000,086 of NC_140031.1, forward strand.
GGATCTAGTTCGCAAATTGCCCAATTCCGAACAATTCAGCGTCGAATAAACGCAAGGTCATACTTAAGGAAAACATCTGGCTTAGCCAGCTGACAAGCAGGCTGCTGCTGCCCCCCGGTGTCCGCCGGGCACCCGAGCCATCCCTGCGGCACCCGGTCTGACCGAGCGGTACCTCCGCCCTCGGGTCCCATCCCCAGCTCCACATGGCAAAAACCAGCAGGACTGTCTCGCTCAGTCAGCTCCCTAGGATGAATAGTCGTCAGGTAACCCGGTCCCTCAATTCCTTTTAAAGTCATCCGAGGGGATTACCTCTTCCAGTGCTCCCCATTAAAATGGGGTAGCGTCTTCAAACGCAGCAACACATTTTTGCAATAGCCCTTAAAGGGTTACTTTGTTCCATTGTTTGGATTATTCTGGACAAGGAACTTGCTTACACAGATGTGAAAATTTTGACTCATTTTTAGTTCCTTATAATCCATTATTCAGTTTATTTCTTTATATGTAAATTCTGAAAAAAAAACCACTCAGAATTTAAAAGTTCTAAACATCTGGGGAAGATATGTTGAGTTTCATATATGTAATTGAATCTCAACTTTATAAAATCCCTGAACACAATTGAGGCTTTACCAGCGTCTTTGTAATGGATTATGCCCTAAAGAACAAATTTGTTTCTGCATAGCACCCAACAAGGAAAGGCAATTGTTTAGAGACCTTATAGGACTTTCAGGAATGTTAAAATGCATCTTCACCCAAAACTGATTCAGCAGGACACGGCTTAAATCATGATGGCTAAAGTCTGCAAACTGAAAGTTCCTATCTCTTATTAGAAACAAAAATAAAATAGGAACAAAAATAAAATATAATAAATAGTTTGACTTTAAAAATCCTAAAATTTGCCATGGAAGTAAAATTCACTCTGAGGTGGATAATAAGCTAATCCATCTAGACAAGCTTTCTAAATGTTTAAACAGTTTGGAAAATACTACAGACAACTACCAGAGTAGTATTTACTAACTAAAAATAAATGTTTTAGTGTTTCCTAGCATTGCAAGTTTAATTTATTATGTAGGTCGTCATAGTCATAAAAGAAGCAAATGATGGTACAGCTCTTTTCTAAGTCTCATGCAATAATCTATGCCAAGAATTGTATTTGAGAAATACTCATATTAAGAAATATGACATTAAGAGGTCTTTGCTCTTTAATGGAAAGCTCTAGACTCCTTGAAAAATAAAGTTCACTGAAACTCCTTGAGGTTGGAAAAGCAAACACCTTTAGTGCTCCAAAAACCATCTTGGTTGAGGATATTTTTCAATGGAGTGTTTTAGGATATTTTTCAATGGAGTGTTTTCTAGTGCAAATAAAATGAAATTATGTAAGGTGCACAAAGGTGATATGAACAGTAAATACTCTATTTCCTTGCATTTTTGCTTGAAGAATCAAGGGAGTTTGCACATGAAGTTATTTTCTGTCATTTTCTGTCCTTTTCTTCTGTTTTAAGTTAAACGTTAATGTTAAATGTTAAATAAGAGTTGTCAGAATCATAGGTACAAGGAATTTTAGAAAGATGCAGCACTGTTTATAGTACACAAAGATTTTTCTTAGCCATCTTCCTTTTACATTTAATTTTAATTTGTTATCTACGGAACAGGCATGAATGTGTTTATACTATCGTGGTTAATAGAAGAAGCATACATGATTGTAAAAACCAGGAATAATTACACTTTATTTAAAAATCATAGTTAATATGTTTAGGTCATATTTACATCTGTCAGCAACGAAGCAGTCCTTGCAGCTCCCGACTTATGCCATGACAGAATTTAAACGTTGTGCCCTTGCATTACTGAAGGAATTTGAATTCCTAAGGAATGCAGAATTTAAGAACATTGTGACTCAATTTCTTCACGACCATGATTCCAGCTGTCTAATCAAAACACTAATCAGCTATCCTGTTTTCTGCAGCTTATTGGAGTTGTAATTGTCATGGAAAAGTATTTCTCATGCCTCCACCTTTACCATGAAAAGCTTTTCAGCAAAAATCACCAGGTCTTTGGTTTCATGATTTATGAAAGAACAGGTTGTCCTACAGAGTGCATTCTGACCTTGGCTGCAGATTTACATTTCCATTATGAAGTACTACTCACTACAAATAAAACGCAGCTGGTATGTAGATATAAATCCTCTCACCTTGATTAAACAGACTTTGAAGAGAGGAGCTGTGCAGGTGAACAGCATCCCACTCTGAAAGCACAGTGAACATACACCAGAGCTTTTCCAGGGCTGCTGCTGATGTACCAGGACCAGGCAAGCGTGACAGCTGGATGCACACATTTACTTACATGGAGAGAGTGGAGTTAGTGATCCTGCCATTCTACAGACAGCAATATTGAGGGATGAGAATTGTCTTTTCATTCTGTGCTTATGTGGTATCCAGTTTTGGTTTTGGTTTTTAAAAAAAGATCTTAAGTGATAACTCAAAATACAAAGCAAGCGTAATCATTATGATAGCGCTTTAATGGATTCTCCCAATTCCATATACTTCTGACTAATAGATTTGTTATAAAAACAGATACAGGGCAGACCTTCAGGTCATTTAATAAATTTTGTTGGAAAATTAGAGCCTTAGATTATTAAAAAAAGGTCCTGCATGGTGCCATTATGTTCTTACTTCAGACTTGAAAAGTTCTTTTGAAGTCTTACATGTTACATAGACGTTCAAACGGATGAGTGGTCTGCCTATTTTATAAAATGTGTTTTCTTCTGGGATTTTTAATGTTATGTGGACATTGATTTCATTCAGTTCAAGATGATTCAAAAGAGTATGCCTTCATACACATTCTTCATATGAAGGAGTATGCTTTCATGTTTGATTCAAGGAGGAATCACATGACCTCTTTTAATCCCAAGCAGAGTATGAATCACAATACTTTCCACCCTTGAAACAATCATTTTGTATATCTGGAGATTTATTCTTCACAGATGCAGAAATGTGGATTAAGGAAACTCCATGGTAAGAAGAATAAAAATTTCAGTGATAATTGAACAAACTGGAAATATGAAAATAATATTCAGAACCTCTTCCAAAAAGGGAAAAATGTCTTACTGACAACAGTATAAACAGAATATATTTTCTGTTCTATTATTTTCAACTGCATCTAATGCTACTCTGATTTCTTTGAATGTAATAATGATGTCAATTTAAATAACTCTACAAATATTCTTGGATTCAGCACTTACTTCATTCTTTTCAGGTCCTGCTTTTACTGGAGTGTGACATATTTCTTTGGGGGCTTTTTGGATGAAAGACATACTCTACTGATGTGTATGCATCGAATTTGGGTACTTAAGTTAAAGAAGAAGTTTCTTGACAACTCCGAATTATACAATCATTGAGGCTGGAAAAGACCTCCCAGATCATCCTTTGAGTTCAACCTTTGACCAAACACCTCCTCAACTAAACCACAGCACTAAGTGCCATGTTCAACAGCTGGGCCAAACCCCCTGGTTGTCCTGTAAGTGCTGCCTGGTGTCATTTCAGATGGTCTATTACATAAATCTCCCCAGCACTGAGGCCAGGCTGACAGGCCTGTATTCCCTGGATCCTCCTTCCAACCCTTCCTGTAGACAGGCATCACACTGACCAGCCTCCAGTTGTCTGGGGCCTCCTTGGTTAACCAGACAGAAGATAAATGATGATGAGGGGCTTGGTGAGCCCTTCCTCCCTTCCCTCAGTACTTGGAGAATCCCATCCAGTCCCATACACTTGTGAGTGTCCAAGGGGACACTGCACCTATCCCTGTCTGCCAGCTCAGGGGCTGGCTGCCCTGAGGATAACTGGGCTTTCTGTCAATAACTGAGACAAAGATGGCATCAAGCAGCACAGCCTTTTCCTCATCCTTGGTGACAATATTCCCCCTCTTCATCCAATAAATTATTGAGATTTTCCTTGGCCATCCTTTTGTTATTAATATAGGCACTTTTAATTATCTTTCACAGCACTGGTCAGATTGACTCTAGCTGAGCTTTTGCCTTACTAATATTTTCTCTATATAACCTACTGGCATCCTTGCACTTTTCTTGAGTTGCCTGCCCCTTCTTCGAAAGTCGTAAACTCTCCTTTTTATCTGAATTCCAACCAGAACTCCCTGTTCAGTCAGGCTGTGTTTTAGGAAATAGGAATGGCCTGCTCCTGCATCTTTAAAATTTTCTTCTTAATTATGTCCAGCCTTCCTGGACCCCTTTGTTATTGAGGGTTGTTTTGCAAGTGACTGTTGAACCAGTGTCCTGAACAGGACCAAGTCTGCCCCCAGTATACTCAAGGCAGAGTATACTGCCTCACCCTCCTCCTTACTTTTTTACTCACCCTCTTCCTTACTTTACCAAGAACAGAGAAACTCTGTCATTCCATGGTCAGTGTGCCCAAGATGAGCTCTGACCACCACATGTCCCACAGCCCTTCTCTGTTTGTGAGCAGCAGGTCTGGCAGGGCACGCCCTGGCAGGCTCCCTTATAGGCTGTCTCTGGAATTTACCTTCCACGCACTGCAGGAACCTCCTAGACTGTCTCCTCTGCACTGCTGAGTTTCCAGCAGACATTTGGCAAGTTAAAGTCTCCCACAAGAAGAGGGGCCAGCGATCATGAAACACCCACTGACAGAATATTTCACTTCATCCTGGCTGGGTGTCTGTGACAGACTCCCAGCAGGATCTCTGCCTTGTTGGCCATCCCTCTGATGTCACCCACAGGCACCCAGCCTTATCCCCGCTGTCCCTGAGCTCTGTGCAGCCAAAACCCTCCCCAGCGTACAGAGCCGCCCCGCAGCCCCTCCTTCCTCACCTGTCCCTTCTGAGGAGCTTGCAGCCATCCACTGCAGCCCTCCAGGGATCCCACACATTCCCGTGGTGGTAACCACATCCCAGCTTCCTGCTGCCAGTGGCTTCCATTGTTTGTTACCCATGCTGGGTGCTCTGGGGCAGGTGCACTTCAGCTGGGCTGTCCACGCCACCCCCAACACAGGCCTGGCACCCCAGGCTCATCTCTGGGGAGCCTGGTCTTGTCTCTCTCCCCTTTCAAACCTGGCTTAAAGCCCTCTCAATCAGCCCTGCTAACTCAGCAAACCCAGAGATGCAGAAGAGTTTTGCAAGCAGCACTAAGCCTACAGTGTGCTATGGTCCTATGAAGTATTTGTCCTTTGAAGATTATTATTGAAAAAAATTTTTCCCCTCACTTTTCCTGCTTCTGCCCAGGCTTCCATTTCAAGTGGTTTGTCTGGAAATTAGTCATTTTTTGCTGAGATGTTTACATTTTTACAGTGAAACAAACTTGCTCTGACAAAAAAAAAAAAAAAAATTATCTATTGCAAAAAAAAAATTGCAGTATTGGGTGTCTGTCAAAGGGTCATAGCAGAATCTCAGTGTGTTCCTTGCATTTCAGACAGCCTGTCTTAATCTTTCTCAGAAGGCAGGCGTCTAAGAAAGAAGTAGAGAGAGATCATTCTCTATTTTTCATCAATCCCTAGCTAGACTAGAGATTGTACTGTTTCTTATTTATGGTTATCTTTCTCTTGATAGCCGCATTTCAAAGAATTGAGATTTTTTGGGCAGGAGGAAGAATTTCTTTTAAACAGAGTTTTCAGACAGGGAAGGAAGTAATGGAAATTACATATTTATTCTAAGCCATTTTCCCTCAGGTGATGAGGCAGCACTGCAAAGTCAAAGGAGCAACACGCATTGCAAGGTCACATCATTACATTCACAGCACACCATGACAACCTAACGACTGATTTCATCTCTCTGTTCAAAATTATTTTCCTTATGGTGTGTAAAATAATACATTATCAGTCCATTTGCACCTAGACAGCATCAATGAGGGTGTCTATACAGCCTGCTATTCTGTGGCCTGCTGAACAGCAGTGTATTTGAGCAGCCTGAGTGGGGAAGCAAAAGACATCATGTCCTGCACTCTGATCCTGACTCTGACACCCCTGAGATATACTGCAGCCAGCCCTAGGTACAACTCCTGGACCTAGATTTCCAAAAGGGCTCTCCACACTTTGTCATTCATAGAACTTCAAGAGGATGATGACTGAGTAGCATTACTTTTTGGTGGCTCTTTGACTTTTAAAAATGATCAGTCAAGTCAGCCGTTGTCCACATAAATAAATAACCAGCAGCTGGAAGTCTTATCAATGTCTTTTAGCAGAATTCTCTGTATTTTAAGTAGAATTCTCTGTATTTTTAAGCTCTGAGTCTTTAAGCAAAATTCACTGTCTGTCCCTTCTTTTGATCTCTGTTGCAGATGGAACCAGATGGTATCACTGTCACCTTTAACCTCTCTGTTGAATGTAAAAAGATGCTATCCGGTGTATTAAGCAGATGTTGCTCAATGTTTATGGAAAGCTTTTGTATTTTACGACCTGTTTTGCTTTTGTCTTAGAAGATGTGGTGCTGAGTTACAGATCACATCTTCTTTGGCACCCAACCTGGAGCTCTGTCATACTGAACTGAATGCTGGTCCAAACCGAGTAGGGGGCACCTCCCCAAACCAGAGACCACCACAGACCCCCCAAGAGGCCCACATGGGCACAGTGACTCACATTTTATAAAGTGGCCCAAGCTAAACAATTACACAATATGTAGGTGTAACTATGTACTAGATAGGTGGGTTTACGTAGATTTCAATACATAAATTCTCTTGCTTTTTACTCCTTGACATGCGTGCTCTGTGGAAAATGTCCACCTTGTACTCTGCACAGAATAAAAAATATTTCCTTTCTAAGACTCTTTGTTTGTATTTATGGAGTTCCTAAAATCATAGGAACATAATAGGACATCCAGAAGACGTAACAGAAGAACTTAAGACTGTTTTCATCCATATAGTGGGACATGTCCAGCGCTAAGGTGAGGGCCCCAAGCAACACAACACAGATATTTCTTGGATCTCTTTACTTTTCACAGCTGTATAAGTGGGAGAATAATTTCAAGGGTGCAGTGTTGCAAGCACTAAGTTCACATCAGAAGAAATGAAGCCATGATTTGCTCATTTGTTTGCTTTGTGATGTCTTCTTTTGCCACACCTCTAATCACCCTGCAGAGGTGTTTCTGAGAGTGCTGGCTGGCAGGTGCATTCCTCTGAAAATACAGACATGCCGCTCTCGTCAGATAATCCATGTGCCAAAATGGATTGCTATTTTTAGCTGCAGTTCCAAATGCTCCTCACTTCCCAAGAGCTAGAGGTTTCTTCTTCTTTCACTAGAACATGAGAAATATGGGAAACATCTAGGATGTCTAAGGACATACTGAAATTGACTTGGGATATTAGATTGGTATATTATTAGATTGTACCCAAGGAGTTCCCTACTAAATGAGATCTACTTAAAGAGTTCATAGCAGTTTTCATCATTTACCTTATGTCCATAATAAGAGGTAGTAATTGATGAATTCCTTCATTATTTCACCCTCTTTTTTTCTTTTTTCCCGCATAAGAGAAAGGTAAATTTTTATGATGCTACAAGAAGTGGTTTCTGTAAGACTTTGTGTAAGATGCTGATCTGTGTATGGGGACATGCCTATTTTATATCCTGCCTGTTTGGAGGACTATATAGGTCCAAAGATTCAATTAAGTACCAGGGAATTATATAAGAAATCTGAATCTAGACAAATAAAATTACAATCATGGATTAGTCAGAAAGCATGTTTTTTAATTACTGGATAGAATGTCACACCCCTCAGAAGTGTCCTAGATAAACATACACTCAGGCAACAAAACAAGGTCGTACTCCTCTCTGCATCGGCTTGGAACTATATCAAAGGACACCCAAACACTACTAGCAATTTGTGATCCTTCATGTAGCAGTTAGTTTCAAACCTAAGACGTAACAATAACCAGGCCTTTGATTTAGTGGCATTATCACCAACTCTGAAATTCTGCTGTCAGGTTCCAAATATTCCATCTTTTACATCTGCAGACAGAAACTGAGCACTTGGAAGGGTCTGCAATGCATAGGCTGTGTTTGATCTTCTCTCCAGATCCCAGCAATGTCTATTTTTAATGTCTATCCAGTGGAAGAGAGTTTTAATAATGGTATTCAAGTGTACATTATCTTTTCCACTCATCTCTGGTGCTGTTTTTAGATTACAAAAATATTTATCAGGGCCCTTCTGCAGATTTTCCAGTACTTAATCTTAAGATGTTTTTTTATGTACTCTTTTTGTTGCTCTGCTTGCTTGATACCTTGTACTGCCCAGAGAATGCAAAATCTGGTGTAGGTGCTTTCTTTCCCACAGTGCTTCCTGTGAACTCTGATCACTTTTCCTTAGCTGTTTGGCTATCACTTTCCTTGGAACTGACATCCATTTTGGTACTGCATTGTTACTTTAGTGTTTCCCTGCTCCGAACACACCAAGTACTGAAGGTGCTCCTTCACATATAAAACTACTTTTAACCTTCAAGTTGAGTACAAGAACGCTGTATGACCAAATGGCACCTGAGGTAGAAAGACTGGCAGACACCTTCCACACCTCCATTTGCACTTCCTGGACAGGATATATGTTGTATCAGTTTTAAGAACTCCTCTCTCCATTCTAAGGCTGTAGCATAAGCAGGCCTTGAATAATTTTTATATGGGTTTCAACCAAATCTTTGAAGAGATATTATATCAGCAGGGTACAATGACTCTAACTTACTATTTTTTGTAATTAGGTATTCAACATATGATGATTTTATTAAGTACTCTTGACATATGCTCTCACTTGGATTCAATTTTAATGTTTGGCAGAGCAACAGGAGAAAGCACAATAACATGTGTGACAGTTATGCAGCCTTCTGATGGACAGCTAGTGAATGCCTAAATTAAAGTTGAACTAGTGAGTTGAGATCTCTGCTTTCTCCCTGCTCTCATCTTAAACGAATTTCTTTCCTCCAGCATTTCTTTCCTGTTCAGGATTCATTCATTCACTCACTTCCTACCACTTACTCTCTGTAGCTGAGTGGAAAAGGACCAACTCAGCCTCTGACTTCAGGTTGCAATTCAAGCCAGAAATACAGAAAATAAAGCCTTATATAGAAAGTAAAGAACTCCAGAGCTCATCTTGAGAGAATGTTCTTTAACCCCATAATAAAAAACTACAACAACCAAAAAGAGGAAAAAAAAAACAATCAGGAGATAGAACCCAAGGCATTTATACAGATTTCCATGTGAAAGTGCAGAATACTCAAAGACTGAGCTGAGTGCAGCTGCAGAGTCTGAAAGTAGAAAATATTACAATAGTACACCTAGCAAGGACATGAAACAATAGCTTGAGTTTGAGGCTTGGCTAAGGTAGACCTTAAGACTGCAGAAAAATATCCTTAGCAAGATAGTGGAAGTTTTTAAGCTTAATAATGAAGTACTGTGTATTGTTAATAGAGAGCAAACAAGCAAGCATTGTGTGAAGCAGGTGTATATGTACTTTTAGCAATTGACTAGAACAATTGTCTGCAAGTTTTAGCAATACTCTATTGGCTAAAAAGCTTTTTTAAAAGTTTTTTAAGCTCTGTAACAAAGAAATCCTTGGCTGCTGCTGGCAGGACGTGAGCTGTTGCCATCTTTCCATTGTCTCTACCATGCAAAGAGGCTGATGCTGCAGTAAAGCTCAAGGAATGTAACCAGCAGTCCCGTCCCGTTCGTGAAGGAAAACCAACACAATATTTGACTTTTGATTTCAAAGAGCTGAAAAGAACACCACTGAATCTCTCAGTAAAATTTGGCAAGCCCGCCAAACAAAGATTGTGAAGGAAACCTAGAAAGTGTGGCTTTGCCTTGACATACCCAACCATAAGTCTAGGGAACCTTAAGAATATCCTGTATACCCCATACAACAATATTTCTGTGGTGAACACTAAAACTGGCAGTATAACATACCTGAGTCTGGTGAAAAACAGCCATTGTTCATTTTTGCACCCAGTCTTCCAGTGAGGGCCTGAAGTTGTAAAGGGAGGAGAAGCAGAGGATTACTTTGCAACTGCCAAGTATGAGAATCACAGTAAGAAATCAGGGCTTCAAGCATCCTGTCATCTTTGCAACATTCCATTCAAAGCTGCAGCATTAGTTTTGGGCCCTCGCAAGAGCAGATCGTCACTACTAAAGACATAAACCACCTCAAATTTAAACTAGTGGGGGCACTGACCCTGTGTTAGAGCAGTGGCACCACAGAAACCCTAGCCATGCCTCAGGTTCTGAGTCAGCCAGGGACAAATGAAGGATCCTCTACCGACTGCCGGCAGTACACAGAAATGCTGGAAAGTTGGAATGCTTTGTCTTCTGGCTGTTGACTTCCATTGCTTTAAACAGCCACGTCTTTTCAGTGCCCCAGGCAGCCTAAAGCTTTCTGACAGCCCTCCCTCCATTTGGTAGGCCTTGCAAACATGTGTTTTGGCCCTATTGTAAGTGTGTAAGTCTTAAGAAAACTGCTAAGTTTCAGTCCAGGGTTTACATTTGAGAGCGTTCTGCTGAGCTCTGGCCTGCAAGAGCCATGGCAAGTAGTCTTACTGACTACAGTGATTATTTCTGGGGAGAAGATTCTTCCTGCATACAGAAAATTCATTGTAGTAAAAAAGGATTGATTTCACCTTTTAAAATAGTAGCACAGCAATTTAACAGGACACAATTCTTTTCAAATAGTCAAGTAGTTTCAATAAAGGTAAAATAGCAAAAATTAGTTCTTCTTGTAGTATTGTGCTGAGAAAAAGCCTGTTTATCTCCAAACACAGGAAAGATCAAAAAAGAGCTATTAAAATGCCTCTGCAGTATTAACCTTTTAAAATCACTAGTTTTTTGGGGTTTTTTTAATATTAAGCTTCAGCCACTGGAATGTTTTTGTTTCAGATCTTCTTCTCTTGCTAAGCTTCAAGTCTGTACAAGTAGACTTCTACTTCAATTAAAAGTACAGCATTAATAAATCAGTTTCTGCTCACTCCTCTAGACATAGATTGTCCCTGATCTACGTGACACACCATGTATTTAATGCAAATATCACCAGCCTTTAAAAACCACTTTCTCTAAATTGAAATAATGCCCAGGTTGCATACAATATTAGTATTTATGTCTGTAAAAACACAGAAACACACACATATAATTAGTGGCTTTGGCTCACTTGCAATGGTGGAATGATTCTAACTCATTATAAAGACCACTACAACATCTTAGAGGGTGAGTTCTGTGTCTCATCCATAGAAGGCTGGATGGATCATAAAAGTACATCTCCCTTTTTTGTCAGTTACAGACCTCAATCTCCAGCACCTCAGGAATACAGTAAATACAGTATCTACTGTACTTCTAGCCTGAAACTGCATTTTAAGGAGTGAGCAATTTTCTCAGCTCTAATGGAATGTCATCACATTATGCCACTCCTTGGATAACAGCACAGAAACATGCTCCAGCTGCCCTGGCCCTCTGCTTTTATGGGCCATTTTTCTGGCATGCACTCCACAATTCTGCTTTAGACTCAGCAATAACATTAGCAAGTACATCAGCACTGTGTGAGCTGAAACTCTGAGCTCTGGGCCACTTATACCTGATCACCACTTACCTCTGAGCAGGCTGCAACTCTGCTTTCCCTTGTCACAAAGCACTGTCACCGCTTAGACATGTGCTCTTCTATCCAAAGGCAACAGAGTTTTACTAGTGACGTGACCAAGTCTCTCGTTTTGGTGGCACACCCTTTTTATTGAGGACAAGGATACCTGCACATGTAGTGAAGTGCTTTGTACTGAAGGGTGTTTCTTATCATGGTCTTGTAATTTTTAGAGATGTATAAACCCTAAATTAAGAACCCTGACACTCACAAGAGGAAACAGCTAGATGGGTTTAAGGTATGCACACCCATTTCCAGGAAGCATCTCTTCAACCCCATGTGATTTCCTCTGCTTTTTGTCGTACAGTGCATTTTCATACATCTTTCTGAAGTCAGGGATCAAGTGCAATCTCATATGTGATGCATTCCAAGACTCAAAGAGGTGTAAGTCCCATCAAGGTTGTGAGTGTTTAGTCCTGCAGCTGGAGAGAAGACTCTTAGCCTTCTATATGGACAAGCTGTCAAGCTGAAGGAGTGCAGAGAGGGCAGCAACAAAATGTTTGTATCAAGAGTAATTTTATTATTCTCTGTCTTCTTTTTCAAACTAGGTTTTTTGAAACAAGAGCTTGAACCGAGGCACATGGAGCAGATAAACTTAGCTAATCTTCATTAATCCTTCATACACAGAAGAAGCTTGCTTAACACCATGAGATGTATTGAGTTTTTAAAGAGTAGGGTTTATTTTATCATGTCAAGTAACTATGATGTCTTCAAAACAGATGGAAAATAACTGAAAACTAGCACTTATCCAGATCAAGAGAGTAAATATTTTGTGCTGAGTGCACAAATTGATCATGTGTGTTTTCTAGAGGTAAAATAGCATTGAAGTGAAGAGAAGGATTTTGTTCAATGCAAACAGGGAAGTACAAGCTACAGGCAGAATGGTGATATAATATCTGTTACAAAAACACCTTTGTTGTGTTTCATTTACACAATGTTCAATTTCCAAATGGAAGCTCAGCAAAACTCTCACAAATATAAGGACTTAAGCTTAGCTGTGTTCTTAGGCCTTACACACTTGCATAGTGCTAAAAAATTTGTAATGTTTACAATGTGCATTTTTACAAAATGTACCAAATTGAAGGACTCTATTTATTTGCTCAAGAGATCTCTATCTGTAGCAAGATTGCCCCTCAGATGTTGGTATGTTAAGACAATTCTGATTGTGTATTAAGACAAACCACCTTTTCAGTGTGTTAATGAGGCAGATGGTGTGGCCTCATTTATTTGTCTTGTCAGACTTAGATGTAGCCAAATTGGTGACTTTAGCGAAAAACCTGCTCAGAGGTCTCAGATGACTTCTATGAACAGGGATCATATAGCAAAACACTATTCCTCCAGCTGGAATATTAAACCAGGTAAGTGAAAAAAAAGATGATGTTCTACTCCTTGGTCCACTGAAATGTTTTTAAGGTGTTATCACACATTTAAAATTTAAACTGGCCTGTTTTTTTACTTCATTTTTAAAGCAGAATAATTGTTTCTTCTTAATTATTAATGTATGGATCTGTAATAGACACTTTTATGTATCCAGATGTATTAATGCAACCAATTTACATTGCTACCTACAAAGTTCCAAAACTTGAAAGCATGGTAAATCTTCAGGGACAGTCAGTTTTTGAATTTCCAAAGTTTTCAGTACTTGGAAACTTAAAATATCATTTATAAATCCTGCTTTCCTGGCTATATCCCCTTCTGATAAAATGTGAGGGGTTAGGTGAAACAAGCAAGGTTTGACCTAATGGTAATATCCACTGGTATTAGTAATTAAGGGCACAACAACGATATAAAATACAAATCAAGGACGCTGAATTTGGTGTAAAAAGAAAGAAAATATGATTCAATTCTGTATGTTTAGATTCTCAAATTTCTAATTTGTTGAAAACAAGAAGGCTGAAGTCCTGTAGTCAAGCATCTATGCAAGGTTAATGGCTTCATTCATTTTTGTCCACATATAGTAAAAAATTCTCTTGATATGAACAGTTGGGCTTCCATTCACTAAACTAGATTTCCAGATGAAATGAAGGGAAATCAGTGCTCATTTCCTACAGAGAATTTTCTCATTCTTTGAATTCTGTCCAGTTGCAGAACATATGTGTGTGTGTGTCTGTGAGTGTTTGAGGAGGTTTACTCTATCTAAAATCCCAAAACAAAACCAGAAATTAATAGAATCACCACTGCACACCAGGATGGGCACCTGCCTGCAGTACAATAAGCATCTCAATTCCTTATCTGCAAAGCTAGATTCTCCATTTCCTTCTCTTAGCAGCCCTATCAGTTTGTTAGATACATTGAGGAAGTGCACTTTCTGAAAGTAATGCAGGAAGAGGTGAAGTATTGCATCTGTTTCATTCTCAATGACATTAACCCTCAGGTGTATTGCAAGGAAGAAAGACAGATGTCCTGCATCCACTGGGCATCATTTGTATCTTACACCTCTGACCAAATGCAAAAAACAGCTTCACTACAGATACACTTTCCTAGTTGTTTATATTTTCAGAACTGGGTTTCATTTTTTTGTTTTTAAGTGCATGTTTTATATAGACATCTCTTCATGAGAGAGAAATAATCACAGGAGAAGCACTTCTGCCTCGGAACTTGCATGCCACTCAGAGAGGACAGGAGGGAAGGGTGATTCTTTACAATATATTTATTGAGAACCAGAGCTGTCCTGCAATTGTGGCTGCTCCTTTTCTGCTTCCCTAGCCTCTGGCAATATAACTTCCAGATATAACTTCCATATACTAGTGGCTGATGCCCACCTACTCTCTCCAGTAGCAGCTGCAGAGGTGACTCAGAGACACTTAATACATTTTGTTAAGTCAGCTGAGCTCCCAGACAGATTGATGTCTGCTAGGCAGACCTGAGGCTGGCAAAGCTCTGTGGCCAAGACACCAGCCCTCCAACTCCTCTGTTCTCAGACTTTGCACAATGAGCCAGACAGAGCTGGATGTGAAGCCGGCTGGAGTCCCACAGACAACCGTCTATGATCGGCAATAAAGGGTTAATGTTGCAAAGGGAAGAATATTCTTTTTGTCCCAGAAAGTGCCAGATGTCAAAATTGGTAATATTAAATATAGAAGTGACTCTGTAAACATCCCTGATCAGGTGAATGACTTTAGCAAGCTGGAAAAAACTCCAGTGTTGCTACTTGAAATATCTCCATACCTGAATCTGTGTGCTGGATAGATCCATCAGTACTTGATTAAACCAGAACCAACAGCAAGAAAACAAAGGCCCATTCTAGGAGAGTAAATGTGCTTAGGCTGAACCCAGCATGGAGCTAAGACTCTGTTTTAGCATAAATTTTGTTTCCAAAGCATGGAATAGACATGTTTTGGTATCCTTTTTAGATGCAGACTTTCCCAACTGTGCCAAGTTATGCTTTTGACTGTGGTAAAATATGGGTAGTCTCCATTCTACATGAAACAAGGGTGACATTTAGATTACTTGTCTTTAAGACAAGTTTCATGTTTTGCTGGTTAAGATCCCAGTTCTACAAAGCATTCACTCATCTTCAGAGGGGCTTTTTTAACTGAATACCAAAGGACAGCAAAAATGGAGCACATGGCATTTTCCCATCACTATTGTCAAATACAGGGAAATTTGAGCAACAACTTTCAAATTGTATACTTATAAACTCCTTATTTGGTAAAAAACATTCAGGTCAATATCATATATTTTTATGGTATCTCAAGAAAATTTGAGTTTGCAGGCTTAGTGTACAATCTGCATGAGGTCATCTGGGAATATAATTTCAAAACTTTTGCTACAGTATAATGACTATATAAATTATTTGCTGAAGGGAACAATTCAAATGGGTCACATGGCCCATCAGTTACTTGCCTGGGGAGATTTTCCAGATTATCCAAAAACAAGAGTAGTGAACAGGTAAACCACCAAGTACTTAATTTACTTAGTGAAATATATTATAGGCATTCAAGTATAAAATAAAAACATTGCTCAGTAGAGAAATTTATTCATCCTGTATGGCTTGCAATTACTAAAAAATCATCTATGATGTATTAGCAGAATGGGTGCATTACTTTATGGCTATTAACAATTCAAATGAAGAGTCATCCCCTTTAGGGAAGACTGCAGATGATTCAAGTCTGAACTTGAGCAGAGTTGCAACCCTGCCTCCAGGACCAGTAGTAGATGCCTGTTCTACTTGAGACACGGGAATTTAATAACAAAAGCTGTAAAAAGGAATACACAAGGAAAACTCATGTTACAATAAATCTCTTTTGGGAACACAGAAAGCAAAGTGCCTATGCAGTGAGATGGGGTGAAAAAACTTGAAAGTAATTGATTTAAATAAGGTACAGGTTCTGAGGTGAGTGGCTATTGTGGAATAATGACCAACAGAGGTGAGTGCCGCAGTCAAACCTGCCTCCACTTGTCACCAAAGGGTAAAAATGGGTTATTTAAACAGTGGATCTTGACAAGAAAAGATTTGGTTTGATACTGACTTACCATAGTAGAGATAAACAGAAGCTCACAGTAATTAAATTATTTCTCCTCTTCTCTCTTCTGTGGTAATTCAAGCTGTGTTTACCAATGTTTTTCCACACAGGCAAATCTGGCCAGTTGTAGTCAGAGCTGCTGTGACAGAGGTTGAAGTGCTGAGAGAATTCCCTAGAAGTTCTGCCAAAGAAGGATTTGGCCTGACTCATCTCAAGGAGCTTTACATCATGGGGGCAAATAATGTAATTGCTCCTTCAACAGAAGGAAGGTTCTTCACACTGAGGAACTGAGCTGGGGTGCCATGTGCTCTGCCACATCACAACTTTTGTGAAACAGTGCTGGCAACTACAAGTGGAAGAATGTCCTTCATTCTGTCCAAAGATGGTTGCCCAGCATCCAAGCATCTTCTTTGCTCCTGAAGGTATGGCCTCTCCAGACAACTTAATCCATGGGGGCTTTTTGCTGTCAAAATATTCTTATATTTTCTACCTTGCGGAATTTACTTGATTTGAGAGACTTCTCTCTGCATCCAAACTCCAGTGTGGGCCATGGTTTTAGAAGTTTATCCTAGCAGTCTTGGTTGATGTGGTGTCAGGAGGCTCTGAGATGCCCCAAAGGCAGAACAAATGAGCTTTGGAAAGATATGTTGAGGAATACATCTGGTGCAGATAGTTTGGTTTGCAAAATGCAGATTGAGCTCTAGGTGGGAGCTCAGACAAAAGGCCGTGAACTGCTGGCCCTTTGCACAACAAAGGACACAAAGTCTGGTGTTGGCCAGCCTGGGGAAAGGGGTGTGAAGTGCCAGCCTGGATAACAAAGGGCAGTGACCAGGTGCCAGGGCTGCCATCCAGGTGAATGGACACGGGGAGACACAGCAGGAGCTGAGGGCTGTGGAGGAAGAGTGAGATTTGAGCTCACTTGGACTGTGAGGGTATAAAAGCCTGGGGGTTCCTTTGCTCAGGATCCTCCTCCGAGGCACCAGCTTGGGCTGTTTATGTGTTACTACTCTGTGAGTAATTTCTTCTATGGAATGAGACATCTGAGACTCTGTCCTGGGAAACCTCCTCTGACTGTGAGAGTGGGGTGAGAAGGGACTCAAGCCAGGTTCCCAGTGTGTCACTGGAGCCACCTGCTGCGAAGGGGCTTCAGTCCCAGCAGTGAGTCTCTGGTGGTGTGAGTGTGACTGCAAGAGTTTCATGAATGGTCAGACTGAGAAGCCTCCTTAATAGGTTTCTGGAAAGCCCCTGAAACCTCTGAGTTCCTATTTTAGAAAATTCACCTGTATATATCACATTATACTAATACACAACTAAACATATTCTTCTAAATTTGTTAAGAATAGATAAATTCATCAGATGGGGATGTGCTATGTATCATCATGGTCTCTAACATTCATCTTGAATTACACTTTTTCAACCAGCACAGGCTATGCTGCTCGAGTCTTCTTCAGGTACATCCTTGGTACAGTGAAAAGAGTTGTGTTGCTATTGCAGCTCTTCTGTATGTGCCCACTTCTTAGAAAGAAAAGGAGTGGGTTATAGTCACTGCATTCTCAAAAAATTAGAACAGGCTGTAAGCTGAGCATGTTTCATAACGTCTTATCCTATTTTATGTTGCTCCATCCTGCATGTGCACCCACTAGAAACACTGATATCCCATGTCAAGTTTCTGAAAATAGATATCCACTGATATCTATTGGTAGTATGATAGATGATAGCATGTCTTTTGTTATAGAAAATTTAAAACATTGACATCTTTGCATTAGGACTTACAAAACTTCAATAGAAGAAGTATTGTGGTTTTTTATTTCTTAGAATTTTTAGGAAGAAAATCTGAACCATTTCAACCAAACATTAATTTTCACTAGGAAAACATAGCTTGAAAATTACAGAGAAAAGAGCAGCAGGTAGATTTCCAGGCAAGGCTAATGCAATGAAGATGGTAATGGTTCCATATTCACAGACAGAATTCACTCTTTGGCACATTGCCATATGGAGGTGAACAGGAATCTCCTGTGGTGTGTGAGATTCACATCTACAGTTCCCCCTCCTAGTCATTGACTGAAGAAAACTTTGGGGATATGAGAATCCTGGAGGTACCATCATATGTGACCATGTGAATTGTATGGTCACACATTCCTTCCTCTGTACTTACCATGCTCCCTGCATGATGGAATGACCTTCCTGGTGTGATTCTGTATATTTATGTGCCTCCAGTGTGTTTTCTGCATTACCTCACAAATTGAAAATGCTGCCTTTAAATAAGGGCTACATGAAGGAAGTTTCTTGGGCAACAGACATCTGGATGCAGTTTTTCTCCTCAACCCTGGGATTAAAAAAAAAAAATGATAGGGAAAGAATTAATAAATTCAGTTGAGAATTAAGTTTACAGGGACTGCACTCTTCATTTTCCCGGCTGAAATAAATAAATGAATAAACAAAGAAACAAATAAATAAATTGCACGTGGATACTGTGTAAGTTTTTCTTTCGAGGCAATTAACCACAATGCAATGACAAATTTACAACATGACTTTTGAGCCAGTCTTGAGGTGGCATATAAGAATCCGTCATGAGTCTTCAAGAAGAAATAGTCAGTACCCAGGAAGGAATAGGAATAAATCAACTAAAATTATATATATCATTTATCCTGTGCATACCTAAATACCCTTTTACAGAAAATTTTGCATTGGCAAAGTCCTTCGAGAACTTTTTCCAAGTTCTATTGTGTGGGAGTTTGTTCTCTGATTTTTCCTTAGAACACAAACTCCTGCTCTGTGCTGCAGCTTTTGCTGAACGGCATGAAATGATCCCTTGCTCTGCATATGAATTTACCACTGCAAAAGACAAGATGGAAAATGTAGCAACACTTTCCCACAGCATGTTTGTTATGGATAATAAATGATAAAGCCGAATTAATAATAATAAACCAGGTTTTTATTTGGTGACCGAGATCCGGTCTCCGATAGCCACAATCAAAGGGACAGCGTCGAGCCCGGGATCGGTGCTGGGTGAACCCTGATCCGAACTCTGCCGCTTCAGACCCCTCTGTTCACAGATGCCACCTCTGTCAGGTTGGCTTTATACAGTTCTTTTCTGCCTGGGGCAGAGGTTCTCCTATTGTTCTCATCCCTTCACATATTCATGTAGCCTCCTTTCCTCTGTGCTGGGCTGGACAACGCATTTCTGGGAAGTGATGAATGCTGATGTCGAGTGGAAACCTGGCATTGGGATGCACGTTCTTGATGTAGATACTTATTGAGTATTCATTGCTTGGGTGTCTCCTGGACTGTCCCGGGAAAGGGCCCATCTCCACACCGACTACATCTTTTATTTTGCTAATTAGGTCTTTCTCTCCCCTGCTGTCCCTGGTTTCGCAATTTCTGAAGCAATCTCTTTCCCCGGCTGCTGCTTGTGGTTTTTTAAATCTTTAAGAATTTTTCATACAAGCATAATATATTTCATGTATATTTTACATAAGCACAAATTATTCCACAACATATATCACAGTGCTGAAGGTTATTTCTAACCCTAATGAACATTTCAATATGTCACTACATAGTTTAACCAGGTGTTATATCTCTTGGTTACCCTGCTCCAAGGCAACCTGATGTTCTGAAAAATTAAACTTCTGGGTTTCTTTCTGTAATATACAACCTCTTTTCACCAGATTTTTATTCTGTGGTAGCAAGTTGGAGGTAGCAGACTTGGCCCTGTATGTTTTGTACAGATCTTTCTTAAAGAATATACATATATATTTTTATTTATATAAAGCATTGATTCTATAGCCTTCTAAAAATGCTTTTCCTTTACCACTACAAGTTTTGGAACTAGGTTTTAATTAATTACATTTAATTACATTGTGGGCCTTCAGTAGAATCAACTTTTCCGAAGCCTAGGTGGTACTGAAAGAAATCCTGCAAATATTAATTCCATCTTAACAACTGAAGTGTTTAAGAATTTCCTTAAATAATCTCTCAAATAAATAGAGATCACTCACTTGCTATTTTCATGCTCTGAAAATGTCATCCTTTCTGGTGTGGTGATAGATAGCCACCATGCATTTGAATTTGAGTTTCAACTACATTACTTTCTCAGTTTTCATTGTTCAGTTTTTCAGTATATCATAGCAATTTTGTCATCCATGTCCTCTCTGGGGCAACCAACTCAAACAATGCCTTATACTATTTTTTCATTGCAGTACTATAGATAGTTAAATGTAACCCTTTTGGTACACCCAGCTGTCCATATTGTGTTACAATGTTTATTCCTGACATCATTTGTCTCCTGCAGCAACTCTTTCATCCAGCACTGAGCGGACTTAAATTTGGGGGTGGGAGCAGGGGAAGAAAAAAATCTTTGTGAAGATAACCTCAGAGAGCAAGGTTCTTTCTGTACAATCACATCTTTCTTTCTGAGCTTGTAGTTGAGCTGCTACTTGCTATTAATATTGAACTAATAACCAGGTCAGCAAAACAATTCTCTCTCTCAAAAAGCTTGCAAATCTTAATGATCTAGATGGCTTTCCTACAGACTGCCTGTGCAATTCATTAAAAATGTTACAGTAGCAGCTAATTCACTGCACACTCCTGTGTTTCAAACAAAATTAATGCACTCAGAATTTTATTGTCCTGACGATGTTGCTTTCTTTTTTCTTCTCTTCCACATTATGTTTTTTATTAGTAGCAATGACATTGTAATGGTTTTCATGTTGTTGTAAAGACACTCAGAGGTGCTTACAGTGGAAGGAGTTATTTTATTCAACAAGAATATCAGTAAAATGTGATAAGGTTTTGTCATCCTGGGGGGATGATTTCCCAATTCTTTACACTCCTTTGTTTGGTCTTTCCCTTTCATTGTGCTCTCTTGGAGAACACTTGAAGACGTTGCTTGAGTCTAACCCTATAGAATCCTTTTAAATTTCACTTCAACATAAAAAATAGCCTGGCAGTACTCCTGATCTCAATAGCTGCTTTTCTTTTCACCAGTGTCAGTCAGGATGATTTCTTTTTAACCTGCCTCACCACAGCTGTAAATTTCTCATACAGTTGTTTGTGGCTCCAAAAACAATGTACAAAGTTCTCACACTAGGTTTCAGTAGGTCTTTCTTCTCCCTTCCTTTTTTGGGATCCCCTTTTGTTCCTTAAACACATTGAGGTTTTGTCTTTGTTACCATGTTCAATGGCCCATCTATGTTCAAAGCCATCTCAGAACAGCTATTGTGTAATAATAGCATTTTCTACAAGGTTTTCACTAGGGTCTTCCCACTCTTATTTCTGTTTTCCTACATCTAAAGCACTGATAGAAAGACATAGAAGCTGAAAGCATCCTACTTGTCCAATGACTGCTCCAGCTCTTAACTATGTGGAAACTGTGGAGGATTGTCTTAAATAGATTGTGATAGTGAGTTAGGTAGGAGTTCAGAGTTCATATTGAACAGCAGAAACACAATCTTTTTCTGGTTGTGCAACCTCTGCTCTGAACAGTGTGTACACTGGAAAACCTTCAGTAGAGTGATCAGAGCAAACTGTTAAAGCTTGAATGGCCACAGTTGTTTTGCAATGCCAAGAGAAGGAGTCCTACTCATTCCTCCTGCACAAGAATTTGTGCAGCCATGCAGTGAAGTCCATCGTGGAACTAGGTGACAGGAGTAGAATTGTAATTTTTGATATGCACAAGTTCCTTATTTAGTTCCTTGTTCCTTACTCAGACAACTGTGCTGGAACAAGGCAGTGGGTGCCAGTCGTGGGTAACTGTGAGTGGGACTGATTCTTCTGACAGGACTGGCTTACATCAGCTTAAAGTACCAACTGAACAGCAACTGAAGTGAATGAACTGATTCAGCCCTTTTTGGAAGAGTCTTCAGCTGAATTATGAATAAGTATTTGATAAAAAATAATTGTGTGAATTAAGCAGGAATATTGAAGAAGGAATCATTGTAAAATGAGTTGATAAAGCACATATTCCTTACGCAAACAGTTCTTGAGTCAGGGCTGAAGAGATTTCTGTTAAAGGCTTAGTGATGTTTAATAACTGTTGTTCAAATGGGTTGTTGCAGCTCTTGAGAATAGATTGACTAAATTTCCACTGAAAGATTTCTGCTCTTTGTGGAAGAAGTTTGAAATTTATTTATTGTCAATATGTCCTCTCCTAATTGCCTTGGTTCTAATAATGCTTTGCCAGATACATTAAATGTTTTACCACTCTAATGAAAAATTGTATTTCCCAGCACTTATTCTCCTAATCACTTATTCCAACAATATTTGAAATCAAATAATAGCATTAAAATCAACAAAGCTTTTGTACAGAACATTGTCCACTGACTATGGAAACTTAAAACCCAGTCCTTTTTCCTTCATTATTTTGAGTTGAGTTGTTTAACCTCTTTTCTAGTGCTCTTACATGTTTCTTCTCTATTCTTCTTTTAACCAGACAAACCACTGCCCAGTAAAGGATGGGCCTCCATACTTTTGCCTGAATGGCTCCACCAATAAATGCCAAATAAGAATGCATTTTGTAACAGAGTTTGTAAGAAGAAGAAAGAAAAAAAATTATCTTTCACTAGCTGCAGGGTCACAATAAATATCCAAAGATTTAACTGTATTTGTACATGAATCATAGTCAAATTCAGCTTAGCTCCTCTTAGCTGTATTAAGTCTGTAAGATTTATAAGAAAAAACAGTAGAGGACCTGGTTACAATGACAAGCTCAATGCTCATTTTACTACTAGAAGAGGATATCCAATTAGATATCCTCTTTGTTCTTTGACTCCTTACTTTAGTTGATTCTTTCATCTTTTCCTGACCTTTTCAGCTTGGACATGTGTCTTAGTGAATGTAGCAAGTTACATACATTTTCTAGGATGCCATTTTCTATAAATGCTTGATGATTAATTGCTCAACACACATTTAAGATTCCAAACTGCCTCCCAGTGGTCAAGAAAAGCAATTAGTTTTAAGAACTGCAAGCAAATCCTTGTTACTCTATTCATACCTCCTTCATCAACAGCTATTTCAGAATAGCAAATTGAGTAACTTTCAGGGTAAATATGGACTTTAGCAAAAGATGTGAACAGCTCCAATGCAGAGATTTCAATAACTATTAAAATTAATATTTTTAAAACTTGGTATATTTAAAGACAGTACAACATCTATAATCATATACTTGTGATATGATATCATTCATAGATTCTGTCTGTATGGCTCATTAACAACCTCAGCAAGTACAATGCTATCATTTCCATGGCAGTATACCCTTCTTGTGGGTTTTTTAACCCATACATTGCTGCATAATTTCTAACTACTTTTCCCATATCCTAACTTGCTAGTTTGGGGCTTTTAAAATTCTCATTTGAAATTTTTCTATCAATTTGGGAACAATTTCTTTCACGCAACATTGTTAGGCCATTAGTTATACACTCACCAATGCTGGAGTTCAATTTTCAGACCAAATTTATAAGAATAATCTTTATTTGTGCAGCTTCAGACTTGCATTGGATCTGTTCTGGGAATCCCCTGCCAATGATCTCATATGTTGTTATGTCTCTTCCTCTGGATATTGAAAGATGTTCAGCATGGCTACAGAAGAAAGAGGATTTAGATTTCACTCAAAGTTCAACCGTTCAGGTGCAAGCATTCACTGATTACCATACATCAGGAAAGCAAAACTTAGCCAAATGAATGTGGGCTGGGATATTTAGGACCAGACATTCAAATAGTAAATGCCTACACTTTGCAGGGTTTCTTTTTGCCTACTAAACAGAAAAGAAAGTGAAATACAAGGTAGAGAAAGACATCATCTTGAATGGAAGTCCACTTCATATAAAAGTGACATTTCTTAGACACTGGATAGTGCTAAATCATGGACAGACCTATTAAACTAAATAGATACTGGGCTGTTTATTCATTTTTGCAATCTTTTATTTTTAAAACATGAACTGCAGAGGATCCTCAGAAAGAAAAGAACACAAAACAAAGCCTGGCTCAAAGCCAGGTTGGAGAATGACAAGGTAACAAGAGAGAGAAAGAAAGGGTAAACTTTTTCCAAATGAGGTTGTACAGCTGTGGGAAAAACTGCACATTCCACTTGAATCCTTTTCATATGTGTTTTGAACATAGTTCTTACTGCAAAAAATTTTAATTTTTTTTGCATACTGCACACCAACAGGATACACAGCCTCTATTATCTAAATACTCCAGGGAACTGTTAGAACAATTTAACTGCTTGTTCTGAGTAACAGTTTTAATTGTTTTCAAATATTATACTTGGGTTTTTATTCAACTTCTTAGTTATGTTTTGTGGCCATGGAGGAATGGAACAGTTGCATAAATACTAAGCACATTTTTTTCACCACAGCTCTACTTGAGCCCTAATTTATTGTTATGAAACTCCCACATTAGGAACTGCACCAAAAAAAGATAGTTTTGTAGGAAGATAACAAACCCCTTTTTCTTCTATTGCTTTATTAGCACCATATATTTAAAATATCATAGTTGGTCCATGTGAAGTGAGACTTCCTCATCATTACTAAGACACCTTTCTTTTACCACAGTAAACGCAGGCACTTTAAAGCCTTCCACAGTTATAATGAGGAGAGGCACTTCCAGATGAGACATGGTTTTGGGTCCCTTTTTTTGGACAGAAGCAGAACTTGGGCTGGAGGAGGGGTTTGGCAGTGCTGTCATCCCTGCTGTCCCTCATCACTCCCTGATGGGTCTCAGACGCTACACCACCCACCTGCAGATTTTTGCAAACCCTTCTTCAGCCTTTTGTGTTTTGGCATGACAGGTATCTGGTGAAAGAAAAAAGCTTCCTGGGAGTCAAGTGCATTCTGAAAGAGCATCCTCTCTTTGGCAGCAGTTTTACACACAGGAACTTAAACTGAGACAGTGCTGTTCCCATCACCAGGATGTCATGCTGATCCATGAATAAGTTAGTCTCCTCCTGAGTTTCTTCAGATGTGACTGACTTACTGGAGCTGCGATTCAACAGAAAACAAGGACAAAATACAGCTGCTGACACCTTAGATGGTGAGGAGTCACACACTACAAACTCATATCCCAGCATAAACAAAGAGAGTCTGTAAATCAACTGCTCTGTCCTGGATTAAAAAAACCGTGTATGGGACAAACAACCATATGCCTACTGTCTTGAATTCTTCCCAGCCTCCCTCACACAGTCTTTCAACACTGGAAATGAGGACCCTCCCCTAGGAGACAGTAGTGGAGGAGTGAAGATCTGCTGTGTTTGAGTGGCATGACCTGACATGTACTTTCTGATGAGAGGAGTAACCACAGCTATCTCTTGTTGCCTGTAACCACAGCTATCTCTTGTTACCTGTAACCACAGCTATCTCTTGTTGCCTGTAACCACAGCTATCTCTTGTTACCTGTAACCACAGCTATCTCTTGTTGCCTCCTCTACTTCTGAGGATGAGGAAGGGCTCATTCTTGGCAAGGCTGAATGTACTTGTGGGGTTGAATGGGGCTGGACAGAAGAGGAGCTGTCTGTATATGTATTGTCCCTAATATTATAGTATGTGATCTAGAACACTGGGCAGCACTAGTAGGGAAAGAAAAAGACTGCAGTCTTCTCAGCTAAACCCACTGTCAGTCCTGGTCATCACCCTGAGGTAAACATCTTCTGTCTTGCAAAGGCATCACATGATGAAAGACTGGAGCCCTGCAAAACCAGAACTAATTATCCATTCTTTTATGTTTCTTTGCACAGGGCATGCTCAACATTGCAACTCTGCCACTTGACTGTGCAGGTTTATTTTGTGAAGTCCTGTCTCTGGGTATTTTTGTGGTTTTCTCTTAGGGTTTGTTGCAGTGCAGGGGGCACTCTGCATGCACTTCAGCTTACCAGAGCGATATCTTTCTAGAGTTTGTAATGATAGAGTGGAAGATGACTGGATAGTGAGTTACAAGTAATTCTCCACGTTAATTGCTCTATCTGAATGCTTCATCTAAGGCTTCACAACGAGTTTCCCTGCAGGAGGAGATTCTCCATGCAAAGAAGAGGCTAGAAGAGGAACAGCAGAGTATTCAGCAGCATGCTCAGCAACTGCTTTCTATTATGCAAGAGTTTAAAGGAATGTGAACTCTCTGCCGAAATCCTCCTCATGTGACCAAGATCACAGCAACAACCCGGAGCCAAATGAGCAACCGAGCTCTTATGTGCCAGTACAAAGACCCAGCTAGAAAAACATGGTGGAAGTCTCATTGCAAATACGTTGAACAGCATTTTAATCTCAGCAGGTTGCTCAGATAGCTGCTTTTCCACTACGGAACACTATTTCAATTAAATTTCCACATCACCATACTTAGCGCATTTTTCCTTTTCACTCAGTATTTTTTGTAAGATCCTTGAAAATTCATCTCTTTGCCCTCTGTGAGCTTTAAAAGGCAGAAGGGAAAAAATGCTTATCTGCCCTATGAAATCTGTGACTGTTGGTTGTTACTTGTATGCTAGTTCTTCGATTTTGTGTTGCAGGGTTACGATAGGAGTGGGTCTCATATACAACAAAACAGGTGGGTATTTAAGCTGAATCATCATAAAAATAAAAATCATAGCAATTGCCTGCAATGCAGAGATTTTGAAAAGGCTAAGGAAGTAATTATAGCATCATATAGAAGGGTCCAGATATAAATTATGTTGCAATATTTTGGTAACAGGTGAATAATTCCTGTTTCTTTTGTGGAGAAGAAGTGATATCCTGTTTCAGGGCCTCTTCGTTTTCCACATTCAAATTGGTAAGGACAGGCCCTTCAGTCATCTCTTTCTCTGCATTAAGTTTTTGGATATAAAAATGTTGCCTTATACCATCAGGTGTCAACTCACTACTGTTTTAAATCTGGCCTTGAAAATAACTGGTGTATGGTGTACCCATATTGACTAAAAATGTATTTCAGTAGAGAGTTTCCAGTGTTTGCAATGGGGAAGTTATTTATTATGTTATGTGTTTTTCATCTGTCATGAGGGGGGAAGTCCTGTTTATGAATTAAATATTTTGATTGTTCTTTAAAGCTTTTAATATGTGTATTTTATGCTAGTGTTCATTTGCACAACAATATAACACAGTATGGATATTATATTATATTATATTATATTATATTATATTATATTATATTATATTATATTATATTATATTATATTATATTATATTATATTATATTATATTATATTATATTATATTATATTATATTATATTATATTATATTATATTATATTATAGTTATTATATTATAGTTATTATATTATAGTTATTATATTATAGTTATTATATTTATTATATTTTTATACTTAACCATGGTAGATATGCAAAAATAGAGCAAAAATCTTCTGTGTTGGGCATAGTAGAGATTTAAACTACACCTAATAGTCTGAGGATCACAAGGACTTAAGGGGACTATATCCCCTTAAGGGCTCTTATATCTGTACACCCTCTTCTATGAAGTGCACAATTGCAACGTAACAGCTCGCCTCTGAGAATTAAAAGCTTGCTTCTGATACTCCTACCATCTGGTCAGTATGAATAATGAGAAAAAACGGTAAACAGTATGCTTAAAGAGGACAGATAAAGTGCTTAAAATTTTTAAAATAAAAAGCACCATTTTCAAGGAAAAAGCTCACAAAGTTCTTTACACTTCGCAGTTTGTCACAACCAAAATGACACTTTTCTCTAAGCCAGGGAAAAACTCCATTTCACTTCGTTGCAGAAAGGAGTTCCTGAACTTTTTAAGCGATTGATGTCAGCACAGGATAGCAAGGAGTTTCCTGGGCAATGATAGAACAAGTAAACTGGGAACAGGAAGATCAAATCGCCAAAAGTGTCTCTTGCTGCTGGCTGGCTGCCTTTGGAATTCAGATTTTATCTGTTGTCAGACTGCGCTGTGTTCAACAAGGCAGAAACAAAACACAAAAGAGGAGAACACTACAGTTCAAATAAATCAAATAATAGATATTTAAATTAAGACTTTAAATGTTATCTTGCTGAAGGAAAAGCAGATTATATAGTTCCCTTTAGGAAAAGGGTTATACCTTACTCTGACATCGTAAAACAAGTTCAAGTGTCTTGTCAGCAACTGATCACAACACAGTAAAATATAATCCTAATAGAACAGCGACTAACCAGCTATTTTAAAGAACTGCTTACCATTTTAAACAAATTGCTCTGTAAAAACAATGTAAGTGGTGAGATAAGACTTTAGAAAACCTTATTACAGGGTTGTTTTTTCATACAAACATGGATTTTTAGTAAAAATTGCTCTTTGTGTCTGTAAAAGTATATTTATTTTTGGACTGAGCAGGCCAGAAGGCTGCCCTCCCAAGTATGAGTCAGACCACAGCAATTTTAAAAGTTATCATAGGTTCAAAGAGGAATTTTCAGATGACTGTGATTTTCAGACACTTGCTTATGCGACATATAAAGGTAATTTTATAAGTTTAAGTTTAACTACCTTATTTAAGGTGGTGTGGTTTTAATCATCATTATTGTTCCCTTGGACAAAATATTATGGTAGATGAAAACTGGAGGCTAGCTGATGTGTAGGGCTCCTCTTAAATCTGGCCTGGTGACCACTAAGTTTTTCTTCAGGTCCGTACAGTCACATTGATAATTTCTTCCTTGTTTTGTGGGTTTGGTCAGCCTGATGATTCAGAAATTAACAAACACATGCCCATGCTTCATCTCCTTCCTCACTGCTCTTGTTAAGCTTTCTGCTTCCAGGGCAGCCATTCAAGAGGATTTTAAGCTATGAAAAAGTGGGCTTTAATATCATAAATAACTAGGAATGGTGTGGGGGGTGAGGTTTTGTATTTTGAATCTTGCAGGTAAGGGTGTGCTCAGTCACATGTGAATTAGCAGTATGTCTCAATAGCAGGACCTAACCTCAACTAACTACAATAAAGCAGGTACAACAGCATCTTTTTACTAGAATTGTGTGTTGCAATAGCTACTTTCATGGTACCGCAAGCTTTTAAAAACCAACTTGCATCTACAAACTATTTTCTTCTCAGCAAATGAGTGCATTCATAGCTGGGCTACTTCTGTCTTCTACAGAAAACTTGTATTTCTAATATGCCTAACCTGTAATGTAGTTGGCTTTTTATAATGCTGGAAGTGCTGTGGTTCCACTGATGTCAGTGAAAATAACAGAATAAGGCCATGTGAGACAATGACTTTGACTGCCAGCCTCCCGCCCGACTGTCTCCCGCCCCCCCTACTCAACAGGACAGATGAACAAAATACCAAGAAAAAGACCATGGGTTGACATAAGGACAGGGAGATCAGTCACCAATTACCAGCATGGCCAAAACTGAATCAGCTTGCAGAAAATTAGTTGAATGTATTGCCAATTAAGAGTAAGGTAACAAGAAATAAGAACAAGACTACAAGCACCTTCCCCCCACGCTCCTCTTCTTTGGGGGCTCATCTCCATTCCTTCATTCCTGGCTCCTCTACTCCTACACATGCACACACACACACACAAGAGCCATGTAGAGAATAACAGGAGCTGTGGTCTGCTCATTACGATTTGTCTCTGCCACTTCTTTCTCATCCTGCTCTTTTCTTGCTGCAAGAAATGGTTCCTTCCATGGAGTACAGTCCTTCACAAACTTCCCCAAGGTGGATCAAAGACTCATGAAAGTTTACTGATATTCCATACATCATGCCCAGTATATGGGGGGTGTTAGCTAGAGGTGCTAATTGCTTCTGGGGGACAGTCTGGACATAATTAGATTTTATTTTCTTTCAATTATTAAGCCATTTTTATCTGAACTAATGTGTTTTAATGTTCTCCTGATTCTCCCCTCCATCCCACAGAGAGTGTCGGGGAGGGGGAAGCAAGGAAACACCTGCATAAGCTGCCAACAAGGCCAAACCACGACAGGTGCCCCCAAGGTCTGCAGCAGGAATATCTGCTCCAGCATTCTCCTCAGTGAGCTGCAGGGGAAGAACCTGCACCACCACAGTCCTACACTTGAGGTATCAGCACAGCCTCATGCTTTTCTCAATCTTCTCTTTCTGAGTTGCTGTGTGTCATTTTTAACTCTATAAATAACTATAAACACTATAATGAGCATGACTTCACAGAGGTGCCAGCCACCAGTGTTGCTGCTTCTCTCAGGTTTGGGCAGCTGTGGGTCTGTTTTGGAGCCAGCTGGAGCTTGCTCTGTCCAACACTGGGCAGATGCTGCTCTTTTCTCACAAAGACCACTCCTGAAATCTCCCTGCTCCCAACACCTTGCCATGAAAACACAATACAGATCAACTCTTCTGGCTTCAGCCAGTGAAACTACCAGGTGCCACCAAAGATACTCCAGGAAAGTTTTTGATAACTGTCAGAATAGCTAAGGACTTTAACTCTCTACACAAAAAATAGTAGCATGTTTCTTAATGTCCCTGGTAATAATGAGAATAATAACCCTTGCAATAGCAATCACCAGAGGGATATTAATGACTTCTTAAGGCAAAAATAATAAAAATCAATATAACTGCATAGCAAGGGAGTTCATCTGATATTTAAAATCAATATCTTTTACTCAAATGGTTATCTACAGTCTATAGTCTACAGTCTAAATGGTTGTATACAGCTATGTGATACTCCTCCAGCTTTTAGCTTTCCTTTACATTTTTTTTCTTTCTTTCACTAGGGTGCATAGGAGATCAATAAATCAGACCAGTTTTAGTCTTCATAACAAAACTGTAATATACCAACACTGACTGAAAATACATGTTGCCAATGGCTAGCTTTTATTTGCTCTCCATCAATATCACTACATTTTCAAAATTAGTTCTTAATAATCTTGTCTGAAATCAGCTGTAAATGAAGACTTGATGCCATGCTGATAGCACTGATGACTACAGTTCTCCACTGTTTTAGTAATCAAGGTTCATCTGCTCAGGCTTGAAAGCCCTTTGGTGAAGAGAAGCTGAAATGAAAAGGAGACAAACTGCTTCATATTTATTTCATCACCCTTGGTGGTGTTGTGCTCCTTGATCCCTCCAGGAAACAATAATAAAAAGTTGAGGAATCTCATCATCACCTAGGATTGTTTATCTGATTTTGGGAGCTGGGTCTCACCAGGCAGGTTTTCTCTTCATTCTACAGAATTTTTCTGTTTTCCCTGTGTTTGGTATCCAGGTGCTCATCTCCTGGGTTTTCTACCTGAACTACTGTTCAGGTGTATTCCTGCATCTTGGCTGTGCAACTCTATTGCAAATCTCTTTGTAGCTTAATATTGTTTATGTATTCACGCTTCATGGTTGATACCAGCTATGTCATTAGCAGTATTACAGTGCTAGAAAATTCTTACATATTGCTATAATTTACCCTATTTTGATGCACTTATGACTAGGCTCAAGGCATGCAAATACTGATTACATTCTTTTTAGTGTAATTCCACTTTACAGGAAGAAACAGCCTTCTTCTTTTGCTAAAATTTATCTCCTATTAAAGATTTGGCTTTCTTGCACTCAAAAATTGCCAAAGGCAAAAGAACTGTTCACTGATTTCCACATGAATTTAACTCCCAAGGATAATGAATCCTTCAACATACAATTTACCAGAGAAATGGTGCTAGGCACTTGCACTCTAACTGTTAATTTGGGATCTTTAACATCAAGATGATCTCCATAATCAAGAGCATAATTTTGCTGTGTTAAAGCCTTTTACATTAAAATCCAGGTGTTCTATGGGGTCGGTGGTTGGAGACAGGGACAACACACACCAAAGCTGCCTGGGACAAGCAGCCTGTCTTATTGCTGAGAGCCTTCTTACACAGGGAGTTCAAAACTGCCAGGTCTCTACAGCTCATTGGTCTGACCCCCTCACAGCCCAGCTCCTGACCAGGGAGATGCCTGCAGCCCAGGGTGGAATGTGATGGGTGAAGGTCCCTGTCTGTCATCCCAGGGACTCCAATGCCACCAAAGCCCTTGCTCATGGCTGAAGGCCATCCAAAGCTGTAACATTCGATTTACTGCCTGTTGTTACCATGTTGTTATAGATACATATTCTAATATTGGCTCTTCACAAATATTAAAATGGATTCTCTAAGTGTGGCGTTAAAGTAACTTTGCTATAAAGATATAGTTTTTATTTCTGTTGTTAACTAAAACTTAGAAATAGCTGGTAAAGATATGCTTCTGTTAAAATGCCTGTTTGGTTGGGATAATACAGGATAATAATAATATAATATCCAAGGAATATATGATGAGGACCCTGCTACTGATATGCCAACTCTCAGCACTCACTGTCTGAAGAGAGTATGGACCAAGGCCCAAAACCAGAGGTGATTATAAGCAGGGAATAGCCAAGGAATAGACATGCTCTAAAAAGGCAGACCCAAGGAGGGGCCATGCTAAACAATACTAGCTTGGGGAAAAGTTTACCATGTAATTGTTTATGAATCTGTAACAGGCTGATGCAATAGAAATGGTACATAAAGGGTGTTTCGAAAATAGCAAGTGTGCTCTTGGCTGAATGCCAAGAGGCACCTGGCCATATATCCTTGCTTTATAGTCTTTGTCTTCTATTGTCCTTTATTGAACTTTTACATTTTTACAGGAGAGTGAACCTTATTTTTCACAATGTAGTGTAAAGGAATATAAACAGCAAACCCAAGCAGTACAATACCAGATAGTGTTTCTATCTACACTGCCTTCTCCAGCAACTCTTTTTCAATTCCATTTATTTTAAAAATATGATTTGTATGCACTTGTATTCCCACTATGCATGTTTATTTTAACAGCACCTCAACTACTCTCTGTGATTACCAGGACATTTAAACCCAAAGTATTTTACTGCAAGTAGTTTCACACCATCCATAGGTTATGTGATATTCCTTCAGACTTCAGATTTCCTTTAAATTTCCTTTATACTATTAGGATGTATAGGAGACCAAGTAACTTCAGAGTTTCCATCATTAGAATTGACCTGACTTCCAAACTTAAAAGTCTGTCTTGTTTATCTATTTATTTGTATAACCAGTATCTTGTCTTGAAACTCAAAGTTCTTGGCAACTGCTTTGTTGTACATTTCATAGAAGGCAGAACATGTAATTTTGTACGTCTCTTTATCAACTGCATGTGTCCTTCTGCATTTTTTACTGAGACCAAAGAGCCTCTCCTATTAAAGCAGTAAGCATTATCACAGAATCACAAAACACACTGAGTTGGAAGGTACACACGAGGATCATCAAGTCAGCTCTGGTCCTGCACAGGACAACCCCAAGAGTCACACTGTCACCGAAACAAGGAAAAAACCAGAAACTCTCCCACATCTTTTCAGTGTTAGAGAATTCAGGCATTACTTTATTCTGGCCAGGATGTTATTCTGGCCAAGGTGTGCCAGAGAAATTATTTCATCCACACATGCCTGGGTTGTGCAGAAAATCATTGCATCACACAGGGTTCTTTTACCTGATTTTTCACATATTTATACATACAAAACCCAAAGAAATTCTCATTTGTTGTTCCAAATTACACAATTTTTAGTATTCCATCTCCTATTGGTTATTGATCCCTTTCCCCTTCCATGTTAAATTGGTCCTCATTCTTTGGTTCTCTTATCAGTGTTTTCCCAGACCAGGTGACTGCTCCAGGGGCCAATGTTCCCTAATGTTCATTCATCTCCTGTGAACCAATGTTTACTTATATCCCCCTATATCTTCTGGCTACTCCCAATCTGTTGATTTTAAACTAGCCAGTGATACTAAAATAGGAGGAGCCATGGACTCCCTCCAGGGCAGAGAGGCTGTACAGAGAGATCTGGAGAGCTGGGCAATCACCAATTCCCCATTTGAAACTGAACAGGAACTAGTGCCAGATTCTCCCCCTGGGGCAAGATAATTCCTCTTATACATACAGATTATGGGATGGGACCCTGGAGGGCAGCCCTGCAGAAAGAGATAGGGGTGGGGGGACATGGGCTGATGGAAAATCGAATCTGAGTCAGCAGTGCCCTAGCATTTAGGAGGGCCAACCCTGTCCTGGGGTGCATCAGGCACAGCATCACCGGCTGGGCAAGGGAGGGGATTGTCCTGCTCTGCTCTGAGCCGGGGCAGCCTCGCTTCATGTGCTGGGGGCAGTTTGGGTGCCACAATATGAGAAGGACATTCAGCTATTCAGGAGTGCAGAGGAGGCTTACCAAGGTGGTGGGAGGTCTCAAGGGCAAGATTTTACAAGGAGCAGCTAAGGTCACTTGCTTTAATAAGCCTGGAGAACAGAAGACTGAGGGGTGATCCCATTGCCCTGCAGCTTCCTTCAGGTGGGCAGTGCAGGGGATGCGCTGATCTCCCCTCTCTGGTGAGCAGCAGTAGAACATGAGGATATGGAACAAAGCTGCATATATGTTCTAGGGTTGGGTAGTCCTGCAGGGAGTTGGACTTAATGAGGTTTATGGATCCATTCTATTGAGATTCTCTATGATTCTAGGGTTCTATAGGCTTCTCGTAGGTTGTTCAAACTTAAACCCTGGAAGACTAACACTTCTTTCTAAACTCAAGGAGGGTTTTGAAAAACAGGATGTGCCTCGACTCTTACAAATTTAAGCCCCCTTGAATTTGGCCTCATGTATACCACTGTTGTGATCAGTACTGTTTCAGAAAATACACCAGTCTGATAAATCACACAGCCACATTTAGACATGTTTCTATGTTTCTACTTACATACCAAAAGCTTCTTACAAAAAGTCTGAGAAAGCTGCTTCAGGTGGTAACAGCCACAAAAAATGCAAGTGACAAATCTTGTGAACTGAGAGTAGCATTAATTTTATCAAGTAATCTGTTTCTCAGAAAAAGATCAATTGTTTCTCAAACAAGACCTCCAATGCTAAGAAACAAGTTTGAAGACAAAGGAATAATTATAATTTCACAACATTCAAATACTATGCATCCACTCATTCCTCTTGTAAATTTTTTCCCTCCATGCAGCAAAGCTGGCTGATTCCTTTTTTCAGAAGAATATTTCTCGAATAACGAGGGTTTTTTCAGCTGATTTTTTTCCATAGGAAAAAAAAAGGTCAGCTGAGGTAATTTTTTATGATTATCTATGGAAACAACATTTATCATTTAGTCTGTATGATTTTTACAAGCCTATTTGTCTATCTTGTTATCCCAATCAAATTTTGGACCTGCTGGCTTATTCAAATTAAATTACCATTTAAAATTTTAAAACTATTTTTTAAAAAAACTTTGTGAAAGCAATGATTGAAAACAACAGAAGCAGCTGAAAAAGTTCATTATTAGTCCTGGGTTCAAGTAACACTAACATGATAAAGAAAAAGAATCTCAATGACCACAGCTTTCTTTCTGTTATGACAATGAGAGAAACTTGTGTCAGAACGCCTGATTAGCTGCAGTTGCAAAGAAAATCCACACATCTCTTCATCAGATGCAATTCTTCTAAGCAGTAAATGAAAATGCTGCTTTTTTTGGTTTTTGTTTTGTGTTTTGTTTTGTGGTTTTTGGTTGTTGGTTTGTTTTTTTTTAAAGCTGATTTTAATTTTTGGAAGAGAAAAAGGTTAAACCTTTCCCCTTTTAAAAAAAGGAAAGAGAAAAAATGTTGAAGCATAGGATTTTTTTAAATATGTATTTTGAAGTAGATAGGGTTTTTCCGACTTTTAGAACTGTACTTGGAAATCTTATTTCTACATTTCTTATGAACACTGAGACATATAATGAGCTTATGATTCTGCCAGTTAACAAGGGGCTTTAACACAGTCAACATAAAGACTAATTTGGTTCTCACAGGATTAATTAAGCTGATTTGAAGGAGCAGAAAATTTTGTTTTGTTTAACTTAGATCGCTAAAATGATGCTAATAATTTAAATGAGGATTCTCCTCACTCTTTAATTAGTTTATTTTCTCATGAAAGGAAAAAAAATTACAGAAGATGGAAAAATGAAGTTCAGAACTACAGCCTCTTTGTCAAATAGTGAACAATTTACATTATGAATATATATATAAATTCAGCACAGTGAAGTACCACCAGTTATGTGTCATTAAGTTATGCAGTAATTTTGTTGCTGTCACATCACTCCATTCCTCCTGGTTCAGCAGCCTACTGATTTACTCAATTTTGTTTGCATGGGACAAATATTTTGCTTAAAATAAAAGCACCAAGAGAAAACAACAAATGGAGAACAAAAGGGAAGAACAAAACAAAAGCAAAGTGCAGCATGGAAGAAGAAGAGATGGAGCAAAGGTTTCTAGAGGTGAGACCACAAGTCTCATTCACATTTGGATGAAGTGCCTGTTCCCTAGAATAATATCAAGTCCTTAGCTTAAGAATGAAGCCTTCCTGGGCCATGAACGGTTTCTTCCTTGAGATGATTAAGCCATTCAGGAGAACGATGCCAGGAACAGATTACATCAGTCATCCCCAAGCACCAGCACCACCTGAGTACCTGTGAAAGAAAGCTATACAGACATCGAGGCTTGCCTTTTGCATCCGTATGGACTCAGTTGTTCATGTGGAAAAGAACATCCAGGAAGAACCTAGATGGTTGTGGAAACACCGTGACTGACTTTTGCATCCCTATGTTCTAATTCTACGTATGAAGAAACACAAGGGACATCCTGTGTTATTCAGGCCTCAGGGAAAATACTGGGGATATAAGCAGGCAGTACCAGACAGTCGGGGTGAACCACCGGGGAGATGCTGACACTCTCAGTCAGATCCAGGTTCACCCAAGTGCCAAATTCCGGAATTGACGCTGTCTTGGCTGTGGCGGATTTTTAAAATTATATTTTGGTATTGATCTAATAAATCTTTGTCAATTTTTTTTTTAATTTGGCTGCAAATTAGATCATTTATAACAATTGTAAATGTTTACTCATCCCAAATATTTAGGCATGTGTCAGTTTCCAAATTCTGCACCTAGCAGAACTGCAATATATTTAGAGAAACTTTTGATAAAGATAGTTACTACAGGTTTGCCCTTACTTTACAGTCCCAGATAGATGACAATGATGGGATTGATAAATCTCCCATTGGCTATGGTGGTATGGGAGTTGGTACTAGCTGAAAATGTTAGATTGGTTTAATTTTGTGAATATAAGTGTGAAATTTTGTCGTGTATAATTTTGAAATTCTCTTTAATCCTTGAACTGCATGACAAACTGGTATAATACTCATATATTACTTATGTATCAGTAGTTGTCAGCTGGTTTTAGCTCTTTCTACTTCTGTTCACACTGATCCTTAAAGTCACATTTCATCCATGAATTAGAAGATAAAGAGAAGGAATGCATGTGCCTTTGCGCCAGAGCATACACTGCATACACTTTTCAAATAACAGTCATGATCTCCCTTTGTTTCACAAATGGAAAAGCAGGAGACCCTTCCTTGGATTGGAGTGTGACTAATCAGGGAAGAATTCTCAGGAATTAAGTGGGATTATGTTGGCCTGTCATCTCTCCCCATCCCCCAGCAGAAAATCAAAACATCCTTTCCAGAAGTCTTTAACTTTACTTTTCTCAGACATTCCCATCTTAAAATAAAAATCCTCCAGATCCTACTTGATCACTCTTCCTCAGGAGATGTCCCCAGTTTGGGACAGGGAGTTAGTACAAAGTGGATCTATGTGGTTTGAAAACCCCACACTGATATTCTTGGGCTCATGGTAGCAACTTCACTGGAATCTTGTTTCCATTGAAAGCCCAGTTTTCCAGAATTTGATTAAAATTTTCTGTTAAGAGCCAAAATTTCTCTATTTCCTATAATTTAAATGCATTTGTTCTGGAAACATTTCCAAACTAGGGTGGCCAGTGTCTTGTCCATGAAAACCTCTTCCTTGGGTCACAGCGACAGAAAGCCATCTCAGCTGTGGTCAAGATGCAAGGCTCAGTATGGCCCATGAATCAATCAACCTCAAAACAAACCAGCCAACCAAAGAAACCACTGGGGGGTACAGGAATGATGCACTGTGTTTGGAATCTCAGCTTCCCTGCTGGCCTCCACTTGCTTTACAGTTCTCTTTCTGAGGCTCAACAATGTGTGCCAGAGGCACAGGGCACACAGACAGGATTCAAGCTCCTTGATTTACATATTTTTAGCAAACATTTTTCTGCAGATTTCTATGGATGTATTTTCTTTCCCAGCTGTTTTGTTTTGGTTGGGTTTGGTTTGGTTTGGTTTTTTGATGTTTGTTTGTTTTGCTTTTGGTTTTGTTTTTATGTACCAAAGAGCAACAGTACACTCATTTAAAAGATCAGAATGAATTAATCAGCAATTAGGCTGACTCACTGAATAAAGCAAGTCACAGGCTTCATATAGTGAGTCCTGCATCTAATCTTAAAATGAGCTGCTATGCCTGCAGATGTGCGTTGTCTCGTATCTGTTCCAATGTTTAATTATAAGTCCAGTTAAAACAGTGGCTCCTGCATGAACTTTCCTGTACCATCTGACAGACACTCTGTCTCATTACATCTTCACCTCCAAGACAAAAGAGGCACAGCTGCAGGTGTGTGAGTCATTAAATTTGCACACTGAAACAGGTACGAAGTGGAGAAATAACTGTTGAGTGAAATAACTTTGCCTCTGCCTAATGAGAGCACTTTTCCATTAGAGATTCTCCTCAAGTCTGTTGGGTGCCTGTTGCCATTATATCCACTTGTAACTCTGCCTTTCAAGATTGCGATTTTTCTTACTGTTACTGTAATGAGACGCAGCCTTTACTAATTCTGTGTGAAAAGAGGTTCTTTCACAGAGGTGTGTTGGTGACTAACACTACATGCTAGCTTTTCCTTGCAGTATTCTCCTCTAAACGCTTCTGAGCAACTAAGAACAGCAAGTTACTAGAAAAACTTTGCCTGTGCCTCTCAGTTTTATTTTGCTTTTGTCCAGCACCCTATTCCATTATTTGAGCTTTATCAATGTGATAATCTCATGGCTCACAAAAATCATGTACTTTTTTGATAGTGCAAAGTGGTCTCTGGGCTACTTTCCAAACATTGCTGTTCCTTAACTTGCAAAAGTCACAGATACTTTATAAATTAATTACAAAAGGATGTAAATTTTAAATTAAAATTTTTTAAGTCTATGTATTTATTCAAGACACTAATAAACTTTCTGAATTTTACTTCTCTTTAGGTCTTCACATGTAACTAAAACATGGAACATGTGAAATAATTTTTCAGCTAACAAACGTCTACTGCTACTAAGACCTTCTATAAATGTAGAAGACAAAAGAAATATTTAAACAGACTTCTCCTGAGTTTGGACAGCTCCTTAAATGCTAATGACTTATTATCCATATTTAATGTAATGATTTCTAGAACACGATAACTTTTAAAAAAAATACTCATTCATTTTATATGAGATCATCAACATGCTGTGTCTGTATGCTCCACTTGGGAAACTCAAGGCTTCCTTTCTTTTTTTTTCCCTTTTTTTTTTTTTCTTCTCTCAAGTATTCTTTTTTAGGTTTTTTTGTTTGTTTTATGGTTGTTGTTTTGTTTCCAGTTGCACTGGTACTCAAGGGAGTAAAGATCCAGTCTAAGAATGAAGAATCATTAATCCTGATGGTACTCTCATGGAAGAAGCATGCTGGTTGTCCTTCAGCTAGGAGAATTGGCTTAACAGCAAAAGATCATACAGAAACCAAGCCACCAGGCAAGCAGTGATGTGGATCAAGTCACCCCAGGCACACAGCTGAGTGCTGCTGTAGATGCCAAGTAGAATTAGGGTAGTCTGCTGATCTCAGGTGTCTTTTCAGAGCATGAGTCAGAGCGGGGGACTCCTCAGTTTACTGGGTGTCTCACCAGTAATCTATGTTTGTCTGCTTCCAATATTGTAAGTAACATGCAATCATCATTGTAAAGCTTTGGAAAGCCTACTTCAGTGATGGGAACTATGTCTGTGGTGGGATCTTGGAAAGAAAAGAGCAAAAATCGTACCTAAATTGGTGGAATACTAAGCTGCCATCCATTACCAATCCAGCACCTGAAATGATTGCTAGGTCCAAACAAAGGCAAGGTGTGATATGAGAATGCTGTCTAGCTCTGCTGAAGGGAAAGCACACTCTATTAGGCTCATGAGTTTCTAACAAGGAGAAAGCGAGTAAGTCACTTGCAGCAACACATTCTCATTCTAGTGTTTCTACTTGGGGATCTGGGTCAGCCTGCTGCACTGCTCAGGAAGCTGGCCAAACTGG
The DNA here is from genome assembly GCF_963513975.1 of Fringilla coelebs. Lineage (NCBI taxonomy): Eukaryota > Metazoa > Chordata > Aves > Passeriformes > Fringillidae > Fringilla > Fringilla coelebs. The sequence goes on from NC_140031.1 coordinate 41,040,322, forward strand.
AGCTGGCACCTCCCTTTCCTCTTTTACAGGCCTCTCATATGGATACCGTGGTTCCCATCTCTTTGGTCTCCTGTCCTGACCAGGCAGTGGGTGGGGTCTCCTTTTCTTCCTAATTCTTCCTAGATCATTAGGAAATTTTGGGATTGAAGTTGTACTAGGAAGCTAAATTAATTTTTTTCTCTTTGCCGAAGACGAAACAACATTTTTTAAGGACCGCTGAATCACCATGAATACAAATAAATCACTCTTTCTCTGAAGTCTTTATATTGAAGGTTAATGGCATACTGTCAAAACAATAGCAGATTAAAAAAAATAAACTCTTGGAGAAGGAACAGTGTAGCTAGGAAGAATATCAGTGTTCTGCTGCTGTAATCATCCTGCAGCTTGTAAACTAGTAGCCATTTGCAAATCATTCACAGGAACTAAGCCACTCTATTCACATTGGAAAAATATCTTAAAATGGGCAGATGATTTAAATAAATAATTTCCAGGGCTTGATAGAAGCATACTCAAGCAAAAATATCCATCTACTTAGTCAAAAATTACTCACTATAATATTCTATTCACACATACACAGGTATTCCTTACCAATGGTGAGAAAAAGGGTGATTATCAGAATTCCTGCTACATTTTCTTTCAGTATTAATCCCTGTTCAGTCTCCAGACTTTCATATCACACTTGGAAAAAACTGGTCCCACAGAAAGTCATCAACCCAAGTTTGCCTTGGTTTTACCCCCTAAATACAGGTATAAATTAGGTGAAATAGATATAAATCTACAGCTTCATTAAAATTTTTAATTATGTTGATAAATAATAATGATTGTCATTATTCATTAAATTCATAGCCATGTGAATTTACATGTGAGCCAAATATGTGTATATTAGTTTTCTTTCCCTTCTTTCTTTAAATTTAATCTTATTTTCCTTTCTCTTCTATCATAGAATGCAAGTAGTGAAATTTTTAACTTACTAAATTTTTTGGCAAAATTCCCAAGTCTGACATCGAGCTAGTATTTCACTCAGCAAATCTGGTTGACTAAATTCTTCATTTTAATAGCACTACACTCTATCTTTTTTTCTGTCTTGTTTTCATGCTATAGACTTTTGTGGAAGCTTGTATTTGAATTAGCCAGCATGCAGCTGTGAGTACCTGCTTATAGAAAAGAAATCTGAATATTATTTTGCCAGGTTTAAAATAGAAGACATGAGCTGCAGTTGTCCTTTGTGCTCCTCTGATTGATATTCAAAAGCATCAGAAACCTCTTTTGGTTTCTCACAACAATGTGAAATGTGTGTCTATTACTTTCAGCATATTTAATGTAAAATGTCCTCAGCAACTTCCACCTAAATCCTGTGCCTTACTTTCATTTATAAGGATGCTTCTTCTTGTTAGGTCTTTTCAATTTCCCCACAATCCCTAGACATGCTTTGATCACTCTGGAGTTAGAGACAAGGTACAAACTCTTCTCACATAAAAGAATGGGCAAGTCTGTAACTAAAGATAAAGAATAGTCATCACAAAAGCATTGATAGAGTTATTCTGCTCAACAGCACGTATATACCACATAAGAGGCAGAACAGTAGTAGGACCTGTAAAACAAATAGCGATATTTTAAGGTTCTAAACATTTTTAAAAGAAAAAGATGTCATTGGATCAAAGAGCAGGTAATTCATATCAGAATATACATTTATGAATCTGCATCTCCTTATGTCTCTGTGGATTTCCAGATTTAATGACTATATGCTAGGAATATCATCTGAATGCAGGACTGATAGTTTGGTCCTTTTGCTGTATGTTTTTTCACAACCAATCTGGCTTCAAGTGGTAAATGTTGCTTCTCTTCCAATTTATACCTGAAGTTGTATATTGGGGTTCCTTTCTTCTGTTTTCTGGTGTTTGGGTGAAAACAAGGATTTTATTTCTATACTAGGCCCTCCTTTTTTTTAAACAGCTACCTGTTTTTCCACCATAGGCATATATATATACATATAAATATAAATATATATATATTTTATTTAATCCGGCATTCAGGACCACTATTGTATCCATTCCTAATAAGGGCAATTACTTCAGTTATGTAAAATAAAACTTGCTGGAAAAGCTTCACCATGAAATCCATCAATACTTTGCATCAAGCCAAAATACCTGTAGATATTTTTGGTGAATGCAGTCATAGAGTTGGAAAAACAGCAGCCCCCCTGAAAATGTCAGTGACAGGGAGGCTCACAAAAGTTCTCTTCAGTGACTAACAGTGGAAATCTGCTTGACAGACACCTAAAGTGGAGACCAGCCTGATCTCCCTGGAGCTACCCTTTACTACTTCATTCATGCTGTTATAGGTAATAAATGATAAAGCCAAATTAAAAATAATAAAATAGGTTTTTATTTCGTGACTGAGGTTCGGTCTCTGATAGCCACAATCAAAGGGACAGCGTCGAGCCTGGGTTTTTCACTGAACTGTAGAAAATTTGTCTGGGAAAAACCATTACTCCGTACTTAGCTTGTTCTTGGCAGATGCATCTTTCTTTTGCAACCTTCTTCAGTGTTTATGTGATTCCACTGCCTTCTTAATCAAGTTATTTCTGTGCTAACCTATATCCAAGTTTTTAATGCTCCCCAAATAATACTGCATCTCTTGCAATCTAAGTAACTTACATCTTGATTTCTTACTTGTTTCTTCCAGGGTGGCACTTTGCCATTTTAGACCATTCAAGCAAGAATTTGCATTCGTATTTCTACTTAAGCATTAAGACACAAATGTGTCCATCACCCTAAGCTGCACTTAGCGATGCTTGTAGCTTTTGCTACAAGCAAAAGATGTTTGACTGACAGGAAAAGGCAGAAGGTGGCACAAAGACTGTTCAACGTGAAGAGCTGAATTTTGCAAATTAATCTTCAGCTGTAGGTAACAATTTTCATGGAAAGGTGAATACATTAATAAAAATGGAGGAGAATAAGTCTGCCATAACAGTAGGGGAAAAAAAATGACAAGTTTTAGCCTTGACTAACAGAATATTATGTTCAAAGACTCAGTCAGGATTTCATGGACATCTTATTGTCTGACACTAGAAATTATATTATTTGTTTACCAATTTTTCTGTCAGTCCTTTTAATAAATTCAAATTTTACTGCAAAGTTAATTTCTCAATACTGATACATAAGTAACTTGCTGACATAAACATATCTTAAGCAGAATAAAATCACACGGCAAGTAGTCTTATTGTTTGAGAAAAATTGTCCCTTCAGCTGGAAAAGGGACTGTGAAGTTCAGAATTTTATGTTGTCTATACTTCTGAATGTAACTTATTTGACAAAGCTGGGCTTTTCATCTTAGTTTTGATGTCACACAGTTCTCATTAACCCCAAAAGATGTCAAACTTTGCAGATTTGTAAACAGTATTTATGCACTATTCAAAACACATAATTTCTCAAACACACTGCACAAAATTATACACACTGAATGAAAATACATATTTCAAATCAAACTTGGTCTATGCAGACACTTAAAATAGAGGACAGAAGAGAAAGACAGAGTATGTATGTACAATGTGTGGCTGAGATGGAGCTGGTTTTGGTCAGAACTGCCCTTATAGTGCTCATCTTTGTGGTTAGAACAGTACTGAAAACACACCAGTGTTTGGTCTACAGCATCAAGGTTGTCTCTCCAACAGCCTTCAACCACCAAAGGTGGGTAGGGGGCAGCTGGGCAAGGGCTTCCAGGGACAACAGTCTCCAACTGATAGAAGAGATGCCCTGAAAGGTGTGAAATTCTACTCAGCAATAAAACTCTGGAAAGGAGAAGCAGGAGGTGTTATGGTGCTGGCTTTCAAAGCAACCCTAGGTTAGTTGAGGCCTAGCTTCCAAGGCAATGGATGGACATCTGCCTGACAATGGGAAGTAGTGAATAATTCATCTTTTTTGCTTTGTTTCCATGTGCAACCTTTTCTTTTCTGGTTAAACAGCTTTTATCTCAGGCAACTTTTCCATCTTATTTCCTCCTGCTGTCTTGTTGAGGAGGAGTGAGAGAGCAGCAGAGGGGGTCTCTGGAAGTCATACAAGACAAAGTACAATGTATTACCACTTGATCCCATTTATCCTTTTCCTGCAGTACTTAGAAAAGATATTGTATTTGTAACTCTTAATACTAATGTTGCACAAAGAAAAAAAAATGTACCATGCTGAATACAGCACAGTGCCATTGGGATAAAGGAGCAAGAGATTTGATACTTTGCTTATCACATCACCTGAACTGGTATTTATTTTCTGGGTCATTAAAGTAATTACACACCAGAAGCAGTTCTGACAGGTTTCAATGTAGGATAGTGGTAATTCAATATAATTGAACTTATTTCCAAGTTTTTGAATCATTCACTTTTAGCACTAGTAAGTTTGAACACAGTATAAACATGAGTTCTGCAGTAAATGAAAATCCTACTAACCTGATAGATTTCAGGCGCGTAAATAAAATCCATTCCCAGCTGTGGTAAATAGTCAGAATTGTACAGTGTCGCTTTAAGACAGGCGAAGAATTGATGAAGCTGGTTGAGGAAAACATGAGCTGGGCCATTTGCTTATCTTGCATCTGGCTCAAGCAGGGCTTAACAACAGAATGATGTCTGGAGTTGCTTCAGTGAGGCACAGAAAAAATACAAAAATACGGCATCTGCTGTACTGCACTGTACTGAAGAAGGTCAGGCAGCCTTTTCTGCAATCTCAGTATTCCAAGGAGGACCAAAGTGTTGCTTCTACCTCTTTTGCCAACTATCAATCCTGACTAAAAGTAACTGAGATTCTCATTAAGCCCCATTAATAGGTCAATTTAAGCATCCTTTGGGATGAAAATGAAGAACATGTGCTGTGCAAGGCATGTGTGAGCAAAGTCATCAAACCCCACTGCAACATGTGATTTTGGCCCTCTATGGACGAGCCAAAATTTAAGTATAAAAGGTAGGCTTCAGGGCAGAAAAGGCTGGATTAGGGAAAACACATGTGGAGGGGGAAAAACCTCTGGAGAAGGAAAACATTGCTGGAGGGGAAAAATATCTGGTCAGCATTGACTGATAGACAGTGTCCCTAGTCTTTCTCCTCTCCTGAAGGGATGGCCTTAGGTGAGGTTTATACCTCCATCTGCATTGTAGCACAGCTGAGAATACTAATTGTCATATAACCACTATTAGAATATTTCTCATAAAACCTTCTCATGCGACACTGTATTTTTAGTGCATTTATCACTGGCAATTCTGAACGTGCTCTTCTGCTGCTTCTCATTATTGTGAATCTGAATTGTGAACATTGCTTTTTGTGCGCAACCAGACCTATAGTACTGGACTGGTGAACTGCACCTATGCTTCAAATTCTTCTGTTGAAATTGACTGGACTGACAGTGCTAAATTGGTTACAGTCAGGCCACATCCAGGCCCTCTGATCTCTGAAGGCCAGCTGGAACTCAAGAGGTCTCATTTTCTGCTGAATTCCCATGCTCTTACCATGAGAACAGATAATTTGGCATTGTGGGGTCATAATTTACTGGTTTTGAAATATGTGTATGTTGATCTAAGTATAATTACAAAATTGTAATAGTATTTAGATTAGATTAGACCATGCTAGATTGATGTGCTAGGCAAGTTAAATATCCAAGTAAATAAATATTTTTAAATTGTGTACTTTTCCTTTATATTATGCTTTTCCAAGTGCAACAGTTGAAAACATCAAAATCAGGTATTTTTGAAATCAGAAAAATGTAATTACTTAGAATCTTGTCTGAAGAAACTATGTTTTAGATACACTTTTTGATCTTATTATGTATGACATTGAAAAGCTTTAGTGACTTCCACAGTAAGGCTGTCTATTATTTCCAAAATAGATGCAATTGCACCTAAGTGGAGATGACTATATATTGGAGCAAATATTTGCAAATTGTGCAAATCACTCTTCACAGTTAGGTTAAATGTCTAATAGCTAATTAAAAATTCTTTACAGATAAACAAGGGCAATCCAGTCCAAGAAAAACATATGTCCCATTTTTCACCATCTTGATTCATCTCTTAGGCTTCTTACCCTGAGTGGACTGATCATAATTAGGTCAAGTTATTTACATGGTTTTTTTGCAGCACTATATGCTGTTATGAATATTTGCTCTGGGATACAAGTATTTTTACTTTCCTTTAAATTCAGCATACTGTAATGAAAGACACATTGGTAACTGCATATTTATTAAAAATATTGTCCGAAAATACTTTTTCTTCCTTCTTTTCTTCATGCAGTTTTGGAGTTAAATGAACCAGATACACAGCTGCTGTCAGAAGGAACAGTCTAACCATTTATTTTTCTTCTTATCTCCTTCCCACCCTTCCCAGTATGATGATCCAAATAGAAAACGTTGCATTTTGTACCGATATGTTTTCAGTGGAAATGCAGCTCCCACACACCACACAACTTCACTGTCACTAGATCCAACACAGACTAATAAGGAGGAGTGCACATCAAAAGGGTGAAAAAGGGCAGGACCAGTTGGCAAGAGCGCCGCTTCAGCTTAATTTGAACAAGTCCTGAAGCATCTTCTGAGAATGAAAGATGTGAATATGATATTTCCCTGTTGTTCTGTTGTTTTTTTATTTTCTTTCAAGTTCAGGTTATTTTTGACTGCTTAGCAAAGTGACAGCCTGTAGACTTGTCAGATTTATTGAGTTTACCAATAGTCTGTGGACATCTTGAATGTAGAAGTGGTGCAATTTCACTGGTCATAAACTTTCATTCTGCAAGCACTTTCCAGGCCTTTAGGCCCTTCCTGAGAAAATGGAGTATGAGTGAAATCCAAACACCTCTCCAGTCCTTCTCAATGCATATTTACTGAATAATTTACTGAAACTGTAACTGTCCTTTATCATGTTATCATCAAAGAACTGCTGAATACAAAAATGGAATCAAGTAGCAGTACTGAGACCTTGTTTTTCAAATGAATGAAACTTCTCAGATCTCTCCATATTATAGATAGGCTGTTTCTTACTCAAGTCTTGATGATTAATTCAAGCAATTAACTCTCCAAAATTCAGTAACAGTGCAAGACTCTACAATTATCTTTACACTACTTTAAAAAAAAGGCACAAAAATTAACTGTGAACTGACACAATCCTTTCTCACTAATAGAATTATAAGAGTAGTTCTCTATTCTAGGAGTAAGAAGATTACTTTCCAGCAACACAGGAATTTGTTGGCCAGATTACTCAGCTTGTAGATCAAAAATTATAAATTATAAACTTGCAAATTCTGATTTTGTATTAATGTTATTTATAAGTGTGTCAATTGTATGTCAAAGGTTTAGTATGTCAGCTATGGAAATAGTACATCTTTTTACCACTGGGGTGAAAATCCAATACACCTGACCAGACATTTCTGCATCAATTTGATCTGGGAAACAATGAGGTGATGAGGACGTGTTTGCAGTAAGTACTCTTACACAAGACAAATAATGATGCTGTCTCATGCCAACACCTACTTTAAAAAAATATTTTGCAAAATGAAGCTTTGATCTGCTACTAATTGAAGGGATTGGATACTATTGTTAACTCATAAAGTATCCTCTTTACTACATAGTATAGATTACAAGCGATATGTAAATGAAGGCAGGTTTAGGAGACAGACATGTATTTGAAGATTTTGTTTATAAAGCTGTTACCAAAGATATGATCTCTCATCTATAATTTAGAATCATGGAATCATTTAGGTCAGAAAACATCTTCAAGATGATTGAATTCCACCGTTAATGTGACACTAACAAGTCCACCACAAAAGCACATCCTTAACTGCCACATCTACGTCTTTTGAATACCTCCAGACATGGTGACTCAACCATTTTCCTGGGCAACCTGTACCAGTGCTTGATAACTCTTTCAGGGAAGAATTTTTTCCTAATACCCAATCTAAATATCCCCTGGCACAACTTGAGGCCATTTCCTCCTGTTTTGCTATTTGTTATGTGGCAGAAGAGACCAATGCCCTCTTAATTACAACCTCCTTTCAGAGAGCAGAAAGATCACCCTTGAGTCTCCTTTCCTCCAGTATAAACCCCCCAGCTCCCTCAGTCGCCCTCTGAGGACTTGTGCTCCAGACCCTTCACCAGGTCCACGTGCCCTTCTCTGGACATGCCCCAGGACCTCAGTATTTTTCATGGATTGAGGGGCCCAGAACTGAATACAAGATTCAAGGTGTGGCTTCACCAGTGCCAAGAGCCGGGGGACAATCACTGCCCTGCTCCTGCTGGCCACAGGCCAGGATGCCATTGCCCTTCTTTGTAGCCATGAAGGCTACCTGGGCACAGCTGGCTCATGTTCAGCCACTGTCAACCAGCACCCCCAGGTCCTTTTCCACTGAGCTGCTTTCCAGCCACTCTGACCTCAGCCAGTAGCACTGCCTGGAGTTGTGACACAAGGACCCATCACTTCCACCTTGCTGAACCTCTCCTGCTATAACTGTAACTTCTAGAATGCATTAACTACCTGCTAAGTCACCTGAGCTTATTGCACAGGTATTAGTATATTAGTTATGTACATGTAAATTACATAGCTACAATACAAATATTATAAACTAATAAATGCATCAGTTCATGCTAGATAATATATGTATTTCCAATGTGCTGAGAAGTTCAGCAACGCTTTATGCTGTATAGCCATAGTTTGTCTTTTCTAGGCTAACTGGAAGTAAGAGGACAAGAAGACATTGGGAGAGTATCTGAGAAATATCTAAGGGTTTCTGAAAGCAGGAGTCAGAAGATAGCTTACAAAGCAAAAAACAAAAAAAAGTTTGCCTCACACAGGTTATCAATTCGCTATTAATAATGTCCAGATACATATAAAAGGTTAAGTATTTGTATGTAAATAATATGCAGATAAAAGTTATTGGAATGTTGTTTCTCTGTCACTGAATTCTGTTTTTCAGAGGTATTTATCTGCAAGTGGCCCAGGTTTTCTCTAGAATTTATTATTGCAAATTAAATATGCCCAGTGAAATTACCTCCCCAACAGGCTGACTCAGTGTCACAGAATCATAGAATAATTCAGACTGGAAGAGATTCCAAGGTAAATTCCCAACTTTAACAGTACAATTCTCAGAATTGAATTTATTTATTTCACATTGTATGCAGTAAGAGACTGTCTATTGCTGTTATATGTGATTTTCATATGTTTTCTTGGCCATTAATGAATTTTTCTTTATTTACCTACTGCTTCTCAGAAGTCCCAGAAAAAACAGGTTTCGGATAAAATCTTGTTTATGTAGAGTAGCTTTCTTGAACTGCTATAGGTCTCATCCTATGTCCAAGAATCAGTAAAAAAACTGCTAATTTTTTTTAAGTTAGTTTAAGATATTATAAAGAAAGAAACATGAATTTTGAATTTTATTTCTGATGCACAAACATGTGATACGCATAACATTACTCTAACTGGGAAACAGACAATACTTCATAGATTAATGGCAGTGAACCCATCTTGGATCACCAGATAATACAAATTTGAATTGGACAGAGACAAGATTTTTGATTTTTTTTAACCTGAAATCACTTTAAGAATGATTTAAACTAGTCCATTATCCACACTTTCTTAAAATAAATCTGGAATTAATATTTGCTTCTTATACTATGGACAAATTCATTTATTGCAAGTCACAACATATTTCCTTTTATTTTCCTAAGAGTAATCTGGTAATAGCAGGAAAAGAAAATAACACACAAATAAACAAAGCTACACCACAACCACCTCCCCCCCTCCCAAAACTATAAGTTTATTCAAAAATAACAATCTCTATAGAGTGTATCCATTCACAAATCATCTGACCCACTTGGTTAAAGAAGAATCAAAGGAAAATTATTTTGGCCTCAGATTTTCAAAGTGGGCTGCTTCAACACTATAGAAGTACCCTAAAAAAATTTAAACCTTTCTGCATTGATGGCAACAGGTACATAAGTGTTAATAATAGCTTCTGGATGAAATTCACAAATAATTACAAACTCTAATTTAGATATACAAACTCTAATTTAGATATTGTGTCTTCAATAAGCTTGTCCAGCAACTTGAAATTATATGCTACCAGTAACAAAATAATTACTTAACATATGCAAATTAACTGCATTAGCACTGTATCTTTAAAATTGTCTATATAATTAATTGGATTACTTCTTATTTTCCTCTGCATCTCATGCTCCTTGATCAGATGAGGTGAACCCAAGCCCTTGATTTCAAGCAGCTCAGAGCAGAAGGATGAAACTGGTTTCCACACTCATAATTAAAGAGTTGGTACAGAAGAGAAGGCGTCTTTTCTGTTCATATAATGTGGCTGCCTATAGTTCAATGCTTCCTCCTGTTTGCTCTGAGAGCCTGCTGCTGTGAACACTTTCCTAGAAGGATGCAGAAGAAAGGAACAGCTGTCTACAGAGCAAAAGTTATCTCTTATTTGAATTTATGGGAGACTCCAGTTTAATGATCTGAAATATTTCTGAACAATATCTGTTTTCCTGTCTTTTTACACATTTTTTTAAATATTAGATTTGACTTTATTAGAAAATTGTAGGGTGACACTTCCCTGATATTTCTTATTTATAAGAAAATAATGTTTCTGTGTCAAGCATTTATATGAGCAGTTCTCAGAAGTCGTTTAAGAACGCTCAGAATTGCCTCCACAGAGAAGGATGCTCAGCCCTGGAGCAGAATGGAGATATTAAATAACTGGAATTATCTTAACATGATCATGGAGAAATTCTTAACATGTTCATAGAGAAAATTACGTGGAAGGGGACCTCTGAAGTACTCAAAGCAGAGCAGACTTAGACAGAGCTGCTCAGGGACTTGTCAAGTTTTGAAAATCTCTGAAGACAGAAATCCCAGTTTCTGGGCAGCTCATTCCAGGGTCTGATCCCTTTACCAGAAACAAACTGCTGTTTATGATGAGTCAGAATTTTCACTGCTCTAATTTATGACTGCTGTCTCTTGTCCTTTCACTGTGTACCTCTGAGAAGCGTTTGGGTGGTTAAAACTACAACATACCAAATCACCTTTAAGAAACCGCTTACAAGCACAAGTTTAGATATCACGTAATTAAAACAAAGCACATACATAAGGCAAAAAAGGAACCCACATGTGAAGGAAAACAACAGGTTCCCAATAAATCATGCTGAATTTACCTCACCTGCCAAAAGTGACTCTTCAATACATAATTGTTCCTCCATTTTTCCATTTCCATCATGAACAGCCAAAGCAAATTTTCAAGAAGGTGGTTACACTGTAATAGGTATACTCTAGCGTATATAATCTGATAACCTATCACAGGCCTTATCTAAGTAAATGGGTATCTTGGAGATAGATTATGGGATCTGCTTCTGGTGAAATGAGGGGCTCTAACCTCAACATCCCTTTTGTGCTCGTTCAGCATCCCCCATTTTACACAACACCACTGTTGGTTAGACAAGTTGAATTAATTATCATGCTAGAACATGCATTTGTGTTTCAACTACACTTTCACTGCAATTCAGACGTAATGGAAGAGCCTTAAGGGAGCTGTGTTCCAGTCAAGTGAACTAATAGACATACGAGGCCTCAGTTTATTTATCTGCAGCCTAATTTCCTCTTATAGTCTTTCCTTTTTCAACATTCCCTTTCCTACATGGATCTCTATATTTGAAATACTATTGCAACCCTTGCTGCAAAGCTCAAGATGAGACCTTATAAGAAGGAAAGGTTTATTTATTTTACAGTGAAATCAATTTCACCCACACTCTCATATTCATGCACTCACAAGCACACTCAAGAAGTGTGTATCCATGAGCTGTGTCATCTGTCAAGCATCAGGTGCCACTTAATGTGCTGCAAGGTGTCTTTACAGGATTCAGATGATGATCCAAAGGGCAAGGTACATAGACTATCAAGCCTCCTTTGCAAAAAAACCCACTATATTGCTCATGATCTGTTTATCCACTGGTTCCAGCTGTGTTTTGCATCTGTGTGTCTACTCCTAAATTTCTTTATCTATTTTTCCAGTTACTCTTTAAGCTCTCTTTAACAACTGCAAGGGGAACAGAAAATTTCAGTCCTTTGTATTGTCTGTGTTGTCTGCCAGTGAGCATGAAGACAGAGGTAGCAATCGCTTCAGCCCCACTACTGACACATATGTAGCTGCAATCTAAATCCCCAGCTGGCATCCCCACCTCCCAAACAGAATGCATGTTGAATCTGCTATTGGACAATGCATGGTACTTGTCTTCTCTGATTCATAAGTTGCCTACACAACTAACAAAGATTTATTTTCTCACTAAGAGAACAAAAATGGTATCTTTTGATTCTCTGGAACCACAGGTAAACAAACTTCAAGGATCACCTTCCTCAATCCTGCTATAGTACATAAAAATCATGTCATAAATCCCAAGATACTCAGATACTATTCTCTTGCAAAGATTGATGATTTCTGCAAGCAGTTAAGACTTCATTGAATTATAAGCCTTTTTTGAGAGTTAACTCTGAACATCTCCTAACAGCAGGAGCTTATAAACTACTTTTCTTTCTTAATGAAAGAAAATCCACTCCAGCTTAAAACCAGGAAACTTTACCTCAGTATTTTTTGAACAACTTTCTTTCTGCAGTATTTTTGCTGGTGAGCTGGCTAGCTTATTTCAGGTCCATTCAATTCATTAACACCCCAAGCCAGAACAGTTTGAAGCAACTTTCTTGAATTTTTCAATATTGATTTCTGTGGCATATTATTTGTTCTTCCCAATGACTGCATAATTTCATATTGTATATTTTTTTTATCACTGTGAATGAGAGCTAAAGCAGAACTTGAAAAAAAAGAAATTCCTGGTTAGACAGGAATATGTTTTCCACAGTTAAATATTTGAATGACAATCCTTTGTGTTTGTTTAAAACATGATGGATTGCTTTGTAACCATCTGTATTATAGATTCTGCAGGGTATAGGAAATAGTAGAAAGAGTAAACTAATCAACTCTGATATCAAGAGATATGTTCCCAGATCACAAATTCATATGTTGGATCTGAAACAACACAGTGAAATCTTATCAATCATTGTTGAGCATATTCAAAAAACGCATATTCATAGAAGGCTGCAAGAAAATGCATTTTAGAGAGATCTACTCACCTGTGAGATGTTCATGTGAATTTCAATTTTTAGTGTGTACAGTACCTGGGAATATTCAAGATGTTTAAAAGGCACAGGTAAGCCACAGGAAAAAGAAATGTAAGAAACTGTTCTGTAATTATAATGATCACTAAATATTATCATTGGAGATTTTGGTGATCATTAACTATCTGCTTTCTGGAATTAACCTAGATGGTAAGTTTTGGTGGTTTCCTTTTAAGTTAAGAGGGAAGGAAAATATTTAAAATGAAGGTGTTGAGAATCTCTGTAAGTTAATGAACTCCCTTAAATCTTCACAAGATTTACAAAGTGATTTTTATTCTCCATATTAACAGTGTACTAGAAATACATGTAGTCTGACTGCTACTCGCTGGCTTCAGAAAATGGAAGAGTGCTAAGGCTACTCCAATAATATTATTTAATATAAACAGATTGGAAACAATTATTTTTAGACTCTAGACTACAGAATTTCATTATATAAACAGCCAGTATACACCATAGTTTGGTTAAGTCTGGCACAAAAAGCACAGGAAAGCCTTAAGAATCTTTATCTAGGCAATTGTGCCCACAAGAATGTTCATTCACAGTACTACCAACAGGTGCTTATATAAAAATTTCTTTTACTGCATCTACCAGTGCAAGAGGAAGGTATGGGAGAAATCAAGATTAAGATCAGAAATCAGATTAAGATCTTTTGAGCAACCAAACAAAAATTGCATATATCATGCTAAGAACATTAACACTAAATTTAACTGAATTGTACACATCAACTAGAAAAAACATAAAAAACTAAAAAAAAACCAAACAATGCTCTGCATCAAGAGTCTAGCAAACAATAGCAAGAGATAGAGGAAAGTAAGTGCTAGTAGGGAGTATCTGAAGTGAAATTTTAGATTACATATATAGAAAGAAACAAATTAGGAACAATTTCTTCATTAAGGGCAGTCAGGCTCTGGAACAAGGTGCCCAGGGAAATGGTAGAGTCACTATCACCAAATGTTTTACAAGACATGTAAGTGTAACAGAGAGAGACATAGCCAATGGTGGACTTGCCTGTGCTAGGCTAGTGGCAAGACTTGATCTTAAAGGTCTTTTCCAATCAAAATAATTCTGTCTTTTCCAACCAAAATAATTCTGTAATACTATGTCAAAATCCAATTTTTTAATTAAATTCAGTTAGAAACTTTTAGTCCCCTTGTATAAATGTTTGCTCCCAAGCGTGGTTTAGAAGGTTTTGGTTTTTTTTTAATCTCCCCAGAGGAAAAATATTAAGGCACAAAGGACAGCTATTTTGTGAAAACACTACTACTACTAAATGGACGTCTCCATCCTTTATCAGCTGGTTCAATGCTGAAAAGCAGTGTTTGTTCAGCAGAACAGCACACTATTTCCATGAAGACATATGATGGATGCAATGGAGTGGATCACATTCTGCTAAATACATATATAGAATTATATATATGTGTATATATATTTTTATAGTTATATATACATTTCTGTGCTGGGAGGTACCTATTGAAATAGCTGTGAAGTTCTGTGGGTATGTCTTCCATCCATTGTTCTGGTTTGCTGTATAGGCTCCAGGAAGCTTGACCCTAATGAGTATCACAGGGCTGTGGGGAAATGAAGTTCCTGCTTTAAGCATATTTTATGAATTCTTACAGAATTTTCAAAACAGAGTGGTATAAAATAACTGTATGAGGTATCACTTTATATTGTACTAATTCTACACAGGTTTTCCTTAAATTCTTCTCTTCATGCTGAGCCTTGCAAACAATTTGTCCTTGTATTACTCTTTGTTAATTTCTTTTCAGGTTCTGTTGCAAGTGCAGCTGAGTATAGAGTAATTGAGGCATATATTTTTGATGGTTGCAGGTTTTATGAAGGTGGATGTGCTATGTCTGAGTTTAAATGTACCTAGTAGTCCACAGGTTGCTATTTCTTTTCATGTTCATCATCCTATTCAGAGCTTATTGGATAAGTATCACTATAAAAACAGACTAATTTGTATCTGTCTTGGTATGGAAAGACAAGAGTATGCTAAGGAAGGCAGAAGCCTCCTCTGAAATGGAGAATGCAAACCCTCCCGACCCATCCGAATTGCTATAAATTTTAAATAAGGGGCTCTCAGGCAAAAAATATGGGAGCAGGAAATAGCAGTTCTTTAATAGAGAAGAAAAATAAGAGAATAAACAATGCAATACACTAGAACAACACCGACAGAACACAACCTGACACCCTGTTGGTCAGGGTGTTGGTAGCAGTCCAATTGGAAAAGGGGCTGCAGTCCTCCTGGAGTGTCAGGCGTGGTTCTGTTGGAGCAGGGGGTCCTGTAGGAAAGGGGTGTCTTCTTCCTTTAAAGATCCAGTGGAAGAAGAGGCAGCTGCTATTTCTCTGGGGAATCCAGTGGAGAAAGCCGTGCTGGTGATTCAGAATCTCTGGAGTATACCTGGGTAGCAATGCTTGGCTCCTCCCTCTGGGCAGAGCATCTCACAATGGGATGTTATAGTTCTTATCAGTCATGTGGTGACATTCAATGGCCTCTTATCAGCAGATGTCCCCTGCCAAGGGAGGAGTGATTGTGATCACTCAGAGAGAGAGATAAGGAGCATTGCCCACTTGACACCAGACAACTGCCATACAGATGGTAATAGAATACTTCTTGGCTTGCAATCTGGAACAGCAGCCCTAGGCCATTACAACTGAGACCACTAAAAAATGTTCATCCCACCAAGTTTTGTACAGACTGCATCTTCAGTATCAGAGTAAAGCCCACTTTCCTTTTTATACTAATCATGCGTAAGAATTAGCAAACACATCTGAACTGGAAGTGACATGGCTGTAATTAAAGCAAAAAAAAAAAAAAATGAACACAGTACACATAAAAAGTGAATGAACAAATGAAAATAATAAATACAAAATACCAGTTACGTAAATACTATGAAAAATTTAAACAGAATGAGATACACTAATAATGCCATTGGAAAACACCTTTTAAGTCCTAATTAAGCCAACACTACTGGGAGGAAAATCACACAAGATTATCTACATTGTATTTTCTGTCTTGCATAGAAATACATTTCCCTTTCTTAAAAGCATTTCATAATTTTTCTTCTCCTTTCAGTACTAAAATCTTTGAAAGAACAGTATTCCTATATTCCTTGAAGGCTATTAAAAAGTTAAGGTGACATGTCTTATTTACCAAGATTGGTCACAGTGGTTTTCTTTCTTTTTCTTCCTGCTGTATACTTTTTTAATATTATTGTTTGGTTCCCCTGGAAAGCCTTAAAGAATATGACACAGAGACCACATATATCTCAAGTGCTTGTGTAACTCCTTTAAAATAAAAATTATCAGAATGGAAATGATTATCATATATTTTCAAAATAAGTTGTTCATCAAACTTCTCACATTTCAAAGCCCATATAATGGAAATAATGAAGAAAAACTGTATTTTAGAGTAAGTATCTTCCTTTTCTGTCATAGAGATTAATTTCTTCTACCTATATGGAAATTAGTGGAAAAAATGCTATATTTTGTTCTGCCAAAGGCTGACAACTACTTATTTTGGATATATGTGTGTGAAAGTGAGGAGGGAAGATATAAGAGTGGGAGGAGAAGGGTTTAAATTTCTGCAATAGTAGTATGATCCATTTGGCAATCTATCTTGCTGTGACCAAAGTAAGTCTGTGAAGCAGGGCATCATGTGACAGAAATATTTATCTGTTTTAAAAGAATGTCAGGTTAATATCTGTGATTCTTCTCTCCAAGCACATTTATTAGACTCCTTCCCTTCAGTAGGTTATCAGTCCTTGACACTTAATAATAGATCATTCACTTATAAAAGGGATGTAACTACACCGGTAAAAATGAAAGCTTTTGTTAATAGTAAGAAAAATGTAATCATTAATTGAGACTGAGCTATAAAAAAAAGAATTAATTTAGCTACAAAAGCTTCCCTATCAAACCTCTAAAATTTCAGTTAGTTTTTAGATTTTGCTTCAAACTGAAGTTCTAATTTAGTTTATTTTGAACATTTATCTTTTTTTACTTTTTGTATGTTTCAATTCTAAGCAGATTCATTGTAAGCCAGTCCTAGAAATTAAACACATTGATCAGAAATCACTCTCTGTTAGCACAGGATATACATCTCTGATAGATCCTGAGCTTCAGTTCTGTAGTAGTTGGAAAATCTCTTTAGGCTGAGCTTTATTCACCATGTTCTAATGCATACATAGATAAATTTTCAAAAGACAAATTTTAATATAAATCACCAATATTTGAACCTTATTGTTGTTTTACTTAAATTGTTAGAAGACAGATATTTGGTTCCTGTAAAAGCGATATACACAAATGTTGCAACTATGTCATTCAGTAAACACACTAGGAGGCCTCTGTTTCCTTTAATTTTAAATAACTTCTGTATCAGCTTTATAAGAACTACCTTGGAACAGACAAATTTACCAGAGAGTCAATTAAAGCTACCCTTTAATACAGCAATTAAGTCCCTTTATGCCCCGAAAGAAAATTAAAACAACAGGCTGACTGATCCCAGTATTTAAGGATGTGGATTGAAAATCAGGCTCAGAGGCAAGATGGCATTTCGCCTTCAAATCCAACAAGCAACTTGGATTCCAAGAGTCCTTGATTCTACCATCAAGTCAATAACCAATTTTTTTTGTCAGGACTTACGGCTGATAATTCCTAGGCCAGGAAGATGTTGAAAAAGAAAATGTTTCTGGAACTGGAGGGAACCTGGTTCCTACCAAGAACATCCCAAGAGCATTCAAAGCTTGTGGGAAATTTTAGGCATTCTGTTCCCAAAGAAACTAGGCAGCATTTAGACCATTAAAAAATTCCAAGAAGTTTTTGTACAACACTTTGTAAAAATCCAGGACACTAATAACTGAATTAAGCTGCTTTTTGAGTTCACAATGTGATGGTGCCAAATTGAGCTCTTCATGACTCTTAAGGTACTCCTAAGGAAGCCAGATCAAGAGTGTTCTATGGGTCTTCAGGAATTAAAGTTTCTTTGTCTTATGCTGTAACAAAAAAGTCGCATTATGTCATGCTATATTTGCCAAGCTCCAGTGGAAGGTTCTCCACCCTAATGGAACCAAAAACTTAGGAGCGTAAATAACAGTTCACCAAGGCCATCAGGACTGCAAAAAGAACTTTGCAACCTTCGCTTTTTTAGCAGGGAATTTTGAAATGTTTCCCCACCCTCTTTTTTGTTTCCCTGGTTCACAGAAAACAAGGAGGAGACAATTTTAAAGGAATCTTTCTGATGGAATTACTTCCCCTGTAGTTGAAGAAATACTGCTGAGTCTCTTCCATAAGGAAGACTATTTCATACAAAATGTAGCATCTGGGTTTGCTTTGGTCAGCATCTGAGGGCTTGTATCGATCGGTCACAAGCACTTTGCCTAGCCTAATTAGTTGTCAGGTAGCTGCACAATCTTGGGCTTCCCTGTACAGATACAGATATGACCTCCAACATTTCCTCAGAAAACCTGAATAGACATGTGAGCTCCAAGCTTGTGCCGAGGAATCCACAGATTCACAGTCTGGCTGAAGCAGAAGGTCAGATCCAAAGCTCCAAGAGTTACACAGTTCAATTTGCCCTGCCCTGCCTACAGTCAGGCAGGAGCTCCTAGCAATTCAGAAGGAAGAACAAATGGCCTTGATGGGCAGTCAGTTTCTCAAAAGCTTCTCATACAAGTGATCTCCTATGCCTCAGGGATCATCACACCTCAGATCTTGAAGCAAGGAATGGGCTGATATCACTGAGGATCCTTTTCTATAAGGGTTTTCTAAGGCAATGGCTTTCCCATAGTTCCCAAGAGAAGAAAACAACTACAACCCAGAGACAGCTCAGGATTAACAGTAGTTTCAGTTTTCTTTTTAAACTGCTCCTCCCCCCTCCAACAGCGTAACAAAACTACAATATCAGTAGTATGTGCTGGACTGAATTCAGTTCTTGCTCCTGGGACCACAGTAATTACTTTGTTGATTTCACATGTGGTCTGATGACTTCAGGAACAAGACTCACTGGACTCAAACACTATTTCATTCAAAAAGCAGCTACATCCCATTTATGTTCTGCAGCCCCTAAACTGAGGAACAAGCCCTGTGGTACTAAGTGAAGGCTTCTGGAGTAATTGGCAATGCATGGTAACTGGAGTTATTGGAGTTATTGGCAATGGTAACTGGAGTTATTGGCAATGCATATTTTGGTCTGGCTTCCTGGGTACAGAAACATCTGAACTGAAGAAGTGTAGGAAGTCCAGAATTGGTTCCTGTACGCTATGGTCTGAATGGAAGCTTCAGACAAAGTTTAACAGAGAGACCTTCCCATTGTGACAGAGGGTTCAGAAAAGACTCCCTTGCTTTCTAAACTCCTTCTCAGAGAGAAGCCTAGGTGTGGCTGGATCCAATCCTAGACTTAATCAATGATTATGTCTAAAGGACTGCATAGGTGTGATTGAAACTTATATGACTTTGTCCTGCAAGATTGATGACAAATTAAATACATCTATATGAAGAAAGTAAATCAGTTATTTTAATTGATGATTGTTATATATGTATGATGATAGTGATTAGACTAAAAGACTTCAGTCAGGACAGTAACTATTAGCAGAGTGCACTATTTTTTAAATCAATAATTTTGAAGCTAGCTTAATAACTATTAAATGGAGACTGATGCTACTTATCCAAACCAAAGACCATGGGCAAAGTAACCCTGAGGGGCATCAGCCCTCAAGGGAGGAATCGCCACATGCACTCCCTAGAAGAAGTGTGTTGCAAGTTCCTCCTGGAAGAGGGACTGGGCTTTCATAGTATAAAGTCATTGACTCTAAAATACATGTTTCTAGGCCAGCTATGTCAGCTCAGCAGCCTTTAACTCAGCACTTTTAAATCGATTACAGTGTAATCACTTGCTGGTTTCTTTATCAGGATCTTTGTCTGCAGCCTCCTCAGCAATGTCAGTTGCTGTCAGAACATGTTTTTTACATCCTGAGAATGTTTAGTTTTGGGATAAAAGACTCAGGCTGGCTTCAGCACTCTTCAAAATCAAAAGCAACATGAACCAGTTCTCTATCTATCACTGATAACTTTTACAAATAGAGTAAGGTTTGAGCTGTTTACTCCCACTTAGGCAGAGCATCCTGCTACAGTCAATGACAGCTCAAAAGAACAAATACTAGTACCATTAAATCCTTTCTGAAAAATAGCACCACAGCCAGCACTGAGAACCTATTAATATCCTTCTGTTATTAACTAGCTAGTTAATAACTAGCTAGTTAATATCCTTCCACAACGGAGTATGTCCCACACCATATATTCAGATCTAGGTATTCTTTCTGTCTGAACAGTCACCCATGATTTGATGGGTGGACTGTTCAGTAGATGAGGAACTGGTAGGATGCTTGCATCCACAGAATAGTGTTCAGCAGCCCAGTGTCCAGATGGAGGTTGGTGACAAGTGGTGTCCCTCAAGAGATGAGTACTGTTTAATGTCTTCATCAGTGTGACAGACAGTGAGATCAAGTGCACCCTCAGCATATCTGCAGACAACACCAAGCTGAGTGGTGCAACTGACACAACTAAGGGATAAGATACCATTCTTAAGGACCAGGACAAGCTCAGCAAATGGGCCCATGTGAATGAGGTTTAACAAGACCAAGTTCCAGGTGCTGCACCTCGGTCAGGGCAACCTGCAGTATCAGCCCAGGCTGGGGGATGAACAGAAGGAGAGCAGCCCTGTGAGAAGGACTTGGGGGTGCTGGTGGGTGAGAGGCTGGACATGACCCAGCCATGGGCACTGCCAGCCCAGAAAGCCAAACGTGTCCTGGGCTGCATCCAGAGCAGCGTGGGCAGCAGGGCCAGGGAGGGGATTCTGCCCCTCTGCTCTGCTCTGGTCAGAGCCCACCTGGAACCTGCATCCAGCTCTGGGGTCCCAGCACAGGGAGGACATGGAACTGGAGTGACTCCAGAGAAGGGATACAAAAATGGTCAAAGGGATGAAGCACCTCTGCATGAAGGAAGGCTGAAAGATTTGGGATGGTTCAGCCTGAGGAAGAGAAGGCATTAGGAAGGCCCTACAGTGGCCTTTCAGTACTTAAGCAGAGGTTGTAATAAAGACAGGGACAGACCTTTTAGCAGTATCTGTAACAGCTGAACAAGGGGCAATGATTTTATACTAAGTGAGTGGGGATTTAGAGATGGTAGGAAGCAATTTTCTACAACGAGGGTGGTGAAACACTGGCATGGGTTGCCCAGAGAGGTGATAGATCCCTGATCCCTGAAAACACTCAAGGTCAGACGGACAGGGCTCTGAGCAACCTAAGTTGAAGCAACCTCTAGTTGAAGATGTCCCTGCTCATTGCAGGGGCATTGGACTACATGACTTTTGAAGGTCCCTTCCTAGCCACATGATTCTATGATTCTATGTCTATTTTTATGTCAGGAGAATTTAACCAATGATTGCTTATCTCAATGATATGCAAAGCTGGTTACAGATTCTACAATCCTACTTGGATGGTACAGCATTATTAACTTGTACCCTCATCTTTACCAATCTTTGTCCCCTACTTCATCGTGTCTCACTCTCTCTCTTTCTCAGAAATTTCTTCCTTTAAATTGCAAATGACTAATCTCTCAGAATCTCAAGACTCTTTTATCATAGGAATTACTGGGGACACAATTCCTTGGATGAAATTAAGAGATGTGAAAACAATAAAGGAGAAACTAAAAATGTGATTCTTCCTCCTGTTCTGCCAATAAGAATTTAAAGCAAAGTTATGTATGTCTGTACCTTCACACACCCATATTTTACTTTCTGGCACATGCATGGAATTCATTACTGATGTGATCTGTAAGTGTGACTTAGGAACTTGGCTACTACCCTGTGCATTTGCTACTGTTGAACTAAGAAATTCCATTATTTGAATCAAATCTTCCCTTCTCCAAACTGACTTAATTTCTTGCCAAGCCTTGCTTCAGAAAAAGGTACCAGTGTGATTTGTTATGGCAGATCAGCTATCCACCTGCTTTCATTATTAGACAAATTTGTCAGAAGGTAACAATCTTACTGACGTTTTCCATTTTGCTGTCAGCATGGCAGTATGAATGGATCTTAGAGGTATGTGCTTTAATGACTTACCAAAATGACGGACTAGGATTTGATGACACTGTATCATATTTTCATCAATACATTTCCAGGTTATTTTACTTTTTTCCCCCCCTGCTAATTAATGCCTTAGACAGTTTCATCTGAAAATTTCTGGTATGGCTCACCAAATTTCTTCCTTATGTTCCACTCCATCTAGATCATGCATGCCTCACGAATTAGCAAATACTCCCCATTAGGATTTATAAACGTTCTGATTTTCTCCTAGATGTCCTGGCATCTAATGCTAACAGTTGAAAAGATGACACTCGCCTATGGTCTGTCAATTACTGAACAAGTCTTGATTACTTGCAGGTTTTCCTTTACTGTTCCCTCAAGTATTGTCTCTCAGCCTCCCAGGGGCATGCAGGACAGCCCTTCAAGAGGGGGAAACAATTTGTAACTAATGCTTTTGTTCAGCACACATTTTTGAAGGCTTCCCCACTCTTTTTCATGTCCTTATTGCATAGATCAACGTTTTCAGGGAAACCTTTAAGTTCTGAGGGAACTACACCTTCTTTCTGCCCATAATGTTGCCTCTCAAAATGAGAAGACAATTTCATACAAAATGCAGTTGCTTACTTGAATTATTTACAAATACTTCCCCTGCTCAGATGAAGTGCTGGCCTGCCTTCTGGCAGCTGCACTCCACTCTTGACCTTCTTCAGCACCAAACCTGGCAGAATTCAGTAAGCGTTCGGACAATGTTCTTAGGCACATTGTGTGTCTCATGCCCCGGGCAGGGCTGAGAGTTGGACTCCATGATCCTTGCGGGTCCCTCCGAGCACAGGACATTCAGAGATGCTCGGGGTTCTCTGTGCACCCTGAGGGCTGGAGGGTGACCTGGGGCACGACTGGGACACACCGTGCCCCACCAGCACCGCGCAGGCCGCGCTGCCGCCCATGGCGGGCCGGGTGGGGCTGCCCGCCGCAGTCGGGGCGGCGCAGTGCGCCTGCGCGCCGCCAGGGGGGGCCGGCGCGGGGGAGGAGGGCGGGCCCCGGCCCTGTGTTTTGAACGGCGCGATGCGGGTGGCTCACTATTTGGCAGGAAGGTGAGGAGGCCTCTATCCTGGCGGCGGAGCTCGCGTAGGGAGAGGGGGATCCAAATGTGGCAGAGGCGAGCTGGAGGCAGCGGCGGCGGAGGGGGACAAGCGAGAGGAGGGGAGCGGCCGTGCCCGCCACCGCCGCTGCTGCCGCCGCCGCAGAGAAGCTGAGCGGCCCGGCTGGGAGGGGCTGAGCGGCAGCCCTGGCACCCCCGGGCGCCCGCCCCGCCAGCAGGTGAGCGACCGGGACGAGGGAGGGGACGGGGGGAGCGCAGCCCGTCGCGCCGCCCTTGGCCTGGCTCGGCCCAGTACCGGGCAGAGCCGGAGGGAGTCGCTGTGGGGGGACCGGCGCTCCCAGGTCGGCCGCGCCTCGCCTCCCTCGGGCCTCTCACATCGTGGATCCCCCGCCCTCTCCGCCCGGAAGCCGCGGGCGACATCGGGGCCGCGGAGGCTCCGGTCTGGAGGTGTCGTCTCTGTTCTCCCTTTCCCCGCAAGCTCCCTGGCTGCTTGGCAACCTCCCCCGCCCTTCCGGGCTCCGAGGCTCTGCCGCCCTCCCCCGGCACGGCACCGCGCCGCATCCACCCGTAGGGGAGCGGTGCCCTCCCCCTTTCCCCGCTGCGGAGCTATTGTGTGCGGGCTGAGGCCCGCCGAGGGGCTGCTGGCGGATAAGCCGTTCCCCGGGGAGGTGGAGGCGGGAAAGCGGGACGAGGGGGGCGTGAGGGCGGCGGGGGAGCCGGGGCCGCGGGAGACAGCGCCGGCGCGGTGTGTGCGCGCCCCGCGCGCTCTGCGCTGCTGCGATCCTTTGTCTGCTGTGCCGCTTTCCCCTCCTCCCTCGCTCCTTTCCTCCCTCCTCCCTTCCCTTTCCTCCCTGCGTTCCCCTCTCTCTCCCAGGCTCCAAGCGCTGCTGCAGCTGCAGGTTTGTAAATACTGGACCAACACACACACACACACACACACACACACACACACACACACACACACACACACACAACATGGCTGACGCTCGCCTTGCTCCTCCACCAGGGTCTCCGCCTTCTCCCTCAGTCTCCGCTGCTTAGCCGCTCCTCCGTGTAGGCTTTTGTTTCTTCCCCCCTCCCCCTTCATCGCCCATCAAAAAAAAAAAAAAAAAAAAAAAAAGAGGAAAAACAATTCACCCTCTTTATTTGCGCGCATGGCGGGATATCAAGGGTAAGGATCCTCGCTTTGGAAGCTTTCTCCTTTCGTTTTGCTGTTTGCAACAAAATGAAACCTAAAATCAGAGGTGATTTGGGAACCTGGCAAGGCCTGGGGCGAGGGAGGAAGGGAGGGAAGGAGGGGGGGAACTGGGTGAGCCCCGCTGAGAGAGGCTTGATTGGAATGTGCGTATCTTTTTCTCATGTTGGGTGGGGGGCGGCTGATGCACCAAAGTGCTGGCAGAGATGAGAATACTGTGTTACACTTGGCAGAATGAACTAGGGCCTTCTCTTTCGTTTCAGGACAATTCGGTATAAGAGGTCAACTCTGGACAATCACATTAAAAAGATCTGAAGTAGTTATGTCAGAATAGGCATTGTGTAGGTAAAACCCGTAAAATAGGCGTTTTGGCTTTTTTGCATTTCCTGTATCTCCTTGTTAGTATCTTAAACAGCTTGCAGAACGTGGAATACATAAACCGGAATTTACACTTGTCAGGTCTTCGTGTTGCTGGCTTTCTGTCACAAATTAATTTGCCCTTGTGATGACAATAGTACAAACCAAAGCGTTTCCTTTTTCCTAAAAGGAGTGCTTTCAGATTTTTTATTTTGTTTTTTTGTTGTTGTTGTTATTGCTTGTTTGTTTTGGTTTTTTGTAAAAAAGGCATTGTAACATGAAGTTTAGTGAGCTCCCAAATAAAAACAAGACAGCATGCTTTTGACCCCTTTACCAGTGCAAGGCGAATGGTTAGTTCAGTACCCTCCACCTCAGTTATTCAGAGCACCCCCTTCTGGCTTTGATAAATATGGCTTATTTTTTTGCTGCTTGTGACGTAAAACCAAAACACTTGAAGGTAGTTCAAGCATATCTAAAGTGATCTGCCATGAAATGGTTTTATTTCTAGCCTGTAAATTAATGGTGAATGTTGAAGGTGTTAAGACATGATGCTTTATATTTGCTTTCTAGACATGTTACTGTAATTCCAAGTGTTTAATTTTTCAAGGATTGTACTTGAAGATACTGTCTTTATTTATACACATGGGTAGCCATAGGTTTCTGAGCACTGCTCTTAAGTAACGAATGTCCTAGCTATGTCGTCTTTTGTCTGCTTTGCTTTAGAAGCTTCTAGTGGAGAAGCATTGGAATGGCACAGTCTCGCAGCTTTTACTGAGATAGAAATATGTGAATTAAATACTGTATATGGATACTTCTTTCTGCTGCTTTTTCCATCCCCATTAATAAGCATTGATTAGCAAACACTGATTATGGAGAAAATAATATATAGAAGGAGTTTACAACAACATAAAACTTAAAAGAAGTCATCCAGATTACAGTATCATTTTGGAATGTGTATCTACGTCATGACTTCTGAGGCAACTGTTTTAATTCTAGATGGAGAAGTCAGAGCAAAAGTCTATAGTCCGATACATCAGATTCCTGCAACAGGCAGTTACTTTTTTTTTTACATTTTTCAATCTGAAGGCAATATTGCCTAAACTAGAATAGTTTTACAGGTTTTAGTTAATTTGTCATTTATTGTGATAACTACTGCATTTGAAATTATGCTGACGTACTAAAAATGTGAAATGCATTGAAGTATGCAGCTCCTCCCTCAGAATAGGCCTTCAGATACTTAAGTCAATTCTTAGGCTGAAGAGCAAAATACAGTAAAAATAAGCCATCCACAACACAGTTTAAGCCTGTTACATTGCAGTTTGGTTGCTAGAGCTAAATTTTATTCTGTAACATTTATCTCTATTTCATCATCTTTGTGAAGTTTCCTGTCTATAGCATCTTTTCTTCACCTTGCATTGTATTCTTTTCTGTGACACTTGGAAGGTTTTTCTTCCTGTCTTGGTTGTGTTGACTTAGTTGACCTTCAGATCCCAAAAGGAGCAGATGTAATTGAAGAATTTGCCGAATCTCTGCATCTTCATTTAGTAAAGAGCCTCCAGTGTTTTTGCCATTGTGAGTTATGCTAGGCTGTATTCAACCAAATTAAAAACCTGAGACTAGTAAAACCTTCTTTTCAAAACCTGTTTGGCAAATGAGACTGAGGAAAAGGAAGACGGCAGTAAATGCAGTCTCAGTGATCAGCTTGCTGGAAGAAGTTAGAAATTAACAGTTTTTTCAAAGTAGGCATACTTTTCAGTAGATCTTTAATCAAGTAAATTATGACTCGCTCTAGTTCTAACTATTTATGAGATTACCAAGTAACATACAGTCCTAAAAGTAATAAACATTTAGTACATTCTTATTCAGTACTTTATATTTTCTCAGTCCGAATATTCCTTCGTCCTTTTCTTACCTAATATCTTTCCTTGCTATCTGTTGACAGACTGCACTCTTTGATATGTTCAGATCTGTAAACCAATAGCTGATGCAAGAGCTGTGTGTTATTAATGTAATGCATGATTTGCGTAATATTTGACAAATTATATATTTTTACAAGTATTTTATTTACTGAAGCAAAATGCCATTTTTAACCTTTTTTTTCCCTTTCTGAAGAATGAAGCCTTTTGGTGCAAACTTCTCATCATTCCATTTTGTTTTTCTTGTTGCCTGCCTTTTTTTTTTTTTTTTGACCTGGTAAGAGAAAGATCAAACTTTGATTTCTTGATGGTGTGGCATGGCAATGTTTTCATAGGCGACTAAAACAAATTCAACAATCTGGTTTAGAAAACCATCTTTGAAAGCTGTGCATTGAAGCTGAACCAAAAGAGAATGCTCTTACAGAAAGTTGTTTCCTGTTGTGTGGTTAGATAGCTTGTTTCTCATGACAGGTGTGAGAGAATTTTTTGATTTGTTGTTTTTCTTGTGTTCCTTCTCTTACTGCTCTTCAGAGGTTAGTGATTTTATGATGGAAGGCTGAATGCTGATCTTTCTTGACACTGGTTCTCATTATGAGTATCTCCTGTATATCAAGATGTATCCCAGTTGCTGTCCAGATGCTATCTAGATGTCATTCTGCCACCTGCCTTAAAAGAATGGGGAATCTGACTTTGCTTTATAAATGCGTAGACTTGTTTCCATCTGATGTGAATATATATTGAGATCCTTAAAACAATGCAGTCAACTGGTTTGTATTTAGCTACGAACAGTTGATTCTAGAGACAAAAGGGCTTCATCCCTGATCCATTTCAAACAATGGTGAAATAATTTAATTTGAGCTAACTGCTTTCACCATGTGGTGGCTGAAGTTAACTTTCTGTTATATAGTAAAATGTGAATTTGCTAAAGACATACAGAATTCAGGAGGTGAATGGATTTGGCTTTCAGTTTGTGGAGCATGGTTCTACAAAGCCAGGTTATATATATATATTTTTAATTTATTTTCTATAATATATGTCATGAAACTGCTGTAAATTTATGTTAAATGAGGTCTTGAATGGCTGACTTGGAAACTTCACTATTGGTTCCACAAAATGAAATATATAAAAATAGTAATGATTACCTGTGGTGTCTACTAGCTGTAACTGTTACCTAAATGTATTTTAATTTTTGCAGTTATTGTGCCTTGGTTGAGATGTTCTTGAAATATTTTGATGAATTTATACTCTTTTTGGTAAGACTTAAAAATCTCTAAAACTTGATTTGCTCTTTGACTGGTTTAGGTTTGGGGGGTTTTTGTTTGGTTTGTGGTTTTTTTGTGTGTTTTTTAATGTTTTTGTGGAATATTCCAATATAGTATTCAAGTTCTGCACCTACAAATACTGGTGAGAGTAAGTGCTTATTTCAAAAGCACTTCTGTGGATTCCAGTGATTTAGTAAATACTTGACTTTCACAGAATGGATGCTGAGCTTAAGACCATCTGTTCTGTATGGTATTTTGAACAAAATGGAGCTGCATCAGTTAGTTACTACTTTGTGGTATAGTAAGCTATTCTAGCTGGTCTGCGCCATCATGCTAAGGTCTGTAAAGTGTCACCAACAGAGACTTCAGAAAAAGCCATTAACAACAGCAGAACAAGCAAAACCCAACTGCCGAGCTTCTTTTCCCATTAACTTCTTTTAATCCAGTTTAAATGTAAAAGCGAACTTTGCTAGATTATGATTTCTTACCTTCGTTGGATAAGGACAGACAGAGTCATTAGATATCAGACTTTTGGTCTATTTGATTTAGTAAAGTCAAGTAATTATGTGTTTCAGAACTGTTTCAGTTTTTACTAATTTAGTGTTTATGCTTCCTACATGGAAGTCGTTGCTAGTTATGTGGAATCAAGGCAGCTCAAGTCCAGTATATTATCTTGTGATTTTAGTTGGAATTTTTGAATAGGGAAACTTTTACCTTTCTAGATTTAATGTTTTGTGAGCTGAGTAGCACAAGAATAAACATGTTCTAGATTAGTTCTCCAGCGAAAATTCTGTAAAGTTTTGTTGATTCATTTTTCTATATACCTTGACAAACACAATGTTTGCTGAAGTCTGGAGCTGTGCTTTGGGTTCTTTTAGTAAGCAAAGGTTAAGTACCTGCCATGGACTGGAAGTATTATGTGTATTCTGTTCCATATCTGTAACTTATTTCTGGTTGTAATTGTGCACTTAAAATTGTCTGCAATTAGACCATCTTTCTTCCATTTTCTAGGAATGATAAAAGTTAGTAAAAATAATGCTTCAAACTTGGAGTATGTGTAACACTTAAAATTATACTTGGAAAAGAGTTGACTGATTCTGGACAATTGCTTGCCCATCATGTTTAATAACCCTGTATGGTCTAGACAATGAGCTAGACATCACAGTGAAACTAGGATGGAGGTAAGCAAGTTTGAGATCAATGTACTCCATCTTTCTCAAAGCATTCCAGGTGCAGAGAGCTTTGTTGAATGGATGTAATTACTTTTTTCTTCAGAAATCCCTTTCAGAAGTTCTTTGTCTTGTTGGTGAAAGATGGCCTACAAACCCATTAATTGGTTGTTTAGGTGTCAGTGGAACTAAAAATGAGATATTGTGGTCCTGAGATTTTGTGAGATATGATAGGCCAAAATCTATACTCTTAAAAGTATGCCTTCAAAAGCAGCTTAACAGTAGATTCTGACTTTCATGTGACTCCGCAGAAATCTGTTCTTGAATGCTTTTAGGGTTACAGGATATGCAGGCTTTCAGTATACTTGGAAACCACAGATTGTTGCATATTCTTATGGTTCTTTGATGATAGGCAGAGCGGCTGGCCTCTCGGTCATCTCTCCCTACTGCTGAAGGGAGGAGTGAATAAGCACAGAAATCTTCATTTCCTAGACTTCAGGGGTACATCTCAGGTGAATTACATCTCTGTCTTCCTCTCTTCCTTTTTGTTGGTAAAGCATACATACTGTTAGGTGCCAGCCAAAAGACAAGAGGGTAAGCGGATTTCCTGTCTGTTCAAGTCAGGGGAAGTTTCGCTCCAGCCTTCAGTTATACCTATGTATCTTGGTTTGAAAGACAGGTCTCTGCTAAGGAAGGCAGGAACATTCCTTGGAATGCAAAATATGATGCCTTCTGTCTGAATTGTTATAATTTTGAAATTAAGGGGCTTTCAGGCAAAGATATGAGAAGCGGAATAACAGTTCTTTACTAGTGTGTGTAGCAAGGCAAACAACAGCGGCAGCAACAGTAAACAAGAGCAGAAATCCAGTGGAAATCTCTTCCCAATCTTGGAGCACTTTGCCCATGGGTGCAGTTCCGGTCGCAGCCGGCAGGGGCGCTGCTGGCTCCTGGCGGGCCGGGCGAGCGGGTGCGGTGGTTTCCCGCGCCTGCAGGGAGCGCTATGTGTCTCCGCTCAAACTATGGTGGGTGCAGCCGGCCGTAAGGGATGGAAAAGGGGCTTCCTTTTATGAACCCCCAGGGCCAGCCATCCCGGTGCCCCCTCTGGATAGCAAAAGGGGATGTAGCAGGGACATCGGAGCCATAAGCTGAGAAGGTAGGGATCCGCAAAGTCCCGGAGTGGTGGATGAGATTTATCAGAAACTTCGCAGCTGCAGCTGGAACCATGGGGCGTTTTGGATGTCTGGGGATGCAGGATACAATGTAGCAAAAACTCAGCAGTTGGCAGAAAAAAAATCAAAATGGTGGGGGCGGGGAAGTGGCAGCGCGGCTCTGAGCAGGGCAGGGAAAAGGCTCCCTGCGAGGGGAAAGCACTTGGGATCCCAGAGCTTTCTTCTGAGGCACCCCAGCAGATGGTGTAAAGTCCCTTTTTTAGTGAGGTTGGGTGGTAATAATGTCCTAGTTCAGTGGCTGCCCTCACGAGCAGAGAAGCAGGACCCCCATGGCAGAAGCAGCAGGACTGGGCTGGGCTCCAGCGGCGGCAGTGAATTCCCTCCCCCGAGAAGCAGCTCCGACTGTCCACCTCCAAAGCCAAGTGCAAGAGAGCTAGGAGCTGCCCCAGCCCCTGCTCTTTGCAGCAGAATTCTGCCTTTCCCAGGGAAACCCAGAGGGAGTAGCCAGCTGGACCCCTCCCCTGAGCTGTGGCCACTTCTCTTGTCGCTCATAAGTACCCAGTCGTTACTGTCACCTAGCAACACATGGGAGAAAATTCCCCGAGAGAAAGAAACAAAGGAAGAATCTTAAACCCCAGCACTGTGTTTACAGTGTTTATACATGTAGCTTGTATGGAAAGAGGTCAGACATGTTAATGTTACTTCATGGCAGTAGGGTTACATGGCTGTATTAACAGTGGATGAAAAGTACTTTTTCAAATGCTGTAACCTTGGCTAACCAGAAGTGAAATAGACATTGCATTAGAGATAGTTTTAGGCTAGAAGCTTGAAGAACTGAATTTGCATAGATTTGTTTGAGGCAGGCTTTTTCTTTTGCTCTTAGGTATAATTTAATTGAAGGAGGAAGAGTGATGTTGTAAATAAGCATCTCAGGTTTTGGTTGTACTTAAGCCTCTAATCACATTTCTAGGAGAGTTTGTGTTTGGGTGAGGGTGGCGCAGTATGGCTCTGGCATGGGCAAAAAGGGCAGAGGTGTGGTTGTTGTTGTGTGTGCTTTGATTATCTCTAGGACAGACTCCTAGAAAGCCTCACCTGATTTTACAGGAAGGATATCCTGCTTCTGAGATCCTGTTTGCTGGAAGATGCCTCACTTTTTCTCTTCTTCAGTTGCTCTATTTCCCATTCACTGCTGCCCAGTTGAGTAGACTCAGCTTTGTTTCAAGGACCACAGGACAATTTAGTCCTCCCTACCAATAAGCCCATGTGCATTTTCAAAAGGAAGAGGGATGTGAGTTTTTTTGGGAGGATTGTTGTTATTACCAATACCTAGGTTAATGCAGAATCTCAGGAAATACACTTAAGTGTTTATTGGTGAAGCTAGTTCAGATTAGATATAAAACTTTTCAAAGAGAAAATGAGATTATAAAGCAAAAAAAGAGACTTCTTTTATCTGTAGCTGTAATAAATGGGCAGGAGACAATTCTCCTTCTGATGCCTTTATTAAAAGTGATCAGCTCAGGATAGGGGCATTCGGCAGGTCCACGGCTCCTGTCGCTGTTTCCCGGGTGACTCAGAGGAGGAGGAATCGTGCAGCAGCTTTGTCCCACTTGACAATTCTAGGTTCTGGTTGTAAGCATAGCAGCCTAAGAAAATGGATAACCTATTTCTTGTTCATAACATTGCTGTTGCTAGAAGTTCTACCTCCAAGTTCTGTCATAATTAATTTACTTTCTCATTTAATTTCTATTTGTGCTGCATGCACAGTGGAGTAGTTTTAGAGCAACAGTTGCTTTAAATACAACTTAACCACCGAAGCTCAAAAAAGGAAGGCAGATTTACTGTGGGTCAGACACAGTATGGTAAAGAACAAGTAATTCCAAGGTGATTGTCGTTCTGGAAGCCTTGACTTCATTCTTGCCATCATTTTGTTACCTCTCTGTAACTAGAGAATGAAGACAGTATAGTGTTTTAAGTTGGCCATACTCAAGTGCATGCTAATGTTGTCTTAAAGTTCATTTTTTCACAGTCCAGTAAATAACTTCGCAGAGTCACTTGAAATAGCTTATCTGCTTACTTCCCATCTACTAATTAGTTTCCTGAGTATATACCATTATCAGAAGTAATATTTTGTAATACCTTAAAATCAGAAGTAATATTTTGTGCATTTTTCTTCTGTGCTTTTTAAGAAATTCTAGTGTTATGAGGATTGGTGTGTTCTGATATCTCTGCAGCTTTTAGGGAGATTCACTGGTTTCACAGTTGAACTTATCTGTTGTCTTGCTCCCTACCAGCACTCACACACACACACTACGCACACATACACACTTATGCAGGATGTGTTGTGTTTTTTCACCAAAAATGTGAAAGAAGATACCATGGTACATCACAATGCTGATTGTTCTTATCTTAGAAAAGAATGTATGATTGGTGGTTTAATAAGAGGTACCATTGTCTGATGATGAATTCAGTTCTGACTGAAGTATTTAAATTAATATTGCAAATATCTGATACAAATTTTCTACACTTAATTTATCTTCTTTTAAAGTAAATTTTTGTTCTTTCACTGACCCTCCAGACTTACAGAAATCAGTGTAGTTAGCTGCTATTGGAGCTTATATAATAGAATGCTGAGTTTTGTTTTCAGTGACTTCTTGTTATGCAGATTGCAACTTTAACATCTATGGCAGCTATTCACCATTTAAGTTCGATAATCTCTTTAGGCCAAGATTTTTAGATGGTGCGTGAATATTCTGCAGTTGATCTGGAAAAGCTAACATCTCATTTTTCATTAGTAGTCGTGGCAAAAGACGGCCATGCTTAACAGCAAGTGTTTTCACTTAACTGGTTTATGATTCCACTGTAGACTGTTACGTGGATGCGTTTGAGAACTGATTTAATATAAGCTAAAATGGCTGAATGTGAAGAAAACAGGTCAGATAAATTTGGTCTAAGACTGGCTGCTCAGCTTTTTCAAACTGTAGATTAAAGGCAAGAGATCATTTTCTCTGAATCCTTTTTTCAGTTTTGGTTTATCTGGGGGGGGGGGTTTTCCCCCTGGTTATTGCAAAGATAGGACGAAAAATACTATTGATTTGAATTGTCTAACTATATAAGTATTTTCTTAAAACCAGGTGTGTAATGAGAAATTTTCCTATATGCCTTTAGTACCTATCAGTGTGATCATGCTTCAGTTTGCAAAAATGGTATTGTTTACTCCTTCATTGCAGTAATTCATATAAAATGTGTCCATCTTCTGACTAAAAGAGGCCAAAGTTTATCAATACTTTCACTCTAATTCCTTTTCCTGCTGTCAGCTGATTTAAGAAACAGCTACATTTTTGTTAGAATAGGGGCAATCAGTGTTTGTGTCCAGTAGAAATCCAAGTTAATATCTGATTTATTAAAAACTGTCTGTTACAGTTGTAGCTACTGTGATATTGGTGGCGGGGGGGGGAAGTTTGGATACATGTGTCTCAGGTCTTTGAATAAATGATCTTGTGGCTAATCTTGTCATAGTTTTGGTTGTATAAAAAGCTAATGTAGGCAATTATTTTCTAACCTTATCCCTTTTCAATATTTTGCGGTCCTGCTTTTTTTTTCTTTTTAAGCGCTGAATTACTGCTTATATGTCGATATCCTCACTGGTTACTTAGGTTGGGGTTCATAACAATAAATTTTGACATTCTAGTCAATGCTGTGAATAATAGCTTGTCATTAGAAGAATCTTGAATGTCTATGTGCTTTGTTTGAATTAAAAGTTGGTAGGTGGTTGTTGTTGCACAAGTTTGTTTTGTTTTTTTTTTACAAGTATTTGTGTCACAAATTCTTACATTTGGTTTAGGATTTTTCTTTTAATATAATATGCCTAGGCTTAATTTAGTTTTGCAATGGCATCTTTTCAGGATACTCAAACACATCAAAGAATAATTTGGTACTTATGATGCACAGACTAAAAAGCTTGCAAGTGGTCCATCTAATGGTGATATCCCCCTGACCCAAAAAGCTATATGCTGCTTGTAGTCTCTCCGTGTTTGAAGGTGTATGTAGCAGCACTGCTAGCTTACATTGTGGAGGAGTGGTTGTGATGTATTTAAAATGAGTTTAGAAAGATCAGCCAGCCTTCTCAAGAGTTGTAAATGCAGGAGTTTGATTTGCTGTGATTACTCAACCTAACAGACTTATAAGTGCAGTAACTTACCACTGCATTACTTTCTAACAGAAGGGTAGGTATGTTTGCCCTAGGCTTGCTCTTCCAGAATGTTGGAATGATCCTTTTGGCTTTGAAGCAATCCTTCTCTAACTAGCATAATAAATTAAACCTAGTCTTCTGGCAAAGGCAGCTGAAGTATAGTCCTTGAAGAGAGGTGAGCAGAGAGCAGTGAAGTGCCTTACTTTTTAAAATAGATGTTCTTCCTCCATGGTTTCCACAGACTTGTTGTAAATGTTTTCAAACCAAATTCAGTACACTTGGTTAGAGTTGTAATAAATTATTTGTGTCACTTCTGTCTGTAAGAGCATGACTAACAAAATAATTGCATTGTAACTTAAAAGTGTACTTGCATTCACCATAGAGTGGTAGCAAGCACAGTGATTGTGCAGTGCTGCTATCATATCCTGGGCAGCTGTTATTTTTGTGCATGTTATTTTTGATTTTTTTATTCGAAGGAGGGAAGGATAGTTGTCTACCAGGAAAGAAAGTTCTAGAACCACAGAGTGGTTTGGTTTGGAATGGATCTTAAAGATCACCCAGTTTTACTCCTCTGCCCTGGACAGGTGCGCCTTTACTAGACCAGGATGCTCAAGGGCTTACTGAGGCACTTCCACAGAGGAGGCATCCACAGCTTGTCTGAACAGCCTGCTTCAGTGCCTCACCATCTGCAAAGTAAAGAATTTCTTCCTGATACCTAATCTAAACATGTTCTCTCTTACTTTGAAGCTACTCCCTCATGTCCTGTTGCTACTTGCCTTGTTGAAGTGTCTTTCTCTAGCGTTCTTGTAGGTCCTCTTCATCAGCTGAAAGGCTGCCATAAAGTTACCCCAAAGCCTTCTCTTTCCAGGCAGAGCAGCCCCACCTCTCAACCTGATCTTGTAGAGATGTGTTCCAGCCCTGTGATCATCAACTGAAAAACTAACCCAGTTTGTATTTGCCATGATGCAAAAGTGTGCTGCTTTGGATGGTTACACAAGGCTGTGACAGCTTCTTGTTTTACCAGCGGTGCAGGTTCTTGCCCTGTGGTTAAATGCAAAGGTTAAATGCATTAGACTGAACAATTAGGAGTGGGTTAAAATTTACCTTTGGATAAAGTGACGTAAGGGAGGTTATCATGACTTTGAATAAGTACTAGATAGATCTCTTCTTTATATTTTTTTTAAAAAGCCTTATCTTGTAAGATTACTTTAAGCATGGAGGACCATGTAAGTGTGAAATGGTCAGGCTGTAGGTTAGAACATATACAAGGTTAAATCAGCAAATATTTTGCACTGCCTTTTTAAAGCAAGAGGATGCTTTAAAAAGAAATTGTACTTAAGAGTCTTGGTATATTGTGCAAACTCATAGGAAGAATTGTAGCAATGTAGTGAAAAGAAGTAATACCTTTGTGTTACTAAGTATATTGTCACTATTTTTAAAGCTGTTCAGCTAAACTTTGATAGCTGATGATTATTCCATAGTAGAAGGACAGAACAGTAGTGAAATTTAACCCTATGTTCTGTTGGCATAGACAAATAATTCAGTAGTAGAAGAGGTTGTGCTTGTCCATGCTGCTTGGGAGAAGAGTAGAGAAGAATATAAGTCTTTTAAAATGTGCTATGTGTGTCTTTTTCCTTCTTTTACTAAAGTGTGCATAATGTTGCAGTAGTGGGATTTTTTTTTTCAAAATTAGTTTTGCTCTGCCATCTCTATGTATAGGAAAACAGATACATTTGTTCTTAGCTATTAGAAAGAAAATAGACTAGAAATTTATTTAAATACCACTGCATGATTTAGTGTGGAACTTGAAAGTTTATGTTGACAAGTGTATATTGTTTGTTGGGTTTTTTTTTGTTTGGTTGGTTTTTTTTAAGGAAGCTCTGGTAAGCTTATTTGGCATGAATCAGTTCTCTTACCCCTTCATTAGCTTCATTTCTCCTCAGTAGAAGAGCCAAAATGTGTGTGTTTTAATACCAGATTTATGAAATTTTTTTTTGCATTTTGTGTTTAATTTTTGGAATTTTTTTTTTGAATCAAGAGACAAGCAAGGAATTCTTCAAAGGGCAAACATATGTCAAAATGTCAGTGAGTCCTTAGCCAAATATTTTATCTGGTTGTAATATTGTCTATGTGGGAAGCAGATCAAATAAGAAACTATTACGTTTTAATCAGTTTCATTTTAGTAAAATGCTCTACTTTTGCACAGCTTCACTGTTGATACCTTGTAAAAGGCCAGACTAAGCCTACAAGGTTTTCTAAATTTAATTTCTGGAGAATTTTCCTTTGTTTTCTGGGTTATTGATTTACAAATGCTTAAAGTTGCAGTCCTGCAGTTTTCCTTTACCCTGAAAATTTGTGTGAATCTCAGAAACGTAATTATATTTAGTGTGGGCGTAAACATAAAAACTGGAGTTAATTGAGCTTTTTTTATTTTGTTTTTGCATTCTGGATATGATATGCATGTTATTGTCTACTTTCTTTTGCCTTGTTAATCTCATTTTTCTCTAACTTATAAGTGTTTTTGTCAGTGGGTTGGTTTGGTTTTTTTTTTCACCTGTGCATGTTGATAACTAGCAGTTCCTTTTCAGGCAAAACCCCATGCCTATTTTTAATTGCAATCAGCAGCTGATGTCTGGCTTAGTGACTATGTAGTGTTATCACTGCTTCTTACTTGTAATCAACCCATATGACTTGAGGTTTGTCATTTAAAAATCAGTGGGTTTTGGATGCAAACTTAATAACCACTGATGTAGGATGCCTTTAGGAATGGCATATAGTGGTTTTCTGCCCCTTTTCCTTTTTCTGAAGAATTTTAGGACCATATAGAGCAACAGATAAATAAAATTAAGAAAGTTTTGATCACAGGTTCCCAAACTCTTTCTAATTGATGCAAAGGCCCAGACAGTGGAAGAAGCCTTGATCTGTGAACTGTTGAGCTGGACCAGCTGAGATGATCATCTCTTGCAGGTGCAACTGTCTGTTCTTTATGGGAAGACTGAGAACTTTTAAAACCTCTGGACAGAACTGGACTAATTCCCACACAGCAGTAGTAGGCTGGATGTTTAATTAGTTTCACTAGTGCCTTTTTTATGGAAATATAGAATGAAAAATAGATAAAGCATGATTAAAGTACACCTTTCTTCTGTTGAAAGTGAAGTCATTCCCTTTGCCCTTTTCTGTGCATTTTTTAAATTCCAGAGGTGGAAAGACCAGCTGGTCTTTGGTTCGTTTATTTGGTAGGAGAGGGGGGACAATAACATGGTTATGTGCATCTGCATTTCCAGTGCTGTTGAAAAAATTGCTCAGTGTATTGTGTACATACTGGTGTTACAGATGCTAAGCAAGTTCCTGAGTTCAGAGAACTATTAAAAACTTGCTGCTTATGCTCTACATGAAACTAAGTATAAATGTGGTTTTTATTTTACTTTCACTCTAGTGACTTCTATTCCTGGTAGTTAAATAAGGATGCAAGTTGAAAGGTTGTGCAGCTGTGAACAATTAAATAGTCACAAGTTTTACTGAAGCATAGTATGTCTGATTATTTACAGAATTTTCTACCAAAGGATAATCTTCCCAGCAGAAGTATCTGCCAGTAATGGGTTGGAATGATGAAAATTTGTCTAGAATTATTTAAAGGGGATTTCTCACTTTGTATGATGCTCACTTTGTAAGCTCTGTATAATTGATGATCTTTTAGTGCATTTTAGGAAACAGATATAAAAAATTGTAATGAATTGTCCCCCCATCTTGGATTGTTTTGCTTGTTAGAAATAACAAGGCACATTTTACTGCTGAATGCCTGAGGGTAGAGAGGTGTCCACTCTATGACTGTTATTAGAATCTGTGAAGGCGAAATGGAGAAATTGTTGTTGTTGAAGGTAATTATGATAATTTTTCTGTGTTGATGGTGCAGGTATTGAGGTATACTTGTAAAATGTGGTGAGTTTATAGACACATGTGTATACCAGAATGTCTGTCTGGAAATTTGTTACTTCATCATTTATTCATTGCGTTTAAAAAAAAAAAAAATTCTGCTCCATAAGCATCTGTAACTGAAGACAAAACCCTTAATATCTTAAAAGTTTTTTTCTTAAATACAGTAAAGTAGTATGAGAGAGTTGTGTCAGAAGAGGTATTGTTTTCGTCAGTCAGCTAAACTTCTTCAGGTGACAACATGTCTTAATTTAACCTATACTTATGGAGGCTGTAAATATAAGTAATAAATTAAAGATGTGTGCTCAGGGTAGTTTTTCCTTGGAAGATAAGTTTTTTGAGCTGTAGAAGGTGCTTATAGGTAATGACTTGTTGTGTTATCTCCTGAGTCCTGATAAACCATTCTTAGAGTGTCCTTAGGTTAGTTTTCATTAAAGTTCCATTAATAATTTGAAAGATAAAATGAAAGCATGCTTGCAGAAAATAATTTTAGGCAGTGTATTTTAAAAATAAAAATAGAAAACTACCTAAATAGAAAATACAAGACTTGGAAAATATGCTTTAGCTATATTAAATTTAACCAAACATCCATTGAGTAAACAACAGAAGAGATGATAATTTTGAGGACTTTTAAGGCCTAGTTCTCTAAGGTTGTATTTTATTATGCATTTTACAGGCAGGAGGAAAAGCCCTTACTATGTCTTTGAAGCTCTCACTGTACAGCGTAATATATGTGTAATTGGAAAAGCTGTAGATAAGGTAGACATAATTTAAGAAAACTGTTGTTTTGGTTTTATTTAAGTTGGTAACTTGTTTTTTAAAAGCTACTAAAATAAAATCCTGATAAAACTAAATTACAGAATTCTAGAATATGCTGAGCTGGAAGGGATCCATCAAGATCATCACATCCTACTTCTGGCCCTCCACAAGACATCACCAAGAGTCGCACCCTGTGCCTGCCTGAGAGAGTTGTCCAAATGGTTCTTGAGTTAGACAGATTAGGTGCTGTGACCCCTTCCCTGGGGAGCCTGTTCCAGTGCCCAGTCACCCTCTGGGTGAAAAAGCTTTTCTTGATATCCATCCTAAGCCTCCCCTGACTGAGTTTCATGCCGTTTGCTCAAGGTCTGCCACTGGTCATGAGAGCGAAGAGGATGGTATCTTCCCCTCCACTTCCCCTCATGCAGAAGTTGTAGACAGCAATGAAGTCTCCCCTCAGTCTCCTCCAGGCTGAGCAGACCAATCATAAGGCTTCCCCTCCAGACCCTTCACCATCCTTGTGGTTCTCTTTTGGTTACTCTCTAATAGCTTAATGTCTTTTTTTAATATTGTGGCTCCAAAACTACACACAGCGCTCAAGGTGAGGCTGAACCAGTGCAGTGCAGAGTGGAGTAGGACAATCCCCTTCCTCTGTTGGCAGTGCTGTGCCTGATGCACCCCAGGTTGGCCCTCCTGGCTGTCAGGGCACTGCTGACTTATGTTCAACTTCTTTTGACCAGTACCCCAGGTCCCTTTCCACAGTGCTGCTATCCAGCCTCTTGTTCCTTAGTCTGTACACATGTCCAGGGTTGTCCCAGCTGGAGAAGTCAGTACTTGCCCTTGTTAAACTTAATGGGATTGGTGCTCACCCACCTCTCTTAATTGTCAAGATGTCTCTTAGTCCTTGAGGAAATCAACATCTCCTAATTTAGTGTCCTTGTCAAACTTATTTAGTATCCATTTGAGTCATGCATCCAAGTCTTAAATAAAGATGTTGAAGAAAACTGGGCTGAGGATTCAGTTTAGTTAGTTTAGAGGGGGTTTTTTTTGGCATAGCAGGTTTTTTATGGTATAAGGCTATGTGGATCTTAAAAATCACAGAATTTCAAGGGACCCTAAAAATCATCTCGTTCCAGCCTTCCTGCCATGGGCAGAGACACCTTCCACTAGACCAGGATGCTCAAAGCATCGAACAGCCTGGCCTTGAACACTTTCAGGCATAGAGAATCCACAACTTTACTGAGCAGCCTGTTCCAGTGCCTTACCACCTGCACAGAATTTCTTCCTGAAACCTAATCTAAACTTATTCTCTTTTTGAAGCCACTCCCTCAAGTCCTGTTGCTCCTTGCCTTGATAAAGTGTCTTTCTCCAGCCTTCTTTTAGGTCCTCTTCAGCTACTGAAAGGCTGATGTAAAGTTGTCCCAAAGCCTTCTCTTTCCAGGCAGGACAACCCAAACTCTCTCAGCCTGACCTTGCAGCTCAGTGGCCCTCCTTGGGAGCTCTTCCAACAGGTCATGTCTGTCTTTTTGTCTC
Source organism: Fringilla coelebs (assembly GCF_963513975.1). Lineage (NCBI taxonomy): Eukaryota > Metazoa > Chordata > Aves > Passeriformes > Fringillidae > Fringilla > Fringilla coelebs. Next base: position 41,081,171 of record NC_140031.1, read on the forward strand.
TGCTGGGGGACAGATCTGGATACAGTATTCCAGGTGCATACCATGCAGGTAGTATTACCTCTCTAGTCCACTCATGAGAGTGGACTAGGGAGGTGATAACCACCTTTGCAGACTTGCTGGTCATGCTACTTTTGATGCAGCCCAGGATGTGATTGGTTTTCTTGACTGCAAACACACATTACTGAGTCATATTTATCTGCCTCTCATCCACCAACACCCCTAAGTCTTTCTCTCTGTGGCTGCTCTTCAAGTGTTTGCTCAATGTCTGTATTTGTGCTTGGGATTGCCTCAACCCAAGTACAGCACCTAGCACTTGGCCCTCTAGAGCTTCATGAGTTTCCCACAGACCCACCTCTTAAGCCTGTACAGGTCCCTCTGGATGGAGCACTTCCCTCCAGCATGGGACTGCCCCACACAGCTTGGTGTCTTCAGCAAATTTGATGAGGGTGCATTTGATCCCACTGTCTGTGTTGCTGGCAAAGATAATGAGCAATTCAGATCCCAGTACTGACCCCTGAGGACACCATTCATCACTGTTCTCCTCTTGATATTGAACTGTTGACCACAGCCTTTTTGAATGCAGCCCTCCAGTGAATTTTGTACTCATTAAGTTGTCTAATCTGTAAAATCATGTTTCTTGAGATTAGATACAAGGGTTTTGTGCAGGATAGTATACTTCGCAGAAGTCCAGGTAGATTACATTAGTCACTCTTCCTTCAACCACCAACACTGGTTATTGTCCGGTGTTGAAGTGAAAATGATCCTCTACTATTACCCTGAAAAGCCAGTATAATGTTTTTCTTCAACTGTCAATGAAGATGTTGAAGTGAATTGGACATTATGAAATGATAAATTCATTATGGTGTGATAAATTAAACTTGCTTTGAGGGCCAGGATTATTTTCCTGTATTGGGTCACTGGACTACCTGCATGTTAGTAGAGCTAAGTGTTAAGGGTTGTGTTATGGTAAATACAGCTGGCAACAAAGTAAATACAACTCAGCCCCATGCAGCAACTTGTTCGCTCCCACAACAGCAGGGTCAGGGAGAGAATTGGAAGGGTAAAAACTAGAAAACTCATGGGTTGAGAGAAAGGCAGTTTTATAGGGAAAGCAAAAGCCATCCCGACAAGCAAAGCAAAACAAGGAAGGAATTACTGTTTCTGATGCCCACGTAGGTGTTCAGCCTTCTCCAGTAGAGCAAGGTCGCATCACGCGTAATGGTTATTTGGAAAGACAAATTACATCACTCCAATGTCCCCCAACCCTTCCTTCTTCCCCCCACCTTTACAACCTGACCATGACGTCACAGGGTATGGAACATCCTTTTGGTCAGTTTGCGTTACCTGTCCTGGCTGTGTCCCATCCCAACCTCCCAGTTTCCTCAACAGTGTGGCAGTACAAAAAGCATATGAAGTCCTTAGCCCTGTGTAAGTCTGCTCAGCAATAATAAAACCATTGCTGTGTTATCAGCCCTGTGTTCAGCAGAAATCCAAAACACAGCCCCATACCAGCCAGAAAATGAGCTACCCCAGCCTAACCTAGCACAGGATGTAATAGAGGAAATAAAATTGACCAGCTTGTCAGGGAAGTTATGATTTAATAGCCAGTGTCCTGGGAAATTGGAGGAAGAGAAGTCGGGTTTCTTTTCAGCCAAATCTTTCTATTGGAGCAGGGCCATCTGCTAAATCTTCAGATCTTAACAATACAGAAAAATAAAAGGAAGATGCTGAGTTGCTGGAAAAATGGGCTCAATGTGCAGTGCATTATTCAGAGCTGGAATATTTGGCCTCTCAAATGATATTGAAAATGACTGAAGCATTTCTAATATCAATAGATTTTATTGTCACAGATTACCTGCTTTACAGAGTAGAAAAAGTCTTGGTTTAACTGTGATAAAAGATACTCTTGGAAATAAAAAAACTAAGAATGACAATTGTTTCTGCTCTGAAAACTTCAGGTGCAAAAAACAGCGAAGAAACTCCTGTGTAGTTAGTAGTCGTTGTATAGATATGTGACTATATTTCAGTAAAGCAATGAGTAGTAAGCAAGTCAGAAAGAGGAATGTTTTATGAATGCTTCCTGTAAAAGGGAAACTATTCCCTGTGTACATAGGAAAGGAATGGATCTCCTGTAGATCTAAAGCTCATAATCCTCTTTAATTATTCTGCTGGCAAAACAACTTCATGCTCTTCATCTAGAAATATTTATTACCTTACTAATTCTGAGTAGCTTCAGACTGTCTCTTGTTTAATGCATGCAGGGTCTGATTTTTGACATGTGATAATTGCATGTTGGGGTCAGCTATAGTAGGTAAGTTTCTCTGGGCTTAGACTTGTTCTGCCATTTAAAGCCATCAAACAAAGAGATCACCTGAATTAACCAGTGTGCATTTCTTTCTCTCATTGTTTCTCACACTACATGGACGCATGTGGTTGCATTACATTCTGACCAGTGTTAGTTTTAATTAGTTGTATTCCTGATAGATGATGACTGCAAGGAAATTTGAAAAATGCTTTTAAGTCCTGTACTGCCTCTTTTGTTCTGGAAGTTGGGAGTAGTAATATAAGATCAGGTGTGTAATCAGTTGAGTTTTATGTACAGTAATGGAAAATACGGTTTTCATATAAAGTGCAAAAGCAATAAAACAGCTTAAGTAATACTTCAAATAATATTTAAAAAACATTTTCTCTTTTAGATTTCATGAAATTGCAGTGTACAGGCCTATGTGTGCCCTGCACATTGCTGTTGACTGGCTAAAATCTTTTGAATACATAAGTGAAAATGATGTATGACGTGACTTGTCAGATATCAGTTTTCTGACAAACGTGTTTGATACAGTACTTTGCTAAGATGCATGTTTGTGAACTAAGCTACAAATATTTTTGGAAGTATAGTCACAGGCTGCCCAGGAAATTGTGAAAGAAATGAGTGGATGTAGCGCTTAGTGCTACAGTCTAGTTGATGAATATGATGGTGTTCTGTCAAAGGACAGTTAATTTTGGAGGTCTTTTCTGACCTTAATGATTCTGTGAGGTTTTTTCGTTATTAGCTAATGAACGGAATATTTGCTATAGCCCTTCTATTAATTTGTGTGGCCTAATCAATTATAGATCAGACATCCTTGGGTGAAAGGCAGAAAGGGTTCATTGGTTCTAAGACTGCATAGTGAAACTTCAGTCTACTAACAAAATGGTGAAAAGAGCAGTGTGTAGCTGGTTAGAACATGGTGTAAATTGAGGGAAAAATTGCTTCCTTTTATTGCATTTTGAGCTAGTAAGATGAGTGTATTTGGGGAGTGCTTCTAAGCAGGAATTTAAGAATTTTGTGGTACTGCTTATTTGCAGTTCCTTTTGACTGCTCGTGGTTGTCATTAATACTTCTTAGCCTGGAAGTATGCCTCAAAATTTTAAGAGAAAATTCATAATGAAACTTCAATCAAAATTTCTTAAGTTTCTTTATGATGATAGTTAGGAAAGACTGATTTTTTTCCTTCAGATAGAAACTGTATTGTTTTTGATTAATATGTCGGACTTTGTATCAAATATGTGAAATTGATGAGTATAAAGAATATATCATTGTTAAGGTCATAGGTTTTTACGAGTGGAAAAAAATTCATGAACTGCTAATGGATCACTTCAACTCAAAGAAATGAGCATTGAACAATTCTTGTTTATGCATACTTAAACAAAGACCCACTCCAGCAGAGCTTGGTAAATTCCCATGTTTTCTATGCAGCATGGTGTGGGCTGCATAGGATTGCAACTGTAATTTGTAGTGTTATTTGTTGCAGTGTTGAAGACAACCCCTAAGACTTTTCTGGTTTGTGTTCTGTGATCTGCTTTATGCTTTTTTAATGGTTCTGATGTTGACTGAAATATAGAGTTTGTCAGAGGTGATGGCTATGAATTTTATTTGTGACAAGTAGCCCCCAGTGAGAAGCCAGAAGCCGCAGAGAAGTGTGTACTGTTAGCTTTGGTTGGTTTTGCAAACAGCCTAGGATAGAAAAAAATGCTGCAGCAATCCCAAGATTATTGGTATGAGGAACTATGTAAAAAAAGTTGAGCAACTGATTGAACTGGCCGTGGCCAAATGACTGAAGGACTCTTTCTGTGAAGCAATGGTAGAATGACTTAAGTGCAAGAAAGACCAAAGGCTGAAGTCAGGGAGAGGGATAAGGAGAGAATGTAAGGCAGTGATTGAGGAGTAAGGTGTTTTAAAAGAAGTGAGAGAATTCTTGGCTCACTTTAGTTCAGTATTTCATAGTGACAGATAGCTTTGATAGCTTTAGAAATTGTAGAGTGACAAGTGGTTTCAAGAGATAAAGAGACTCGGCCAGTCTGGAAGGGTAACCACTGTATGGTAAGTGTGGGCAGCCAGGCAAGCCTACATGCTGCTGGTGGCACAGACATGTTAGTCTGATACCCTCGAAAGAAGCATTTGAATGTGCTTGTGTGGTATCACTAGTGACTGCTGTTGTGCTCCTATTAAGGCTTACCTCATTTCTTAAATGGTCATTATGCACATACTTCAAATGTTGAGAATGTGAGAGGAGCAGAGCTCAAATGAACATGGAAATAATGAACTGTGCTTTTATTAAGAAAGCTATGCAATTAGAATGAACCAAGTGTAAGGGTTGCTCAACTTTGCCCTTAATAGTTGTTGGACTTTTTTTAAATGGCGATGCATCACAGCAAGCTTAAAAGATCCTACTAGGAAAGTGCTAATACTGATTTAAATGATTTGGAGAAACAGAAAAATTTCCTTGAGTTCTATAGAAAGTCTTTAAAAATGTTAAAGTAATTTAGACGCCTTCTTTAACTTATCAACTAGGGGTCTGTAGGCGAATGCTTCAGCTTCACTGTTTATAGGGATTTGATCTCTGAATTGTATTTTTCTCAAATATTATCTTTAGCTCAGGTTCAGGTACTTAAGACTGTTTTTAGGATAAGCCGTATTGTACACTGCTGCTTTGTTTTGTGTTTAGTTTTTGTATTCTTTGAGCAAGTTTTTTTATTGCTCGAAATAAGAAATCTAAAATCAAAACATTGCTGTCTTGGAGTTTTAACAGCTTGGGCAACAGCAGTTCCTGTTTGAGGTCTGATGTTTGATCGTGGGCTGTGTTTTATTTACGGTGTTCTTAGCACAGAGTGTGCTGAAATAAGATCAGGGAAAACTATCTCATAGTTTTAACATACATGTTATGAAGTCAGATTCTTTATGTGTTACTTGATGAAAAACACGCTGTTGGGTTTCTGTTTTAACAGCTCTTATTTTCTTAAAAGAATATGAAGTCACAACTTTAGGTAATTTTTAATGTAAAAAGTGATTCTGATATAACCCAAATGTAAGGACTTAAAGAGCACAGTTGCCTGTCCAGAAGGAACTTACCATAAGATAAACATGCACAGCAGCAACTTCAGATAGCAGAAAACAGAGGAAGTTGCGACAGGAAGATGCTAATTGTAGGCCTGGAGGAGGCAAAACCTTGTTAGTGCATCCTGGGTAATGCATCCAAAGATTCCTACTGTAGCAAAGTGTGTGAAAGACGGCAACTGCTCATTAAGTTAGTATCAGTCAAACACAGATCTCAAGGGGGTATGCTCCCATGCATACATGCAACTTCTACATTGGACTTCTGGAGGAGGGCGAACTTTGGCCTGTTCAGGAGACTTATTCAGAGAGTTCCTTGGGAAGCAAAGAAGTTCAGGAAAGGTGGGCGTGCTTCAAAACAGAGATCCTGAAGGGCACTGGAACAGACTGTCCCTGTGTGCCAAAAGATGAGTCGATGAGGCAAATGTCCAGCCTGGATGGGCAATGAGGTTTTGAAGGAAGTCAGGAATAAAAAGAGGGTGTCTCATCTTTGGAAGGAGGGTCAAGTTTCTCAGGAAATATTTAAGGGACTTCCTAGGGCATGTAGGAAAAAAATTTGGGAGGCCGAAGCTCAGTTTGAACTTTATTTGGCAACTTTTGTAAAACATAGTAACAAATGTTTTTACAAATATATTAATGGTAAAAGGAAGGGTAAGACCAACCTTTGTTCACTATTGGATGCAGAAGGGAACTTAGTAACTTCAGATGAGAAGAAGGCAGAGGTGCTTAACACTTTCTTTGCCTCAGTCTTTAGTGGGAAAATGGCTTGTCCTCAGGACAGCTGTCCTCCTGGGTTGGTAGATGGTGTCAGGGAGCAGAATGGTCCCCCTGTTATCCAAGAGGAGGCAGTCAGAGACCTGCTGAGCTGCTTGGATGTTCATAAATCTATGCGACCAGACGGGATCCATCCCAGGGTGATGAGGGAGCTGGCAGATGAGCTTGCAAAGCTTCTCTCCATCATTTGCCAACAGTCCTGGCTCACTGGTGAGCTTCCAGATGGCTGGAAGCTGGCCAGTGTGACACCCATTCACAAAAAGGGTGGGAAGGAGGATCCTGGTAATTTAGGCCAGTTAGCCCAACCTCAGTACCTGGTAAGGTAATGGAACAGCTTATGTTGGGTGTCATCACACATCCCTTACAGGATGGCCAGGGGATCAGACCCAGCCAACACAGAGGAGGTATTTCATCTTTGACTGACCTGGTCTCCTTTTATGACCAGGTGACCTGCCTGGTGGATGCAGGAAAGGCTGTGGATGTTGTGTTTGGATTTCAGCAAGGCCTTTGACACTGTCTCCCACAGCACACTCCTGGAAAAGCTGGCAGCCCACAGCTTGGACAGGAGCACTCCTTGCTGGATTAGGAACTGGCTGGATGGCCAGCCCAGAGTGATGGTGAATGGTGCTGCATCCAGCTGGTGGCCAGTCATCAGTGGTGTCCCTCAGGGGTCTGTGCTGGGGCCAGTTCTGTTCAATATTTTTATTGATGACATGGATGAGGGTGTTGAGTCTTTCATGGTAAATTTTCAGACACTAAGACTGGGAGCTTGACACTAAGCTGGGAGCGTGTGTCAGTCTGTTGTGGAGGGTAGGATGGCTCTGCAGAGACACCTGGAACAGTTGGATGGATGGGCAGAGTCCAATAAGATGATGTTTAATAAGTCCAAGAGCTGAGTCCTGCATTTTGGCCACAATAACCCCTGCAGTGTTATAGGCTGGGGATGGTGTGGCTGGACAGCACCCAGGCAGAAAAGGACCTGGGGGTGCTGGTCCACAGCCAGCTGAACATGAGCCAGCAGAGTGCCCTGGTGGCCATCCTGGCCATCCTGGCCTGTGTCAGGAATAGAGTGGCCAGCAGGGGCAGGGAGGTCATTCTTCCCCTGTAGTCAGCACTGGTGAGGCCACACCAGTGTGCAGTGTGCTGTGTTGAGTGCCGTGTCCAGTTCTGGACCCCTCAGTTTGGGAAAGACGTTGAGAAGCTTGAGCATGTCCAGAGGAGGCAATGAGGCTGGTGAGGGACTTGGAACACAAACCCTATGAGGAATGGCTGAGGGAGCTGGGGTTGTTTAGCCTGGAGAAAAGAGACTCAGGGGTGACCTTATCACTCTACAGCTTCCTGAAAGGTGGCTGTAGTCAGGTAGGACTTGGTCTCTTTCTCCAGGCAGCACTGACAGAACCAGAGGACACAGTCTCAGGCTGCGCCAAGGGGAATGCAGGCTGGATATTAGGAAAAAGTTTTTACAGAAAGGATGATAAAGTACTGGAATCATCTGCCTCAGGAGGTGGTGGAGTCACTATCTCTGGATGTGTTTAAAAAAAGGACTGGATGTGGCACTCAGTGCCATGGTCTAGCTGAGGTGTTAGGGCATGGGTTGGACTCTATGATTTTAAAGGTCTTTTCCAACCCAGGAATTCTGTGTGCTTCTGTGTGTGAACTTGGACTGTATAGGTAGTACCCCTGGAAGAACGACTTGTGGATGCCCATCACCAAGGAGCCCAGAGTAAGGAAGGTCCCATGGGACACCACTGGATCCCTCTCCCTGTCTTCCTCCACCCATCTCCAGAGCTGTAGTCTGTCCCCTGAAGAAATAGAGCATGGGCCCAATGGGCTGATGTATTTGCATGAGAACCTTTTGTATGAGAACTGGTTTCTGTTTTGCACAAGAACCTTTTATGTTGAAGGTACATACTCTCAGTGACTGGATATAAGGTATGTGTCCAGAGACCTTAACTTGCAAGTCCAAAAAAGTGTCAAAAAGGGCTTTAGAAATGTTATTATTAAGGGAGCAAGGTATGTGGAATGTTAAATCTTAGTAAAACTGAATGTTGTATCTCTGTACACAATGCGGTGGCATTGACTGAAGAAGCCCAAGGCAGAATTAAAAGAACTTGCTACCAATAACTCCAAGGCCAAGACAGTTTTCTAGGAGTTAGCCCCAATTGCTGGATTATGTCAGTACTTTGATCCTTGGGACTCAGAGGGTAGAGGAAGTGGCTAATGAGGCTTGGGTTGATGATTGCCGTTGGATTTGCATTTTTAATTATTTGGATAGCTGTTGTACATTGTGTGATTGCTCATGTTATTGCTTCTGTCTTTTCTCCTTCTATTGCTTCATATACATCACCCTTGTGGCCAACCTATGAGCTGAAGAGCAAAGTCCCTGTAGGGCAGTATTTGAGCCACAGAGTGTAAGGTGTAAGGACTTAAATAGCACAGTTTCCTGTCTCATGAGGACTGTCAGGGCCACAGAAGGTACTTGTCTGTAAAATAAGGCATCACAGTGGAAACTTGAGGTCAGGGACAGAAGGAAAGAATTTGCAACAGGAAGGTGCTAATTCTAGGCCTGGCAGAGGCGAGATCTGATTAGCACATCCTGGCTAATGCATCAAGACAAAAATTCCCACTGTAGTAAAATGTATGGGAAGCAACTGCTAGTATACATACCACCAGTAAAAGAAAGAGCATGCCAATACAGAATCCTCTGTATCCTCCCTCTACTCCCTCCCTTGTTAACAGTTAAGACGCATTTAAACTTCTGATCTGTAATTTTTCATCCTTATTCTATGATCTTCATTTTACACTTCTCCTAATTTTGGCTAGGACAGAGTTAATTTCATCACAGTTGCCAGGAGGGAGATGGAGCCTGTGTGGACAGGGCCAGGTTATTTTATAGCACCCACATAATTGTCAGAGGGCATGGCTTTAAATTGGAGAGAAAGGGAACATGATGCAGAACAGCTATTACTTTGTTCTGTTTTTCGAGGAGAGCAAAGGAGCCAACAGAGTAGTGTGTGGGCAGTTCAGCTGGGGCATTTGTATATTGTGGTTTTTGTCTTAGGCCTGGGGAAGGAACATAGGTGGAGATGGAATCACAGAATGAACTGGTCTGGAAAAGACCTTTTGAGATGATCAAGTCCAGCCTATGACCTGAGGTCTCCTCATCAACTAAACCATGGCACAGAGTGCCACATCCAGTCTTTTTTAAAACACATCCAGGGATAGTGGCTCCATCGCTTCCCTGGGCAGACAATTCCAGTGCCCAGTCAGTTTTTTAGGAAAAAAATTTTTTCTAATGTCTAATTTAAACTTCCCCTGGTGCAGCTTAAGACTGTCCTCTTGTTCTTGTGGGAGAAGAGACTGACTCCCCAGCTAGCTTTCAGGAAGTTGTAGAGAGTGATAAGGTCACCCCTGAGCCTCCTTTTCTCCAGGCCAAATATCCCCAACTCCCTCAGCTCTTCTTCATAGGGCTTGTGTTCCAAGCTCTTCACCAGCCTTATTGCCCTCTTCTGGATGCATTCAGGTGTTTCAACATCCTTCCTCAACTTCCCAAGACTATTTGTCTACCATTGTTTTTCATTGTCTCGGGCTCAGGGAAGAAGATGGTGGCTGTAGTAATGTCTGCAATATTCTCCTTTTTCAAAGGAATCTGTATGTCACTGGACATGGTAAGACTGGGTCAGTTCAACATCTATAAGCATTTTTTGCATATGATTGCCCTCTTTTATATGCTGTTGTTATTAGTATTGTTGCTACTACTGTTTGTGTTCCTTAGCTCATTGCTGCTTTTCTAATGAATTGTTGTCTCAATCCGTAATCTCTGCCTTTTTGTCCTTTCTTACTGGAGCGGTTGGAGGAAAGGAAGTGGTAGTTTGGAGCTTAATTTCCATCTGGGTTTGAGCTACAAGAGCCCTCAAAAAGAAATCTTTTTATGAGAAGAATTTCTGTGCATTGAGCTCGCAGTTCTGTGAACCTCTATAGCAGGGTTTCCTTACAGAAACTGCATATTAAAGTTTCGTACACAGTGATTTCTTCAAGTAATGGCGAGTTAACAATGGAGCTTTTTACAGATTATGTTGAGATTTTTACCTGTGTGCAAGGAACTGATAATTCCAGGTCTCTAATGGATCACGTTTCAATCTCTGGTTTTGTTTGCTAGTATTTTTTAGGCAATTTGTAGTAAGGGTTTTTTTTTTTTTCATTTCCCCATTATAAAAAAACAAAACAAAAAACAAACAAAAGAAAAAACCCCAAAACCCCAGGCTGGTACAGCCTGAGCCTTTGTAACCCTGAAGCTAGAAAGTTGTTATTTTGTGGTAATACATATTTACCATTTTGTTTTGTATTCAAGTATGTTGAAAATGTTACCTTCCACACTAAAGGACCCATAAAGGAAGCAAGCCAGATGATCTTTCTAAGGAGTACCCAAATGACTACTGAAAACAGTAGCATTCTTGAGGCCAGAATTCCACAGTCATATTCTGCTATATCCTGAGCTGTGGCAAACAATATCAAGCCAGTCAGAGGAGAATCAAGATGACATAATCTTAATTCATAGTTGCCCAGAAAGTATGAAACAATTCTTTGTATGCAGTAGGATTTAGACACTTCAGAAAGTAACCCCTTGGTATGTTTTAGAAGAGTAGGCATTGGATTCTAGATACCTAACCTTTCAGGAAAGTACTTCTTGCTGTTTGGAAAGACCTTGACTCCTAAAGCTGAACTTCAATAATCAATTTCAGTGATGTGGCAGTAGCTAGGTCTATTGACTCTTATCTTGGGCTGGAAAACATTTGGAAAGTTTCACATTTCACAGGCACTTTTTCACCTATGGATTTTACTCATTTTAAAGTACAATACATATTTATATGTGAACATTTTAAGACAAACAGGCTAACATTCTTTGCATAGTGCTTAGAATATTGAAATTGATTTTTCTCCCAGTAATCCAGGGCTTTTCAAATAACATCCACTCCTGCCATCAAATGTAATATGATGTGTTCTTCCTGTAATTTTAAGCAGTTCTCCTGCATGGTAGACTCTTAACATGATTACTCTGTGTTTTGGATGTTTGTTTGGTGTTTCTCCGTAGACAATGTAAGGTCGTGTTTCCTTGGGTTTTTTGTTTTTTCATGCTATTGATGGGTGGGTGCTCTAATGCAGATAAGAAGACTCTTATTTTTAGTACCTTGAATCTCCCACAATGATGAGGGCTATTACAAATACATGTGCATACAAATATATGTAAGCATAAGGGTATGCTAAAAATGCATGTAGATGTAGACACTAAAAATTACTTATAAGCTTGTAGAAAACAAGATCTTTTTATCATTCAGCCTATCAGAACAAACTGCATTCTAACACGGGGACTGAGAATCCTGTTCCCTCCTGACTTCTTCACTGGTGCTTTTATTGCAATTTAGAAGTGTATTGACGGAGTTCTGAAAATTAGTCTTGCAAGGTAATACTCTGATCCTATAAAGGTATTGTTAAGTCTCTGAAATTAAAAAAGATAATTAAGTTTGTTTAAAGTACTGTTTTGTAGTCCCAGCTCTAATGAAGTTTTTACTGCTGTCTTTACAAATTAACCCAAATATACACTGTCAGAGTTTATTTCAAGTCACACCCATTGTAATGCTGAATTGGATTAAGTGAGAGAGGCTGCTTTAATGATCCCACATGAAGGAAATGTTATGGAAGTAAAGCACAAACTGTACTGGGTTCTCTAACAGCTACATTTTGCTAATTGAGAAAGTAAGAAGGCTGCATAGGAAACAATGGAAATTGTAATTTTAGGATTTCTCTCTGGCTGTTCTTTCCATTCATCTCTATTTTTCATGTGTGTAAGATCTTTCGACTGCAGTATTCACAGGTTACCATCTATGTGTGATCTTGTAAGACTATACTAATGTTTCAAGTTAATGAACTGAAACAAAATCGCTGTTCCTAACTTTAAGAGAGCCATGGTAAGGACATAGGCTGAAAGATGATAGATTTAACAAAACTTGCTCAAACTGCTGCCTGAGATAGGAGCCTTCTGAAAGAATAGTATTCTTTTTAAAGCTACCAATGTAATTCTAAACCTTTACCCATGTAATTCTTCAATGTAATTATTTTTCATAGTTATTGTTCTACTATAGTGTTACCAATTTTTTTTTTAGGATTTCTAAGTTATGTCTAAGTTTCCTCTTTTCACTCTTATCTTCATTGCTGTGGTGGTTTAACACTAGCTGGAAACTATAGTCCAATTAAGCCACGTCTCTTCTCCCTGCCCTTCTAGTAAGAGAGGAGGGAAAGGCAGATGCTGTGCGTTGACATAACAATTACTGAAAGCAAACAGGAACGGAATAGGAAACATACAGTAATAGTAGCAATGCTGATAACAAAAGTATAGGAAATGAGAAGGCTTTACACACAAAAACAGGTGTTCACCGCCATGACTTAGCTTTGCCTGACCACCAGGGTAAAGACAAGATGGCGGCTGTTCCCGCACTCAGTGCTGTGTGGTTTCCCTGGACAAAGACAAGATGGCAGGTCTTCTTCACGGCCAGCTTTACCTGTCCCCAAGCCCAAGACAGCAGAAAACAATGGCAGAAAAAACCCCGAAAGCAAGACCATCCATGTCACACTGCACCACTGGTGACTTCTTGAACCAGTGACACTGCTTTTGACACCTCCACTCAACTCCTCTGGACTCTGCTGTTCTTGGCACCCAGAGCCACAATTTCCTGAGGGAATCTTCTTGTCATTTGTTTCCAGTCATGCTTACTTCAGCTTTCAGTAGAGTCAGCTGTTGGGATCCCCCTGCCACCCCAGAAATAGAGATGGATTCTGCCCCTAGATACCTTGATGGCATCAGGATACATAGTGTATTGATGCCAACTAAAGCTTTACATTCTTATGGGTCTAATGTGCCAGGGCATGAGATCCACATTCATGTAGATTGATCATTCCCTTCCCCCTTCTGTTTAGAGGAGGGCATCTCTTGGTCTGCTCATAGTACTTCTTAATTCTTGTAAATATGACCTGGAGGTCCCTTCAGAAGGATGAGAAATAACATCAGCCTTTTTAATCTCTCTGAGGTCTTTCTTGGCTAAGGAAAACTGTAGCTGCATTTATTATCAAAGAGTTTAATGTGGTGTTTATCCTTCATCTCAACAGAAGTGCTGCTAGAGTAGAGGTCCATTTTCCATCCCACTTCCTCATGTATTCTCAGTGCTCATGCATCTAGAACCACAGATTACCTTGTGGTGTGTACTCTCTCTCTCTAGCTGGGGAGCACCTCCTGCCTAATAGCAGGAGCTCTGATCTGTACTGGCAGGGCATGGGACATTTCCTCCTTGTATTTTGGGTAGTCTTTTTGAAATTGTCGTTGGTCCTCTTTAATTTCCCCGTTACATTGTTGTAAGTCCTTGGACAATCATTTCATAGATGAGACACAGTCCTGTATTGGGATGGAGATCGTTTCTTTATATAGCTGGAGTTTGGTAGCCAAATTGTTCATTTTTTTTTTCTCCTTCCCTCTGTGATTTCTCTGCCAGTGAGTTGGCATGTGTCACTGGCACACTCTGTAGGAACTTCACCACATGTTCTGTGTATCTTGGATGTCATCTGTATTTATCGGCAACTGCTCATTATTTGAATCTTTACAGATTACCTCCATTACATCTAATTCTCTCAGGTACTGGATACCTTGCCTCCATGGTGTTCCACTTGTGTTGGTGTACTAAAAGGTGAACTTCAGCTGTGCAAAGATACCTCTCCATCAGACTTGACAGGAGTTACTTTCAGAGACTGAGAGTTTCTGGTCTTTTCTAAATCCCCTGTAAATGCCTGCATTCCAGAACAGGGATCCTAATTGCTTGGCTTCATTGCCATCTAGTGTTGCACCATTTGCCACAATATCCCAACATCAAGCAGCCAGGTTGGTAGGGCTCACCAGGCTGGTGGCTGTAATCTTTTGGCTTTATCTCAGAGCTCACCCATGGATAGGGATCAGGTGATTATATATAGCCCTGTTTCTTCCTCTGGTCTTGTGGGTCCTCATCCCTCACCCTGTGAATTGATTTGTTCTTGAATTCTTCTTAACAGGGGCAGCTGCTACTGGCATGGGCTGTTCCTCTAATTCAGCTGCAGTTTGAGTCGCCTTGCTGCCTGTGCTCTGCTTTCCTCTCCTTTCCCTGGGCATGCTGTCAGACACACAAGCAGTGTCTGACAAGTGTCAGCAAGTTGCATAACTTTGCGCCTCTCTGGAGCTGTCACAGCATTTTTTTTTTCAAATATTTTGCCACTTTATCAAGGTCCTCTATTTTTCAGGGGTGAACTTCCAAACCACTGGAGCAGCATACTCCTTTAAAAGCTGGCTTATTTTCTCTGCCATCCCATACTACTCATGACTGTTCAGCTTCAGGGCAGTTCACTGAACAACTTCCCTAAATGTGTCTATGCTGATTCAAAACGTTGTGTAGACTTAATTTATTCTAAATTTAACTTATTCTAGACTGCACTAGAAGAAATTTGGCAGACATTGCAATTAGAATATCTTTGACATGGAATTCAAGATTCTCAAAAACTGTTGTAGGAGGCCCAAAAGAGGAAAAACAGGTGGAAGTCTGAGAAAAAGCATTGTTCTCTGGCCCCTCTACAGATTGGGTACTATTATTAATGAATCCTCATAGGTAGCAGCCAAGGCCAGGATAGGTGAACAGCACTGAACACACATCCCAGATGACCTTTTTTGCCATTGATGTCATCATGTCACACAGTACAGCAACAAAGCAATCCTGATCCTTCTCCCTGCTCTGTAAAAACAGCATCATGGGGAACATGTATAGGAATATATGCAGGGTTAGATATCACACCTTTTGTAAACAAAAGTTTACAAGAAGAGAAGGTAGATTATAGACAAAAACAGGTGTTCACCACCTCCATGTAGTTCTCTGTGGCAGCTAGGACAAGGACAAGATGGAGGGCACTCCCCACAGTTGGCTCTCCCTGTCCTGCAGGCCTGAGATAATGGAAAACAATCACAGACCCCTGAAAGCAAGATCATTCACATTGTGCTCTGCCACTGCTTTGTTCCCCATGGCTGATTCCCACCCCAGTGCCTCTGCTTTTGCCCTTCTCACTCTGCCAGGGCTCAGTTCCCAGCAGCACCAGGGCTTTTAACTGCTCCGCTGGGCTCAGCTGTGTTCACTACCCAGAGCTGCCCTCTCCTGAGGGACAGGAATGGATCAGGAGTGGCAAGAGCGGGCAGGGTCCACTCAGCTGAGTCCAGCCACCTCTCTGAGGAAGAGGTAAACAAAGTTGTGTCATTTCTACGAGATACTCACCTTTTCCCCCATGGCTGTGCCCTGCAGTGCTCATGTAGATGCTATAGAATAGCAATATAAGTCACACCCATGGAGTTTTGAGCTTCACCCCCTCCCTACAACCACAAGAACTTACCAGCAAACCTTTTTATATTGTTTTTCATTATGGTAAATAACTTGCTCATTTGCTTATCCTAAAATTTTCTAGTAAATAATTAGAAATTGCAGTGTGCTGTCTCTTGAAATTTAAAGACACCATGTCAACAAAAGACAGTGTGGACAAATTTCAGATTCTTCTTGTCTTCTTCTGAATAATCTGCAGTTCATCACTGTGGCATTGCAATGTGGAGTTAACTTTGAATTTTGTGAGTTTATATCTGTCATGAGAGTAGTTTGTGTTGGAAGGGGCATTTAAAGAACATCTAGTCTAACTGCCCTGCCATTGGCAGGGACTTCTTTCCCTAGAATGGGTCAAAGCCCCATAGGGTCAGTACCAGTACAGTGGTATTGGGTGTGTTTGTTACAATTGTAGATAGGACCTCTCTGGATAGAGGTGAAACTGCAGAGGCCGTTATAGTGGAGTGGTAGTTGTACTTGATGTGGGGTCTTTCAGTTCATAAACGTGTTCCTGAAAAGTATTATTTCTGTAGTTGTCAGCTGCAAATCACTTTTATCTTCAGATTTCATGTACTGTACTTTCTTCTCAGACATCAGATCTTACTACCTACACAAATTCCTAGTATAGAATAAAAGAAGTTCCTAATAACTAATATACTGATTCAACTGGTAGGATATTTCAAAAATTCATAATTTGAATTGCTGAATTCTCATACCACAGGAAAGTGTTTGGGATTTTTTTAATAGGTAACGGGAAAAAGAAAACAACAGTAACAAACTAAAACCAGCTTTTTTTTTTTTATTGCAACCATTATTTAGGGGAAATCTTAACAGTAAGATTGCCTTTGGGAATGCAGGTGCAGAAGACTTGCATAGAATGATCCTTTCTGCTCATATAATAACGATTAGGGAGTCTGAATAACAGACTAACATGCTGAATAACATTCTTCATCCAACTTGCTAGTGCTGGAATAAACTATACTACTACTTCATATGAAACATATAGCAGTAGCTCTGAGCAAATTTAGGGAAGTCACAATTGCTTACCAAGGAATTTAGTTGATGCATTTCAGTTTAGAATGATTCCTTCCCCAGAACATTTTTGTGAAGTGTTGGTCTTCCCCTGAGCAGCTAGCAGTGGAGGTTCTCAGCAAGCTGTTTACACAAGTATTTTAGATAGTGAAGTAAAAATATTGAAGCCCACCAGGTGGTGCCAGAAGGCCTGATCACTGGTGGCTCTGACAGCTGGAACAGACCTGAGAAAGTGCAAGCCTGCCGCTTTTGGCAGAAATTGTATTGCCTAAATGCAGGCAATGCATGCAATTACCCTTCCTCTCCTTCCAAACTTTTCTACCCCTAAAGCATTTCCTCAGTAAATACTTCCTTCTGTGTTCATGATGGTGAAATTTAAATATGCTGGTTAGGAGTGAGGCACTTAAAATTGTGATGCTTGCTGCCAGCATTAATTATCATTGGTTTTGTCTGCTAACATCCCTCTTCAGTGAATAGCAGAGCCATGAAGCTTTCACTAAACAGCATTGTGCCGTGTGTTGCCGTGAAATGCATGCAATTTTTTGGAAATAGAGACATGAATGTTAAGTAAAATTTAAGCTAGAGAATTAGTTTAGGTGGTTACATTTATCTTCATGGGGTTAAAAGCTCACATAAATATTTTAATGTTTCTAAAAACTTAATTGTTTACAAAGGGAATAAGATATTTCACAGTAAGGAGTCCGTGCATGTTGTTTTTTCCATAATTTCCCTTTGTACTGCAAAAAATTTTTTTTCATGACTTTTTTTTTGTTCTGTCCTTATGTCATGTTTTTCTGCCTGTTTTGATGGTATGATTCCACTGTTCTCAAATAGAACTGGTATGATTGACAATTTGTGATGCTGGTGTTTTTAATCTAACACTTAACAGCCTCTGAAATACTCTGCAGTAATTAGACTACTATCAGACGAAGCAGTCATCAATTTCCACACTTTTTCCTAAAGAGTGTTTTTGTGTAGAAAGGCTTGTAAAAACAGATGAGCAACGCACCTTGGCTGGTGAGCAGCAGCTCACAAGTCAAAACAATGTCAGTCTTTTAAGTGAAACCTGCCACTGCACTGGTCATGACCTGTGCTGTTAGGTTTTGGGGAAATAGGTGTCTGACAAGTAGGCAGTAGAACTTCACCTCTGGAAGTTGCTGGCGGTCTGTAAAGTCCCTTTGGATGTGTCACTTTGTATCCAAAAAACCCTACTTACGTTGGATTTACTTTAGTGTATCTGCCACTATCAACAGAAGGACTTTAAAAAGTTAATTGTTTCATATGTCATCTTACATATTGCCAAACAAGGAATATCTGATCTTTCTACACAGACAGAACTCTTTATTGCAACTGAGTGCATCAGAAGTGTGTTTTGGTTTTGTGTTTCCTACTTTTATGTGAAGCATGACATTTCTTGAGACTTGCAATCATAAAGAGATTTTCCATATTAGGACATCAAGATATTTGCATGTTGGCATTAAGTCTGATAATTTTTATCACTTTTAAGAACCCTAAGGTGTACAGAGTTTAGTGTATTTGTAATCAAATAAGTAAGACTTATATATTCTTAAAATTCAAATTGTTCTTAAAGTACATCAGTTTTCAGAAAATGAGGTTTTATGCCTCATTGTTAGTAACTTCAGAACTGTCGCTATGCAAGTGAAATGTATTGAATTCAGAATACTAGTGTTAGGAAAGCAGAGTTTCATCTTCAATAGGGCTTTGAACTGATAACAGTTACTTGCTAAGTTTCTAGAAAATCAATTTAAACAGCTGGATCTGGTTTTAACTTCAGTAGCCTTGTGTCCATCCATTGGTTCAGAGAGCATGGTGAACCACTTCATTAAGTGCTAGCAAATGAACTGTGACTTTAAAAGGATTATGAATAAATTTTCTGTCTCCAAAGCATGATTCCAGATTTGGGGCATAGTAATGATTTGGGATAATCTATTAAAAAAAAAACTTAACTGGTAGAAAACCATATCTTTCGTTGTGGTTTAGTTATTTTTTTATACATAACTGCATAAGCAGTACAATCAAAATATCTAGTACTTTATGTTTTTACAATGAATTGGAAATCTTGTGAGGATGAAGTGTGTAATATTGGTGTTACAAAATACTTTGAATAACAGCTCAACAGCTTACTGTTAAAGGGTGTATTATTTTCTAAATCTGAAGAATTTTCACATTTTGTGGATTTGTGAAGGTGGTGATGGTTATTTGGTTTATGTTTTGGAGAGACTGTTCTTTTAGTTTTGTGGGGGCTTTTAGATGAGAAGATAAAATACAAGATTACAGTTACTTCTCAACTAATAGCTCTTCTGGAGGAGAATAGTTACCTCTTGTATTTTTATGTGGTGCCTGTGAGACTGAGTATGGTAGTATATCACAGCAGTGCTATGAATTTAGAGTTGGTTTTTCATAATCTGTGATGCTTCTATATTAATGTGCTTTCGTCCATAGGAGAATACATCTGAGTTCAGTAGAAAAAATAATCCTTATGCTATATTTCTAGTAAAGTAGTTAAGTAAACTAACTGCTTCCTATTGGAATATTGTTGAATATTGTTGCCATGGTATCATTTTGCATTGTTGGGTATACACTAGTAGCTTTCAGGATGAGATGAAATGTGGGAAACATTGTTTCTGTAAATGTGGAACATGTGTTTCTGTAAATTTTTTTTTTATTTCTTTATTTATTTAGTTCTTATGAATTCCTTACTGCAAATTGCTTAAGTTAGTTCTTTCTAAAAACTACAGATTGCTCCCTACTTGTTTTTCTTAGGTGTATTGCTCTTTGTTGCTGTATTGTTCCAAGAAGTTAATGAGTACAATTCATGAAAGAATTGTCAAGTGTTAGATGTAAATGTATTTTTCTGTGTAACAGTTTTACCATACCTCAAGGTGCGTCACCTTTATGTTCCCTTACTCAATAAGGCATTAGCTTAAGCTACATCTTTTCATTTGTTTGGATCACTAGTTAGGGGCATTCTTCTGATTTTAACCCCTATATGAAAATTGACAACAGTTTCCAAAACTGAGGTAAAAGAGGGAAGACAGTACTCAACTCACAGATTTGACAGGCCCTGTCTCTCACAGATAAGCAGTGACATTTCTTAAGGAAGTGATCTGATCTCACTTGACTCTTCTGTGAGCAACACTGAAGTAGTGAATTCTTATACATAAATGTTTCAGGCCCAGAAATGTTATTCTGAAATAAATTAGCCTGTAATGCTTTGGTTTTTTCACATGGTAAAGATTTTCCGTTATTAAATCCTGAAAGGGGTATTAAAAAGTTGTCCTCAGTTACCTCCCGTATCTAGAGGAATGTAATGACTAAGTGCTTTAGGAATTTGATGATCTTAGGTGGAAAGAATTGCCAGAAACTTAAAGAGATCTATGAATCATCAGCTCTTTGAACTATTGACCTGTTCAACAAATTGCTGGTAAAGCAGTGAAATCAGTACCTTTAAAGGCTTTTGTGTTGCATTGTTTTCAATAGTCTTTTTTAAACTTCTGTGAGGTAAAGTTATTCTGCTATGTGAGTGGGAGCATGTTGTTTCTAACCAAATAGATTGGTTAGATTGTTTGATTGGTACTTTAACCAAGTAAAGGTAGTACAGTTTCTCTAAATTAGTAGTTATACCCCACTGTGTTAAGCTCAATAGTTTTTAAGAAGCCTTCCTTTCTCTTTGAAATTGACATAGTGACCTGGAAATTACTGTGATTAGGAGATAAAAAGCAGCATCCCTTGTATTTGTTTAGCCATATATGTCCTGTGTTGCTGAATGTTTTCAGAATACCAGATTGTGAAGTAATATCCTGTTGCAAATGAAAACAAGCATTAAAGTAAGACTTGGTTAAGATGGAATATTTTTGTTTCAAAATCAAGCTACTTATGAACTTCATCTGTTTTGTTTTTCAGAGTTTTGTAATTGAAAGAGCATCTTCTACATTTGAAGAAGAGCAAGTTGTTGATTGAATGGTGGATTAATAAGTGGTTGTCTCATCCTAAGACTAAAAAGAAGATATCCTGGAAGTTGGAAAGAACTGGATTTTCACCCTAGTCCAGCAGCTTTGCTGCTCACTTAAACACAGATGAATGAAGACCCCATTTGGAAAATCACCAGGTCAGCGGTCCAGAGCTGATGCAGGTGAGGTGTTCTTTCTGAATGGTTTTCTTTGCTTTTAATGGACAAAAAGCATTCTTACTTTACTGACTTTTTAAATATGTGAATTATTTTCTGCAGATGTTAATAATTTTTGATGTCATCATTCCTGTTTTAAAAGAAAATTTGCTTTTTTTCTAGAAGATCATGGCTTGAAAAGACAAACTAAAAAATTAGGTAGTAAATTTAAATGTAAGTGTAGCAGTACAGATGTGACCATCCTGTTTTGTGTTGTGTCAAAAGTTATTTATCAGTGACCTCTGTGGGGAAAGCAATATAATTTTCAAGTAACCCTTTGGAGACTTTCAAACTTGTATTTCACCTGAGACTGTGTTAAATTTGCTGTCACTTATTTGAAACTTATATGTACTGATTCCAGTGGTAGGTAGCAATGCAGTTATCTTTCAAGTAAGAGCTACAGGTTTCAAAGGAGAGATCCAGTGCAAAGTCTTAAATGCTTGGTTCAGTGGCCAAATGGAGACAGTGATGACTGGAGCTCCTCAGGTGTCAGTATTGGGAGTAGCATTGTTTAACGTCTTATTCAGTGGTAGGGATGATGGGATTGGGTGCACTCTCAGCAAGTTTGCTGATGACATCAAGCTGTGTGTTGCAGTCAGCATGCTGGAGGGAAGGAATGCTATCTGGAACAACCTGGACAGGATTGAGAGGTGGGTCCGGCATGCCTTGTGGTGTTGAACAAAGCCAAATGCCAGGTGCTGCATCTGCGCTTGGGCAATTCCAACACAAATATATCCTGGACAGAGAATGGACTGAGGGCAGCCTTGGCAAGAAGGATTTGGGGGTGTTGGCAAATATGAAGGCTCAGCATGACCCATCAGGGTCACAGTCACACAGTCACGCTCACAGGCCCAATGGCCTCTCACATCCTGGGCTGCATCAAAAGCAGCAGGACCAGCAGGCTGAGGGATGTGTTACTGCCTTTCTAGTCCACTCCATGAGATACTACCTGGAGTACTGCATCCAGCCCTGGGGCTCCTTATGTAAGAATGATGTGGATCAGTTGGAATGAGTCCAGAGGAGGGCTGTGAAGATAATCTGAGGCCTGGCGCACCTCTTCCACAATCAAGAGCTGTAGTTGTTCAGCCCAGAGAGAGAAGGCTTCAAGGTGACCTAATTATGGCCTGCTGGTACCTGAAGGGGACTTAAAAGAAAGCTGTAGAGGAGCAATTTACTTCTATTTATTATTTATTTCTCTTGTCCTGTCATTACAAGAAGCTCTTGTAATGACCGGATGAGAGAAATTGGCTTCAAACTGAAAGAGAGTAGGTCCAAAAGATGGCCATGAGGGACTAAAGGGCTGGAGCTCCTTATGAGAAAAGGCTGAGAGTTGTAGTTGTTCAGCCAGGAAAAGAGGAGACTCCAGGAAGTGCAACCTTTTCGTTTTTAAGTGGGACTTATAAGGAAGATTGAGAAAGGTTATTTGCCAAAGCCTTCAGTGACAGTACATGGGGTAATTGTTATAAACAGAGAGTACCGTTAGGTTTGAGTATACAGAAGAAATTTTTTACAATGAGTATGTATGGTGAAAAACGGGAACAGGTTATCCAAATATGAGTGACTCCTCTTTTGGAAATATTTAAGGTTATGTTCAAAGGGATATTAAGCAACTTGATCTAGTGAAAAGTGCCTTCCCCGTTATAGGGCTGAACTAGGTAAATTTAAGAGAATCTCTGAGATTACCTAGAACAGCTGTAAAAAAGGAAAAAAGTTGTACTTAAAGAAGTAACTTTTAAATCAGATTTGTTGAGCTTTACTGCATTATGGATACAAATATCTTATTTACTGTCTTCCATTTTTAATGGTGGTTGCTACTTTCCAAGAAACTTTACAAACAACACATAGGGTTCCAGAATAGCTACATCTTAAGTAGAAATTAGGATTTTAAGTCTTGCCTATAAAATTTCTGTCATCTGGGATTGAATAATAAAGCAGTAATTTAGTCTTTGTCAGGAGGAAAAATTAATAAAAGAAAAAGGTACAGTAAAAGAGTGGAAATAGTGTATGTATTTTATATTTGATATGTTAATAATGTAAAATAATAAAATGGTTGGATTCTAGGAGACTTCTGGATCATGTACAGGTAGGTAGCAAAAAACAGGTGCTGGAGGTGGAGATAAACCAGTGGTAGTGTCAGGTTTTCATATAGGGCAAAATTTGATGCATTAACAAAGCATTTTTCAACTGACTTTGATCTCATCCTGTTGTAGGGACCTACCAGTCAGTGACACTACAGGTTGATAGCATCTTTGTCAAAGACAATTTTCAGCTGTCCTGTCTGTCTGCTCAGGAAGGAAGTGCTTTTATATGTTGATAAGTAGATGTAAAGGAAGAGGTGTATGTGATTTATAATACCTACTTTTGAAATCTCTCTCTCTGGGAAACATACTATGTATGTATTTCTTTTTGAGAAGCAAAGGATAGGATTGAAGGTAGAGAAAAGAAGGCAAGGTAGACATTTAATTTTTACGCAATAGTAGAGTATGTGGGTGCAGACTCTTGGAGTTTGTTCAAGTATAGAGTTACTTTCCATGATCTAGTTTCCATGAATCAGACAGGTGCTCTTGGCAGTGTGCCTGCCTGTCTCTCTAATTAGTGTATTGCTGTCCCAAATATAGGAGAAATACAGCCTTAAAAAAAAATACAGTATATTTAATTGTAAAGTAAGATGTGATTACCCTGTGTTAACTTAATTGACCCTTCTAAATCTAATGATCACCTGTATAATGCTGTATAAGTGAAAGGCTTGTCCTCTCGGGTGTTTCTTAGCAGTGTTCTCCCAGAGATACAGAATCCTACTGAACTGCATGAGGGTCAGGAACAATTGTAAAGCCTTTACTAGATGGTTTGAAAACATAAAAGTACTCTCTTAGTAAAGAAAACTTTTAACACATTTTGAGCATATAATGAACCATATATGAGCATTTGTATTTTTTTCACTCGTAAAAGCAAGTGTAAATTGTTTCAGTGTTGTCTTTATTAACTAAGATGGATGTGAATTGCTTAGAATAGAAAATCTTTTGATCAGTGTAATCTTTTGTGCAGAGCTGGAATTTTGTTTATGTCTGTAGTTCTGACCTACTTCAATTGAAAGCCCTCCCTTCTTCAAACTTGTAAATTGACATTGAGCAATACTAGGTGAGAATCAGCACACTGAAGTGTTTCTTAGGTCCCTGAAAGTAATTCTGAAATAGTCTCCAGATACAGAGTGCAATTACTGCTGTTCACAGTGATGATTCTGGAATACAACTTTAAAATATCTAGGTTGTTGTAAACATAGGAGATATTCAGAGAAGTAAAATATGGTTGCTGTTTTCTGTAGAGCCTGTCTAATTTTCATGGATTGCTTGGAGAGTACCAACTCATGTCACAATAGTAAAACATTGCCAGTAGCTTTCTCCCATCCTTCTTCCTATTCTCCTATAGCCCAAGCTGAAATGACATATATATTTTCCTTGAAGGCAACATCCTGAACAATTTTTTTTTTTTGGTCTTGTCATACCCTATTTCTTTATCTTTGTCTGGGGTAAAGTTCAGAAACATGATTTCTAGTTTTGCTGTTGAATTGTAAGGGTTTAATGTAAGGGGTTGAATTAATGAGCGTCAGAAAACACACGTATGACAAAACACCATATGACAGTTGAATTCTTAATTCGGTTGCTCTCGCCTGGAAGCTGGGCGTTGTGGTCAATTTCTATTACAAAAAATATGCTCTTAGTCATAAAAAAAAAATAGGTTGATATGAAAGGGATCTTTTAAAGATCATCTTGTCTAACTCTTGCAATTAGTGGGGATATCTTCAACTAGATCAGATTTTTTTTTAATAGAATAATCATTACTATGCCCCAAACTTGAAATCATGCTTCGGAAACAGAAATTTTTTTCATAATCCTTTTAAAGTCACAATTCATTTGCTAGTACTTAATAGAGTGCTTCACTATGCTCTCTGATCCAATGGATGGACACAAGCCTACTGAAGTTGCACTGAAGATTTGGACACTTCCAGGGATGGGGCAACACCAATTCTGGGCAACCTGTGCTAGTGTTTCACCACACTCAATGTACAAAAACTTCTTATTTCTAATCTTCTCCATTTTAAAATCATTACCCTGTGTCCTGTTGCAACAGCTCCTGCTAAAAAGTCTGTCCATATATTTCCTATAGGCCCCCTTCACATACCGGAAGGCTGCAATAAGGTCTCTTCAGAGCCTTCTTTTCTCCAGGCCAAAAAGTCCCAACTCTCACCTTTCTTCATACAGAAGGTGCTCCAGCCCTCCAGTCATTTTCATGACTTTCCTGTGACCTGATTCCAGCATGTCTGTTCAGGACCCCTGGATGTAGGGTTCCAGTTGGGCTCTCACCAGACCAGAGCAGAGGGGCAGAATCCCCTTCATGTCCCTGCTGCCCACGCTGCTCTGGATGCAGCCCAGGACACGTTTGGCTTTCTGGGCTGGCAGTGCCCATGGCTGGGTCATGTCATCCACCTGCGCCATTCTTGTGGACCAAGACAAATTCAGGAGGCAGATAGTTTTGATTTTGACCACCTGACTAGAATATGTTAAATGTCAGGATTCTGTGCTGCCCTCTCCCCATGTCCAGAGCTGCTGTAGAGGACGGAGGAACTCTTGTTGCAGTTTCTACAATTGTGTAGCTGTCATCGTTTAACATAGTTTAGGTTTTAGTTAAGAAAAAAATCCATGCGCTATGGAAGTGATTCCCTGTAAGGACCTTGGCAGCTTCCTTTGGACCTGACAATACCAATCAGTTGGCTAGTTTGAATATTGACCACCTGTTAAACCACTTAAAAGAGCTGAAAATGCCTCTGTGGAAAACATATTTAAAAATGAACAAATCCTGGGAAAAGCTCTCTTGCTTCTAGCCTTTCAACAGGTAACTGGACGCTAGCCGGGTAGGGCCCCACTCCTCTGTGTGACCTGGCCAGGCCAGGCTGGACCCTTCTCTGCCACACGGCCTGGCTAGCCCAGCCCGAAGCACAGCTTGGCTGAGATTCTGCTGCCACCGAGTTCCAGCCATGGCTGGTGAGCCATACTGGCTCCATTCAGCTTCAGGTGGAGCCAAGCCAAGCTCTGTTCTGGCTGTGAGCCACCAAGCCACAGAAAAATCACATGGCTAAGAACAGAGATGGCTCTGCAGCCCCGCACAGAAATCAGCTCCTGCAACTGGAATTAAATGGAGCAGGGGCCAGAAAAAAGCCCTGCAGACAGAGTGGCCACTGCCCGGCAAAGATCATACATATGGCTATCCACAGGCCTGGGCAAGATATTAACATTTTTAGCATACAGATGAAACTTGCAAACATCAATCCTCACTCAAGTGAGAGAACAGGAAAGGGTGAAGACACATAGAGAAAACATAGAGACACCAAGGTTAGTGAAGAAGGAGATCGGAGGAGAAGGAGGAGATACCTTAGTCTTGGGCTGAAATTCTCTTGTAAGGCTATGGTGAAGATATAATTGATACATCAGACTTTTTTTTTCCCCTGTAACTCATGGAATGTGCTGGGGGGGATATAGTGTTCTAGCCACAGTGAGCAGAGGTACCAGTATTGAAGCAAGCAGCTGTTGAAGTAGCTTGAACAGAGATGAGAGATGAGAAACCTTTCCCCAGAGATGGAAGAAGAAAACCTCTGTTTCCAGAGATAAAAGGGAACTTTGGTTTCAATACTAGAACAACTCATTCTTAAAATTGTACCCCAGTAAGCTGAAATGACTAACCCATGGTGATAGTTATGGAAAAAACTACCAAAATGTGGGAGGCACTTCATGATAGCAGATTTCCAGGCAGCTGCTATTTGTGAAAATTAAAGCCATAAGGAAACTGTTTCTTGGGAAGAAGTCTCAGTGACATGGCAAGAGAGACTCCTCTCCCTAAGAGGACTGAAGAAAGACTATTTTAGAGGTGGTAAACTGACTGAAAGTCCCAGGGTTTGTCTATTTACATTGTCAGTGGAAAAAAAAAGAGGGTGTGGTGGGAGGTGAAGTGTTCTGAAGTTTTATTCTAATTTCTTACTATTTTTCTTTTAATTCTGTTAATAAAGTTTTCTGTATACCCTTTAAAGTTTGAGCCTGCTTTGCTCTCCTCCTAATCCTTATCTAACAGCAGAAAATAAGTCATTCTAGTGGGTGGACTGGTGTTCGGCCAGCATTGGACCCACTACAGTAGCCAAGCAATTCAATAGTGTAATCTGATATATCCTTAAAAGGAGTTTATATCTTTATGAGACCTATCTGAATTCAGACTGTGCAAATTAAGAGGGCAAATTGTGGCAAATCAGGATCTGGTTAATACAAGAGTGTGTTTAACCTAGGATCTTCAAATACTTGCTATTGATATATTTATCAAAACAAATGCCATTACTTCATGTATTAAACTGGGAGCTCTCTTAAGAAACTGACTTAAGATGATGAGTAGTACTTAGTTATCTGTGTTGCCTTTGATATAGAGCTCATTACATCAGTGAACAAGTTGAATCTTAGCAAAATTTGAAGATCCCAAAGTGAAAATTTAGGTAGCAACAAAATCCCATTCCCAGAGGTCAGCATAACTTCTCTTCTGTACTTACTGCAAATGTTGAAGTAAATCTTCCTTCTGTGTCAATCTAGTGTTTCTGTTCTTGACTTTGAAAGAAAAATCCTTCATACCTCCCTTCCTACAGGTTACACACTCCTTGAGAGGTGAACAGAAAGCAAATTCTTGTGCTGCACCATTCTGTTGTTTTGCTGTGTTTTTACTTGAGCTACTTTAGCCAAAAACTTACTTTTCTCTCATTAGCTGGAAATGTAAAATGTTAAGTACATATGTTCATCTTCTGGTGATGAAGTTTCTCTATTCTGTAAGAACAGTTTTTGGATTTTAAGAAGTTAGTCTTTTTTAAATAAAACATCACCATATTTTAAATATTTTTATTATATTATATAACAGTGGAACACAGCCTCATATACAGAGAGGTAACTGAAATTATGCTTAGAAAGTTTTTTTTTGCAGGTTGTGATAAAGTCCTAAAGTCTTACAGGTTTCTAATCAAACTTTTTGTGATGCTGTTTTTGTTTTTCCAGCTAAGTTCTTACAAATACTCAATTTAATTATTTGGTTTTGTAACAGTCAAAAATTGCAAGTAGGATCTTTACTGCAACAATTGACAGACAAAGCCTAATTTTTAAAACCTAAGAGCATTTCAGATACCATTACTGTTGGAAATGCAGATTCCTGACGATCTGATGTGAGCTTGGATATACTAAACATAAGATTATTTTAGTTATTAATGAATTATATTAATCCTGCCATTTCTGTAACTTTGTGTATGCCCTCTTAAATTTTGCATACAAAAATTAAAATAGTAAAATACTTATGAACGCTTTGAAGATTTTTGGTACAGTTGCTGCTTGGCTCCTGTGTGATTCTCTTCAATATGTATCTAATTCTAGATATGCTTGGAACATGCACGTAGTGTAAATTTAAAATAATTGGTTTGTTTGGGCCTAGAGAGAAATTAAAGCACTTCTCTGCAAGTGTTAATTCAAGCATTCCTAGTTAAACTTCTAGGCGTGTTTGTACATAAACACGAGGCGTTAGGGTTATACATGGTTCAGTTCAGCACTGTGACCAGATTGTTTTAGATATGGCAACCAAGAAGCAAAAAATCCAAGACAGCCCAAAACAAGCTGCTGTGAAGAAATTTTTACTCCATACTATTAAAAAGCAGTATAGTGAGGAAGATAGGGAGAATCAGGATCAAGGCCTGTTATCTTCCGGCCAGGTAGTCACCATCAGCCATCACTTTAACAGGGGCAATTTCAGTCAACCCCAGTAAATGATCCCTGTGCAGGTAGCCTTTTACTGTGATCTGAGGCTGCAGTTTTTATTCTAATAACTAATTTTGATTTTTCTGTCTGTTCACATTAGCTTTTTTGTACAGCATTCTTTTGAACATGTTTTTCTGTCATTTTGATTCTGCATATTTCCTCTGCTGAATTTTTCATGGCTGCTCATAAGCAGCTTTCTATCAGCCAGCAGAAGCCTGATTTCCCCTTTCCTCATTTCATCTTATTAAAAGCTTTCAATTTTTCATATTCATCCCAAGTTATCACTGGGTTGAGTGCAGTGCTCTTCTCTCAGTAAAAATTTGTTTATTTTTAGTTTTTTATGTGCTCTGTTAGGCACAGGTAGTGCTGGTCTGACTAACTCAGGATGATGTGTATTGGCATCTCCTTTTATTAACTCAAGGATGAAAGCTTAAAACAGCCTGCTGATTCACTGTTGTTGCTGATTGACCATTGCAACTACTCTCTCTGTTGCGTTTAGTTTCATTTCCATTTTAATAATTGCTGCCACTTGTTAGGTTCATCACTGAGCTTCTGTGTTGAGTTTGCATGGCAAGGTGCCAGGAGAGTACAAGGTGGCTTCTGTGAGAAGTAGAAGTAGAAGCTTCTCCTGTGTCCAAGAGAGCCAGTGCCAGCTGGCTCCAAGATGGACCTGCCACTGGCCAAAGCTGAGCCTGTCAGTAATGGTGGTAGTGCCACTGGGACATTGTATTTAAGAATGAGTGAAAGATTCTGCCCCACAGCAATTGCAGGTGAGGAGTGAAACTACGTGAGCATAGCAGCCCTGCAGACAGCAAGGTCACTGCAGAAGGAGAGGGGAGGAGGTGCTTCAGGCCCTGGAGGAGAGAGTCCAAAGCAGACAGTGGTGAAGATCATGGTGAAGCAGCTGTGCACCTGCAGTGCATGGAGGACCCTACACTGGAGTGGGGGAATGTGACTGAAGGAGTCTGTGAGACTGCAGGAAGTCTGCACTGGAGCAGGTTTCCTGGCTGGACCTGTGACCTCATGAGAGAAGAGCCCAGTCTGGAGCAGGTCTTGTGACCCTTTGAGGGGCTCACTGCAGAGCAGCCTGTTCCAGAAGGATGGCACACTGTGGAAGAGATCAATGCTGCAGGTGTTTGCCAGGAACTGTAGCCCATGAGATGGATTCACATTGGAGAAGTTTGGAGGACCATCTCCTGTGGGAGAGACCCGACACTTCAGTGGGGAAAAAGTTAGTTCTCCCCTGCTGAGGGAGAACTAACCCTAACCCTGAGGAGAAAGAAAGAAGCAGCAGAGATAACATGTGATTAACTGCACCTTCATTCCCTGTCCACTTGTGCTACCTGCAAGATAGGAGGTAGAAAAAAAATTGCGAGTGAAGTTAGGCTCAGGAAGAAGGGAGAGCTGCAAGAAACGTGTTTTTAAGATTTAGCTTGATTTCTCAGTATCTTACTCTGACTTGTTTGGTAATAAATTAATATTCCCCAAGTCGAAGTCTGGTTTGCCTGTGATGGTAATTGGTGAGTGATGCCACTCTGACCCTCTCTTGACCCAGGAACATTTGGTTGTATTTTCTCTCCCTTGTCCAGCTGAGAGAAAAGATAGAATAACTTTGGTCGGTACCTGGCATCCAGCCAGGATCAGCCCACTGCAGCTTCAAGTGCAGATAGACAATGTCTACCTCTCTAGAGCCTTTTCCCATTTTAGCAGGTCACTGATCAGTCATAACACAAAGTGTTTGGATTCTTTACATTTTGACATTCAATATGATGGCTTTTATGTACGTTTAAAAATTATTTTTCAGTAATTCCAGCACCTTTTATATTGTAGGTCATGCAGGAGTGTCTGCCAGCATGATGAAGAAAAGAACATCCCACAAGTAAGTTGCTAATATATTTACTAAATGATAGCTCTCAGTAACTGGAAGTACTGTTCTAGAAATATATCTGTATTGTTCCACTCTGTTCTTGAAAATTTTGGAAAAATATTCAGTCTGTATATGTGTGTAGAGTCAGACTTTTAATCCTTTCAGGAGGGTAGTAGTAAAGAAAGCCCCACAGATAAAGTTTTAAATGTTGTTTTGACTGTTAACTTTTTTTTTTTTTAAATACAATTTTGAAATTCTTCTGGAATCTGTAGAGAAGGATTTTCAAGTCTGAGCTTAGCCATGTCTACTATAGGATGTCTGTTCTCTGGCACAGAGTTCATGCAGTCACCAGGTCAAAAAAAACCTGCAAATCATCCTTACTAAGAGCCCAGTTGGGAAGGAATCTCAGATATATCTAGTCATGCACATCTATATGCACTATAATTGTAGTGTTGGAAAAGATTTTTCATTTTTTAAAAATAAAGAATGTACTGAAATACTTCTGTAAGTTGCTGTTAGTATGTGAAGGAAGGATGCCTGCTTTTGCTACACTTTCATGGCATTCAACATTTTAAATAGTGGCAGCTGAACACTGGTGAGTAGCTGTGTGAAAGTAGAGGTAACCTTCTGGATATAATTGGTCTTAGTGTCATGCAGCAAGGTACCTTATCTGGCTGTATCTGGTGAGAGAAATCTAAGCTGGGTAAGTGGGAAACTTGAAATGTTACTAGCTGTTTGTAAGTGTAAAGTCATATAGTGTATATCAGTCACAAGCAATTTGTTTGGCAGGTGTATTTTCCACAATTAGTCTAGTTAATCTCTATTAACAGTGTTAACTGTTTCCCAGAGACAACACTTGATGTTAAACTACTCTGATGCCTTCCACCAGCTCATCATTGTCCATTCTTGTCTATCTTCATAGAAGGCAAAGAGAAACATTTTTTTGTCTAGGGGCAGGTAGAGTTGGTTAAACTTTAATTTCTCTTGTTCTCTTTCAACCGCTCAGAGAAAGGAGTGTATGATGGGAAGACTATCAGAGGTGGGTTGCCTTTTGTACTTGAGGGTGGCTAGATTTGTCTTTATTGTTGTGTTAATATACACTTACTTAAATAACTAAATAGGCTGTAAATTTATTAGCATAAAAGCTTTTGTGGGACATAAGAAGTTTTGATCCTAAGTGACATAATTTTGAGGTATTTATCTTAAGCATCCAGTTTAGTTTTATGTTAATTTAGCCTAGTTCAATTTTTTATTATTTAGTTAAGGTTTTTTTGTACCAAGCCAAGGTGACTTCTTGTGTGCTGCATACTGACTTGTCTGAGAATTAGGAGTAGTGGAACATTGTTTATAGTTTGCCATAAATGAGTAGGATATTAATATGATGTAATACTGTATGCTGATACTACTCTGAGCCAACATAATCGACTGTTAGTAATGTATACTTTGTCACTGATTTAGCTATTTATGTTCTCATTTAATGAAAAAGAAGAAGCCTACTGGTACTCAAAGGCAATTGAGATTTTAAAGGTTTGTTTCAAAAGGTTTGTGGCAGAGAAAGGAGCAAGGCATGACTCAGTAAGTGAGGTTGTGGTAGAATGAGCAGTGTGGATGAGCCTTCTGAACTCTTTAAATGGTAGTTAGCTACTTGTCAGACAATACCCTTTTCTTTAAAAGAAAGAAGGGCCCACAACTGTTGAGCCTTTTGGAGATGATTCCAGTGGTTATAGGACAGTTCTTCCAAGCACTCTGTCACTGAGTAGTGGTGATCTCTGCCAATATGAAGGTGACCTCACTGGCATCAGATCAATCAATAAGCTCACAGATGTCATTCTTTCCCTAAACAATCCTTTCTTCATAGGCTCTCCTATTTCTTGTAGTCAGCAATTCAGAGACTTGGAGGTATAGGTTATAGTTGCAATTTATTTACAAGTGTACTTTATTTACAAGTGAAATTTTGATACCACTTTAAGGTAACATGCTCTTGGCTTCTGCAGCATCTAGAGCTGAAATTCACAACTTAATGATTTTTTTTTACTTTTGAGGGAGTACTTAGAATATACTTCAACACCTCTATCTTAATTAACATTCTTCATAGTCTGCATATTGTGAAAAGTAGTTAATAACAATTCTCAGATCAATATTATGTTATTAGTCATAGACATTAATAAGATCACAGTTGTGTTTTGTATCCTATTTTCAATAACTTATCTGTTTTGTACCTTGAGAGATTTGAAAGCATACTGACCACTGCTACTGTACTACATCTATAATGTTTTATCATTTTCATTCCAGTTTTTCACAGTTGTGCGTGTTTTGCATATCTGAGAGGTGTGGTTTTCTTTCATCCTTCTGGTTTGTTTTTTTTTTCCCCTTTTGGTGTTTTTCTGAGATGACATGATCATGATAAAAAACAATCAACAATGAAACTTAAACGCATAACTTTGTAGGTTACTGAGCATTGCCATTCCTATTTTTATAAATGCTAGTTTGTGTTTTAAGCACAGCCCTCTGGTAATGGCTGATATTTCTGCTGCCAGTCCTCTGCAGTTATGAAATACGTTGTTTTCCCAGGTAGCAGTAGCCAAATTAAAGTTTGTGTAAGGACCATATAAACACAGCTTTAATATCTGGGCAGATTTCCTTCTGGCTGTGTAGCCTTTAGAATGTTTCCAAAGTATCTTGTTCTGATAATGAAACTTTTTCGC
Organism: Fringilla coelebs; assembly: GCF_963513975.1. Taxonomy (NCBI): domain Eukaryota; kingdom Metazoa; phylum Chordata; class Aves; order Passeriformes; family Fringillidae; genus Fringilla; species Fringilla coelebs. Next base: position 41,114,357 of record NC_140031.1, read on the forward strand.
ATTAGGTTTTTACTTAACAGCTTACAGCCTGCAAGATAAAGAAGAAGATCAGAAACTTTTGGGAATCAAAAGTTTGCAAGGGCTGTTTACAATGAGGGTGTATCTCATGTGTCAAGAACTGCTTCCAGGACTTGCTATTTTCTGTTTATCCTGGCTTAATTTCTTACATGTCTAATTGTTTTCAAATATTCAAGAACAAATGTCTGTGGAAGTTTTAAAGAATGTTTTAATGAAAGAGAAGGAAAAATTGTATTGGACCCACTGGATAGAACATCATAGAAGGTTATCTGTGTAACTTGATTTATTACAAAAACTACACGCTGTTCAGGAAAGGAGATTTGGTTAGTTGATTGTCTTACATGGAAGTACGTTCATAACTTACTTATTAATAGTTAGAAACTTTTGGTTGCTTTCTTACCATGTTCAGATACAAGAAGTATGTTTTCCTTGATATTAAATATCTATTGATTTCCTTAAATATGTAATTTGTTATAGTATAAACCGCTTCAAATGAGAAGTGAGCAGCTGTTAGTAATGCAACCTTCAAACAAAAATTTGAACTGCAAGTACACCTAGTGGGTACTTGATTTGTATTAAATTCCTAATATTCTTTGCTCTATGAGGCATTTTAAACCTGTTTTAACTGTTATGTTGTCTTCTTTCATCTTTTTTTAGAGTGAGTGTATTTTTTTCAAAGATGAAATGATGAGCAACATAAACTGCTTAAACTAGACAAAGCAATGTCATTTTAAACTTCTTTTATTTCTAGTAGTTTTTATTCCCTTCAGAATGAAGCAGTGTTCCATTAGCACTAATTAAATGAATTGAATACAAAACAAACTCAATTTTATGCTGAGAACCAGATCTGTGAACTTACTTTGTAGTAGTAGGCTATTACTGACACTTACTCCAATTAGAAACACTTGAGCAGAGCTAGAATTTGAAAATATATTCTAGTTTTTGCATAAAATTAGATCCAGCTTTGTGGGAGAGTTTCTTTTTATAGGAACTTAAACCTGTTCCAGTTATCTGTGCTATCAAAGTTAGGAATGCAAAACTGCAGTCTGATCTTTGGAAACGTCAAATGATAACAAAAGTGAAATTTTAAAACACCCTTGCTAAGATCTTCATGGTGAATTAAAGTCTGGAGGTGGGACAAGTACTGAAGTTAATTGTGTATCTTTTTTTTAATAGTTATGATTACAGTTATGATACAGCAATAAACATTCCAATATCATATTGTGAGTGTATTTTTCTGAAATATTGCTTCCAGGATTTCAGTGGTATGATTGTTATCTGTATTTTTTGGTTCATATAGGGACTTCTTTGAGAGCATTAATCATATCTGGAGACCTTTTTCTTTGATCACTATCTCTAATCTAAGGAAAAATAATGCCTTCTGCAACTGATAATTTTTTGGATGTTACTTTTAAGCTAGTTGTGTGCATGTATTACTGCCATTGAAATGACGTGTGCTACATGTGGTAGCCCAAAAATTTGTTTTACAACTAGTTGATATCCAGGAGAATTTTGTATATTGTCATAATGCCCCATAGTTTCTTCCATTTGTGTTCAAAACTTTGTTTTTAATAGCTGGATAAAACAAAACTTGTATAACACTTTCAGTGATTTGGAACTGTCAAATAGCTTACATTACAGTTCATCAGAATAGCAACTGTTACTTACCAGAGGGAATTTTCATGCCAATTCCATGAAGATATCAGGAGGACAAAAAAGTTACTTGATCTGTTTTCCATATAAAGGAGTATCCCCTCTCTGACCGTTTACATTACATGCAGTTTTTCATTTTCCATACTAAATAGGGAAGTGTTATTGCTGTCATGTGTCTTTAAAACTACTTGGAATCAAAATTACCTGTAAATGAAGGAGCCAAAATTTTCTTCAGGTGTTTTGGGGAAAATAAACATTTTGAAAGAATTTTAGTCAGCCACGTAATGCTTGCACTGACTTCTTCCTTCTGGGAAGGAGTTGTTTACTGTTCTGCAGAGAGTAACAAGGTAGTAAAGTTGTAATACTGCCAGCTAACCTTGTGCTTTGAGATTTGATCAGGTGAGTTTCACTTTTGACATTCAGTGTAGCAAAGGATAGAATAGTTATTTTGGCTTAAGCAAACTACATTTAGAATTTACTGCTAGGAAACTGAACTTTCACAGCATGTCAAAAATGTGTCACTACTTTCAAGTATGTTTTTCTTTTTTCCAATAAAGCTTGATAAGCTTTATGACCTAATTTGAATAAGGTATGATAAGCTATAAAATATATTGTCAAGTAAGAGCATACAGTGATTTTCTGAAGTGGAATATGTATGTACTTGTTTAATATTAATGTTTGTATCTGTGTACAGAAAACATAGAAACAATGTGGGACCAAGCAAACCTATTTCTCAGCCACGAAGAAATATTGTAGGCTGCAGGATACAGCACGGATGGAAAGAAGGAAGTGGACCTGTAACACAATGGAAGGGCACAGTTCTTGATCAAGTTCCTGTAAATCCCTCTCTCTATCTCATAAAGTATGATGGATTTGATTGTGTGTATGGACTAGAACTTCACAAAGATGAAAGAGTTTCAGCACTTGAAGTTCTTCCAGACAGAGTTGGTAAGTGTTTACGGTTTTTCTCCGAAATAAAAATATACATATTGGCTGTCTTTTATCACCAGATGTTTTTCACTAATCTCTCCAGACTTCCCCCAGGATAACCCATGACCACTTAAGTGTTACTGGTCAATTTCATTTTTGTCTGATGGCAGGTAATCTAAATGCTTTGATTTTTTTTTTCTATTCCACTAAATTTTGATGATGCTATTGAGTGCAGTTGCTCTCTTCTGTCTTTAAGTATTTTGCAGTACATTTTGTAGTTTTCAGATTAACATTGATATTTCTGTTGAAATTTCAACTCTAAGCCATCTATAGATTGTGTTGTCTATTTTGTTTGTCTAACAGTAATAAGGCTACTTTTTTTCTTGTACTACCGCCATGTACTTATAATAATGGCTGGAAAACATTTTCTAAGTGAATTAACCTAATTAGTAATAATGCTTTTTGTTTTTCAGAATTAACTTGGATTGTTAAACTGCAGGTTTTTCAGTCCACCAAGTTTGATATCTATTCAAGTAAACACTAGTTTGTAAATAGAAAAAGCTTTTGCTTCTTCTAACTGCAAAGGAATTGGTTATAATCTGTAGGGTGGCATTTTGAGGAACCAAACCCCAAAGTTGAATTAATAACATCATAGAACTGCCTTGAGATAGGCCTTTTGTTTCTGTCTCTCCCTGTCCAATGTCTAGTTAAAGTTCAGAGTCTTTGGTGCTCAATTGATCTCTTGTTAGCTTACATTGTGATTGTTTAATGAAAGGGAGTACAGTAATTCATTGTTATTTTAACAGCATTCTGAAGTTCTTAGTTCTGCAGCACTAAACTCTCTGGAATGGACACGGTTTGTTTTGTGTATGAATTTACTAACTGCCAATCAAATTTGTGCATTTATTAGCTTAAAGATTATTTTTACAAAGATACATATCTATGCTTTTGAATGAATTTCTGAAATGCTGTCATTTCAGCTTCATCTCGAATTAGTGATGCCCATCTGGCAGACACAATGATTGGTAAAGCTGTGGAACATATGTTTGAGACAGAGGATGGCTCAAAAGATGAATGGAGGGGGATGGTTTTGGCTCGAGCTCCTATTATGAACACATGGTTTTATATTACCTATGAGAAAGATCCCGTCTTGTACATGTACCAACTCTTAGATGATTATAAAGAAGGTGACCTTCGCATTATGCCTGATTCAAGTAAGTAGGCCAGTTACTGTTTTCTTTCAGCAGCTTTTTTATTAAACATTTAGTGTTGGTTTATTTATGGTCAGGAGAGCTGACAAACACGCATCATGTTTGATATTCCATTTAATTCTTTTTAAAGTATCACAGCTAACAAATGTGGTAGTACAAGAAAAAACATCTGTGTTAACTGCTGAAATATTTAACTTTTTCTTAGCAATGACATATGCAGGGTAATACTTTTTCATAATTAATCTTAATCTGCTGAAAATATGGGTGTGCTACCATCAAAGATTCACTTTTTGGTTTTTTAGTGGAAATTGACAAGCTGGAAGTCTTCCACTGCTTTTTTCTTATATAAGTATCATGTCATGTGGAGTTGGCTCTTGATTTGTGTCTCTGAAGCAGTTCTTTTGCGAATGAATATTTTGGGTCAAATTGATATAGTAAGAACAATTTCACTGAGCTAGTTTTTTAGTGTGGAAAACTTCTTGAGTAGTTGCTTGTGGGAAAGAAGTACTTATTTTTTGAAAACTGATTTTCTCTCACATTTTGTAACACTAGTAAGAAAAATATTTCCTCTTAGTATTTTTTCTCTCATTTTGGATGAAGTAGTCTTCTTCAGGGTTTCTATTAGTTGAGGAAGCTTTTCACAGAATCAGTATTATTCTAGAGATTTAGATAGTCAGTTTAAGGAGAGAGTGATAAGGAATACTTTGAGTTTACTACTTCTGTGTACTAAAACCCTTTCTGACAGAAGCCATCTGGGATTTAAAGAAAATTATTTGTAACTAATACATGTGCAAAGCACTAGTAGTTAGCCACTACAGTTATCCAGTTAGTAATTTGTTGAGTATGAGATGATCTTCTTTCAGATGCACCACTGGTAATGATTTACTGGCAGAATAAAAAAGTGGCACATATTTGCATAATCTCTGTGTTAATGATCTGTGTTTAGATTACCCTCTCCTCTCCTCCTAGCAAAAAGCAACATTTCTGGTGCTTTTAAAGAAAAAGCCACAGATGTTAAAGGAAAAAAGTGACCTTCCTCTTCTTGAAGAAATAAAGCAAGCTCTTTAAGATTTGAATGTTAAAATAACTTGTTCTTTGTATAAACTGTATTAACCATCAAAACGGACTAAGAATGTACTTTTAGTCTGCTTTGCTTTCTTCCACCTTGAAAGTAAGGAGAGCTTATATGCTTTCTTTTCATTTAAATCTTACTTGGTTTTAGTGCACTTTACCGTCTGTGCTCGCCAAAGGATTATTGCTTACTTCTAAACACTTTTAGGTATTTGCTTCCTTTCCTGAATGTGAATGCTTTCCAGATATTTTGAATCATGTCCTTGAGTCAACAATTGGATGTTAGTATTTTGGAGTAGTATTACTCAAAGTCAGATTTTAGAATATCTGCAAATGCTTCTGTAAATTTGGTGAAACTTGCCATAATGTTATAAATAAAATTTCTAGGGTCCTGTCCCTTATCAAATATAGGTTCTACATATGTGAGGAAACCAAATAATAGATAATTTGTTTTAACCTTTTTTCTTTTTGTAAGGGGAAAATATATTGCTGTATCTGATACTAAAACTTGGCACACTTCTAAGTGAAAATGCAGGACTTGAATTTGCATCTTTGCCGAGAAAGACTCTTCATATAAAACTCATACTAAGAGGATAATAACTATGTGTGACAATGCATTTACAGGGGAACTGAAACACAAAAATGAAACTTCTGTTTGCAAGAATTTCTACGTGCAAATGCAAACCAGTCTCTTCATTCCCTCTTGGGTTTTTTTCTCCTTTGAGAGTTTTTTCACAGCTCTCAAAACTCAAAATAAATCGGGTAGAATCTGTAAGAGATTCTTAATACAAACTTGTAACTAAGTTATTAATTTAAAAGCTTATGATTTCCAGAATAAAACCCACATCAGATATTACAACTGCTTTAGAAAGTTTTCCAGTAGAATACAAACTACAAGCTTATCTGAACTAGGAATCAAAGAAGAGGAGTTGAGAAAGAAGATGTGGTTAGCTTCCAATTCTCCATACAGTGCTTTTTACCCTTTATCATGTTCTGTGATTGGCTTGTATCACTTGGCATGTTAAAAATCACACCTTTCATAATCCAGATTTAGCATAGGGTTTGTCTGGTTAGTTTTGCCGGAGAGAAAAACAATACAGTCAGATTTTACCAAAATTACTCAAATATGGAGTGAAAAGTCCCTTTTAATAGGGACTTGATATCTACTACCATTTCAGAAGAGATGCTTCTGTTGTAATCAAATGCATGTATTGAACCTTTGAATAATGTGTATGGGAAGATGGAAGTTAAGTTGGGGTGCCTTTCTGCTAAGTAGGTCTAGTGCCTTTTTCTGCTCATGGCTTAAATTCAGCTATCTACTACCATTTTCTACAACTTGTGCATACACCCTTCTGTCAAAGATTGCCTTCTCTTACCAAAGTGCTATTTTTGTCTTTATAAAACTGAAGACAGTCTTGCTTGAAAATTTTTTCTTCAACTACATCCTACAAGCATTGTTAAATGCATATCTGAATGAAATTAAGTAATCTGTTTACAACTTCTAATTGTTTTGTATGAGTTTCAAAGACGACTGTGCAGTTGTCTTCCATAGTGCAAAATTTTATTAATGTCTACTAAAGCATACTGGATTTATGTTACAGATGATTCACCTCCTGCAGAACGGGAACCAGGTGAAGTTGTGGACAGCCTGGTAGGCAAACAAGTGGAATATGCCAAAGAAGATGGCTCGAAAAGGACTGGCATGGTCATTCATCAAGTTGAAGCCAAACCATCTGTCTATTTCATCAAGTTTGATGATGATTTCCATATTTATGTCTACGATTTGGTGAAGACATCCTAGACGTCATCATGAACTTTTGCCAAATTTGTGGAACTATTAAATGTAAAATTTGTAGACACAAAGACTTGACTGCTTTCCAGTTTAACGAAAGCTTAAATGTCCCTGCGAACCCACAATCTGCCAGCAAAACTGTTTTGTTCTGAGTAATACAAACATGACACATTTTGTGTAAGAGAACTCCTTTTCTTGAAGGAAGTCAGTATGTTTGGGCAGGAGGGAGTTAAAAGCAAAGAACAGCTGCAAATTCAAGCTGTGTAAAGTTGATCTAGTATTGTAATCATTAATCTAAATTTTTTTCATAGATTCTGACTTTTTCTTCAATCTTGCACTCACTTGTTCAAGTGCCACATGCAAGTGTAGTTTGATATTTTGATACGCCTTCTTTTGTAACATTAAATTTAATTTCTTGGATACTGGCAGTCCTTGTCTTCAGGGTTGGGACAGAGGTGACTTTTCTGAAAGGTTTAAACAGTTTGTGCATTATCAAGGAGTGCCTAACCCAAGTAACATCACTCTGCTGTGTTTCTACACTTTATTTCAAATTTAGCTTTTTAAGAACTTGCAGTGCGGGGAAATGCTTGTGCATTTTTTACTAGTCACAGGGCAGTAGGATATCAAGTGTTTGGATTACGCACCTTTCAGTGAAAAGGCTTTAAACTATAAAATGACATTTAATCTGTATAACCACTTAATTAGAATATGCAGGTTAATGGCCCATATTTACGAGTTGTAGGAACCAGTAAAATACATGCAACAAGGCTGCCTTCAATCCTAAATGTTGTACTTCTTTCTTTGTTTGTTATACACACTTCTTAGCAAAACCCAAGTGCTTGGTGCCACAACTCTAACAGTATATATGCTACTTCAGAAGACTTTAGACTACGCATTGGCATTAGTAGTCTCTCATTTAAAATCAAAACCTAGCAACCTGAATGTTTGTGTGTGGACTTAGACGCCTAACAGTAGTTAATATTTTTACATGGTAAATACAATCTCACACCAGGGGAGTGGGAGGGGGTGTCCTTTTACAGCGAAGACATAACTTTAGGGAAGGAGAAGCATTTGTTGCCTTCTGCTCAGTCTGTTGCATTCCTTTGTTTTGGTTTGCCTTTAATTATTTTGGTTCAAGAAGGCATCTTCCTGGTTTATTCTTTTTCTGGCTTTTCCACTTAAGGAGTGTCTGGATAAATCTACAGTTTAAACCTGTTGTTGCCTTTTGTGGTGTACATTGTACTTGCTTTGAGGTATGCTGTTAACATTAATTTCATTCTATGAACACTAGAGTTCTGCATGCCAGTGGTGTACTATCTAATGGAAGCTATAAGGCAGTCTCAGTGGTTCAGTCATCTGCATTAGATTGTGGATGTAAATAGCAGCCCACAACTGCAAAATCTTTTCATGGTTATAATCTTACAAGATAGTTGTAAATGAAAATTAGGGTTTCCTTAAGTGTGGCAGCTTTTAAAAATAATGGAATTGGAACAACAATGCAGCACAGCAACAAGGTTGTCATGTTACAATAAGGCAGAGCTCTGCAAGTTTCTAGAACTGCTTCACAGAAGTACAGAATGTGAAGACAGTTAACACTGTTGATGGAAGGAACAAATACCCTGATATCCAGCTGTGTGCCATTAGTGGAAGAATGCAGGAGCTGTTAATCAGAGGACAGAGGTGCAGATGACCTCTGTTGTGGGTATTCCTGATATTGAAGACTCAGTGGTTTAAGCCCCTTTCTGTCCATTTTTTTGCCTGATTTCATATTTTAGCCTTAAGGCTTGTGCCTCATTATGCTGTTGAATGGTAATAAATACTCTCCATATAAATATGATACCTTAATTCTTTGTCCATTGCTACTATATTGCATTATGTCCAGTATTTCATCATGGGCAACCAAAGGCAGGCTATTGTCTTTCAGTGAATAGCTTCTCGATGCAGTCCTTATGCAGTAAGTACCTGAGTCATAAATGTTTCTTGTGTTTGAACAAAGTGAGCAGATTTGCAACACAGTGTTTTCATCCTGCAGATCTGTTGTGTTTTCTATTGACTCTTAAGAGTCCTGCATGTAAATCTCAAAGCTGAGCCTGGCTCCATGAGCCCAAGTCGATATTTGTGGCATAGGAATGAGTGAGTGTATTAATTACACACGAGATACATGGATTACCTAGTACACCGAGCTTGGGACTATATATCTGAGGAATAGGAGGTTTATTGTTTTGAAATATCTGAGGTTTAGGTCTACTGGAACACTTTTAGGATTAGGCTTGCATTTGTGGGTTTTCTGCAAGCCTATTGAATACACTATGTATTCTGACAATTAGAGTACAATCTACAAACTGTAAATTTCACTGTCATTTTTGGATGTCCCCGTTTGTCTGTTGTGTGGGTATTTTCACTTGGGGTTTTTTTGGGGATTTTTTTTGTTTGTTTTGGTTTTTTGGGTTTGGTTTTCTTTGATAGCTTAAACCACAGTTTTGAGGCTTGAGACTAATTCCACTCCCTGCCCATCTGCTTTGGGCTTTGTTTTAGGCTCATGTTTCAGATCTGCATGCAGTGCTTGCGTTACCCTGGTAACTAAATGTTGGTTCCTTGTTATAGGGGTTCAACATTACTTTCCAAAATCACATAGGGCTTGTGATGGCACAAGCCATGGATCTTTGTATAAAAGTTACTCACCTTTCACATTTACCTGCTGTAGTATTGTTGTATATTGTGTGTGTGCGTGTGTGTGATGTCAGGCTGCCATGTAAAACTTAAAAGGGAAAAAAAAAACCAACTTAAATGCAGACCATCCTTTTTTGCATGCTTAGAGGGTTAGAACATTCAATGTAACAAACTAAAGTTGCATGTTAAAATGTTTAGGTTTTTGTTTTATTCTGTTTTTTATTTTGTGTTCAGTTTTTTGTGAATTTGCTTATTGTGCTGTTTTAATGGTTGTTAGTAGGATTAAATGCACCGGTGAGACGAGCATAGTGCCAACGGAAGGTAATTTTCCAGTTGTATGTGTCATACAGCATTTGAAGGGACCATGTATTCTGTTGAAGAAAAAAATAAAATTTCAGTTGAATAGCAGAACACTACATTCTTCTTCTTTCTTTTGAGTGCCAAACCCTAAACTATGTTGGAATAGAGATGGGGAAAACCCTTTTTCTTGGAATAGGTAGAAGCATTCTTTAAATGGATTGTTGAAACACAGGGGCTTTGTCTTCAGAGAGAATTGTCTAGTTGCGTCAGGGAAAATAATTATGGTAAAAACAGTTTCTGGTTCCTTGAAAATGCTGTGCTTTTTGTATTTTACATCATTAGTGCAATTTGGATGGTTCTTGGTATGTGTATAGTTCAGAGGTCTTCGTGTTCACATTTTTAAATTAGGTAATGAATTCATCTTTAGAGCTTGGTTTCTTTATTTTTATTTTATTTTGAAGAATGTAGACAGTTCCCTGTTCTCTGCATTTAGAAGTATAAACACTTTAAATTGTTACTTAATTCTGTAAGTAATTTTTATAATTATGATGTAACTCTATCCTTAAAACATTTAAAATAAACCCTTTATGTGCAACTTATGCCTGTAAACTTTGTTCTCATGAGCAAAACACAGAGATGTAATTTCAGATTATGAAGAAGCAGTTTCTTCATTTTTCTGATTGAAAGGATTTACTATTTTAATGTTGAGCCATGTACGCTGGTATAATACCTGCGCTATGAAATAGGGTTGGTTGCAAGATGGAACTTGCCTAAGGAAAAGCGTACTGTTAAATTGTATTTAACTAAACGCAGAAAACTCCCCCCCACGTCCAGGGGCTGTGCAGGTCTGTGAAGCAGTCTCTCTTTCCAGAGCACACAAAATATCTTTGCAGTGGGGAACTACAGAAGCATTTGGCAGTGTCTTGGTGATACATTAATTTGCTTTGAATTAAAACAGTTTAAAATTTAATGAAGTGTATTTTACTGGTGATTATAAACAAAGTTGATGCAAATTGGAGGTGATGAGGAAAGAAGAAAACATCAACATGTTGTGGATTTTCTAAAGTCTTCTAAGTTGTTTTGAAGACTTTATGTGGTTTAATTACTAAGGCAGGCTTTCCATGTTGAACAGATTTTCTTTATTACTACCTCTTTTTTGATAATAAAGGGTGCATGGCACTTAAAGGATGTGATATAGTGGTGGACTTTGTAGTGTTAGGTTAAAAGTTGGACTCAGTGATCTGAAGGATCTCTTCCAACCTCAACGATTCTGTGATTGTAAAGCATTTTTTTTGGCACCAAATTCATTTAGTCATATACTGAAGAATATAGAGAATGCCGGCATGCATACCCAAGCCTTTTCCCTTAGTTCATCATCCAATTTATTGTATCCTGTTGCCCCTGACACTCCACCCAGTGAAGATTTATATTGTGTACATCTGTGATTAAGGAGACTCTTAAGACTTTGCTGCAAAAAGTCTTTGCACCTGCAAAAAGTATGTGTTTATCTCTGTGACCAGTCTGTTAAATTGTAGTTAACAACAGATAGTAATATTTTGTGACTAATGCCTGAACCTGTTCTGTATTACCACTAATAAACCACCCTCAGTTTGATGGCATCTTCCTCTGTACAGAGAAAAAGAGAAAGTTATAAAAGCAAAGATATTTTTGTTGTCTATTGCTGCAGTAATAAACTCACTCCTGAGAGCTGGTTGCTTACAAGCTCACTTACAAGCATCTTAAATGTCAGTGCTGTGTAGACAGTAATGTCCCTCAGATTTAAGAGGGTGATAAGAGTCCTCCTCAGAGATATTGTTTTAATTCTGCTCTACTGTATTGTCACATCTGTCAGGTTCCTCCTTGTCAATATGAACAGGTTAAATTTTCAGGGGAAAAAAAAAAAAGCTGCTCTTTTCTCAGTAAGTTACTTATTTTGACATAATTTTTTTTATATTCATACTGTAAGCAGTGGAGCCATTGACAACTTCAGGGGACTCTACTGCTTTGTGGAAAGGATAAAGTTCAGTAAGGATATTTTGGAGGAGGTTGGGCTGCTGCAATTTAAGATCATTAGGGTACAAAAGGAGGAGTAAAAATAGGTGAAGGAAATGAGAGGTATGTTTCATCCTCAAGCACTAAGTAATAAAAGATTTTTACTATTTTACAAACTTTAAAGCATTATTTTCAATCTGACTCATTTTTCTTTCAGTAAGTTCCTGCCTTAGCATGTTACATCACTTAACCTCTTTGCCAGTATCTGTAACTTACCATTTTAATTCATTTCAGGATTTACAGCCTGAGGAAGTTATCAAACTCCTCAGGATTTTTTTTAAGCTCTGCTCTTCCAATTGCCTTGTGAGTTTCCTGATTTCCAGAGTGCAGAGCTGCATATGTACAATGTACACCTGCGTGTATATAACAGGAAGCAGCTGAGGTCTCAACAGAGTGAGGTGGTGTCAACACTTCCCTGTTCTACAGAGATGTTCATTACAGATCTCTGCACATTTTTCTTCTGAAATCAGTAATGATTTGCTTAACTCCACTTGTATGCAACTTGTGTGAATGGTTTTGCAGCATCACAGTTTAAATACCTCTATGTTTTGACACTGGTTCCACCCACCCCCATGCAATTAATCCTTAAATTTGTTTATATTCAATGGAGTCTGACTTTTACAGGCCCTTTCTTAGTATTTTGATGCCATCGTTCCTCGGGTCTCTAGACCGATCTGTTTGAAGCTGACTTTAGTAATGAACATCTTCACATTTACTTTGATTGCATAGTCTTGTTACTTCCTAAGGAGGTTCTGCCCAGATCTGACAGATGATTTAAAAAAAAAAAAAAACACACAACTTTATACTACTTTAAACACACAGTCTTGTTGATCAAAGTGATTCCTGGTAGACAGCCACTGAGGAGAGAATGGTCTTATTTTTCTCTTTCTTTTATGGAAGATTACTCGGTGTCAGGGTAGCACTCATCTGAGTTTTGGGCTGATGCATTTTAGTCCTGTGGCACTAGCTAGCTACACATGATATATTCAGCTTTGAAATGGACTGAGGGATGATTAAATTATCTTCATAAAGACCTTTATCACTGGATAAAAGCTGTCACTAATTTATTTGATTTTGCACACTGTCACTAACTCCTCGCTATTTTTAGCTTACAGAGGCAGATGTCTACCTTAAACTTCCATTAATTTAATTAATTACAAAACATTAACCTTTTAAGCTGTAAGAGCAAAATAAATCGGCACTAACAGCAGAAGCACTAGAAGATAAAGTGATTAAAAGGTTGTGCTTAAAGTGTTGCAAGAATGGCAAAGCAGTTTTTACAACTTTTCAATAGGATGCCACACATTTCATTATGGAAATTTGGAACTCTGTTTTGCTGGGAATCCTCACTATTCTCCAGCATTTTTCACTTAATTCAAGTTTTATTCTGCCTGACACAAAAAAAATCCGCTTCTATTATTATTATTAGTACAGCACAGTGTATTGTCTACTCAGTAGCTGGTAGACAAAAAAGATATAAAAAGGGAGTTACAGTGCAGTTTTCTGAAAAAGCAAGGCAGAAAACCTAACCACTCTGATTCAGAACTTCGATGGTAGGGGGGAAAAAATCCAAACAATATAAGGATCCATTTTCTGCTGATTCGGAACTGAGAATAAGATTTCATTCTAAAAAAACTGGCAGGAAGATTTAACAGGAAGATGCTCATAATATATGAGAAATGCATTGTGTTAAATTTTACTGAGAAGAAAAGAAGATTAACTGCAATACGTAGTGCTTTCTAATGTAAATCCAAACATCATCCTGGCCTTTACCTTGGTATTACAAGACTAGCAGTGTACACAGGAGAAGATTCTTAGCATTTTGGCTTCCACAGATTTGGTTTAACACGTGAAAGTTGTCGTATTTAAAATATAATATGACCCAAAACAACACCATATGTTCTCCCAAATTCTGACCACTCTAGCAGATGACAAAATTACAACTACCTAAAATTACTACTAATTGATACTATCTAGTCATACTACTCCAGATAATACAAAAGCATGAAATGGAGATCTGAATTGCTTCAAGTTTTTAAAGAATGCACTTGTATGTGGAAGGAAGAAAATATCTGAAGAGTGCTAAAAACCTTACTGCAGAAAGCCCGTGCATTTAATGCTTTGAGACGCTCCTCTGTGGAGTACAAACAAATTTTTGCACTCAATATAGGTTCAAGATTACCAAGATAAGAGTTGCTGATACCTGTGTCCTTCTCAGCCAATTAATAAAAAAATGAAGGATAAATTGTGCTGCAAGAGGCAGAAATTTGAATTCTTCAGACATCTGCTTTTCTGTAAACTACCAGATTATATCACTAAAACTATTTTGGAAATAACAAATGCAATTTCAAAGTTTCTTTTGTATTTTTTTACTGGGATTATTCAGCACTCTCAAATGGCAGAGTAAAGGTGCAGAGTAAGCACTGGAGAAAATCATGCTAAAGAGTGAAAAATTACCTGTCCAACTGACTGAAGTCCTGAACTGTCTTTGGGATGGCACTGGGGTAGGAGGCTCCTGCAAGGTATGGCAGCAAATGAACCTGCTTTTTACTGGCCTTTGGACCAGAGCTGTAAGGCTATAAATACTTAGCTCTGAAGCAGTAATCCTTTCTTGACTCGACCAGATTAAGGTTGGTCCTGACCCAAACTCTAGTGCTCTCTTTGCAATGGGATTAACAACATACGGAAGGCTTTGTCTTGATGCTCTGGTACTGGGGAAGTCCTGTCTGACTCCTAAGTCTGTTACTTCTATTCAAGATCCAGGCAAGCATGCATGGGGTGGGTTAGGTGGAAGCATATCCCCTTCTAGACAAGAGATGCTCGTTGCTCCCCTCCATCTACTCTTCTTGAGGCTCCCCCCACGCCCCGCCGAAATCCATCGAGTCCCGCGGGTCAATGTACCTGTGGGCGGGCGGGTTCGCCCGGCCGCCTCCCTCGCAGGCCCGGGCTGACCGCGGCCCTCGGGCCCCGCGGCTCTGTCGCGCCGGGCGGGCTCTGGGAGCCCCGGGGGAGCCGTGGCAGCCGCGGCACCCCCGGGTCCTTGGTGCGGCTGCAGCTTCTCCGGGGCGGAGGGGCCCCTCGGCCGAGCCCCCTGCACGGCCAGGGCGGGGGCGCTGCCCTCGGCAGAGCCTTTCCCCCGCGGCCCAAAGCCTCTCCCCGCCCTGGGTGAGGCCTGTGCGGGCCGGCGGCTGAAAGCCCCGGGGCTGCGCCTCCCCTCCGGAGGGGCTGAGCTTGTGCTCCGTGAAGTTATTCTTCTGCCCCAGCCCCGAGTTGTTACTTTATTTATCTTCATCGGCGAGCGGTGTAGGGCCTCAGTCAGGGCCCCATTCAGGGTGTGGTGGTCTTCTCTGCAGATTTTGTAATACAGTTTTGCCATAATAGGCAAAAGTCTTTCATGAAGATGTTTAAGTCATGAACTAAAATACTTCAGTTTCTGACAAGCATGTGGTCCAGTCCATGGTGAGGCAGCCGAGGCCCTACAGCCCATGGAGTACCACTGAAGAGCAGAGATCCATACTGTAGCACTGGGGACCTGGGGCTGCAGCAGACGGAGATGCCCCAAAGGAAGCTGCAGTCTGTGGAAAGTCCATCCTGAAGCTGACTCCAGGCAGTACTCATGGCACTGTGGAAAGGAGCCCACACTGAGGCAGTTTTTCTGGCAGAAACTGCAGCCTAATAAGGACCCCCAATACTGGTGCAATCTGTTCCTGAAGGACTGCAGGCCATGGAATAGACCTACACTGGAGCAGCAGGGAAAAGTTAAAAAGTGTGAGAAGGAATGAGCAGCAATGGCCATCAACTAAAACTCAAGAAGTTCCAGTTCAGCATGGAAGAACTTTATGTTTTGTGGTACAGGCTGCCCAGGAATGTCCTGTAGTTTCCCTCTCTGGAGACATTCTGAACCTTCACGGATGCATTCTTGTCTCTTGTCTCACCTGCTCTAGCTGACTGGCCTTGGCAAGCTCTTTGAACTGGATGATCTCCAGAGGTCTCGTCCAACTCTAACAGTTTTGTGATTACATGAAGGAGCAGCAGAGATGGCGTATTATGAACAGATCACAACCCCTATTTTCCAGTTCCTTGCACCAGTTGGGCAGGAGGAGGAGGTAGAAAATCAGGAGCAAAGTTGAGCTTGGGAAAAAGAGAGGTGGAAGGAAGATATTTTTGGCTTAGTCTTTCTTTGTTACCATCCTACTCCTATTCTTGATTTGCAAAAAACTAATTTTCCCTTGGTTAACTCTGCCCTACCTTCAGTGGTACTTAGAAAGGGATGTTTGTGTCTTCATCTCAACTGATGAACTTTTTCAACATTTTTCTCCCACAGTTCTGTTGAGGAGGGGGACTGAGAGAGCAACTGAGTGGGCAAAGTGGGTCATGCAAGGTTAACTCTCCACAATAGCATAAGGATTTATTCTACTCAACAGCCTTACGTATGATTTCTCTTTTCTTTGTCCAAGATGATTTTCAATGTAACTGAAAAGGATAGAATAATAAAATATCTTGGATTGGAAGAGACTGTAAGATCATCTAGTTCCAAACCCCCACTATATAGGGGCAGGGATGCCCATGAAAATTACATAAAAGTCAATGTTCATGAGGCACAGAAGCTAGCATGTGAAACCTGAGTCTTTGACATCTGTCATTCTCTGAATTTAATTGTCATTTCAGAGCTCTAAGTACAGTCACTGTTTTTTCAACTCACAGTCAACCAAAGGAACAGAAAGTAGCTTTCTTAGGCTACTTTTTACGGGGTTTTGTGAGTGGAGACTTCAGCCTATTCAGTGACATTTCTTTCTCAATTATTTCTATGTTTCTAATGATTTAAAAATCAGAGCACATGGTACTACAGGCTGCAAAATGCTATATATTCTGTGTATGTCTGTGCAAGGGGAAGGACTTTGGGATTTTACAGTAGCTAGATAAAACATGTACAGTATAAATGACAGTGAATCTCAGCCTTAAAAGGACATTCCGTTAGTTCAAACAGCAAGACCACAACTATCTAGAAACCCATGAGACAAGTGGCTGCAGTGAGGTCAATGTTCTCTGCCAAAACTCTTATTATGAACTCCTGCAAGCAGCTGCAGCATAGATGCATTGGCAGCTTGGTTATTGGCAGAAAAGTATTCTTGTTTCAGTGTTGTAAAATTTACACTGGCTTCTCTAGGACCCAGTCCTTTTTTTGCTAAAAAATGGTCACCTGAAATACATGGTTAATGAAATCATTCAATCTGGCTAGAAGAGAGGCTGCTGACAAGGTGGGCAGGAGTAGATGCAGGCTGTCGTTTCCACAGCTGAAGACTCTTCAAGTTTTGCCAGAAGAGGTTGTGCAGATGCCAATTACTTTTGTATGCAGCTATCAAATTACTTAAAGCAACTGAAACTGCTATTATACTTCTGGAGTCCCTCCCTGCAGCAGAGTGCTCGTGACAATCTGACCTTTTTCTTCAACCAAAACTCTGACAAAAATTAGAATTAAGTGGTGGTTGCTAGCAACTGTAGGGGACTGAGCTAGATTCTGCACAAAGACTCAAAAGCAGCTTTACACTTCTCATGAGACACATAAATGCAGGATCTAGTGTTGGATGACTCTGACCGTGAAAGGAATGCATCTAGTCAGAAGTCTCTTCATGCAAAAAAACCAACCCAAAACCCTAAATGTCCTCTTTACTACATTAAACTGCCAAAAGGTTAGAGTGAGTGAAAAGTGTGACTGAACTCAAATGAACTAGAGCAGAATTTTACCGCAGTATTTTTCCATTCCTGCAGGTGCAAATGTTGTTCCTTGTTGCCATGCAGCTGCTGCTGTATTAGATGACACTGCATTGTTTCCCTGGCATACCTGTTGGGAACTCAGAAAAGTTACAGCACTGATATTTAGACTATGTAGCACTTGGTAATTTGAGATACACTGCTCAGGATAAAGTTAGATGCAAAGGATCATTGAATCCAGCTTTTGTACTCCAAGGAGAAGTTCATACACCTTTGCTAGGTTCAAAATCTGTAAAATGGAAAGAATGTACCCATAATTGCTACACTTCCTATCCCAGACTTTTTGCATAGTATGAATCTGTTAATAGGCTGTAGTATCTCCTGAGTGAAAGAAAAAATATTCCTTGCAAACTCTCAAATCCAGCTAATTTTTAAGTATTTTTAAAAGCATTCTTTCACCCTTCCCATATGTGCTATTTATTTATATCAGTAATGCTTATTAAACTGGAACCCAGACTTAATGTTGCAAACATTTACTTAAAAATTGTTATTGCAGAACCACAGAATATCCTGATTTGTAAGGGACCCACAAGGATCATTGAGTCTATCTCCAGGCTCTGGACAGGACACCCTGTTCTTGCCTGAGAGCATTGTCCAAATTCTTCGTGAACTCTGTCAGGCTGGTGCTGTGACCACTTCCGCGGGGAGCCTGTTCCAGTGCCCAGCCACCCTCTGGGATAAGAACCTTATCTTAATACCCAACCTAAAGCTCCCCGACACAATTTCAGGCCATTCCTGCAATGAGATCTTCCCTCAGCCTCCTCCAGGCTGAACAGACCAAGTGACCTCAGCTACTCATTATAAGGCTTCCCCTCAAGGCCCTTTACCATTCTTGTTATCCTCTTTTGGATGCTTTCTGATGGCTTAATGTCTTTTTTATATTGTGGCATCCAAAACTGCACACAGGACCCAAAGTGAGGCCTCACCAGCAGAGTGTTATCTGATAATTATTGTCTCTTGTTGCTAACAATCTGTTGCTCCAAAAAATGAAAATGAAAGAAAAGGAGATATACCTTACAGTATCTTACTAGAATGTTTTGGTTACTTGGTAGCTACTACAGCTCTCAGTCTTGATGATAGTAGATGTCTTTGGGGTAAGAATGCTAAGCTACATCCCGGTATCTCTTAGGAAGGAAACATAAGATTCCCTAACAAGGTAACCCTTGATATCTGCTGCAATAGGCACCAAAGAGTTGAAATACAATTAATAAAATAGTAAGTAATTTTTTTTAAAAAAAAAGTGTCCTACTTATTTGAATTATTTTCCTACTTGAGAAAAGCTGGTATTATTTCCTTTGTGTTTGGGTTAAGTAGGGGAAGCAGCTCCAAGAACAATCACGAAGGAGCATTCAGTACATATCTGTATCACTGCTGGTTATGTCACAAGACCCTGAATTGAGCTGAGGAAAAGGTGCTCCAAACGTGTCAGCTCTAAGGAATGCTATGAATATGCAATAACTACTTTAGTTGGCAGGTTGTGCATAGTAAAATTTAATTTTTTTCGCTCAGTAATTCTTTGTGCACTGGCTTCTTTCCCCAGCTCGTTTGTTAATGTGTTGGGTTGAGATCAAGAAACTTGCTACACTGAAACCTTTTTTCACTGTATGCACTGTGGTGAGTAACTTTGCCTGCTTTCTCACCAATAATTCAGATTATGACTTTCTCCTGTAAAGCACATTTTTATGTATTATGAAAAAGAACTTTAAAAAGCCAGCTATTTTACAAAATTTAATCAATGATTGCTACAAATTTAACTCTTTAATCCACAGATGTATTTCCTTTATTCTGTGTGTTCTGGTCTCCTTTGGCATCTGATTTTCTGTCTGGCTAGTATTCACACATGATGGGATTCACCAAAGCCAGTTGCTAATATGACTTCTTCAGGGATTGCACTACATACAGTACTGCCCAACCAGAGTTTGTCTTCATTAGTTTTGTCACTTGCATGTTTTCATCAGGGTATAATTAAGTAGATGGTACACTAATGATTAATTGTAGACAGAGCCAACAAGATCTCAACCAGGTCACACTCTCCTTTGAGTGAAATTAGCTTTTGCCTTATGGCTTCTCACCGGATGGATATGCAGCCTGCCAACACCAACTATGTAATGATGCATTTCCTATAGAATGCTTAATAAGCAGATTGAAACTTGATGTTCTATACCTTTTCATCTAAAAATCCAGCATCATGCATATAACATGAGTTTTAAGAGACCCTTTATTGCAAATTTTATTGGATCAAATTCTTTACTACTCAGACCCATGCCAGCTATGAAGAAGGTACATGAAGGAGAAAGCAATGGCTATGTTAATTAAGGAACTAGGCAAGTATTCAGAATCTTCTCACGCTTTATCTTGTGTATAGCTGATAGAGACATTAACTCTGCCACCATAGGTGTATGGAATTACTTTGCTTTGAGCACATATTGTATTTCCTTATATTATTTAAGAATTAGAAAGTCTGAACATTTTTAATTCCAGTTCATTTCTTCTACAGGTCTTTCTCAGCATGCTGCTCTATGTCATTAAAAGCAAGAGTTTATGATTCAGGCTCTTCATATTTTCTCTTCTAAATTCTCAGTTGTGTGTCAAAATCTGGATATGTAATTAACTTCAGTATTAATTGAAGCAAAATTCACAAGGAAAGTAGGATAATCTTTTCAATGTGAGCAAAATAAACTGAAAGTCTTGGGCTTAGATTAAAGATAGGACCAAATACTGTTACCTTAAAAATAGTATAGTAAATTCAATAATAAAAAGCTCTTTACTAGTAAAATCATAAGTGCAATTTTTTGTGGTAGGAAGTTTTTGTTTAATTTTATCCTGGAATTCTCCAGAGGCTTCTACTGGGTGACCATTGTGTGCAGATTTTCTGACAGTGTAACATCACAGCTAACACTACCTTGAGACAGGACCACAGAAGAAGCTCCATTATTTTCAGTCCAAGGGGAGACTAGGGGATGGAATAAATCACTACATTGTTAACACCAGTAGCAAGAACAGTCCTAGAAGACATTTCTAATTAAAACAAGTCTCCGTCTCCTTGGTATGAATCATAAAGTGAGGCATTTCTTATTGGTCCATGTTAGTGTCATGGAGAAATGTCTCTGCAGTCAATTCAAAGGCAGGTGCAAGACAAGATTTTCCTTGCTATGCAGCACTTTCAGTGAATCTTTGATATATTTAGAAAGTTGATCACCTTAAGCTTCCTGAGGGAAGGTATCTGGTTCCTCATCCCTAGTATCTGCTCCTCAAAGAACTTAAGACGTTTAACATCACTGTCATGTACATCCAGCTCTTCTCCCCAGGGAGATGTATGTAGCTATCAACTTTTTTCTCTATGCCTAGAGGTCTCAAAGACAAACTCAGTATGTTCTTTTCTCATGGCATAGCCTGTTTCTGACTAACCAGCTTTCTAATCTGTACAGATGGCACAGCTGGAAGTTCCTTGGGTCATTGTTTCCACTCATAATACCTGAGAAAATACACTTTCACCACCAATGGAAGGAGAAATTGATAGGAATATCAAGAATGTACCAATGGTAGCCTGAACCTGTATGAAAACTTTTTTCCATTTTTGGTGATTCTACAGGCTCCAAATGCTTTGACTCCATCCTCAAGGGTCTCACATTTCATAATGGTCTCACAAAGGCAGACAGTATGGCAAATCAAACACTCAGGTAAGCCTAATTTCTCACCTGTGCTATTTTAAGAACAGACAGCTTTCACAGCTCCTTGTGTCTTCTACTTTTGACATCCAGAGGAATTCTGAAGGGGGGAACTGCACAAAACAGCACTCAAAAGTTGGACAAAGGATTGATAGGACATGTGACAGATGGGAGGACTACATTGTTTTAAATGTCACTTCTGTGCTGGAAGCAGATGAATATCTGGTTTAAAAAAACATAGTTTAACTCTCCATGAAAAATGGAGAAATACAGTATTTTAATAAAAGCTACTTTTGAAACACCTAAGCATTTTGTTTTGTTTTGGTTTTTTTTTTTTTTTTTTTCCAGTAGAATATCAGAATTGAAGTAACATATTAGTCCAGATATACTTGGAAATAATGATGCATGAACTACTTTATTTTAAATGCATGAACTTCTGCACAAGAAACAGTCTTTTAATTAGCAGTAAATCTTCATAATAAAAGGCAAAAGGGGTAAGAGAAATGGCAGAAATGCAGCTCCCAAAGTTCAAAGTGACCCTACAACCAGTTTTGATGAGCCTACTGAAAAAAACCCCAAGACTGCTGTGTTACTTCTGAGGTTCATCTTTGGGTTTTCTCTCACATGTTCAACTATTTTAAATAATACCATATTCTTTTTCACTCAGGACAGAACATTGACAAAAAATTTTTGTCAAGTCAATGGAAGAAAAGCAGGTTTCAAAAAGACCTCAAAAGGAAATAAATGTGGGGGAGAATACTTGTGCTCAGTTTATTCCTATACAAATTTAAACTGGAATTCTGTGTTGAAGTATCGCTGTTCTCACTGTTCATACTACATGGTCAGAAGATTATCAGATGTATAAATTGGACTTTAATTTCACTGTAAACTTGGTTGCAATTTACCCAAGCAAACGCTCATCATAACTAACATCCATTCTGTTCTAGTGTTAAGTATTTGAATCATAATACATACTTATCACAAATTTATCTTTTCTGTAAGTAAAATTGACAGATTTTTTGAGAGTCTGCAGATTAAAACATGGGAAAAAACTGAAGAATAAATCCTAGAATGCATTTGTACACACCATTTTAATGTGAAATATTTTTAAGCTAGCTTCATTAAACACTTGACATACCCACCATAAACATTAAAATTTATTTTAGTGGGATACTGATTTTTTTTAAAAGATAAATTCTTTTTAATTGAGTTTTTCACAGTTCACGGAAAGGAGAAAATGTACTTGGTTTGATTATCACCCTGTCGGGATCCTTTAATTAAACTGTAATTTAATAGCCCTACCACCAAATCATCTTTCATTTCCGTTTTTGCAGTTTGCTTTAGGCAGGAAAAAAGATTTCTTATTTGTAATACAATTTTTGTTCATTTCTAACTCAATGTCAGCTGAGGAAAAAAGCATTATTCAACCCAAACACATGATAAGTGCACTGGAATAAAATGAGAATTCCCCTTATCTACTGGGACAGAGAATAGACAGCTCCTTTCATGTCCAGAATTCAGATAATTCTCTATGCTATGAAAAAAAAAAGTGCAGGACGCCTGATATTAAATTTTTTTTGCCGAAACTGACTAAGCCTGGTGATGACACCTCCAGGAGAGAGGCGGTGAGCTCCATGGTGAGCTGAAAGGGGCCCGGCGCACGCAGTTGCTGTTTTATTTTATTGGAAGTTCGGCATCTTCAGCGAGCCTTGAGCTGCACTTGGCTCCTCTGAAAGCCGCCTTGGCGCTCAGAGGAGCGGGGGGAAGGGGCCGCGTCTCCTTGGCTGCGCGGGGCGCTGGGCGGGCCGGGCGGTGGCGGGCGCTATAAAGCTGCGGCGGCGGTGCCATGGTAGGGTGGCGGTGTCGCGGCGGTGGAGCTGCGTGTCGGGGCGGTGCGGCGCTGCGTGGGTCCCGGCGAGCGCTCGGGCCCGCGGCCACCGCCGCGCCCGTGGCGGGTCCGGCGGTGCCAGCATGGTGGATGTGTTCAGCGGGCGGCTCCTGGTCAGCAAGGATGGCCGCAGCGTGGACCCCGAAGAGGCTCTGCAGAACAAAGTCGTGGGCTTGTACTTCTCCGCCGGCTGGTGCTCGCCGTGCCGCGACTTCACCCCCGTCCTCTGTGACTTTTACACGGAGCTCCTAGAGGAGACCGAGCCCCCCGCCCCTTTCGAGGTCGTCTTCATCTCCTCCGACCACAGCGCCGAGGAGATGGTGGGCTACATGCGCGCCATGCACGGGGACTGGCTGGCCCTGCCCTTCCACGACCCCTACAAGCAGTGAGTACCGGCGGCCGCCGCCGCCCGGAGCGGTCCGGCCCCGCCTGGGGCGCACGGCCAGCGCCCCTGCCCCGAGGGCCGGGACGGGGCGGGCGGGGGCACTCGAACAGCCCTAATACAGCAGCTCCCCGGAACCTCCGCCTCTGCCCCGTTAGCCCGCGACTGCTTCCCGCTGAAGTCCCTGGAGCCCAGGCTGCCGCATCTCCCGGCCGTGCTCCCGCCCCGAGCCGCGGCTTCCGCTGGCTGTCACACTGCTTGCTCTCTGGTTTTAGCCCGTCCCATACGTAAAGAACGCGGTTTTGTGCACCTCGTTTGGAAGCTAAGAGATCTTCGAACAAGAGTTAGTAAAAACCCCATGTATTAAAGAGATGAGTGAGGTAAAAACTAATGGCAAGTGAGGATCAAGTGATTTGCTTTTCAGCACGGCGGTAATTGTTGCTAAGGTTGGTCTGCATTGCCTAGGTTTGTGCTCTGGGAAGAAGGCAAATGAAGATGTTATAAAACTTGTAACTGAACTACTTGAAGGAGAGGAAACAGTGAAGAATTTCAGACAGATACAGTATCAGCTGGAGTTTAGCGGTGGCATATTGCACCTGGTAACTGTGCTGTTCAGTTTCCAAAGTGACATTCCTGTAGGCAGCTTGCTCATGAAAACAGCAAAAGAAAAGGGCATGACTGTGTAAGTAAGTAACAGGGTGATAGCAAGAAGTGTTTTGACGACCTAAGTCATGGATGGAGCCTCATTTGGATGACTTTCAGAAATCTGATTTAGCTCCTATAAGTATAGACTGGGATTACGGGATGACAAGTAAGATGTTCAGGGTTACTGAAATGCCTGTAACTGGAGACTTGAAATACATGTAAATATTGATAAAGGGGTTTTCCCTCCTCCCTCTTTAAATGAGTTGATTGTAGAAATTTTTTTTCAAGGTGGGACCAAAGTCAAGAAGGTAACATGACTTTTAAATGTAGATTGGGTAATAAAACTTGCACCCAAATAAATTCTTCTAAGAAAGAAATCTTTTCTAGTGCTTCTAGTAACTTCTGTCTTTCCTTTTAATTCTAGATCCATCCCAGTGTGCTACCTGGTGTGTAACACTCCAGCTACTCGCTCAACAGGGAGCATGTTGGCCAATCTTGTTTTTTCAGGGCAGTTTGGCAAACTCAAGAGCAAATTACTTCAAGCCAGGAACAATTTCATCCTTTCTGGCTTATTTCTGGATACCCACTACCAATTTATGTTAGACCTTTTTCCCACTGGCTTAAAAATTGTTTTGCATAGTTCTCTACAATCTTCCCAGGCAGTAATTGTATTTGATATCTACTAATCATAATAGAACACTGGCAAATTTCCATCAGGAAATGTAGTCCTTGAAATCCCCGCACCCAGCAAGCTGTTCAGCATGGCCCATGGGAATGTGCTTACAGCTTTATCCTCTGTGGATTAGAGGTCTATTTCTAACTGCTCTTGCTCAAGTAATGCAGAGTGGAGGCAAAGAGATAGTTTAATTGGCTTTTCTGTGGCATCCTGTAATGTCCTTCACAGTTAGGTAGAGAAACATGGCTTGGCCTTCCAGATGACTGTGAGATCACAGGGGCTTAATGGGGAAGAGAGTGGAGAGGGATATGAACAAGCAAGGTTTTTGAAGTTGTGTTTCTTGTGTGTAACAATGAAGGACTGTGTGGAGCTGTTCAAGGTGCTTAGGCTGGATTAACTGGTAGTTTGGTGTCAGGGGTACAGGTGAATCATCCACTAACCCATATTATAATTCTGGTTAGATACTAGTTCTACTTAAGAATATAATTAAAAAAAAAATGGGTAAGATAATTGTATTATTAATATTTTTAAATGTATTATTATTTTTAAAGTTCTGTTGCAATTAATTGAATTGGCTATTGATTTTTTGATGTGTAAAGAAGGCATTTAATATCTTCAGTGAGGTTAAAAGATCCTAGCTGGTTGCTTCAGTTTAAGGTACACAATTGCAGCATAGACTGATGTATCTTCCAGACACAACAGAGCCAATTTTAAGTATGCCATCCAAAATACTTTTCAAGAACAGAAGCATTGGTGATTAATTTTATCTAAAGAAACAGCCAGCATTCATACTTGTAGTGTATAGAGCCTAACACTGCAGTGTCAAGCAGCGAAACAAAATACTGAATTCAAAGCAGAATCTCCAGACTCTTCCATGCTGTCAGTCCTGGCTATTCCCAGAGGTGGGACTGCACCTTTACTACCTCATGTGGTCTGTGGCATGACTATTAGGAAATACTGCTCCTGATCCTTTCACTGTCTGCAGGTTAATGTAAATTTTTTTTGTTGCCTGAGGCACAGTATTTTGATTCTTGAAGTGGAGTGTGAAGACAGTCTGGCAGGAAGTGAGCACTTGAAAGAAAAAGAGGGTAGTAGAGAGGAAAAGTAGGTGTTGGACAGAACATCAACATCAACAACAAAGGTTCTAAGTAGGACGGATGTTTTGACAGTGGCACACAAAGACATACCTTTGTGTTTGTACTAAACCCTGTGATGAAAGTTATCAGTTTTTATGAGGGTGTCTGGTGTGTACAGTAGTTCTTGCAGGCTACCAGGCTGGCCTGTACAGCTCAGTAAAAATTAGACTCATGGAAAATGCCCCCAAAAAAAAGAAAATGTTGTATGTACATTTTATATTAGGAAGCTTTGTGTATGAGGGTGGATTGGCACCTGCAGAAATATTGGGGAGAGGAGGGTGCTAAAAAACAAAGGTAGAATAGTGTCAAGTATCTGAGCAGTTAAGAGCAATTGCTTAATTCTTAGACTTTTTAGACTGCTATTGCAAAATCTCAGTAGACACTTTAAAATTGAATCCCAAGCATGTGGCGTGCATGATTATGACTAAGATTTAACAACGCAGAAATTTCACACCTAAAAGAAAATGCTTACAGCTGTGTATTGCAGGGCATACTGCTAGAAGCAGATGAACAAGAAGGCCCTCACTTTCACATGACAGCACTTCCAAATGAAAGCTGTTATAATTCAAGCGTTGTCAGATATCACATTACACATGTGTATAAAATTTACCATTTATGTTCCCAGATTATATTATATCTGCCCCATGTTGTCTTCATCTCAAGAATGCTCTTGCACATAGATCTTAAACCCTTATATAAAGATACTTGTGTTGTGACCCAGCCTGGGTAGGCAGTCAGGCCCCAGACAGCACTGGGTAACTCCCTGCCCCCATGAGATTCAGGAGAGAATGTGGAGGTTGAAAGTGAGAACACTTAGGGTTGAAATAAAGATGTTTTAATAGATAAAGCAAAAGTAAGGACACTCAGGCAAAGCAAGATATGAAATTCATTCACTAATTCCCGTTCACTGACAGATATTTAACAGCTTCCAGCACAGGGTAGCCTCATCCTGTAATGATTGCATGGGAAGATAAATCTCCTGGCTCTGAATGTTGGTCCTTTCCCCCTTCTTTCTTCAGCTTTTACAGCTAATCATAGTGTTACATGATATGGAACATCCTTTGGTCGTTACAGATCAGTTGTCCCAGCTGTGCCTCCTCACAGATTCTTGTGCACCACCAGCCTGCTCACTGGCATGGTAGCACAAGAAGCAGAAAGGGCCCAGGTGCTTCATAAGCACTGTTCGGCAATAGCTAAAACACTGGTGTGTTATCAGTGCTGTTTTGCTACGCACCATGCGAGCTGCTGTAAAGAAAATTAGCTCCCAGCTAATATCAGTATTATCTGTAAATACAAGATCTGTGCTCTCAGAAACTTTCATCCAACCTTCTCATAAGAGTAAAAAGATCTAACAATGCCTATGACTTCCAGTTTGCCTCAGTCTTAATGTCATGGGTTTTTATTTGTATTTATGGTTTACTGATACCGTGAGTTGCCATTGGAATTAGTCCCATGGCACATATGTGGTTTGTGCAGGTGAGTCATGGGATTTTAGATCCGTATCAGAGAGAATGATCTTAATAAGTTTTAAGAAGTCATTTTTGTAAGCATGTGTACCTGTGTACTCAGTGATTAAGAAGCATTGTCTGCAGAACTCTTTCTGAGCCTTCTTCAGGTCCACCGATCTTGAAAGCTGAGCACAAGTGTAAGCCAGATCCGTGCACGCTTCAGTCTGGTTTGATGCAGGCAACATTCTGCCCTAAGGCTGTCTGAACAAGGTGCCATGCTGGGCTGGATACATGCATTCCCTTAGGAAAGTGAAGTGTAAGATTCCAGTCTCCATATCAATTCCATACCTTCAGTCTCCTAGTGCCCCATCTCTGATTGCTACAATTGTGTTTATCACAATTGTGTTTATCGCTCACTGAACCAATAAAATGCATCTTCCACCCATCTTATTTGTCATTCAGGTGGTATGAGGTGATAGTTTTACGTGTCTTCTACGCATACTTTCTTTGGAATGCATTTTTTTACCTGTTTTAGCAGCTTTTGGAAAGGTCTAGGGGGATTGTTGGTTGATGGTTTGTATGTCACAATTCACTGAGAAAGCAAACTTTTAATTATACCCATTATTAATACCCATTATTTATACCCATTAATAATACCCTTAATAATACCCATTATTGCTGCTTCCATAGTATTTCCTGCATTATTGCTCAGCCAACAAAATGGCAGAGCAGTCTGCTTCACCTGTTGATTTTTCTTCTTTTAAGGAAAAGTACAGAAGGGAAGGCACATTTCAGGTATGCCCTATCTGGGTCAGTATTTCACTTAAGTCTTATTTCTCAGCATTTTTTTTTTCGTCTCAGGAAATCATTGAGAATGTCTATGTATTATGTCAAGCATTTTTAAGCAATGTCTACATTTTTTTTCTACTTAAAATTTCTTTGGTGTTTGAACCTCATACAGAAAAGGTTCCTGCTTGTGATGATGGTGCTCAGGCAGCATATTTCCATTTAGTATTTTAAGTATGTTTTGAGAGAGGTGTTGTTAGTGTTTTGGAATTTGGCTATTCTGTTTTTGCCTGTTTTGTGTCTCTCCTCTGGTTCTTCTAAAGGTGCAGAGGAGGAGTTGAATTTTTTTCTTTGGCAACGCAGATGGGTGGCTCTTATTCCAAATATTTTGATTGCTCACTTTTCTGTCTGTAGAAGGCCTGTTTCACTGAGGGAGTTTATGTAGTATCTTCAGTCTCTTCCATTTACACAAAAAGATAATGTATCATGCCTTCTTTAATGATGATTGCAGGAAGTAGGACTATGGGACACTCAAGTGTATTTGTAGAGCAATGAATATAAAATGCTAATCTAATTGAGACCCTTCTCCTGTCCTGTAAAAAAGACCCAGAATGACATCTGTTTTGGGCTAGTAAAAAAAAAGTGGAAGAGTATATCAAACTTTGCTTCTATGGACATCTTTTACGTCTCCAAGAGCCTCTACTCCTGTGGAAACTGCAGGCAGCAGTGATGAGCATTTACAGGAAGGATGCTGCAGCTCTCTTAACTCTCAGAGCTACATTTTACTGAGTAGGCTTACAGCTGCAGCCTTGTTGATCTCCTTACACTACCCAGTGCTCTGCCTCAAACTCTGAGGCAGCCCAGGCAGTCATCACTTCTGCTCTCCCGTGTGTCCTGGCCAGAGTAGCCTTTGTAAAGACACTAGGAGTTTTCTTAAAATGCTCCTAATGGTGTGTTTTATTTTTAATTTTTTTCCCACAGTGATCTGAAGAAGAAATACAACATAACAGCAATTCCTAAACTGGTGATTGTGAAACAAACTGGAGAAGTCATTACTGACAAGGGAAGAAAACAGATCAGAGACAAAGGGCTATCCTGTTTCCGGAACTGGCTTGACGGTGCAGATATCTTTCAGAATTTTTCTAGCTAAAATGTTGACAAATAAAAGCAAGAAAAGGCATAGTGGAAAAGTTGCTAGAGTTCTGAAAAGACTCTTTCTTTGTTCAGAATGAGAAGGGTAAGACATTTATTTATCTTTGCTTGTAAAGAAATTTTGGGTTTGACTTGAAAACCAGTTATTCCAGTGTCATAAAATGCAATTATTGTTGTATTGTTCTATCTGTGATATTTAATATGAAGCATAGTGTTCCAAATAATATTAAAGAACTTCAGAAGAATAGGCTGCTTAGACAATAATAATAGAAACCTGTGAAATCTATGCAAACACTTACTTTGAAAAGTCAACACAGTAAAAATAAATGCAAAAAAACCTATTTATTGATGACTTTTTTCAGGTGATTAGCACATTTTATTTAGAAAATAAAACTGTTTGCATTAATAAATTATTGTTTATTAAATATGTCTCATGTATTTCCTTATCTATCTTTACAAGAATAATCAGAAAATGTCATGACTTTTAAACAGAACACATTTGTTTGGCAGTATTGAAGAAATATTCTTCTACTTTATTTTACTTTATGGAATGTATTAATATTTATTTATAGTTCTGCCCTGGACTTTAAAACTTTGCCGTATATGCTAAGCTCCAATTCCGCAGCATTGGAACTACAGGATCTTTAAGGTCCTTTCCAACACAAGCCATTCCATGGTTCTATTATGTTAGCTCCCAAGTTAACATCAGGTCAGGTTAAGAAGAAACCATTTTCCATCTTTTCTTTTGCTAAAATATGTAGAAGCAAACATCAACAATTATACCAGGTCTCTCTGATGAATGCTCATGTTGTATCTAAGGCACAACTTGATTTGCTTTCTCTTCATGGTTGGCATCCCAGCCCAGACATTCATGCAATTAATGAGCCACAAAATCACACTTCTCATGCAAGCTGAGTGTTTGCTGATTAGAACTTAGAGTTGTTATTGTTTCCACTACAAGCACTTACATTACTAACATTTGAAGTCTCGTTGACTCAATTTGGAACAAGAGAGCCTGCATCCATCAGTTGTAGCACTCCAGTTGTGTTTAGTGTCCCAGCAAGTCTTTGTGACCCCGAGGGGGTCCTAGTCCTCTAACTGCACCCAGAATTCTGATTTCATGTCCATGTCCTGGGCTATGTGCATTAGTGTGGTGGTGTTTGCAGGGGTCCCAGGACCAGGGAAGAGACGACAGTGTTGACTCCATGTTATATTAAAACTATACTAAAAGAATAGAAGAAAGGATTTCATCAGAAGGCTTGCAAGCAAAGGAGAAGAATGGAATGATAACAAAGGCTTGTGACTGACCAGACAGTCTGAGACAGGTGGACTGTGACTGGCCATTAATTAGAAACGACCACATGAGACTAATCACAGATCCACCTGTTGCATTCCACAGCAGCAGATAACAATTGTTTACATTTTGTTCCTGAGGCCTCTCAGCTTCTCAGGAGAAAAAATCCTAAGGAAAGGATTTTTCAGAAAATATCATGGCTACACATTATTGTAGAGGCATTTCAGTGCATTCTTTGCATGCCTGTGCTTGAAGGGTTACCACTTCAGCCTTAAAACAACACATTGTTTGCGATGTCCCATCTGCAGTTATTGGCTTACTGACCCCATCCACTACTGTCTCTATTTATTTTTTAAGGTACGTTTGCCTTACCATAAGAAAACCTAACAAAGAGGGTGTGAACATTAATGTGTGTGAATAGTTGTATCATTTAATAACAAACCTGTGTAATTTTCTTGTCATGGAGGGAGAAAAAATTCTATGAAGAGTGTGAATGTAAAAAGTCACACATACTTCACAGTAGGTAAGAAGCAAGTACATCAGAGAAACAGATTTTAAATGGAAAATAACTCTAGAAAGTGTTCAGCAGAGCTGTGAGTTCCGACTCCTTTTAGCTGTTTTAAAAATTACATCTGGGTATACCACAGACAATTTCTAATTTGTGCCATCTCACCATACCAGTAGTATTCATGGTCTTTCCTAATGAAATGCTAAGCTCCCTAGTAAATTTTTTGTGTAAGTGAGATGTTAGCTCTGCCTGCTGTTCTGAAACCACCTAATAGCAGATATATTTCAAATATACGATGAGAAAAAAAATTATCAAAATTTTTCCAAATGTTTGAAGATAGGTTACCTGAATGCGGAATAATTTATATAGCAAAAGTATCCACTTCACTCTATTATCAGATATCAGGCATTACTTCAGCCAAGATATCTTTATTCAAGGTGGTTGCTATCTTGATTCTTGTTTGTCTATATGCACATATATGAAAGAACTCAGTATTTTACAACAGAGATGGACTTAGGCCCTTTGGATAATTGACACCAATAGAATAACACAAGTTCCAAGTAAAATTCAGCTGAGAATTCATAATGATGAAACAAAGATATCTACTGTATAAAAAGCTTGGTGTGACTTCAGTCAAGGACTGTTGGTTTTGCACATCAGTGTTTGGAATATCAGAAAATTGTTTTACTTGTCAGTGCTAAAATAATCCATGTTTGACCTAGATAAATTATAAAGTAGTGGAAAATATTTTCTTATTAGCAATACCTTGTGAAATTAGAGAGGCAAATCCTAGTGGCTCAGCTGTAAGGCTTGTTATTACTTGGAATGTGTGCTCTTTGGAAATGGAACTTTGCAGTGTAGTCATCTTAGAATGTACAGAATTGTCCCTTTAATTCTCTTAAATTATTTTTTAGTTCACAGATGACTTCCTAGCCTCTATATTCAGTCACAGTCACCTTGAGTATTAGTGAATACTAGCACTTTTTCAGTGGAGTGGGGAAAAACCCCTCATTTTAAAAATACAATAGACAGCAGCATAGTGATACTGGTTGATGCTGCACCTTTTTAAAGGAGTGAACTAAAAAAAAAAGTTAAGAAGAGGAGCATTCTTCCTAATTCCACTGGACAAGATAGTGTCCATTATTAGTAAATCATTTATGTTTTGCATAGGCAGTAGCCAAATCCTTCTTGTACAAATAATGTTGAGTGCATGTGCAGGACATCAAAGGACATATTTTTCAGAGATTACTGTTTTCCCAAGTGTAATGTGAGGGCACATTTCCCATGCAAACATAAAATTCACTAATACTGTTATGCTTGGATACAAATTATTTTCAAAGGAAGTTATTTTATTTGAATAAGTGGGGCTTTGTCCCAGAACAAGGCCATTTACTGAGATTCTCTTCTTTGGCAGTAGCTTCAGTTTGGTTTTGAAAGGCACTCATGTTTCTAGCAAGACTGTCAAAACCTTAAGTTCTCTTCAACAGATGGTATGCCTGCTTAAGCATAGAAGAGGATGTTTTAGTAATTTTTCTTTAATGCAGCAGTCTCCTGGTTATGCTTATTTCTTACTTGGAAATTAATAGCAATATTGCCAGCCTCAAGTGGTACATTGGGGGTTATCGCTCCTAACTTCTCCCAGTATAATACATAATAACCCATTGAATGCCATCTCTGAAGATTGAAATGTTTGAAGAGTGCTCTGAAGCTCCAGGTATGCTGATGCAATTCCGGTGCACACACATTTTGTGACCCAGTGCAGTCTACATAAATTGGAGTGCAGGTGTATCTTGTCGGCATCACCAAAGCAAAATTACATTATCTTCATCTAGATACCTCCTCTCTACAACCTCACAAAACTGCTACCACATATAGTCCTATCTGATGAAGAGAGCAGAGAATGGAGGGCAGGCAAGAGTTAGTTGAGATCTTGATTGAATCCTGGCTTTGTTTGTCAACACTGAAAAACACATACTCTGTTCCCTGGATCAGTATTATGTGCTGCAGCCAGTTGTGCTTATGAAGAGTGCTGCTTTTAGTGGTACCTTAATTAACACCTATCATTAGAAGAGTATTCACATTAACAATATCTTAATTTGTATTCAAAGTTGGCACATTATCACCTCCTTCAAGAGAAATTCAAACAATTGCACCTTTAAGGCTATGCAAGATTTTGAGTATATGGAGGATTTTACTGTGCATGGTGCAGAGGGAGAGACCAGCTGCAAAGACCAAGGCAGAAGCGTCCCACATGTGAAAAGAAGAAAGACAGAACTAACTGCTTGATGTTAAAGTAGTTGTAACACCATGAAAGAAGTTAGAAGTTGGTGGGACTTGGCTGGAACAAGTGTGGGGCTGTGACAGTAAAATTCTGCTGTCTTTGTTTCAGTCATCCTGCATTCAAGATGGCATGACTTTCTTTAAAAATGAACAAGATTGACCAAAACAAATCCCCCTCCAAACCCTCCAATTAGATGGTAATAAATTTCAAAACTTCGAACATTTGACTTTCTGCTCAAGTTGAGAGATTGAGCACCAACTTTGTCTGCAATGTCCAAAATGAAACTACTTCGTTTCTTCTACAATGTCCAAAACGAAACTACTTTCTGACCGGTATGTGGAAAGTAGGAAGCAGGCCTTGGTGTGGTCAAAATTGTGAGGACACAACAGCATCACAAGTGAGAGATGGAGAAGCTGGACACAGTTCACATGGATGCAGTTTCTGGGTTATCAGGAAGAAATGGCTACATTTGCTGAAACACTGTTCCCTTCAATAAGGATGCTGCTGCTGCCCTGATGTATCAATCCCCTTCAGAGCAGTTTGTATTGCTGTAAATGTATGTAAACCCTAGTAAACTTGTGGTATGTCATGGTTTGTACTGATAGAGGACTGAACCTTTCTCCTTTCTGTCCTATAGCTGTTGAAATAGACTCCTGCCTAACCAGAATCTGTGAAGTAGACTGTGTTTGCAGTATGACAGGTATTTTGTGTAAGAATGCACAAAAGTGCAATAGCCTCTTAGGCTCTAATAGGCTTCTAGTACCCTCTAATAGGCCACTTCTTAACGATTTATGTTCTGGTGTACTTTAAGCTTGAAAATTTCTGACCACATGAACTCAGCTCTGTGAGTCCACGCAGAATATTTCTTGCTCAGAAATTGAGCTGTGGTTTGTAATCTGCTTACCAGATGTGTTTTAAAAAGTCATGATGTACTTGACCTTTGAAGGAAGACATTAGTTTGAAGTATTTATTTTCAATCTCAACCTAGAACATTCTTGTCTAGTGGTCAGATGCCAAAATACAGTAGGCAGTATAAAAGAGAGGGCTCTTGAAACTATGTTAGAAAGTATTTGTTTCATCTGTGAGAGCTTAACGAAGAGAACTATGATGGGACTTTCAAGTGCAGTCTGGCTCTGCCACAGTTTATTTTCAGCTGTACTTGTTGACAAACTGTACTTATTGACAAATAATTTGTTGCTCCAGTCCAGCTGCACTTCATTAAGGTATCCAATATTGCTGAGCTTCCAGAAGTATTCTTCTGTCTTTCAGGAGGGTGGTGTAATTATCATGCTGGATAGAGCTCAGGTGATTATTGAAGTGGAACATGGGTGGGTCTCTTCTACTGAAAATAGTAAGGGAGTGGGTGTTTGAGAGTTATGCAAGCTCGCAAGAGGCACAGCCATCTGCAGCTGCTCCTGACTAGGAGGGAGAGAGGAGAGGGGGAACATGTGTTAACCTGGAGCTGCTGTTAAGCTGGCCTTCAGGCTGCTATCTGTTGCTGTAGAACAAAGGCCAAGAGCAGCTCAAACTACAAGCAGGGGTGAAGAATGGAGGGACCAGATATACCCCTCTGTTTCTGTATGGAACAGAGAAGCTGAAATCCAGCAGCAGAATCCAAACTTGAATCCTTGTCAAATGGTAACAAAGAGACACGCTTAGTCCTTTTCTAGGAAAGGCAAAGGAGCAAAAAGATTTTAAACTGTATTTGTTACATTGTCCCTCTCCTTACTCTGTGCTAAGGCCATGTTAGGAAACCCTACCTGTTCAGCTGCTGTAAGATGCTCAGATTCCTCTCTGAACACCTAAATGCTTTATCCAGAGAAGAGATTGTCCGTTCCTGAGGACTCAGGAAAAAGGCTTTTTAATCTCACCAGCTCGCTAAACACAGGGTCAGTTAATGCAGAGCTTATCACTAGCCTAGTAGTTTCATGCTGAAAACCTGCCAGTTTTCAGCATAAAATCTTTATTTTTCCACTTGTTTCTTCAGTTTTTGCCATACTTACTTATCACTTTTCTCCTAACCTTTTTATACTGAAGTACACTATCTCCTAAAGTTTTGTGCATAGTAAGAGAAAATCTAGCAGATTTTTATTTGTAATCACTCTGAGTTACAATGCATGTTAAAAGAAAAGAAAAAGAAAAATGGATTCCCTTTAAAAAACTGAACATATGAAGTTTGACCAGTAAATTACAATCTGGAAGTTAGGATGGAAAATTAAGTTAAAAATTCAATACCTATGTAAGTATCTGATTTAAATAGGCAGAACTGAGGTTTTTCAGGTTTCTCATCCTTCTAGTTTATCATAGCAGGAAATATGTTTCTGTGGATAAAATCAAGGCAATGGTAAAACAGCACTTCTATTTAAAATTAATTTAACATTTAATATTTTTATTCACTCCCCTCTTTTCTTTCTAGTTCAGAGGATAACACATTTTTAGTTACAGGCACATTTGAAACTGTTGAGAGTATTTCAAAAGTTAGCTCATCACCATTGTCTGTGGCAGATGATTGTCTCCAGAGGAAAACTAGATCACATTCCTGCACATCTCTGCAATGCACAAATGTCCAAGCAAGACCAGACAGATTCTTGAGGAAAAGTTCTCCCTTATGCTTCAACAAGGCCCATTGCCCCATCTAGATTAAATTTAGTTCTAAAAATAGGATTTAAGGGAGATTTAAATAATTGAAGAAAGATTTTCACCACAGCACAGAAATTTATATTTCTCCTTGGTACTGATCTCACCACAATCATTACATTGATCTCCAGGGACACCATTTTCTCAGCTTATGCCCTGTTTTCCTTGAGAACATTTCTACAATTTACATAAGCACTAACCCTAGTTTTAGAAGAAAATACATTTTAAAATAGGTCTTACAGTGTAGCAAAGAAACTATTATTTCCCATGTAAAATCTACTAGTATCAGCATTTTGATCCTCATGCTCAGAAATTATGATTCTTTTAATTGGATATTGCAACTGGGGAACAGCAATATTCTTGCATTATTTTGAACCAAGTGGAAATTTTGAGCTGTATTGCTATATACAAGAATAACAGAAAAGGCAAATTGATGGAAGAAGTGATGATAATAAGCAGAATGCTTCTTCTCTTTGGACTCATAACTGCAAAAATAAATGGAAGGGAATTGTTTTTAGTCTTTTGGAAATAGATTCACAAATAGAAACTAGTAAGCTCAAGAAAAAGAGCAGACTACAGGTCAGATTTTTAAGGTTTATTTTCCAAATAAACAATAGGATTTGCCCACTAGGAAAAATGATCTGCTATAAGAAACAATGAAGCAATCAATGTTTTAATTTAGTCTTGTAAAAAAAACCTTTCCTTCCAAATATTAGAGTGTGAAAAGCTGTAAACTCAGCGGGGAGATGCTCAAAATTTCACAAGAAAATGTGGTTGAAGCATTATGCTTTTTAAAACATTTTGACAGACTATGTCATTATTCAGCTTCGTGGAAGGCGAGACAGCAGCTAAAGGCAAAATTATTTTCTTCCGCATAACTGCTTTGACTTTATTCTCTTGTAGGGGAATCTGCTAGTTTTCTGTGACTGTTTTTAAACACTTAGTTTAATGAAAGATGATGAGCATTCTTTGTACTTTGGTTATTGGTTGTTTTCTAAAATTTCCTAACGTTATTTTCTTAAATTCTGCTGAATTTCTTTGCTTAAATTCTGCTGAAATCTTACTCTAGAAGGGTTTACTTAATGGCAAAATCAAATAATGGCACACTGTGCCTCTCTGGTCACATCCACCCAGATTTCACCATTATCAAAACACCAGTCATCCCAACAGTCCTGGGAAACAGCTGATGTGATCTATATTAATTTTACTGAGAGAGAAAACAAGATATAATGAAAGTGCCTGGAAAAGTCTCCTGTAAATTTTGTAGCAATGCCAGGACCTGAACAGAAATTATGGTATGATTTGGTTCCTAAGCCAGTGGTTACCAAACTACAGCTAGGGACTCGTTGCACAACTGTGGTAAAAGAGTCTACAGATGATTCACAAAATCATATTGCCTTTTCAGTTAGAGAAGTTGACTGTAAGAGACTGTGAGA
Organism: Fringilla coelebs; assembly: GCF_963513975.1. Taxonomy (NCBI): domain Eukaryota; kingdom Metazoa; phylum Chordata; class Aves; order Passeriformes; family Fringillidae; genus Fringilla; species Fringilla coelebs. The sequence continues at coordinate 41,151,763 of NC_140031.1, forward strand.
AGTTATGTTCTCTTGGTCTGAAATATTTGGAAAGAACCACATTTTCCTGGGAGTGTGAAAAAAAGGTAGCCAAAAGTCCTACAGCTTATTTATTTCTAAATAAGCTTGAGCCTTTATACATCTGTATTTTTCTCTTCAGAGAAGTTTGAATGAAAAATTTAATGATAAAAAGTTGTGTTACATGCTTACACCAAAAAATGGGTGTATATCCTAAAAAAGAAAAAGGAGAGAAAATACTCACTACAAGAAAAATTGTGCAGTTGCAATATAGGAAAAGAACATTTGCTCCAAGAAATATGGTGAAGTTCCACAGCACGTATGACACCAGACATAATGTGGGACCCAGGAAGGATGTCTAGTCACTACAAATACCATTTAAAGAGACAGGAATACTGGTTGATTTTCTTAGACATACTTGAATCCTGTTGTTCTGTGGCTACTGCATCCATTTTTCCAGGACATGTTCTTCTCTCCTGCTCTCAGTATCTTGCCCAGGCAGATTTCTGGTAAAAGCAGTTCATGCCTGTGGTTTTTAACCCCTGTGAAAGAAGGAGCCAGGGTAGTTGTGTGGGAGGGAGAGCAGCAGTACCTGTGCCAGCAGAGCAGAAGAAGCTGACCAGGCACCAGCTGGCTTCTGGACAGAGACCTTAGGCTGGGGTGAGAAGACAAGGGAAGACGCCCAGCTTAGGATGAGTAATTTAGGGAGAGATGTGAAAGGAATGGGATCATCCAGAGCAGGAGGAATAGATTTTTTTTTTCTTGCAGCCATGTAATTCTGACTTGGGATACGCCGGGAGGACAAGCAGGAACTGGAGTGGAAGGAGCTGCGGGCTACATGTTACCTGAGGGTCCAAGAGGGTTTGGGCTTACACTGGAGCAGCTGCTCCACTCCATTCACTCAGACAGCTAGGCATTCCAAAGTTTGTGGGCCAGAGACTTGACAAAACACCTGTTAAAGCTGGGAGGCCAGGTACTACCTTCATTTCTCTTTTGATCCTGGAACCGTGTTCTGTCACCAGGAGACCTATCAGAAGGAGCACGAGGTAATTGCTGCACCAGGTAACAGCCACTGAGCACACAGAGGGTATTTTTCTGGCTCTTTGCCGTGTTGTGAATGAGCCCTGAGGACTCAGAAGAGACGCCGGGGCCACTAGAGAGCTTGCGGGGCAGCTGCGTTCCGGCAGCTGGAGCCCATCTGCTCCGAGCGCCGCTCTGCGGGGCCGGGCGGGGGTACCGGGGCGCTGCGCTGAGCCTTCGGGCTGGGGCAGCCCCACAGCAGAGCAGGCACTGCTCTGCACTGCAGCACCACGTCTGTCCTCCAGCTGAGCCCTGGCAATCGAATGAGGACCTGAAACACTTCCTCCTGCTCCCAGCTTTGACACAGCCGGTCTTATTTAGTGATACCTTATTGCTAACATTTTTCCATCTTTGAACACTTTAGTGATGAAACACAGTAAAGCTGGCTTTCTTAAAACAAGCACTTGCCTTCTTCTCTGTTGTGTTATCCTGCTCAATCTGCAAAGCACTACTTGGTGTATGAACAAGCTATGGCTTGTTCTCTCATCATGTGTCCTCCATCCCAAATGACTTGAAATTGAGATAGTTTGAACAAAGACTTTGAGTAAGATTTTACTTAGTCACTGCAGTTGCTATCCACATTTGTACATGCATGCCCACATACATGTATACATATGTATGTGTATATATATATATATATATATATATATATATATATGGAAAAAAGAAGAAAAACAAGCCCTTCTAAACCCAGAACATATCTAGTTTAACCTATTATTCTATAGTTGTGCTGTGGTTCTTAACAGCTGCTCCCCACAGTGGATGACAAGTGGTGGGAATATTTTTCTTGTGTTGAGAATAGAATGTTTATTAATAGATAATATTCTCCCAGCCATGCTTGCTACAGCAATCCTATAAATGCTGTTAAAAGTGACCCACCTGTCTGCCTACGTGCCTCCTTCATAAAGATATCCTGACACTGTCCTGCACTTTCGTCATTGCAACGATGTGGACATCAGAAACATACTTGGACACCAGTAATATACTGCTTTCCTTAAGGGAAAACCAAGCCATGTTGTCCTCAGCCTTCCTGTCCTCAACCTGTCTCCTCCTTCTTGCTTTTGCTCATTCTTCTTCATCCCAAGTTTACCAGTCGAATAGTTCATCTTTTACAAAGCTCTCTGAAGAGATCTGAGCAAAAATCAAAATCAACTTTCTTTATAAAATGTAACTCCTCCGGGAAGCCCATTTTAAATGCCCACAATTGTCATGGCTGGACAGTAACCCACTCTATATCATGTTTTTCAATACAGTCCATAATAATTTAAAAATCCTCTGAAATTAACCCTAAATCACCTCTATCCCACCACTCTGTACAGTATGAATTATACTTTTAGGAAATATGAACTGAACTGCTTGTAGACAGAACAGAGGGGATACTTTTAAAGCAAAGTGGTCTTAGCAGGATTTGACTCTCAGTGGCACAGCTCTGTGTCATGGCTCTTAGGCAAAAACACTTTTTTTTTTTTTTTTTTTAAACTTTTCACTCTCTTCTTTCTGAAAAGAAAATCCTGACCTCAAATATCTGGCTTTCAAGGGGATGCTTCTGAGCTATAGCCTCACAGTTATATCCCTAGCCAACACACTGAATTTTTGGTAAAGATTCAATCCTGGTCCTGTGGCATGCCACACATTCTCAACTCGGAATGACCTGAGCATATGGAACGAAAATATCAGGAGGTTTAAGCGCCTGCTGTAATGAGACTCGCAGGATTAACAATCCTTGCCGGCATCAGCCGGCTGCAGCTTTGCTGCTTTCCTCTTCAGCGTTTTCCCACGAGAGGGCAATGTCATCCCTATTTTCCATCCTTCAGTAGCAGAACACTCCAGAGCTTTGCCAGCCTACACATTGCCCCCTCTGCTGACCGATCCACACTCAGTTTGCTGCGTTGTTCTTATATAAACGGACCTATTTAGCATTGTGGTTATTAATCTTCAATAACGGGTCTACCATTTGCTGGGAAAGGAATTACTAGTAATTGGGAGACTCTTCTCTGGCAAAAGCACTGTAAGCTCCAAAACGATCTGTCATTATGTGAGCCCTGAACTTATGTGCTCCTTTGAAATATTGTCATTTACTTTCTATATAAATTTGTATGAGGAAAGCAGCTTCAGACATTATTGCTGACTGGCTATCCTTAAACAACCCTGTTATCAAGCAGATGAACAGGAGTTGTGTTTTTGTGTAATTGTTACTGAAGAGGAGCTGTGGGGGAAAAAGCTGTGAGGAAGAAGAGGCTAATTACTGTTTGGTGATTTGGCAAATCATCAGTGCCAAAGCTGTCCTGTAAATCAACCTCATGGTTCAATAATCTGCTGTAAGACCCCTTCATACATATCAGGAACAAACTATGTTTCAAACCCAAGGCAAGTTAGTTATGACCTGCCCCTTCCCCTGTACTTGTGTGTTCAAAAAGTGCAGGTTTTGTGGCTGTTTTTTGTTGGTTTTGCCTTTACAGGCAGGCAGGACGAATTAGCAACACCGTCCATTCCAGTGATACCAGTTGTTTTGCCATCTGGCCTGTCAGCAGTGCAAGCACAATATTTCAACATCCAACTCCTCCCCATCATTCTCTCTTCACCACAGCAGCAGGAAAGCTAAATGGTATTCCAGAAGAAACATCTCAGCAGAAATCCATGCCAGTGCTACATCTCTGCGTCTTGCAGGAAGCCTTTAATATCTTTTGGGATTGAGTCTATGTAAATTCCCCAAATGAGCAGGTGCCACGTCCAGGGCTAGGTATCAGAGCTTCCTGGCTCCAGGCCTTCTGCTTTGACACAGCTCTTTCAAAAGGTAACTGTAGAAACTGGTAAGTGTTCAGAATTGCAACTGATGTAGCTTACACAAATACTTTCCCTTACTCGAAATGGGCGTGCTGCATTTTAAACCCCTGATATCAAGGGGGGGAAAACCATTCCAGTTTGAGTTGCAGCATTCTCATTATTCTAACTGAGTTACAACTTTTTTTAATAAACAAAATAGTCCAAAGCAGAGAAAACAATAAAATTGGACTATTTAATTTTTCTCTGAGATACATTTTCAATTTGGTATTTCAGGGATCAGAAAATTCAAACTGATGATGTTTTGAAAATGTTCCACAGATGCCTTTTCTGCATTCCTCTGGCCACTGTAGATCATGTTCATTCAGTGCAGTCTTGGCTGGTGTGATTTATTAATGTGCTGCATGAATAAATGGTGATACTCTCAGGAGCATTCAGTTGCTGATGGAGATGTGTGGTGGAAAAGGAACACTGCTACCTACTATGAGCAATATGCCATGGACTCTTTTGGCAGCTTTGTGGTTTCCATTGTATGACATCCTTCTAGACTCATCCAGAGTATCTTCTGCTACCTGAATGGTGTAAAAGGATTAGAAGAGGGTCATAAACATCCACACTGTTCATTTTACAATTCCCATTAATCTCCTCTCTTGCTTTATCTAGAGATTATTTATTAGTTTAATTCTCCAATATGATAAAAGAGACTGAACACATTTACAGAGCCACTTTTTTCTCCTTCCCCCCCGCTTTGTTTAGTGGTTTTTGGTTTTTTTTGTTTGGGGTTATTTTGTGGTGGTTTTTTTCTTTGTTGGGGTTTTGGGCTTTTGTTTTGTTTGGGGTTTTTTGGGTTTTTTATGTGGGTTTTTTTTTTTTTTTTTTGTTGTTGTTGCTCTTGTTGGTCTTATTTTTGGGTTTTTTTCCTGTTACATGTTTTAAAAAAAATGTAAAGGTTATTTTTTGCCACTAAAGTGCAGGTCCTCAATTGTTTATTAGTTTCATGTTTTGTCTAGGTACGGCCTTAAAAAAGTATCAGTGAAACGCAATTCTAACTGAGCAAGCTAAACAGTCTCTCAGCAGTTACATCTCCGGAATACTGCCAGGTTGAGGCAGGCAGTGACAACTGGGCTGAGCTTACCTGTGCTGCATGGCACACAGCTGTGCAGCAGCAGGGCACTTTGGCACAAATGCCATCCTGTGGTCAGTGACCCTCACACCTTGCACCTGGAATAAGATTGATGGGAGGCAATAGGAGGTACTTTTCAAAACTTTGTCCACATGAAATAAACCATGTCTCTAACACAACTTAACTAACTTACTGTCCCTTGCAGTCTTGAAGCTTTAACGATACAGTGTGTGTTTGGGGATTAAAGCACGTTGTTTCCACAGAAAGTGTATCCTACTTTTTGGGAGCCTGGTTCAGAGATTTGGGATGTGTGATATACTGGGAATAGATTTTGCTTTGGACATGGGGGATTCTGTTTTAATAAATCTACATTACATTGCCTGAGTCATAAAAATATAGACCATGACATGATTATGTGAGCTTCTCAGCCAGATTTGGCAAGTCACACTACTGTAAAAACATTTAAACAAAGCAACTGAAAAGTTCAGATAGTGGCACTGTGGTTTGGTTGAATGATTTTAAAACCGCTGTCATTTTTCTAGACTACATGGGTATGCTTTGAAGCCGAACCTTTTGAAATGAGCCCTAAATGCACTTTGGCACTTACTTGGAATCAAGTGATTTTTTAAAAAAAATTGGATGCTGTTATTATTAACCTTTTGGTTGCTGGGAAAGAAATCTAGATAAAAGCGTCATTCACTCTTACTTGCATTTAGTTGATAGAAAGTGACATGTTTTCATTTTATCTTTCACAGATAAAAGATTTCAGCAGAAGAATGCAAATGTGCACTTTGTTCTTTTCTTTAAGCAGAGAACCTGGGAAACAGCTTGAAAATTATGATTTAAAAAGAGGTATATATATCAACAAGACAAATGCATTTGATAGATCTGCAAATGCTGTATATTGTTATAGTTCTACTTTTCTGAAGTCTCTGAATTTTATTTTTGTTCCTTTTAATTACGTCAGTATTTCTCTAAGGGTTTTAAAGAGAAAACCCATGCAAGGAATGAGAGAACATGATAGAAGTTTTGTTTCTTCAGCACATTTGCAGTAAAATACCCCAAAAGATCTGTACAACAGATCATTCAGCCTGCAGTGTTAAGCTGCTAATTGTTACTTGTGCAATGATCCCTACAAATTGTGCCATTATCCTTCAAAAGGAACATCCCAAAAGATTACAGCCTTGTGATAAGTGACATAACTCTCAGTTTTCCTATCGTGACAAGGGAGACAAGTCTGTTTCTTGCCAAGCCTCAGTCCTGCCTGTCTCTTGTTCATCATGTCCATTCCTAAAGCATCACTGATGATTCATTCTCATTTTTTTTACCCACTACCCACTTCCTCTCCTTACAGACAGCGTGTTTGGCTGTGCTACAGGATAGGTTTGTGCTGCTCCTTGCCATTCATAACTGGGAATTGGTTACCTCTGGGGTGATGCAGAAGACAAGTCAGTGTCTGGGAGCTGGTATTGTGTGAGTTACCATATTCCCTTTCTGCTGGGTATCTGATGAAGAAGGTGGCAGCTGTAATCCTCAAGATGGTAAGCCACAGCACCTCACTGGGCAAAAGGGGGTAGAGCGCAACAGACAGTGCCAATTAGTTAAAATTAGAACACAATTTTCAATTACTTGTTGTATTGACAGTAAAAAAAGAGATGCTTGGTCATCAGAGGAACAGTCTTCTGTCACCTTCTGCCAGGTGTTTAATTTTGGTGGCTTGGCCCCTGTGAGTTTCTACCATTTGCTGGAGCATTACTTGAGAATAGACTGCTTCTGTTCTCTACCTGGTGAATTCTTCTCCTGGTGAAGTGTAACAGAGCAATTTCCCTACAGAGAAATCAGAGCTTGAGGAATGAAGGGTGGGAGCAGGCATCAGGTTCCTGGGGAAAAGAAAGACTAGCAACAAAAACTATGATAAAGAAGCTCTGGGCTTTGGGGCTTTTTTGATGAGGGCATCCATGCAGTAGGGCTAACATCCAGGAGTGCACTCCAGAGCCCCTCATCATGCAAGGTGTTGGACAATTCTTTAAAAAAATCAAAGTTTGGGAGAGGACAATTCTTTGTTGTGTTTTGTGCACCAAGGATCGCTTCTCTGCTTAGAGCTTGCAGCAGCAAATGCAATATGATGAGCCATCCAAATTTCATTGCTAGCCTGGAATATGGATCAGATGGATTACACTTAACAATTAAAATCAACATTTGATTGTGATTAGTATGACTAATTAGAATACCTTAACAAGATAAGTGGCCTGCAAGATGAAGCCTCCACATTCTCATGGAGATTTGTTATTTTTGTGATCTGTGCTGTGCAAGCACTTAAAAAGTACAGTATGAATATAAGAAAGCTGTGTCATGACCCTTACTTATAGCAATAAAGTGTTGTTTTTCTTTCTTGGAGAGTTTTTACAGAAAGCATTGAGCTCATCATCCTGTATGCTCTGCAGTGTGTATGACACTCTCAGGTTTAAAAGCTACAACTGAAGTGGGATGAAAAGAGATAACTGTTTCCATTATATATTTTATTTATTTATTTATTTATTTATTTATATCGATAGATAGACAGACAGACATAATAAATATATATAAAGTTCCTTTACGTGTAGAGTCTGTCCTATGATGGAAGAGACTGTGAGAGTCATTGTCTCCTAAGGGAAAGCTGCACGAACCAGTGATGAAGGAAAGATACAGTCATACTAGTTTACTTTCTTTCCATTTTCCAAAATTCATTTCCTCTGTGACCTTGAACAAATCTTACAGCTGTTGTTTACTGTGAATTAAACACAGACCATATTATTTTAGTTGAAAAATGCTTTGAAATGAGAGGATACCGAAATCCATGGAAACCGTCTTAGAAAGGTGACCTGTTGTGCTCAGATGGGTTACTGTAGATGTAGGCCTTAACATTCCCCACAGTTTAACACCACTAAGACTACAATAGTGTTGTGAGTTTTCTTATTTTTATTTCTCTCTTTTTATTTTCTCTTTTATTCTTCTCACTCCCCAAGACCTATTTTGAAGGTTCTGGCATAGATGTGGCATAGTATAAAAGTTTAAAATTAAAACAAGAAAGCTACAAAAAATCACCCCAGTTTGAAAATGCATGCAATAATACCTAGACTCCATTGCCTTCTCTGTAACTGGAAACTAATGAGGAGGAGCCTGGGCAGTTAACATTTTCTTAGAGATGGATTCTCTAGTCAGCCATAGCCAGGCTGTGCCATGCCAACACCTATAAATACAATTTTCTTGCAGCAAAGTAAAGAGAGGGCTTTGTGCTCTACTCTTGCTCCTTGGTTCCTGTGGAAGGGGTTCCCTATGGCAAGGAGATGGTCCTGATTGCTGCTTATGGCAGGAGTGACACTGACATCACCCCTCCCCTTCTGCTTTCGTTGATTCAGATGGTCAGGTGCTGGTGAAGGCCCCCTGGACTGCCAGCCACAGCAAGAACAGACTTGTCCAGTCAATGATTTCTCTGCTACATGGAGAGGTGACAAGGAATCGGGCCCCCTTCTGCAGCTGATTCGAGCTTTGACAGCTGCCAGTAAATATCTGTGTTGTGTGCCATGTTAAAAGCTCTCAGGAGATCTTATGATGCCTTAGGGTTTGTCAGATGTTACACACACTCAATAAATAGAGATGAACTCCCTCCATACTGTGCCAGCAGGCTTAAGTGTCCTCTGAGTAGCTGTAAAGAATACAGGTCATAGGACCAACCTTTCCATTCTACTTACCTGACTTCCTAGCCACTTCATTTTGTTCTTTTCTGAATTCCATCAAAGTGAATACACTCTAAAAGAGAAATCTGTGGCTCAATAAAGTACAGAGTCTGACCTAACCCACTCCAGTTTTTTCTTTCTGCCTGACCAGAGGTTGCAGAGCTTTCTTCCTTTGCTGGGAAGTCTGTTGGGAGCAGCTGTTTTGCTCCACAGTGGTCTTCCCCTTCCTTATCAAGGCTCCAGTTTTCTACAGCCAGTCCCTTCCTGGTAAGGGCAACCTGGTCTGTATTGTGGGAGACAGTGTGGAGCTGCACGTACAGACAATCTTCCCCTAGAAACTCTCAGAGAACTGAAAAGCCAGCATCCTTAATGGAAGGTGTGATTTCAGACCATCTCCATGTCTCCACAGGAGCCCAGCTGCTACTGACAAGAAGAAAGCAAAGGAATTTTTCTTCCTGCCTCCAGGCTAGTCACCATATGGCATTGTTCTAGGAGAAAAAGTTGGTAAAACGTTATTTCTTGCTGTTTTTTAAGGGAGAATGAAATAATTATTTTAATTTTGGTGCTTGATATTGCAACCATTCTTTTCTGGTAAGGGCATTATCATAATATATTGATAATATCCATGGTGTGTTTTCTTTTCCAACCCAATGGCAACATGTGCACCACACTTTCAAGGAATGTAGTCAGACTAAAAGAAATGTGGCATATATTTTGAACAACTGCCTAAGGGAATGTTCTAGGCTTGTGGCACAATCAGAACCAAGAGATTAGGTGGCAGTCTTTTCATTTGCAATGTGCTTTACCTCAATATTAATTCAAGGATAAGAATGAGCTATTGCAAGGAACACTAGAGCAATAAATTTTTCCCTTATATTCTGGGTGTGAATCAGCACCCAAAAGGGCAGCTGCTCTTTGAAAGAGTTTGAAGAACTCATGAATCATTTGTATCTCCATCACATTGCCTCTACCATACAGAGTATGATTCAATCATTTTCTTCAAATGGTAATTCTCAAGAGACACAAGGATCAGAAAGGCAAGTGGCGCTGGGCTGGATATGCCTTTGTTGAATGGCCAGATGATGGTGCTTTCCAAGAGTCCCAGGTGGCTGAACCTTGATGGTTCAGCTCTTACAGAGAGATATTAAGTTGAGATTAAATGGCTGAAAGTCTTAGTCCTTGAAAATTCAGGTAATTCTGAGAAAAAACAAAAGTCATTTTAATGCAAAAGTCATTACTATGCAAACTGTAGTGACTTTCAAGAATTGTTGGCAACCCTAAATGTGCAGTTTGTGAACTAATAGCCCACTTGATGTTTTGCAAGGCTCACAGTTGGCAAATAACTTATGTCCAGTATTTCTGTGTTGTTTTTAGCATTGTGCGAAATGTTCCATGCTTAGACAATTTTTCTGAAAGCAAACATAAATTTAACAAGAAAATCACACCTCAAGTAGTATATTTGCATCTCACAGTACTCTTGTTCAAAAAAAATCTGTGAGGCAATAGAGACTGAGGGCTTTGCATAGGTCACACTGTGAATCAGTGATTCAGCCCTTTTTTTACCCCATTTATTAGATCCCCCTGCCAGTATAAACAGTCTGCATAACTTGGTGAGGAGGTTAAAATGTCAGGTCGAGTTCATTTTAAATTGCTTGAGCCACTTGTGGAATGTAAACTCTATGATCAAGTTTGTATTTAACCACGAATCTTCAAACAGTTTAGTACTGAGACAAAAACTGATTGCGCAGCAAGCTATGGCTGCCTGATAGGATAGATACAGGCCAACAGTGTAGGTGGGTCTTATCTCATGCTGGAACTTCTAAAGTGATTTACTATCTCCATATAACAGATGTGCTTCATTCTCATTAAAAAAGTTAAACCCAAGTGGCTACACCAGGATTAGCTAACACCCAGCCCTGCTAAACAGGACTTGCCAGAGTATGTAAAAATAAAACTACTTAATCAGCTATTAAGAATGATGAAGAAACAGTCATGATGTTTCTGCAATTTAGCATAATAAATTGCAAGAAGCAATATTCTGTAATAAGATATAGGGACACAGGGAATGCCCTGCTCTGAGTGGAAGGAGCAACTGCACCATGTGCAAGCATTAAAAATCAATACAGCTTGACTTCGGAGCAGCTAAGGCAAGGTGGCATTGACTTCAGTGCACATCAGCTCCACTAGGCATAATCTATCTCCAGATAAGTTTGTTGCAAAAGTAAGAACAGAATGCCTTAATTTCTGCTCCTACAATTTGTTGCCTGTCAGATTAGGAGCTTGATGGCAGAGACTGGTTCTTAATATAGATTTCCATGTTTTCTGGCTGAAGCAAAGTACAATGCAAATTGAGACTGCTAAACAGCTGGGAAAGGAAGTCTACTTGATTCTGTATTACTTCTGAGAACTGCTGTCTTGTCAGTTAAGGATCACTCTTGCATTCATGCTCCAAGCCCCTTCTATCCTCACTAGCTCCCCACAATGAAGTCCAAAGCAGGAGAACTACAACAAAGGCAAACCTGGTTTAAAGCAGGGTCTCTGCTCGTACAAACTGTGTGGATGCACCAAACTCAAGCCCTTTGATTGCAGTCACAGAAAGCTGCCTAGCCAGTCAAAGGCTGTTAAACAAGAAAAAGTGCCTAGGGTTTCTTGGCCAAATGTAGCACCTGGAGCAGGATTGCTGCTGTTGGGTACCTGCTCACTCCTAGAGGTGCCTGCAGTCCTATGGCAGCCACCTACCAGAAAAAGACATCCTGCAGACACTTGTGCATCTCTGCAGGCACACCCAGACCTGTCCGTACCTGCAGGGAGCTGAGCAGATGGGCAGTCATCTCCTCCTGCAGACCTGCCTGGGGACACTGCTGCACTCCTCTGCAGGGACCACACTGGATTATAGTCCCTGCTCCGTGCCACTGTGGAGAGGAGGAGAGCCTGTCACAGACTCTGGGGTTTTGGGTGGTCCCCCATGTTCAGGGTGGTACACGGCATGTGTTGTAAAACACCCTGGCTGTCAACTGCTGCTGTGTGTGACGTGTATGAGACAATCCCTGGGCACTGTTTTTATTCAAAACTCTTTTTTTTTTTTTTTTCCCTGAAAAGCATTAGCTGTAAGGATAGAAACCAGCATTCTTATGCTCAATAAGAGACCTAGAGGCAAAGAGAGCTCTCTGTCTTGAACATTTTTCCTCTCCCCTGATGTCAGAAATCATAAACTTATTATTTTGTTCTTCACAAGAGCTTTAACAGGGGACTTTAAAACTCTTCTATCTGACTGCTCTTTGTTTCCTCAAGTAACTCAGCCTTACCTGAGTGTCATGGTTTGACCCGGAAGAGAGTTTTTTTTTGGAAAGTTATGGTCAAACCAATCAGTGGCCAGATGTGAAATTGGCATTTGGTGTGGCCACTGAGGATTTGGGTACGCCTCCGAGAACACACTCAGGGGTTAAAAGCAGAAGGTTCAGAGAAGACCTGCCTCTTTGGAGTCCGGCCGGTGAGTTGCTCTGACCTCTCCCCTGCCCAGCGGCGTCTGGGCGGGGGAGGGGAGGCCATGCGGCCTGGGAAGGAAGGCCGGAGCCCCGGCAAGGTGCAGGGGTGGAGGAGTCCTGGGATGGTTTGGGCAGCCCCCCCTGGGAGAGAGAATGACAGAGACTGTGCAGGCTGGAAATTTGTTATCTGGTGCCGGGAGCACAGCCAGGAGGAGAAAGTGGGGGGGGGCAAGGTGCCCAGCCGTCAGCAGACCAGGCCGAGCTTGTAACCTTTTTGAACCTTTGGAAGCTTTAAAAACACTGATCCTCCCCAGCTGAGGAGTGAGAGGAGAAAGAGGATGGGAAAGAAGAAGAAGTTTGACTAGGTGAAGAAATGCTTGTAGATGAGAGTGCCCTAGGTGGAGGAGATGAGTGGAGTGGCTTTGGGCTGGACTTTTCTCTTACACAGCCACGGGCGAAACCAAGTTCTTCTGATAATACAGAGACTGCTCCTTGGGGGAGGCGTTGGCTAGAAGCCAGGAGTGACAAGGCCGCGAAGAGAAGCGGAGAGAACAGAGACTGAGGGGGAGGGTGTGGTGGAGCCCTCTGCCTCCAGGGAAGGATCTCTGTTCCTGAGAGCCCCAGGCCCCAGGGGAAATAATATGGGGGGGACAGGTGTCCTAAATGGTGAGAGGCGGCCACTTCTTGGAACTGGGCAAAGCATTCTTAAAAGGACCTAAGGAGCAGTTTGGATCCATGGACAGTGGTGAGAGCGCTGGACATGGAAGGAAGAATGGTCACCGCTACAGATTTTCTTCGGGCGGCTGCAGTGTGTGACGTGGAAGCACTGGGGACTTTGCAGTGTTTTCCTGGGGAGGCCCATGGTGTGAGAGGAAGACTCCTCTCTCCTGATGAACTGGGGAGAGTGTGTGTGAAGGAGGGTATTGGACTGAGAATTGATGTGTTAGAGGGGATTTGTTTGTTGGAGAGGTGGGGGGAGGAGAAGTGTTTTTGAAGATGTTCTATTGTGGATTGTTGTGTAGTTTTTTTCCTTTTCCCTTTTGTGTCTATGTAGATTAATAAAATGTTGTTTTTTTTTCTTTTCCCCTCCATTCCCAAGTTGGAGCCTGTTTTGTTCTGTTCCTGGGTCACATCTCACGGTAACCATTTTAGGAATCCACCTTTCATGGGGGCGCTGGCACTGTGCCAGGGTCAACCCATGACACTGAGTCTCCTCTTCATCTTGACTACATTTCTTACAGGCACTGAGAAATCTTATAACCACACTCCTATCTCAGCCTGGCTGGACTTTTAAATTTGGAAAGGAGAATGGTAAAAACTCCTAGCAGGTCTCAAAATTAAAGTGAAAAAAGAGACTCCCATAAAATTTCAATGTAAGCAAAAGGAAGCCAATTTGATATGTAAAGAACAACATCAGGTCGCACTCCTACTCCTCTCCTTTTCACTCTCAGGGCACCCTGGGAGACTGGAAGCTATTTTTTTTCTGTCCTTTCCCTTCTGCTTAGGCAGATTATTTTCAATTGCATAGCTGGAATGGTAATCCTCTTCCCTCTTTCTTTTTTACTCTTTCCTTTCGGCCTGGTTCAAAACACACAGATTAAGACAGTCTTTTGTGTTTGACATAGTAAGTCTGTGTCAGCAAAATTCAGTCTCTAACAAGAACTGCAATAGATGTTGTGACATCAGGAGTAAATCACTCCTTGAAACAATTAGAAAAACAGACTGTCGATTTATGACTGGTTTACTGTTAAGGCTTTCATTTGGATATTTCAAAGTAATTTTTATTTCTGAACAAAATTCAATAATTTCCAAGCAGCTGGACCTTTTCTTACTAATATAATTAAAAATAACCCCAGCATTTAAACCCACAATTAGACCCCAGTAAAACAGAGTAAATAAACGAATGAGGAATTGGAATTTTCCACCAATGCAAACATAAAGGCACTTTTCTGTCAGACAGCTTGTTTCACATCCAGAACCTAGCCCAAACATTACCAAAAAAGGACAGTGAGGGAGCAGGGTGGTATTAGATGTGAGAGAGCACTCTTGCTTCTATGAGCATTATTCTTTTAATTTTTTTATACTGGTGGGAAATAGCCAGAAATTTAGGGTAGTACGCAACAAGTGAGGAAGAGAGACTGAATTTACTAGTATTTCAGGAAAGTAATAACTTGCTGAAACTGCAATGAGTCATTTGTGCAAGATGTTAAGAGATTGTTGTGGCATAAAAAAATATATAAACTTGCCTCACTGTGTTGCTGTAGCACACCCACTACTTGAAATGATTTTTTCTGACCTTAGTTTAATTAAGAACTAGTCAAGAAGAAATCATTTTAGAATTATATCAGACCAGCAGTGTGTCTACAGAAAGGAAAAAGAAGTTGTTTTTGTGTTTGCATTTTCAAAAGGCACCGTAGTTTTCATAAAGCCTGAAGTAAAGCAAAAAGGATAAAATGGATGGCAGTGTACAAAATAATCAACCAGATGCATAATTAAGGGCTAGTCAAGGGAAGAAAAGGCAGACTGAATAGTTCTGTGGGTAGAGCAGATCTATCCAGCAGTATCTGGGAGCACGACCTGGCCCTCAGCCACAAGCTAGAAAATGTCAATTGAGAGGATAGGACAAGACTGCACAGGATGAAATGTGGCTTAACATGCTGGGACTCACTGGTGCTAAATTAACCCAGAAGCACTTTTTTACTGTAAATTAACCATGAGGTTACTGCCTTCAGCAGCTATTAGCACAGATGATGGCTTTATTCAGTGGCCAGCAACACCAAGGGACAGGGAATCAGGGATAAAATGGGCTGGTAATTTGCATGCCTGCTTGGGAGTTAGTCATGGCAGCCTAGCTGTGGGCACATCTGTCTGTGCCTCATAGGATAATATGTTCTTACCTTACCTCAACAAAACACCAAAAGTTTGCTCCCAGACAAGGGTTAAATACCTGAGAAAAGGTGCCTAAATAAAGTTTAAGTCACTCTATGAATGGTTTTATACCACATGGAAAGTCCCAAGGCTGGTATGTATGCTTTGCTGGACCAGAAACATTCCTTTGGCAAATAGCTCTCATCTGTCATCAGCCTAAAGTGCTTGCAAGTACTCTGCACAGGGCATAAATACAAATACAATCAAAACTGGCCCCACTTTCTCTCCCCTCACTCAAACAAGCTCTCTCCTATTTCCTGCTAGCGTTTCTGACTGCCCATGCTGTGCTTCCCTGGCACTTCTGTTCCTTCCCCAATGAGGACCGCTGGCACTTCTTACATCACCTCGCTCACTGCCTGCCTCTCTGCCTCCCTACCTCTCCAGCGTGGTTTGAACTGCTGCCCTTTTAATGGCAGGAGCCCTGTGCTGATGTGGTGCTCCTTTTTCTCTCTGAGGGCAAGCATTTAATGACATGATGGGTGCAGTCCTCTTCTGTGTAGTTCTTACCCTCAGTGGCACAATGTGCAAAGGATTGTCTTAAACCTCTGTCGCGGCATTTCCTAATGACAAGTGTTTCACTTGCTACATTAGGCTGACTGCCAGTAAGGCAATGAAGATATGAAACTTAACAGTTTTTATTTCATTTCCTTAAGTACAAAATTACTTTGTCGCTGAAAGCAAAAAACTTCATTTAGCAAGCCAGGCTATTAGAGCGGAAGATTATAAAAATACATTCTGGAAGCAGATAGGAAAGGAATAATATATAAACAATAATACAGGAGTACGTTCATTTTTTAATGCTGTCACTGCCTCAAAGTCCATGGTACAGAGTCATGAAGGAGGAAGTCAGCCAAGGGCAAATTAGCTCTTGGGAAGGGCCTGGAGGTCTTCTCAGGGAGCTCAGAGAGAGCCTGTGCATGTTGGTGGCTGAGAGGCAGACAGCGCTGCAAAAATATTCCTTGGTTTGCAGTTTGTTTTCATTCCTTCCTCATCAAGATCATGGGGAAATTTCTACCCTTCCAAGGGAGCTATTAGTTCTACTAGTCCATTTCCTCCTCCACATCCTGTAAAGCCTGAGGTCTCCAGGGATGACTAAGCCAATGTTTTTAAGATGCAAAGAAGTGAAATGGATATAAAAGCAGTCAAACCTCAGTCAAAACATGGGAGAATACAAGTGTGACCATGAGCTGGACTCTGCTGAGACCAGCAAATGTGCTCCAGGCCATTCCTGTTCTTCTAGGATGTCATAGATGTTTAGGAAGTAGCAAGGAGTGGCGAATGAGCATGTCCCTTTCAAAGCAGGGAGGTGGGGTTGATCATTTGCCAAGGCACTTCTTCAGCGGCAGCTGGCAAACCCACTAATCCCAAGAGTACTGAGGATGTGGGAGACACAAGGGGGGGTACTGAGAGGAGAAGCACAAGCCAACATGCTGAGGATTGATATAGCTTGTTGAAAGTCAGGTTTATAGAAATGACACATTTTAACCACTGGCTTCTTGTATCACATTAAAAACACATTTAAGGCCAGCACTGAGACATTCGGTGCTCTGAACAGTTCCTGTCTCGGCCTTTAAGAAGATATTAAATAGGCCTGGTTAATCTCTCAGTTACATGGTTGCAGGTGAGGATGATCTCACTGAATTCGGGCCATTAGTTATCTACAGCTGGAAGCTGCATGCACTACACTTATAAAATGTCTTATTAACCTGGACACAGAGATTTCTCTCTTTTTCCAACTACAAACTATTACACAAGGACTTTGAGTTAAAAGCCAACTAGCTTCGGTCATTAAGAAGGAATTTTCTTTTCCATTCCAGATTTCCGCTATGGCACATGCCTGATCCTTGCTGGCTGTAGTAAACACTAAGAACAATCAATTAAATGCTTACAAAACATTTTTTTTTAACGTTGCAGGAGTATTTTTAAACAAGTTTTTAAACTCCTTTTCGGACGGAGGAGAAAGTTGTTACTCTTGTCCATCACAGTGCTGAGAAATGTAAAGAAGAAAAACAAGGAGTGGATACATGGATACAGACCAGCTTGAAAGTAGCACCTTCTCCTGATATTGCCACTGGCAGCTGCTATAGGTGATATAATAATCTAACTGCTGAACCTAAAACCTTCTCTGGGCAGTTCTGATAAAGGACACCCAGAAGCCTCTTTCATTGCAACTGGAATGATAGTTTCAATTGATGGATAGCATAGTTTCATATTGGGGCAGAAGGGAGAGCAGGCACATTGTTAAAAACATAGCTGTGTCTACTTTTTGCATCAGGAGGAGATTTCTTTTACCAAAACATTGTTAGCTGGAGTCAAGCCAAAATATTTCATTTGAGTCTGCATTGAATATTTTCTTACATCAGATGATTATGGTTGTCATTGTTTTGTATCAATTTAGATTATGAATGGTATTTTTGCCACCGTGTTTCCCAGAGCACAAAATTTCATTTTTGATGAAATTAATGACCCAGATTTGCCAGTAATGATCAGTTATCAGTTATTTTGTATTAATACAAATTGATAATTTATTTTTACTAGCATTTTGCAAAAACATACTAACCAAATGAAATACTTAGGGAGGGGGATGAGGAGGGATGGGGGGAAGTGAATATTATAATTTTAGCCCTGTACACTGAAAGATAAGCCAGCAGTAGATAAATATACAACTTTGTGTTTTGACAGGAATGTGCATCTGTTTCCCATTAAGTTTGCTTGAGACAAGCAAGGAGTCAAGGTTTCCCGTGATTTAATTTGAAGCAATTTGGATTTCCTGTGCCTCAGCTGGAGGTATTATTGGTTGGAGACCAGAAATGCCCTAACTGTCGAAGGAGTTTCATGTTCCACAAAGAATAATACCTAAAGAAATTTAAACAGGATGTCAAGAAGTTTTATATGTGGGCTCTCCAGTGTTTCTAATATAAATTCACGTGAGTTGTGCTCTCTCTTTTTGCCACACAAAGTGACCAACTTGGAAAAGATAGTAAGCTAATAAATACTGCTCAGCATAACTCACAGTGTAATTCTGTCCAGCAGAGGAGCTAAAATTCCACGTCAGATTCCCTGGAAAAGACATGACTGACCTAAACAGCCAAGACTGCTTTTCACAGAGAGGGAGCAGAGCCCGGGCAGACAGCTGCCAGGCTCTGGTCATGTGTGATGTTCAGAAAAGTCTGAGCACATTTCCTGTGACAGCAAGGTTCTGCAATGCTTCTCAGGCTCTGTACAAGAAGGAGAGATACTCTTACTGCTTATTTAAATCATGGCCTTGGCTCCTGCAAACAACATATAATGCTGATGGCATATTTGCATGAAAAAATGAACATTATTAAGAATATAATGACCTAGATCCTTTTAATGGATTTATTTACAAACTACACTTCACTGTCTTTTGAACAAGGAAATGTTATTTTGAGCCAATCAGATTGTCAAGAGGTTAATATATCACCGCTTCTACGGATCTCCTCTTCAAATGAAATCTTAGTCCCAGCTGAAGTCAGTTCTGGTTTTTGTCATAGGGCTGATATTTTCACCTCTCGTGCTCCCTGATGGCTGAGAGAGCTTTGGAGACTCAAGTATAGGAATTGTGATTTTTTTAACACCTCCTCAGGTAAACATTCTTGCATACAAATGGATTTTTATCTAAAATACTCATCACTTATGTTTCCTCCTAACCAGAATAATCCACAAGACTCAGGGTTTTAACTCAGCTACATCAAAAGGGGTAATGCTGATTATTATTTGCAGCTTACTTACTTCCTTTCAGCTTGCACTGGTTTAGGAACTTGTAAAAACTACATTAAAATTCAGTCACTGTCAGTTTTGAGGAAAAATTTGCATTGTTTCATTGACAGTATAAACTCTACTGCATTTTTTTTCTGGTTATGGTTAAACTGCACTGGATTTTGTGAGATCATACCATTACTGGATATTAAGTAAGCTTCAAATCATTCTGTCGTTTGAGCTAGAAATAGAAATTTAAAAATTGTTTACCTGTTTACCTGATTGTGACTGCAGTACATAACGCTTCATAATGAATAGAAAACACAAAATTACTTAATTAAGGCTGTGAAGATACCAATATTAGTATTTCTTTAAAATTCACACTTTTTCCCCCCTGGGTTTTCATTTTTGGTTTTGGGTGTTTTTAATGTTCATTTTTTATGCAGACATTCGGATTTTTAAGTGAAAGTCAAAAGTGTTCCAGCAGAGCAATTTACTTCATGTGTTGTGTTTTGGAGGCACTGTTAATCTCAAAAAGCAAGAAAAGCAGGCTGCTCTTCTCCTCCATTGAACTTTTTTTGGGCTATTCCAGGTTATTCCTGGAAAATACGCATCTTCTGCGGCTTTTTTCCTACTATTTACATTTTTCAGTGTATGAGATTTTAATTTACATGTTGAGATTCTCTGGTGTTACTGATCCCACAGCTGAGACACCTCATGATTTATTAGTCTGTATTTGTAGCTGATATGTGATGTTTGTCATATTGTTCCACATAAATATTCTCTCAACACTGCAGCAACATTATCTAATAAAAACATGAGGAACAGAACTTCTGTACGGTCTCCATGATTTTTTACTAAAACTGGAGCCAAATGCTTACAAATTCTAGTCAGGCAGCTGAAAATTTGACTTTTGACATTCACTAATAGGTGATAATTATTCATATAGAGACAGTATTCTATTGATACACATGGGGTGTAGTGATCTTGAAACAAAATTGATGAGAACTATTGTCAGATATGGAAAATATGGAAAATTGCACAAAGATATTTATTTACAATGAATAGCTATTCTATCAAGTGATCTTCTGTTAACAAAATAAGACAGATTTTGTTATTTTTTCCTATCAGCCATTGTATCTGTATTTAAAGGCTCTAGGGATCTCTTACAACCAGTATTACTGCAATGTCATCCTTGACTGGAGCTCAAAACAATTCTGTAACTAACATGAAAAGAACCTCTTTAGTGATATGTGACCTGGCAGTCTCAGAAGGATACAGCAATACCAAGATGAAACACGACTTTAGTTCCATATGAATAACCTTCTCTCGCTTCTCCAAATCTAGATCAAGATCCTTAGGTAATTAAATGCTGAAACAGCAGCTAGAAGTGTGACCTAGACTACTGGAGGATAATAATCCCTCAAGAGTCCTCAGGTTCGTAATATTTCCTGCAGTTGGTGATTTCAACTACCTACCATTGAAATGTACAGAAATCCACAGCAATTTGCTTTGTGGAAATAACATTTGACCATTCAAAACACAGGCTGCTTTGAAACAGACGAATTTTGGGGGCTTTTTTGGCTGGTTCTAGCATGTATTTTCCTGATCTTTTCCTAGAGCCCTGGCCATGCCATGTTCTGAGAGCTTTCCTGCTGACGCAGAACATCTGTTTCTGTCTGTGGAAACCTTGGCCCTCTGTGCTCTGTGTGACCCAAGAGCCATCTGTATAATGTTTACACAGAATCATTTGTAGCACTGCTGATAACACAAGTGAGTGCTGCTTTTTCACATGCATTGGTACAATGTTTGGAGCAGTCAGAGTCGCACATCCCTACCCAGACCATACTTGGGAAGTGCTCTCTGTATGTGCCTGTCTTCAGTCAAATCTTTTCCTTTCCTGGAATGTTTCCAAGGCTTCCATATGTTAAAACAGTGTTTTCCCTTACTAAATAAATAAAAGAGAATTGATTTAGTTGGTTTTCTCTTGCTAAATCAAGGATTGAAATGAAAATGGCAAACACCCAAATGTACACCCAATGACTAATGTGAGAAAATGCTTTCTTACATCCCTAATGTATGTCCATAGCTGCACCAGAATTCTGAAAAAATTCTGGCAGCTCAACTCAAGAAATACAACACTTATTCTTTATTTCATTATATCTTTCATTAAGAAAAGAATGATCTCTGACCCAGAGAATTGAATAAACAGCCTTACATGGACTTTGGTGAACTGTGGATCAGTCCTGTGGGATTTATCTGTAAAGGCAGTTGCTAGATTTTGTCCCACCTAACTATAAACATTTTTATATAAACAACTACCAAGTCACACCAGTCAGGGGAAAGCAGAACATGACTATCAGTACTACTTCAGTTTCTGCTTGAAGACGAGAGGAATCATATTCAGTGAGTTCTTATATTCCTCTATACAAAGGGGAACTCTAATCTTGAGACATTTCCATCCAGTTTAGTCAGATGAATACCATCAGAAAATTTCATTCTCAGTGAGTTTCCTACCACTTCCTAAAATATCTCTGTCAAAGTTGAAGCATTTATCAAATACTGTGTGCTACAAAAGTCAACACTGTAGTGGGGATTATTACAATGCATGCTTAATTTGTAAAAGCAGCTAAGAATAAATTTGGGGATGAGATTATTTAAGGGGCAATTGTTATGACTATTTTAACAGCAAAAAATTGACTAAATCTTTCAATTAGCACTTCAAGTTGCACATCTGAAAGAGGTGAAGTTGTTATGACAAGGTATTAACTTTGAAAAAGTTAGCCCATTAGGTTTTTTCTGCAGTGTAACTCTCCACTATCATCCTGCCCTTCAGAATCTGGCCTGAAGAACAAGAGAAACCAGCACAACAAAGATACAAAACCGCTTTGCCTTATGTAAACCATGTGATGTTATTTATGACAAAGTTAAATCATACTCGTTCGAAAAAACTCAATGCTTTTCATCACCACAGCTTTATGATTTAAAGTCTCTGAAGAGTATTGTGAAGTGTTTAGGGAGAAAAGATGACCTGTCTTAAAATTCATAAGCAGATAATAATTTGAAAAGCCTGTGTCACCTGCGCACATTTTGAGACCATTACAAATGTATTTTCCACTGGAAAAAGTACATTAAAAAAAAGAAAATAGTCAGAGTATTCAACATTATCAATAAATTATTACAACTTTGTCAGAAATATGGGAGAAACACTTTAAGTGGACTTTAAATGGACATTGAACTCTTACCTTTCATTCACTCCTGTAGTGTCAGGAACACTCATCCAGCATCAAGAAAGCTGGACTGCATGCTCATCTCAGCCTCAGTGATTTTCATTAATCTTTCTCAATTCCTAAGAAAATGAGTGCTACAATTAGCAGACTGTATACTAACTGAACCTAGGGTTGATGATGGAACATTTTGCAGCCAAGAGCACGCGTTCTAGAACTGAAAAAGAAGCAAGAATTTGTAACACAATGTTATTACACTTAGCTAGAGTTGTATACAAATCTGTGAACCATCAGATGTTGAGTAGGACTGTGGAATATGTCAGGAGTTGTAATATGTGTGAGTTATTTCGTTCCTTGCTCTCCATTTCTGAAAGTACATAAAATCTTTTCATTTCTGAAAGTACATAAAATCCCACACTGAAATTAATTAAAACGCCATATTCTTTACACCATATTCTGTAACAAAATCTAGTCTTCTGCTTCAGGAAGAGAAGAAACTGAGAGCAAAGATTCTGG
Organism: Fringilla coelebs; assembly: GCF_963513975.1. Taxonomy (NCBI): domain Eukaryota; kingdom Metazoa; phylum Chordata; class Aves; order Passeriformes; family Fringillidae; genus Fringilla; species Fringilla coelebs. Next base: position 41,174,336 of record NC_140031.1, read on the forward strand.
GAATTCAAGAGAATTCCAGCAATTAAAATAGATATTTCAAGCACTCTAATGGCAGGTTCAGACAGGAGGGAAAAAAAAGAGGTTTGTGTAATGTGTAAAGTGTTTTGGCAACACTTCCTAGGGTAAAAGAAAACATCCTCACAACACAGCCATGACAGTAAAAAATGTAAAGTCACATTACAGATAAAGTTTGGATCATTATACCAATGTGGTAGATAGAAGAAAAATAAAAGAATGTGTAGAAAAATTTATGTTTTTTTTCCACAGGTGTTTCAAGAAGATGACAGAGACTGTTAGTATGAGCAAGCATGAAAAATGTATTTTTAATTGCACTTACACTGCTTCATAAGCCAATGCAGACTCCCTTAAATAAACTCTACATTATGAGTGACATTTGTTGCATGGGCATCAGTGGTGTAAAAGTTAGGTGACAGACTTCTCCTCTGTAATGATGGAAAGCCCTTGTCACTCTCCACTGACCACAGAAAAATCTGAAACTGTCACACAAATGCTGAAGCTTAAGTGAGAAAATCTGGTTTTGTCCTAGCACAGTGTTTTGAAATGATGACTGCTGAATATTTCTATTTTAGTGAGAGTTTTTAGAGTTTTTCCAAACTTTCAGATGGCTGTAGGGATGCTGAGGAAACAGATTTGTTTCTTTAGGGTAAAAGCAAGAGACAGCAGAAAAGTAAATTTTGAAAAGGCAGAAATAAACTCTATATATTCAGAAAATACAATTCAGTCTTTTTTAAGTGATTGAGGCAGCTCTATAGTCACTGAGCTATAAAACTATCTGAACGTGGGAGCACAGGTAATTTTTTTTTCTCAATTTTAGTATAATTTTCGTGAGCAATTTCTGCCATTATTTCTAACTTAGAATATGATTCATCCTCTTGAAACCATTACAAAGCCTACAATTTTTATTAGACGCTTGAGTTCATTGACAAGCAACAGAAAAGTTGCAATCTATGAAAAAAGTTCTCCCAACTTTTCCTTTCTCTATGTGTGATTAACTATCCTTTGGAAATGACGATGATGAATACAGCTCTGATTTATAAGAAGTGAATGAGAGAAATGAAAAATAAGGAAGTAAGAAAGAATGGAATAACAGTGACATTGGACAACACTAGGAGTATTTTCTGGCAGACTTTTCAAAAATCTGAGGGAACTCTGAGTCAACCTAGGAGGATATGCCATCAACACAGAATACCAGCCTTTGTACCTGGTTTGGGTTGATGTCACTGCATTAAAGAAGACACACAAATTGGAGCCCTTTACATGCTTGGATCCGCTGACAAGAGAGCCAACAGTGCTGGACTTTCAGGCAGAGAAAATCAAACCCCATTGATTTAAAATTATGCCATCAGACACTTGGTGATGTGCAGCTCTTCCAAAGCAGCTGTCAGACACATTTGCAGTAGGGTGACTAATTTGGCATACAATACAGGATTATCTGGTGATCACTTCATGGTCTTCACCTGGGGCAATACAAAAAGAAATCTCATATTTAGAACAGATTTTTATGAAAAAGTGCAGAAGTGTCAGAAATACAGTGACGTTTACAGAGGTAATGAAAATTACACATTAGCTGATGGAGCCTGTTATTCAGGAGAACCTGGTTAAACAAATTATTTTTGTCTTCAGTTTCTTCCAGCCCGATTTGTCTCAGCCTACTGATACAATTCCTCTTTGGAATTGAGGAAGTGCAAATGGCTGGTGTTTGGCACTCCAATTGATTCTTTCCACACAAAGACACAGGAAAATACGAAATAATACGTGTAACTCAAATACCTATTTTGGAAATATTTACGCCTTTGTCTTCCATGTGTGCTGCAAGGTAGCACAGTAGCTTTCCCACCAGACAAGGGTGATGGCTGATCTCTGGTGCACCAGACCTCCAACAAACTATAAGTGATCTTTTCCTACAGTGACAGTAACGAGACTTTGTCAAGATGTTCGTGATTTGTGACTAAGATCCACTGTAATTGATTGTTCTTGCTGTTTTTAGCTATGTTATTTTTCAGAGAAGCTCATCTCAACCAATGACTTCAGAACATTAAAGAAAATAGTGTACTGTGAAACAGCAAGAGTTGTGAGCTCTTCCTCTATACTGACATAAACCCGCTGAAATACAGTGATATAAGTCCACCACAGAATCAGTGACTCACAGCAAAATACGAAAAATAGCAATGCTTTGCAGTCAGTAAAATTACCCTTACGTTTATATATGATTGTCTAGCGGTGATGATGAAGTACCATGTTAGCATTAATGTGTTTTATTTTTTAAAGTAGAGAATATTTGGGATAAGTTGCTGTTAAAATTAGGATGGGGAGCAGGTGGTGTTCATCTACTTTCTATCCCATGTATTGTGTGGTGATTTGCCCATTTTATATTCCCTCATGACATTTTGAAATCAGTTCAATACCTCCTTCTTTACAAAGATTGTCATACTTGTCTAAGTATATATTGAATAAGTTCTGGCTGTTTGTTTTAGCTGCAAAACAGGCACCTGTAACAGAACTTGGCTGGCATTAATATTGCCTTTCACATCATCTGTCTTGTCAAACATCACACCAGGTAGTACTTCATTAATAAGTTCACAGTATTGGTTCACAGGTCATTGGGTAAAATTTGGCAGTCTGTGTTATTAAAAAGAGCAGAAATAATGTTTGGGATATTACCCTCTGAGTTTAAAACCTGAATCCTACTGGGTTGCTCATGGATGAGAATGCATGGAAAATAAAATTGCTGAGAAAAATTATACTAAAAAGACAAATGTGTCTGGTTCTACCTTGCTTTGGCAGTCAAACTGTAGCAAAGGAACTAACACTTCCATAATTTGGAAACAGAAAGCCGGTGTCTTGTTCTGCATCATGCTGACAGCAGAGGAAGAAGGACAAAATAATGCCTCTTGCATTTTCTAGTTCACTGTTCTCAGAAATCTATCACTCTCCCAAACTTTTAATTGTGTCACTCTCTCCTGAACATTTTATCTTTCTGTAACATGCAAAGTGTAGTGGTAAATTTCTGGATAGCATAACTAAAAAATTTGCCTATGTAGCACAAACATGTGAGGCAGTAGAAAAATTAAAACGTTAATTAAAAGATTATTTAAAACAAGTAGATCAATTAAAACATTAAATCAATTAAAAAAATCGAAGGGAGCATATCTGGGAGTCAGTCTGCACATGTGATTAAAGTTACATCAGGTAATACAGACGCATGTGTTCTTTGGTTATTTGAAAGGGGAACTAAAAGACAGCTATGAAAGGATGCTAGTTATATTTCCTCCCTTTGTGATGTTGATTATGCCCAGAAGTATAGCTAAACTCAGGGGTTATCTTTGCTTCAGTCTCCCCCAGGCTGAACAGACCAAGTGACCTCTGCTGCTCTTTGCAAGGCTTTCCCTCCAGACCCTTCCTTGTCCTTGTTACCCTCCCTTGGACACTCTCTAAATAGCTTAATATCTTTTTTATATTGTATCACCCAAAACCACCCCCAGCACTCGAGGTGAGGCCACCCCAGTGCAGAGCAGAGCAGGACAATCCTCTCCCTTGCCTGGCTGGTGCTGCTGTGCCTGATGCAACCCAGGACAGGGTGGCCTTCATAGCAGAAAACTTGGGAATTTTAAAAAGAGAGAGAATTTGTTAGGCAGTGAGAAGAGCTCCTTCAGACTTTCCTGTCTGTTTCTGCATGAGAGATTTTCTTAGGACTGATACTAGCACAAGCAAAACTTGTATTTTATTATATACATATATGTATATAGATATAAAATTAGCCCAGTTTTGTTGGAGCCTGGGGCTAGTAACGCCAAGGTAGTGGGTTTGATCCTTGTGTGGGCCATTCACTTAAGATTTTGATTTGATGATTTGTCTGGTTCCCTTCAAACTCAGAATTTTCTGTGATGCTGTGGACCTTGCAAGACTTAGAAATGTTGAGAAAGTCAAAAAGTATAACTGTAAGTACAAAGCCCATCACTATGGGTAAAATACAAGTAAGGACACACAATAAGTGTTTCTACCAAGATCATGTCAAAATGTAATAACCGGTTAAAAGCCTTACTAGGCCAAATAACTTCAAATATTAGGAGAAGAAAATTCAGACTGTGGTTGAAAAACAAATGAGTCAAATGTGGAAAATGAGGGAACTCATTTAAGAATATCCTCCTGCAAAACCAGACCCATCAATGCAATACGAAGTGTGAGGTTTGGGGGATGTACAGATGTCTGCGTACAGGGGTCTAAATTTAGTGCTCTGAATTAGGCTACAAAGACATTTATCTCTTCACTGACTCCAAGGACACTTAGGCAGCTTCACCTCTGAACCTTTTTGTCTGCTAAAGTGACAAGTGTCAATACATATATCCCACCAACTTCAACATATTCACAAAATCTGCTTTCTTAGGCTGTTATTTCACTTCTATAACAAAAAATTACCTAATTTTTTAGAAAATATTTCAATATTCTTAAAGAACAAATTATATTGCGGTGCAATGGATATTATTTATTTAATCACATGAATTAACAAGCGATTATTCAGGTGTACTTAGTACTTCTGCTATCATTTGAAAAACAGCAATACTGCTGAAGTTTACAGTAAGGACTTCAATGTTTATCCTTCAACCAGTGGCAGTACACATCCAGCCCAGATGAAAGGAGATCTGCTGTATGCATCTGTTAATTGAGAAATTAGGATTTTTTTTGCCTCAGTCAGATTTCTTTACATCACTGATCAGCTAAACACAGGGGGCTAGTCCTAACATTTAGTTTGATATTTCAGACACTCAGTCCCTACAAGAGGGGCTCCAACATTTTTATGAACTTACTGGAAAATTCAAGTGCTGGAATAAGTGTAAATGCACTAGATTAGCTAGTTTGTGAAGTACAAAAAGTGCTTACCCTGGATTTACCAAATTAATAAAATCTTAAGAAATAGAGAACTTCCATTTTCAACATTTCTGAAAAAAGATTGAATTCACTTCAACAAGGATTTATGAAGGGTTCATTTCAGTTTAAAGGAGCTAGACCTTTAGGAAAGTTAAACAAATAAAATTGTGTTAGGCAAGCTGCATATTGATAGATAGTTATATATATATATATAAAAGTTGACAGTTTTAAAAAATATGCATTTTCTATAAGTAATCTAGACACATCCAAGCGCAAATGCAGGGAATAAGTTTGGACAATGATTGAAGAAGCAAAGATATAAGGGCTGGTGGTTCATTTTTTTTCTCCTGAACAGAAGACATAAGTGATTGGCATTTGTATACAGTCTGGAATCACATCAAAAAAGTGACAGGATTTCCTGGGACTAGTCCACCTGAAAAGAGGATGTAAACTGCCTTTATTATTGTCTCTTGGTACTTTAGGTCCCTGATTAAATAAGTTAAGGAGATGAGACAAAAAAAGCTGTTTCACAATTTTCTTTCTGGTTATACAAGTTCCTTATTGCTCAGACAGCTGCCACAGAGGAGATTTCTGGGTGAGAAATTGCTCTGTTTACTCAGCCTGAAAATGACCTCTTCTCCTGTCTACCTCTAGCCCATTGTTAATCAACCATCTCAAACAGGGAAACAAACAGGAGGATCACTTTCCCTCTTCATGCCAACATACATTTTGTACCCACTTAAAACCTGTTTTGTCTGGGGTGCTTGTGTGATACAAGGTACTGGTAACAGAAATAAGGCATAGTCTTTCACACTCTGGTTATCTGTCAATTAATAGACTAAGATCATAATCTTTGTTAAAGTGAAGAAAAAAATCAGTGTTTATCAGTGTTTGTTTATTTCACAAATTCCATTAAGTAATTAGATGACCATTTTTATTTCTAGATAAGAAGTAGGAAAGCAATCAGAATTATTGTGACTGAGCTGCTTAGAAACTATTAATTAGCTGCATTAAGATTTTGATACAAAGTTCATAGCTGTACTGACTAGACAGTTTTGGAGGGTTTGCAATCCTTCAAAGTTCTTCAGTCTTATATGCCATACAAATAGTTTGCCCTGCCAGTTCACCTCCACGGGTATGAGGAATGCTGGCAGCATGACCAAGGGATAGATGTCAGCTTTGACCAGAGCTGCAAAGAGCTGATTAAGGCATGCTCCAAGCCTTGACAGCAAACAGGCTTTGCCTAACTTCAGTAAACAAACTGAGGTGAAGCTGGTCTGGCCAGCTGGAGCTTCCAGAGGTGTCAGAGGCAACCAATTAAATCAGAGGAAAAGATGACTTTTTAGCCTCTTTGAACTGGCCAATACAGCTTATTCTTGTTCTACTGAAATCACCCTTCAAAACAACTTGCTCACACTGAGATTAGCATAGATAACATGCTCTGAATTTTATTGAGACAGTGAGTCTAATAATGATTTCCATACATCATAAGTGTGCCCGAAAAATCTGTGTGTGGCTGCTATAAATGAAAGAAAGACTAATATTTGAGTCAGCCTTCCTGTTCTGAAAATGAAATACAGAGTAAAATGAAATGCCCACATGGGGGAGTTATTGCAGAATAGTTAGGCTAGCTCCTCTGTTAAAACAAGCACTCCCAGTCTTTGTAAAGAACTGTCAAACTGACAGTGGTGTGAAACAGAACAGTATTATTCTCTGTAAAGAAAGCATTGGGCAGCTCTCATTTGTGTCTTCTTCAGGTTTGTCTAGATCACTCTTTTTGCAGACAGGTGAATAAGAATAACAAGTACACAATGTAGAGTAAAAGTTCTGAATGTCCAAATATGACCAGAATGTGCCTATGAAAATTGTTTTACAGTTATTGAAAAAGTCATTATTAAAAAAACTGTGTACAGCCATGCTTGGATATCAGCTTCTGATTGAGCAAGAATTTTGAAAAGAGCCTAGTACCATCTATCATTGTTAAAATTTCAGGCAACATAAACTGGAAGTGACATGTAGCTGAAAGGAACTTCACAGAGTTTGCTCTGAACACAATAGAGCTGGCTGTAGCTGTTCAAACGGCTCTCCTGGTATCCAAGAGTCAGAGGCATGCATGGACTCATCTGCCAGGGCACTTTGAATGCCCCAGGCAAAACAATGATGCAATAGAGACCGCACGTCCTCAAATCAAAATCAAAAACATGTCATCTCTGCTGGATAATTCCAAACAGAAATAAAGGCATGCAGCAAGAAAATGCACAACAGAAACAGATTTTACTTTTTAAAACATCACTGTGGCAGGGAAAAGCCTCATAACTATGGAGAGCTAGAAAAAAAGCAGGCCGTAGAACAGTTCTTCTGCAACTGGTAGGCATCAGTGAGATACAGACAAATCTCTAGAGAACTGCATACTTAGGCATGAGCAATCTAAGAAAAGAAGAATTTTAGGCACTCAGATCTTACATTTTGGGGATTATAAATCAAAATCACTTTAGCATTTATTTGATAGTCCACAGATGAATAAGATTTTTTTAGCTCTGCAAAGAGATAAATCTACAGTTTTATTAGTGATCTGAAAGAGAGCAATCAAATGAAGATCACTGTGAGACTGGAAACGCATGCCAATAGTTTTCATGTCTTTGAAAATGAAAGCAAAATTTAGAGTGTGTAATATTTACATTTATTATTAAAACTTATGACAATTATTAAAAAAACAAATGAACACTTGCTCTGCAAAGTGACATAATTACCACTGACAGATAAATCATGAGCTTTCCTGATACTCCTAGCAGTGACTGTGTACTCAATAGACCTTTGGTGTTCCTGAATGGTTGAAGCTAATGCTTGTAAATCATATCAACTTGTATTGCTACTGGGTAGCAAGATTTGTGATTTCATTCATTTGTTCAAATGTTTGAGATTTTGCACTCTGAAAAACTCATGAAGCAACGTGCTGCATTGATCTAATAAAAAGTCAGCTGATTGCTCGTATTTGCCTTAGCTGTTTCCTAAATAAAAGTCAGAAATATGTATTCAGCAAGAAAAGAGGAGTAAGAAGTTATATGTTTTGACAGAATTTACCCATTGTATAAAAAGAGATTATTCAGGTAATGCAATGTTTAGATGAAGATGGTAAACCTTGTTTTGAAATGATGATCACAGACACTTGCAAACCACATTTTTAAACAAGTACAAGAAAAATTCATACCACTACAAGGCCTGAGTGCAGAAAACATTTCACTGACACATTAGGTATTTAGTGGCATAACATTATCCAACCAGCTTCTTCCTAGGGGAATGAATCTAGGTACATGTTTCTGATCCCATGAACAGATTTGTCATTCACTCTGGATAGACCAGAGCTTATCCCAGCGTGCTCACTGTGGAATGTTGTGTCATAAGGATCACTGAAAAATCCCGATTGTGTAACATTGATATGTGCCTACTCTGCGGCAAAACTTTACAAATTCCTCCCTCTAACGTGGCATCCAGATGATAGCCCAGTTAGACAGATGGACTAAGTCTGGAGTCCACTGGGGCATAAACTAAAGTCTCAGGGAAGATGGGTCCAGCCCAGTTATATTACAGAAGCCATCAAAGGAGAGATAAGGTCAGAAGTTAAGGGTGTGTAACAGAACATATGGGCAAGTGTTTAATGATGGCCTGATCCAGAGATAGTTAAAGTTCATTAACAGACTCATATGGCATTTGCAGGACTTCAGTAGAACTACTATTTTGTTCATATTTTTTCTTCTTCTTAACATAGATATGAGAGAGAGATTTCCTGTTTTTAACTATTGGTTAAAAGCAAAAAACCTCTTCTTATACTCTTTGCTACTTTTAGCCTAACTTCAAAAAATCTGCATGAGTTGTCTGTGAAAATTTCTGTTGTGGCAGCTGAGAAATATATGTAAAATTTAGTTCACTTGGTTGCTAATGAAGTGTTAGACTATCACTCTTACTCATATTCTACTTTACCTCATATTTATTTTAGTATAAAAATAGCAAAGGAATAATACATTTAAACCAGACTTATTTGCCCAACAATGCTGTTTTGCTGTGTAAGCAAGCATGCTTTTCAGCTAGAAGCTATGTAAAAATGGGAATAATTTTAAAAAAATTAAAAATTTAATGCTGGTTCTTTATTTTGGGGTAAGTGAAGGTTTTTCAAAACAAGATCTATTCTGTAGCTAGTGATTGAAGGGCAGTGACTGAATCCATAAGAGTAACCAAATTAAAGGAACATGACTGCATGTCTCTGGCATGATGTGTCCTTTAGAGAACAAGAAGATGTTCACTGGAGGACTTCCAAAGGTTTGTCTCCACCAAGAGGACTCCCAAAGGTGTCTCCTTCTGTCTGCTGGTGGACACTTTGTGCTACACGGTGCTCCAAGGCTGACCACGATACCAGTTTGACTGGGTGACTGGGCATCACTGTCAGCGAGCTTCAGACAAGGCATCAGAGATTTTCATGGGCAAAATAAACATAGGAAGCACTCCTGTGATCCTTAGTTAAGATTGCCAGCTGGAAGCACACTGTTGTGGTGACACTGCTATTCTCCTGGAAGTGTAAAGGACAGACTTTTCTCCAGCAGAAAATGAAATACCTGCTTTTACAGCAGGATGTCTTCTCTCCTCAGTTACGTGCTTCAGGGTTAGGCTTTGAAGCCTGTACTACTCACAAATAGTCTTCTTTTACAGACAGTAGAAGAAGTGAGCATCTTCAAGAGAGTTCATCTCTTTCTAAGACAGATGGCTAAGACAAGTTTTCTTCTTCAGGAAGAAATTCTCTGCTCAGGAAGAAACTCTTTACTTTACTGTGGGAGTGGTAAGGCACTGGCATGGGTTGCCAGAGAAGCTGTGGATGCCCTACCCTGGAGAGTGTTCAAGGCCAGATTGGATGGTGCCCTGAGCAACATTAGATGTGTCTGTGTCCATGGCAGGGGGGTTGGAGCTACAAGGTCTTTAAGGTCACTTCCAGCCCAGGCTATTCCATGATTCTGTTCTATGACTCCATGAAGTCATCTTATTTTTCTCATTTGCCTATAAATGAAGCCAGGGTGAGTTGTGATCAAGTTTAAGCTTTTTGAAACTTTAATTTCTTCAGTTGAATAAGGTGACTCCCATATATAATGCAGGAGACAAAAACCATTAGAGTATTTATAATGTATGGGGTAGTGGAATGTGAAGAAGTAACGTGGCTGGGGGGATTTTTGCAGATTTAATTCGAGTATTTAACATGATTAAACAGACTCCTCTGGTTTCCAGTGTGACTGTAAACAGACCAAAGTAAGGAGGAGCTTCACCTTTGAACAGCCTTGTATATCAGCATTTGGATTAATGACTGGTGTCACTCTGGGCTGTCACAGCTGCATTTGCTTTCTTATCAGAAAGGGCCTGCAAACCCAGTTTGCTTGCACATGCACAGATTAGCCACAGGAATTGCTGACGACTCTTCCTCATTTTTTGTGGATATGAAGTAGTGAGCAGCTACAACCAGTTTCTTTCCCAGTATGCCTGTCTGGGCTGAGAGACTTTCTGCTCCTCCTCTTGGAGCCCTTTCTTTGTTTAGGCAGTTTCTTTGTGTGGTTAATCTTCAGCATGCTTCACCTACTTCCCATTCTCCTGCCTGCAGCCTAGGGCAATTACCTCAATCCAGCTGGGATAAAGAAAGCAGAGGTTCTTCATTATCCAATGGAACAGCTTAGTAATGATCACATTTCTTCTGAAATAAATGATTGTTTGTATAATATTTACCCTCCAGCCATAAATTAAGTCTGGATAGTGCAAAAAATGGCTCAGCGGAAAAAAGCAAATTCCTTGTATTCTGTTTAGTAAACAGGGGAATATCCAAATATTTATACATCTCTTATTATGTTGCTTTTAATCTTACTAAAACGACCTTTAAAATGGAGAGTAGGCCTCATTTCAGTGAAATGATCACAAAGAATTAATTAGCAAAGAAATAAGCAGAGCTCTTCCATGGCCACTGGGAACAGATAGATCAAGAGCACTTAAATGCTGGTATATAATCTTTCTCCTAGGCAAGAAGATCTCAGTGTAAGAAGGGCTGGAATAAACAAACAGAAAAGGTTCATTTTCTTTATGAACCTGAAATATTTGTTAAGGCTAGCCAATGATGTCAGAGGCAACATTCAGTACTAGTTTGTCAGTAACTAAATCATTAATCTGCAATTTGTGTCAGAGAGAGGAGAACTTGAAAATGAGCACTTGAACTGTACAGTAAATTGCTAAAATAAGCAGCAATCTGGTGATCTTCATTCTTTCTGATATTCTCTGCAATCAATACCTTAATATTAGTGCTTGATACCTTTTAATAGGTTTTTCTCCTCTTAATTCATTCATATTGAAAAATAAATGCACGCAGAGACAGACCTTAAGGTAAATTCTTACAGTGTTTAAATTAGCTTTAAATGGTCCTTGCTTGAAGCTGGAGGAGAAAGGGCTTGTGCTGCAAACTTTTGAAATATGACTCTTTAGGGGAAACCAAACTTCAGAATTGTAAGTTAGATTGATTTTCAGCATTCCAAGTCCTGTCATGTGGAACCAATTTAATGGCCTAAACCTCAGAAGGGGGCCAGAGGCAGAGCACCAGTGGAGGTGACGGCTGTCTCTGGTAGTTAGGTTTAATAAGGGAAAAATCTCATTGCTAAAGTTGCATGTTCTGTGTGATTTTTATCTACTGGCAGAAGTCCAGTGTAATAAAAGCTATGAAATGGCCTGCTTATAGTTAAATGCCTGAGTGCATATTTCTAGCAGACATGTTTTGTTACATTATGTCTTAATCTCCACAATCTTCACATTGGAATGATATCCTCCCCCACCCCCTTTCATATTTAATCCTGAGGACCCTTTCTCAGGATTTCTAAAAGTGGAAACAGAGGAGGTATCACAGCTGGAAGAAACCATACTCCTGCACATGTGAAAAAAGGCATGAAAAGTGGAGCAAGAGAGTGTTCACTGTTGAGCAATTTCCATGATTTGTCAGGATAGGGTAGTCACAGCTTGATTTGTCCTTTGAGGTACACAGGGTATTTGATTTTCATTCAGCTGAGGAGGAGAGACTCCTTTCAAAAAGAAGGCCTTGTAATTCAGAAATGCCTGGTCGCTTCTACGTGAAGTAGCCCCAGATTACATGAACTTCTGACTAGAATATTATGAAATCACATTTTTCAGCTCCAGAAAAATGAACAGAGCATTTGCTCATCCTCTTAAAATATGGTTTCTAAAGGGAGCAGATTGTCTGATGTCAGCTCAATGGCTAGAGGATTTTGTTTGGTGGATTCCTGTCTTGGCTGCTTTCAGGAAACTCAAATCCCGGCTGCCCATGAAGATGCCAAAATTGTCACTCAAACTCTTTAATGTTGTATCACTGCAACAGCTTCATAAGATGAAATTTTTGAGAGGATTAAATCAGTAAGATACCTGAGTGCTCTGGGAGATCATACAATGGCACTCAGGAAAGAGTGTTTTCATGCCCAGAATTGTCTTTGAGTGCAGGAAAGCAAAGGTAGCCTAACGTGTACAAAACCTATACTTAGAAAACATGTTAGAGGTACTGAGCAACCAGTAATTTTGTAAGCTTTTTCTGTTCTAAGAAAGTAGAAGACCTTATTGTGGTGACATAGGAACACAGAGACGTAGCAAATGTGTGTTGAGTGGAAATGTCAGGTTTAAGGAAAATTCCTGCCTTTGACAGAACCTTTAGAAGCCATCAGCACTGCAAAATCCAGATGAAATATCAGATTTGAAACTAGACAAGCTTAATCTAGAAATACCTTTTTTCAGCACTGTTGCTAAAGAAGTTTTTTCATCTTTGCAATCATGGTTAGTAACAGTAATGCATTAAAAAAAAAAAGAAAGAATTGTTCTGTTCAAGTGATCTTTTTGTGCCTTTAAATCCCTAACTTTATATCAACAGGGTGAAAATTTACACCATTGTGATTGCTGAGGTTCTGCTTAGGGCTAATGGAATGCACAGGTTTAGACATAACAGCAAGTAAATCTTGCTCTAAAAGCCACCTTCTCTTCTCTTTTGATTAACTTGAGCATCTGAAACATTATGCTAACAAGAGTACTGCATTACTTAGCATGGTTATTTGCTCTACAGAAGCAAGTAATTCCTGGTATTAAAGTCTCAGGAAAACTCAGTAGGAAGTGGGATAATGGCAGTCACATCATTAAAAAACCTAGTGGAGAGCCGTGAAAATGAAAATTTCATTTCATTTTGAAAGAGTCCTTCAAAAACAGGAGAAATTATAATTTTTGGTTGAAAATCTCTTCATCAAAATATAATTGCTTTGCTAAGCATACAAACCCCTTTGCCTTTATATTCTGGTGGAGGATGACAGATTCATGTTTTAAAGATGTTAGTAGCAGTCAATTTTGCCTGAGCTCGAATGGGAGTATGCACACTTTTTTGTTGATTGCTGAAAACTAACTAGGTTATAGCAAAACTGTTTTGGCATCTAGATTACACACTTGTAATATATCTCTTGGTTGCTTTTCTAATGAGAAAAGTAGAGATAACTTGTAACATCTGGCCCCTTTCTAACAAACCTACAAAGATGAAATCTTTTTATCTTTAACACCAGGTGGAACCCCTTGACTTAGAAGATTAAGCAAAATGCTCACAGTAGTCAAACCACTTATCCCTTAAGCATTAGACATAAGCATGTGGCTAATGCTGGTCTTGGAAGGATATGGATAGGGAGTCCTTTGAGGGCACAGAAAGTAACCACATGTTGAAAAACAGCAGAGATGGGCTTGCTGCTCTATTTGTCTTAACATTGGGCAACCTTGAACTATGTTTCCCCCTAATCCAGGGGAAAAAAGTGCACATATAAATCAAAAGCTTTGTAATGATGTAATAAGTATAACTTTGTGTAATTTCAGAGCCCTGTTACTCTCTGCAAATCAGGGTCGTGGTGACACATGGTTGAACCCCTGGTTCTGAGGCTACAATGAGGTGCATTATGGTGGGGAAATTAACATTGGAAAATTAAATGCTTGGGGATTTGAAAGCCTTCTACATCAACTGGGCAAGTTCCATTTCCTCCAAATTGTTTGGTCTTTGAGCAAAGAGATATGTTCCAGCACACAGTTTTCAAAGCAAAACCCTGACCTGACTGAAGTCCGTGGGAGGCCTGCCATGAAGGTCACTGCAGATGAGGCTGGGAGTTCTCATTAAAGAAGAGCAGCTTTAGTCCAGCATCCCCAAAAAACTCTCTTTCTTCCTTGTTCTGCAAAAACCCACTTAACAGTGATGGCTTATTCAGCTTGTAAATCTGTAACTAGGCAGCAGATATTTGCTCATGATTAAACATGTGATGTCCTCTCTACTTATCTGTGTGTGTCTGTGTGCTTGTGTGATCTGAGAAACAGACTGTCACTGGATCAGAACTCCCATAGACCTGACATGCTGAGGGATGATCCAAAGTGTCCCCTTTTCTCCAGATCATGAGCTGCTGGCACATATTGATCTAATTCTGAACAGCAACTGCTTAAAAACACAATTGACAGATAAACATGTCAACAACATACCAAAGCTGAACATGTCTAGAGCAGTAATTCTCAGCCTGTGGACTGTAAAACTGTGGGGACTAAAGTCTGCTTTTAAAGGGTCGGTGAAATATGACAAGAGAAAGCAAATCTGTAAATGTTTTGTAACAATCAGTGTTGAAGAAATTGATCTATCTTCCTACTGAGAATGTTTCTGGCATTCATATGTTGGAAGGATATTGAAAACTACTGAACTAAAAGACAAAGAGTTAAGAAAGTAAATATTAATAATGTATTTCAGAAAAAAAAATCAAGCATGTCTTTTACTCCTCAAGCTGTGTGTAAACCTAGGATAGAGAGCATAAAAAATCTAAGTGTCTTTTCATTTGGCAGGACAGCCAAAATGTCTTTAAAGCTATGTCCATGTGTCAGAGCAGAAGTTGCTCTTTTCCAGATTGGCAGGGTTATTATTATGGATTTTTCTGTGTCCCTCTAAAGAGAACAGCCCAGCAAATGTTTTGTCTCATTTCACATATTTTCACAACTGTAATTATATGCATGGTAGCACTGCAAGCAGTTATGTTTGGTTTTTTCTTTCTACATGAATACAGACCTTCCAGAAAGAGTGCCCTGGTTTTATGCAAGAGTGTAATTTCTTTGTAGGGAATGGAAATGGTTTCTCCCATTGAACCTACCTGTTTCCTTGCCATCCTTCTAACAGTGCAGACTGTAGCAATTACTGAGCCTTGAGAAAAATCTCTCCAATACAAGGCAAAAACTGCAATTTATCTGATGCCTTGGTCTCCTTTTCAACATATATTTTGGTGATACTGACCTCTTTTATTTATTTTTTATGGTTTTTCTTAAAATAAATATGCAGTTTGAATATGCAGACAATGTTTTGTCTGCCACGAATTTATAGGCTTTCTTGTTGCCTTTTGAATAAACTGCTCCTTGGTGTAGCTTACGGGATTCTGCCTTCCTTTTCCTAGGTGCACACAGGGAGAAGTACCTTGCATGTAACAGAAGCTATTTTCAGCTCCATTTTTTACAAAGTGACCCATGTTTCCTTTCACAGGCAGAGTGACACAGAGTCCCTTTCTAAACAGATACTGCTAAACCTGGCAAGGGACCACATCTGTTTTGCAAAGAGCTGTGTTTTCTGAGAGGCAATTGCAGAGGCAATTTTTTGAGTTCACACGAATGCAAATAGAGTTCACTGGGTGTAGAAAATGTATTTTCATAGGAGCTGGGTACTGCTGGCACCAGTGTCACTCCTACAGATAAGAGAACATGAACACTGCTTGAAGCTCAGTGGAAAACCATCCACCCAGAGGAACATCACATTTAAAAGCACTTGGATGGAGATGACAAGACACATGTTTCTAGTTAGTGCAGATCCAGGACAACTCTGTGTATGGGCAAGCTTTATGTCTTATCTTAGGACCTTTTGAGATGGGTGACAGGTATATTAAAATAATTGCACCATACATTTGACAAGCGTTAAACATGATAACAAACTTTGCAATGTAAACATTAACTGGTAGTTATTCAATGTTCAGTATTTGTTTTAAATGGCCTGCTGGGTGTTCAGACAGGTCAAGATTGCAGAGCTAAACCATTTGTCCTCATATCCAAGACAGGTGGGAATGAGAAGGATCAAGAGTGGTTTCATATAATTATTTTATTCCATTCTGTCTCCTTTCCAGGCATGCAGCTCAGCTCTAACCTAACGTGCCCTCCCATTTGGGATCAGGACCTGCTATAGACAGCTCACCAAAAATTTTTCTCATAAAGAAAAATTTGGATATATGTAATTGTCCCTTTAAAAATTCAGTGAACTACTAATGTATTCCTGTTTTTGTAAGGCATAATGTTTGACTGAATTTGTTATCTGTAAAGGAGTGAAATAATGAAAAAAAGTAATGAAAACCAGGATTTGCTTCTTTCTTTTTTCTGTTCCTTCTCTGAACGTGTTTAGTTACCTCTCTGTGTTTGAGGGGTATGAGTAGAGCTTTAGGGAGTTTTCATCCAAGGCTGAAATACCATCAGCTAAATGCTTACTAATAAAGTGCTTTACTTTCATAACAGGAAGGTGCCTGACTAACAAATAGTAGGCTGAAAACTTCAACAATCTTTCTTCCCAACGAGTCCTATTACTAGCTGCAGGATCACTAAGAAACAAAACATGTGGAGCTCAGCCTGCACTGAAAGAAAAGTATGTATATGCAGAGAAAAATCCCTCCTCAGAGTAAATTCTTATCAAGAGCAATGTATTTCTTGAGCCCTAAAGTAACTAAAATGAGAAAGGCAAATTACATCTTCATCTGTTCCTGTTCTCACCAACCACCCTCCATATTCTTGGGAAGACTTTAAGAATGAGTTGGGAACAAGTTTGGTCTCACACCTTTTCACTGGTACATTGGATGTATAATTTAGGGATTTTTCCTAGATATCAGTACTTTGGATGAGAGCTCTGATATGGCCTTGACCATCATTCTTCACAAGGCAAAACTGAGGCCCAATCTTGGGACTACTCACTTGAGTGAGGATAGCTGGACACTTGTTCTTTATATTGAACAAAATGTCTCAAGTGTAGCTAGTCAGGTGGAAATGGCCAGAGCTACAACCTCTGGACAGGGTGCCTTTCCTGTGAGCTGCTTTGGAAGAACAGCTGGGTACACATGAGCTTGGCACGCTCAAAGCAAGGAGAGAATGCCTGAACAAAGACGTTCATACCACTGCTCCATTTTAAGAATTGATTTTCAAATATTGCACTTAATTTCAAAGAATAACATAGAAAGGCATTTATGTCTGAATAAATGGTACTATCGAATTCCTTTTCCAGAAAACTGCAACAGCACCAACACCACCCTTAACATTTTTTCAATGTCAGCCTTCCTCTTCTGAATTCCAGTTTTCATGGTCCACCCTCTGAATGATGACAAGTTCTGCTACATTTTGGTCCCAACACATCAGAGAAGCTTTAAAACTGTATCAGACGATGTTTTAGTTTGTGTGCAGGACTGCAGCAGGGTGCCAAGATGCACTTATTTGTGTTAATATGTGCGTACTTACAAAGCCTGAGGGCAAAAGAACTCTAAATATTCATTAAGGCACTGCTAAAGGGAAATCAAACCCAGGTTCTCTAGTATAAGCTTTTAATGAGCATTTTCAACAGATGTTGGGAGGCAAAAAATGTTTCTCTTGTGTAGGAACTGGTTCTTAACTGCTGGAAAAGCCATTTCACCTAGGAAAAAGGGTGATACCTGAAACCCACTCTTACTGAGAGAATTTTAAAAAATAGATGTAAAAAAAGTATGATCTTTAAAGTGAAGTCTTGTAAGATACAAATGCATATGCTAATGAAGTAGGGACAGGATATCTAAAAGAGAAAAATAAAAGATGTTTTTCAATCTTATCTTCAATTGTATCTGGTTTAGTTCGTGACTTCTTAAAGTTTTATACTCTCATACTTTAAGGAGAAGAAGATTTGCCTGAATTATGCTTGTGTATTCACTATTTCCCTAGTGAGCTTACTCATTTTATTTTTATGACATGTGGAGTGGAATTAAAATTGTAGTGAACTCAGTAAGAAGAGAAATAGGTAAAGGAGTTCTATCAATATTTTGCACACTCAGCAACAAGCCTAATTATTTCAGAAAGTGACATGGCCATTTCTAGCTCTGAAAGGAGGCGATTTCTCCAAAATTTCCCTGGAGAAATTAGAGGAATTATCATCTTTGCAATTTCACATGTGAGAAGACTCATTGTGTATGCTATGCCCCAGCTGGGTGGGTGCAGTGAGGAAACACTCATGGCAACACACTGTATGTCTGTCTTTCACTCAGCTTGCCTGTGCCTGTCTTTGGCTGGGTACTCTGCTGCTTTAGTGACAAATTATCCTGATATTTAAGGTGTGAGTTTAGAACAGGGTTCTCTAAACATAACAATATATACTCCACAAATTAAGAGCTGCAAACTCTTTGCCATACAAAGTGGTTAGATTAGTAGACACGGCTTTTAAGCCACCATGGTTTCAGCTTCAATAAAACATGTCTAGGAAAGAAGAAGAAAAAGTACAGAAAGCTGTGGCTAAAGTTTTATTTTCATCACGCCAAAGGCTTTTTGATCCTATATTGGAAATCAGTTTCAAACACTTAAGATTTGTGGTAAAGATCTGTTCAGAAGTGGACACCACTTCCCCCTTTTGTTATTTCTCTTGGTGAAAAGGAAATAAAAAAAAACCAAGTGGTTTAAATGTCTGGGCTTCACAATCCAGGGAAAAATGAAAACTCCAGGAAAACAGTTCAAGGTTGGCAGGGGTGGAAAAACAAACAAAAAACCCAGTGGGAATGAGTGAGGCAATAGGCAAACTTCATAGTGTGCAAAAGAAAGGCAGATTTCAAATTAAAATGCTTACCAGGTGATTGAGGTATTTTGCCTGAAAGTTTCAATAAACATGTCCACTGAAGAGTATCAGCTGTGTCTACAGCAGCTAGTGTGAAACAAAGAAACATCTGTTCTGTATATGTTTTGGACACTTTGGAAAGCTTGGAGCCAAGACTGAGGGTCAAGAATGCTATATATACAGATATATAAAGTGCATTTCTCAAATGTAAGCAGAGCTAATGTTCTGGTTCTTTGATAATATCCCCTGCAGTGAAATTGCCACCAAGAGCGAGTTTGCTGTGCCTTCCCTCTGCATGCACAAAAGTACAATGTGGCTCTGTGCAAAGTCAGCCTAGTTAAAAGAGAAGACCCAGCCAGCCAAAAGCTCAAGCACATCTAGCTGAGTAGAAGGTACACACTTACCTTTGGACTCTGTTTAGAATAGAAACAACAAAAGCTGTGTCTTCACCTTCACCCCCACAAAACCTGCAACTGTAACAATCATGATTATTTTCCCTAGAAAATAAACACAAATTTGCTGCATATACTTAAGATCTCTTTGCTTTGTTTGAAAAAATAACAAGATGGATTCACACTCACATGGACAGGGTTTCATGCTGTTTGTGGTATTTCACATTTTGTATACCTTGTTTTGTGTCTTCCCATCCAGCCAACTCTATAGCCACTGAATTGAAAGTAGTGAGAAAGAATAAGATCTGTGGAAGAAAAGAAAATACAGATTTTATTTTTTTCTAGTAAGTCTTTAGCCTGGATAATACTCAATCTGGCTTTGTCGGTCAACACATATCAAAATATTTTTTAACCAAGTTATATGGGACAGGTTGATGAACCAAAATAAAAGGCCTGCAGCGAGACAATGGGATTTTCTTGGCAATCTTTGTGTCAAGGTTGTATTAATGGCAAAGCAGAGAAGGAGTTCAGGAAAATGAACAGGAAGATTTAGGGAACTGTAGGATTGTTAGTTAATGAGCCACCATATGTGCTTGCACACAACAAAGCCAGTCTTGTGCTGCAAAGGTGAAAAGGAGAGCGGAGAGCGTCTTGTTAAAAGCAGAGATGAACAGCGAAAAGTATGATTCCCTAAACAGTAAACCTCAGATGGCTCTACCCCCTTTTCCTCTGAGGTGTCAGGGCTAAAGGTTAATAGCAGAGGACAACATGAGTGCAGAGCACCTGGAGAATCCTCAGTCAGTCTTAATTATTTCCACAGACCTATCTCACCACAGAAAGTCCAAATCTGCCAATAGACACTGCCTTCAGAAACCATTACCCAAATCTAGCTGGAATCTTCTTATACAGCATGGCTTGCCAACAGTGACATGTTCAGGAATGGTGGAAATAAATGGCAGTGTAGCAAGGGATAATGCCTAACTGAGGAATTTTATCTGCAAAACACTGAGAAGGGGGGAAATAATCCAAATCTTAATCTGTGCAATGATTCATGTGAATGACATCTGCTCTGTCTGGCTCTGAGGCCAAGATAATTAATCCATGGAGAGAGGTTTTGCTGCACATCTTGACAAAAACCTTGGAATAATAATGTCAATAAATGAAACAAAATGGTCATTACAGGATAACCTTTTACCTGAAAGGCAGTGGTATGACCAGTGGCTGCTCAGTTACAAGCTAGCTTCTTATCTTAAAAAGGCAGAAATCTGTGTTTCCCATAGGAATCACTTTACTGTGGAAGCTCCTCCTCTGTTTTCACAAATGTGTTTGCTACAGGCTTGCAGATGTCTTTCAAAATGCATTTTCTCCCTGAGAACCAGAGGGATCAGGAGCATAAGGAAAGAGCATGTGGTAAAGTCTTAGCCCCAGGGAGTATGCAGATTGGACTTTGCTCTTCATTTTTCATGATATATGATTCTTCCCATGGAAATAAGTTGGAGTTAGGAGAAAGGTTTTGTATTAAAATTTCAGAAGAGAGAATGTTCAGAAAAACAACTACTTTTTCAGGAAATTAATATTGCCTCCGCCAGTACATATCTGCAAAGTCCTTGACTACAGTGCTGAAAAAGGTCTTATTTTTTGGAAACATTGGAGAAAGATCAGAGAATTAGACAAATATATACTCAGGAAGCAGAAGTAGTTTGAAGATGGTTTATCTATGGAGAAACTCCCTCTGCCTCGCAGAAAAGAGAAAATACATCTGTCCCAAATTTTCTGCTGTAAAAGCTGATAGAAAATTTTTGGTGCTGTCCCATCAAATAGCATCCAGCAGTTTTTACAAACAATAAGTCTTTGTTTTTTGGCCCAATTAGAACAGGCACTGCGTCTCAAGACCTGAGCACAGCCATCAAAGGGGAAGTGCTTCTGAGCCTCAAAATCCTGGAGGGAGCTGCTCAGCACACTGGAGATCACAAGAGATTCAGGCATTTGGAGGAGGAGGTCAGCACCTTCAGAGTGATAACTGCTCAAATCAAAGGCTTCAGGCGTGGAGGAGGACAGCACCTTTCCATGTACAACTGCTAAATTCAAAGGTTGTTGCAGCGAACATATACAGACTTATATTCCTTAAGGTTTGTCTCTGTGCAAAGTTCAGAGGGATTTTTCCTTGAAGCAGATAGATAGTATGGATATTTTTTATGATTGATGGTTTGCATTTTCTAACATAGAGACTGTAATTATAAATCTGGACATTTCTCATTCATGCCATTCCATATTAACTCAGCACAGTATCCATGTTAGCCAGACCACAGCAGAGATGCTCTCCAATTTACATGGCTCTTAAATGCTCAAGACAGCAACACTGACCAACAGCAGGAAGATAAAACTTACGTTTCACTTAAAAATGTGTAATAAAAAGCAATACATTATATACATACCGGTGAAACACAAACCAGTGATCACAGCATGGGTGTATGAATCTCTAAGTTATATCCTGTATATGCAAAAATAACTTTCTTCCTTTTGGCCCTGTTTAAACCTGGAGGAACTGGATTTTACTTTTGTAGAACAGAGAGAATACAACATCAAACTTACCAGACAGGCTGATAGTTGGTATTAATGAAGCAGTGCTAGTGGGTAATTACAGAATCTTCTTTTGGGCAGTGTACACACATCCGTTGGACTAAGGATAAGATGTTTAGTTTGCATTTACAAGATAATCTGCAGCTTTAACTTTACACGGCTTTTAAAATGCCATATGCTACCAACTTATAAACAGGTTAAGATTTTGCTGCAGAATAGCAGGCATTCTTCCACAAGACACTTCACTATAATTTATGGGTATTTAATGTACTTCCAGAGGACAAAATTATGTGTACAAGTTCTCTGAGCATGCACCAGTCATCTCAAGAACCCCAAAGTAGTTAAAACCCTAGATTTATAGTAAAATAGTTTAATACTGTTACTAAACTAAATTGAGAGTTCATGGAAAGGACAAATACAAAACACATGCTTGCAAAAATAGCACTGGTTGAGTGTAACAGTATCAAAACACGTCCATAAGATCTTTAATGTTTGTAGGCTGCATCCGAAGGCTAATGAGATTTCAAACTACAGTATGTCAAATTTATGAGGTGTAGAAGGACATGTCCCTTACTCTCATGTAAAATATTGTGCAATAAAGAAGTTTAAAACATTCCTGAGCTGATTTGAAATTTAAAGTTATGCCCTGGCTGGACTGGACTTTAGAGAAAGTAGATGGTGTTTTTTCCTGCCTTCCAAATCTGTCATTCTTAATATTTTCACAGTGCCAGTGTCTGGAGCATCTAATGCCTATGTATCTTTAGCAGCATGAACTCAAGTGATTTGATGTTTACAACTCAAATCTCATGTGAGTTTTCAGAATTGTCTGTAGACACAGAATTATAAAACTATGAAAGGAGGGGCTTAAAAAATTCTGCAGTCATGACACAGTCTTTGTGCCCTAAAAGAGGAAGAACACACTATTTTATATATGTCGAAAATTGTTTTATTTCTTCTTCTGTGTTATGCATTTGCTGAGTGCACATTGTTACCATTTTATTTTACTTAAGAATGTGTCATATTAATGTATGACCACCAGAACACTAACTCTGCGGATTTGTTTTTCCTTTAAGTCACAAGAAAAATCCATAAATCCATGAAGTTAACGTTACTAAATCTAGAGATTAAGTCCAGAACTTTTTGAGCTGTGTTCAGTTCTCTTTCTACAATAAGTTTGAGCCAGATCCTTTCTTTCCTGTGAAAAAAACTTCTTCGCTGAAAGGTTTCTGATGAAGCTAGTTACACTAAAGATTGTACAGACCTTCTTACCATATGAAGGAAATAGATTAAAAAATACTTTTAAAAGAAAATACAACACTGCCTTTTTTCTGAATGCTCTCTGTATTCAATAACCATAGCATACTGCTTCCTTCAAGCAATAACTCACAAAATTTTGTGAATGTGCATCATAACGTGTGCAAGTAAGTCCAGACAATTCCTGAGCGTCACAGGGACAGATACTGAAAGAGCAAATAATAACTTTGAAATCCTGTTCTGAGGCACTATAGATTACAATTGTCAAATGGACAAAGTGTAGTAAACCTGAGAAGCTCAAATTTTAAGCATAACTTCTGGGGTTTTTTTTCCTATTAAATTATAAACAGGTATATTTGTGTTACTGAAACAGCTTTCATTATGCCTTAGGCACCATTTCAAGGCCTGGAAGGAATCTGCCTTTAAAATTGTTTAATCTAATTTAGGGCTTGGGAGACCAACATGGCTTAGTCTTAACCACATGATAAAAACCGTGGAGTATCATTACATATAAAAGTCATTATCTGAATTTTCTGGGCTTGTAATTTTTACTTTGGAATAATTCTGGAAACCTTACATTATCTGTTTACCTTATGCTGACGACATGTGCTCTCAAACTCACTTGTCCCATAGCTTTTGTCTGAGGCTGGACTATAAGTTTTGAAAGTAGAAAATACATAACATTTCACTTGAGCTGCTCTTTTATTTCCCCCTCACAACAAGAGCATGCATTCCACATTATTTTTGAAAATCTCAAGTGTCTTTTTGAAACACAAGAAGACTCACTTCCATGAAGGCATTCCTGACAGGGACATTTTTCTTCTCCTAGTTTAATACCTAGTTCTTAATTTCAGCCCTGTGTAACATGCTAAGTGTCTGAGTTTCCTCTGTTTTGCCATGCAGTCAAAGACAGTGTAATTTATATTGATTCCTGCATCTTGAAATCTGTGGTAGGACCTGGAAGCATTTGGATGTATGTGCAAACAAGAATTGTGCAGCAATCAATAGCACAGACAAACACTGACCCTTTTTTCCTGGAAGTGGGAATGGGCATGTTCCAGATGAAATGGTTTCAGGTTTCATCTTTGCCTTGTCAAATGAAAGCCTGTGTTCAGAAACCAGCAAGGGGTAATCCGGCTTGTCAGTAAAAGAATTGCAAAGCCATAAGCAAAAAAAAAAAAAGGCCTTGTGCTGTAACCAGGTATCATGCAAAAGTTTCAGCTCCAATTGCCTATATATCTTCTAACTCTTAAAAAGTGAAGGGAATTGGCATGCCAGTGTAAAATCCAACTGCTGACTGTGGATCTATTGGCTCCCTCACTGTCATTCCTGAGCACCAGCACAGCCTGTAGAAACTGCCTTTAATCTTTCCTACACTTATCTCTTTCCTGGAAGCTTCTCCCATTGTGTGTTCTGGGAAATGTCTAATGCATTAACAGCAAGCACAGCTGACTTGAGCAGTTCTGAAGCTGAGCATTTGTCAATTTCAGTTTGGAGTGTTATCATAACAAAATCCAGTCACTCTCTGCTAGGAATGCTTGTGCTGCACACTCTATTCAATCTAACTCTTTGTTCAAGGTACAATACCTTACTGCTTAAGAATGATAACAGGAAAACGTCAAAACAAAGTCTAGAACCTTTTTAGGCCGATATCCACCATGTTTATTACCAGGCTTTGGCAGCATGCAGGCAGGGATAGCAGGAAATGAAGCAGTGACAGTGGAGAAAGGGATGCAGCCAGAGCTTTCTGAATGGTGACCTTTGTTTGCAGAAGCTTGAGATTTTTTCCGTGTTGATGCCAACACAGCTCTGAATTGTGTTATGGGAAAGAATGAAGAGATTCACAAAAGATGGTTCAGGTCCACTCTATGGAAGGGGAAGAGGGGTGGATATGTGAAGGGGGATATCTAGAAGTGTATGCATCTGCATACCTATGTATGTATGTATGTATGTATGTATGTATGTATGTATGTATGTATGTATGTATGTGACTAAGAGAGACAGAGCCAAATGCATACTTTGGATGTGAGCTGCATCCTTCCAGATGCACCCTCAAACAGAGCTGTGCTTTGTTATAGTGCTAAAGCTGCAAACGACAGCTGGAGGCCTTCTGAAAAGAAAAGAGATTTCCTGAACTTGAAGAGTGCTCCAGCAAGGATAACAGCATCGGTTAAATCCGGCACAGTGACTGTGGGACTCCTAAAAGGGCTCCTGGACATGCCATGCAGGTGGCAGCCCTGGAGACACTGCCTCTTATCAGCTGTGGCCTCCGGCAGCAGGAGTGCCTCCCTGGCTCCACAGCTTTCTCTCCCCACCAGCCAAAGGAGCTGGAAAGGTGTTGCAAGATTTGTTTCCAATATCCTGGAAATAGCAGTGTAAAAACTTTGATGATGACTGAGTGATCAATCTTTGAGAGAAAAATTCCTTTTTTTTTTTTTTGGTCTGGTGGAAAGGTAACTGTAATATGATAAATCTCAATGTTGCTGATGAGATTATCTTCTTCAATAACACAAAACATTTTTTTGTGTCTAGATGAAAATGTCCCCGTTGTTTTATATTAGAGTTAATTCATGCTATATATGTGTATAAAATATTGTAAGATCCAGCTTATGTCTTTGACCACCCTGGCTGGGAGCAGAGTCTTATTTCTATACAATTAGTTCCTGGACATGGTTAAGATAATATCCAGTCCATTAACGTAAGAGTAAGAACGAAACCTTCCCGGGCCATGAGTGCCGGCTTCCCAGGAATGTCTGAGCTGTTCACGAGAACCTGCACCTGGAGAGATTGCATCTGCCAACTCAAGCAGCGGCACCACTCTGTTACATGTGAAAGAAGGCTATTCCAAGGAATTTCACAGCCATCCGGATATCTGGACTGGCTTTTGTATATTTCTGCTCTGTATGGTCCCAGTTCTACATGTGAAGGGACACAAAAGAACCTTCTGTCATTTCTGCCTCAGGCAGAATAAACGGGATATAAGCTGGGGCATGAAGCAGTCGGGGTGAACCACTGAGGATGCGCTGGCACTCTGTCAGTCAGATCCAGGTTCACCCAGCGCCAAATTCCAGAATTGATGCTGCCTTGGCTGTGGTGGTTTTTTGAAATTCTATTTTGTTTTTGATCTAATAAATCTTTGTTAAATTTTTTTGTAAATTTGGCTGCCGATTTGATTGTTTATAACACCGTCATTTTAGGGCAGGCCTTTGCATTAAATACAGTAAGAAGAGATCTGAGTAAATAGGCACGCAGGAGAGGAGACAAGAGATCTCTTTGTCTAACATACATGCGAAATTTGATTGAAACACAGGACCTGAAGTAAAGTAATTTCAGCCAAAACAATATTTTGTATTAAATAGACCTATCAAGAGTGATGGTGGAATCAGTGCAAATGGAAACCATTCCAGAAAAGACGGTTGCAGCAGTTTTTGTTATTTGACTAGTCTGTAAAAACACATTAGGATCTCATTTTTAAAATTTATTTGATTTTTTATGTTCAAAAGATAATTTTGTATTTTGGTCAGATACCGCATAGGTAACAGCTGAATCAACTTACCAAAAGACACAGTAAATTGTACTCAACAGCAAACAAAACAAAGTTCCTCATGCAAGGACCCAGTAAGAAGACTTAACTTCCATAATGTGACAAACAAAGGACTGAAAACTCATAATGGGTGTGAGGTCAGCAAATGGCCCTGCTGCCACTCCTCCTTTTGTGACAGGACTTCAATCATTACAGAAGCTTTCTCAGCGTTTAAGGAACAGAATAAATGAGCTTTAGATGGGCTGGTGCTTGAAGGAGCCTCTGAGAATACAATAGTTGCTAACAGACATTGCTGAACTGCTAAAAAAACCGGGAGTGAAGCCTTGACACACTTTTCATGATGGGGTGCCCCGTCAGGAAACAGACATCCCAGGAGCTGTTTTGTAGGGCTGGGAATGTTTTGTAGGGCTGCTGCAACTGGGTTTATGCACCCTTTGCAAAAGATGCCACCAGCTCACCAGCCAAAGAGGTGGCAGACACAAACAGCAGGACCTGTGCTGGAGAGAGACTTATTTCTGTTCCTTTGTCTTCAGATTTAACAGTGTGAGCTGTCTTCCCATATGATAGCTTTTCTCAAGACTTGCAGAGGCCAGCATTGCTTTTCCCAATTTGCAGATGGCAAAGATTCAAAAAAAGTCTAATTTTTTTCAGGATTGAATTTTCTGCTCTGGGGGGGAAATGATGTACAGATGATGTTTTGCAGACATGGCCTTGCAAAGGCTGCATCCACAAAGCCTCCCAGGCATGCTGCAAGGAGGTCTGAGGCTTTATGTTAGATGTAGTGGGAATGGTCAGTACTTCTCATAAACTATGCTAGAAAAGGAACTCAACTGTATTGGTCTTCAGCTCAAGCACACATTACAAAATGCCCTAGGACCTAAAACAAATCCCTTCTAGTTTTACAGGAAAAGACTCAATATTTATTTTCACTTCAGCATGTAGCATAGAATGCTTAGAACAGGGCAAAGAATCAAGTAAACCAAACCAAAATTAAAAATTGAAACAAGGTGTCCTGTGCTTTTTAAAAGTAGAAGTTGAAACAGACACAGTTTCTCAGGGGTCTAAGCTGGTCACAGGCCTCTGCAGCTGGGCAAAAAAGAAATCAGTGAAACACAGACTCAGAGGACAGCCCAGGCTGGAAGGGATCTCAGAAGATTGCCTGGTGCAGCATTTTATTGGAAATACAGCCTGGATGAGATTACCCGTCACTCTGTCCAGCCACATCTTGAAAACCTCCAGAGATGGGGACCCCACCACATCCCTGGGCGAGATTGTTCCAGTGAACGAATATTCCCACCATTAAAACTTTCTTTCCTGTGAAACATCAAAAAGAGATCCTGTACTCAGGAAGTAAATGCAATCAGTACTTTTCTATTGAATTTCAAAACACAGCCCCTCTGCAGTATGTTGTAAATCCACAAGAGTAGAGAGAAATTGTTTTTAACTCCATTGCAAAGGCAAAGCCTTGATTTTGCAGAGGCAAAGCCTTGATTTTGCAGCTGCTTTTCAGCATGCACAAGGACCCAAGTGCAAATGCAAAAGGACAGGGGGATATATAATAAATAAAAGTAAAAACCTTGTACCACTAAGGTGTGTGCAACATTGCTGCTGTTCTGTCCTGAATACTGTATCAATCAACCCAATTCTTCCATTTTTTCCACTAGTTAAACCCTACTCAGAGCCATGAAGTCGTGGGACCTTACTGGCCTGTCAGTTGTCACCTGCAGAAGCAGATGAGCAAAAGTGGCTTCTGTTTGCTTCTTCTCCTGTCTTCTCCTCATCACACTTTCTGTTATCCCACACGTAAAATTTTCTAACAAAAATTTCTACCTGCAACTAAATCAGCCAAGATGTGTCTCTTGTTCCTTCTCATGATCTGCCACCCACATGTGCCACCCTTTTGGATAACTGAGGTCATGGTTTTTCTGACAAGGATATAAACTGGAAAAAGGATGTAGGTTTATTGTCAAGCCCCAATATAACTTGAAGCTGAAAACCTGAACCTTCAGCCTGCAAACTGAGCTAATCTGTCATGGAAACATTCAAACACGCATAAATTTTACTTCAGAATATTATTTCCATTAATTTGTTTAACGGTGCTTTTAAATGCTTCAAAGTGTTTCCTCTTTCTATGTTACAAGTGCTGCACGTAGCTTCCTGCTTTGCTGTGGTTTGGATGCCTCCTGAGACATGCAAGTGAGGAGCTTGGACCAGACCTCCCTGAGCTGGCTGTGATCACCACCACGGGGTTTGCCCTCCCTGTGGTTCCAGAAGCACGTTTACACCCTAGGTTCCCCTCTCCTGTGAGATCCCCTCTGTGCCTAAATGTACCTTACTTGTTACCTGTGCCAGGCAGTAAATGCCCTCTGCACACTCTCTGCGTGTCTGGAAGGTAGCATGAAGCAATCAAACATCTTGCACGACTTTTTCTGTGGCATAGTGCCAGAGGCAAAGCCTTCAAGTTTCCACAGCAGCAGAAGCAGAAGAGCTGGGTCAAGACTGGCATGTTGCACCTTCTACAGCCTGAGGAAAACAGAACTTGGGAGGAGAACAGAGAGCCAGGCTTCAAAATACGTTAAGGGTAAAGCCTGTGCAAGTGAGAGAACCCCTAAAGGAACTGCTACAGGTTGGGAAAAATATGAGCCCAGTCTCATCAAATGAAATAATCTGGTGCTCAGTATTTCCAGGCCATGTACAGATACACCAGATACATTACATATTTATGATTTATTTGAGAGCTTTTCTCTCAATGTTAAGACTGCTGGTGCTCGCTTTTAAGGAAGACAATGTCAGTTTTCCCAAACATATCTTAACATATATCTTAAACATATACTGTCTATAACACTTCTGCATTATAAACTATCCATTACTTCAAGGAAGAGTTCATATTAAAATCAACAATATTTAGGTTAAAAAAATTCACAGAGGAGTGTGCTTACTGGCCAGTCTGAGAACTACTGCAGGAATAACAGCTGAGGACCACAGGAATTTTTTTAATTTGCAGTGATGGAATGGTTTGGGATTATAAAATATCTTTACTAGTTCACTCATTTTCTTCAGAAGATATTTCAGAAGTCTGACAGAATACAACAGAAACAGCTTTAACCACCATGGGTTTTAAAGCTTACTTTCCCTAGAAAAATATGAAACATGGCATACTGGTGCATTTTAGAAAATGTTTTCTCTTGAAATGAGAGAATTTTGCAAGAACAAGGAAGGACAGACTTGCTCAGGAGATTGTAATATTACAAAACCTTACAGTAAAATGGACAATGGATGCAGATGACATTAGCTGGAAAACATTGTCTTGTTAATGAGGAGCTGCACTAGCAAGTAGAGCATATCTTCCCATGTCTGTCCTTCTATATTTTAATCTGGAGATTGAAATCTGAGGATGCCACATGCAGGGAGGTGAATGGGCCACAGCAAAGATAAAATGTCAGTGCAAGCAGCCTCAAGCATAATGCATCAGCAGAAGGACCTCGGGATCCCCAGGAGCACTGGGGAATAGTTACCTTAAGAGCTTCCCAACTCCCCCAGATTTCCTACCCAGCAAAGATTAATTTCTAATTCTGCTGTCAGATCTCCATCTGGGCCCAGGCACTAAGGCTCACCTCTGAAACAAAACCAGTGAAAGTCAAGGATCTTTTCCTGCCCCTTGGAGTCTTCTGGACAGCTTATAACCACAAATTTCTCTCCTGGATCCAGTGAGAGCCCAGCTGAAAAACCATCTTCTTTTTGGCTAATACCTGACAACTGTTGGACCATTGATTATGAGTAATGTGGCCATAATCCACATACCAAAAATCAGTTCAAGGACACTATCAAAAAATATGTGTTAAAAAGGGACAAGAGGTCTTCTGGATCAAGCAGATGAGCATTGCTTTCAGATACAGTGCTTGTTATGATACAGCAAAGGCCCTTTCAGCTTTACCATCAAACTGCCTTTTGGATTTTTCTCTACCTTGTTGCAACATCAATGTTTTGATCTCATGAGAGCAACAAAATCTCTGGGAGGAGATAAGTATTTGTAAGGTCAACTATTACACTTGATAGAGTCGTGTCACTGATCTGATGGATGGTTTAGCCCATCATGACAACTTAAACAGAAAAAGACTCCCAAGCCACATAAAGCCTTACCTCTGTAAGCATGTGTTCTTTTTATATCATGGCTAGCTTTAAAATTGAACATTCTAATATATTGTACAGACATTCTGCAATCAAAAATGGCTTTGCACAAAACAAATCATTTATATGCTGTTAGACAGGATAAAAACTATCTTTCTATGCCTTTGCCTTTGTTTTTCAAATCAGAAAATTGTATCTTCAGCCAAATCAAGACTACCTGTCAACTTTACTTTGTAGTCTTTTGATCTATTGACAAAAACTACAAGGTGACTTTTTATTCAGGATAATGTCTCCCTTCTTTTCTCTGCAGATTACCTAGGCACTGCAAAGTTGCAAGTTATTCCAGACCAGCAAACCTCTCAGTGTTTAATTCAGCAAACTAGACTGGAGAACAAGAATAAAATACTCTCTGCCTATATCTAAGGTGTTCTTTCTTCAATTCTCAGAAAGATTAAGCTGCTCATGTCAAAGACATCCTCACTGGAAGATGTGTTCCAGCTCTTCAAGAGTGATGAGTTGGGAATAGGTGATATTATTTTCCTGTTTCAGTTCCTGAAAGACATCGACATTTGTGTTCAAGTCCTGGTGTTATAGATATCTACTCTGTGACCATACAAAAAAAGATGGACAGAGAGCTAAATTCAGAAGGCTAGAGGAAGAGTAGATATCCATACGTAAAGATGTTTTCTAAGAGGACGAGATGCAAGATGACTGGATGGTTAAATTACTAGGTGGTATTTGCCCAGAGAAGTGGTGCATGTCACCTCCCTGGGAGTTTTGGAGCCAGACTGGATGGGGGTCTGGGAAACCTGGTCTAGAGTGAGGTGTCTCTACCCAAAGCCAGGGTGTTGGAACTAGATGAACTTTCGGTACTTTCCAACTCAGGCCATTCTATGATTCAATAATTCTATGATTCTATGATTCTTTGGTATGACTAAGAAGAAAATATAGAAAACCCCTTACACAAAATATTGATGAATGTATCTAGTGTGTTTTTCTTTAATTGTCTCTTACATTAAATTTCAAAATATTTCAGTAGAAAATGACACCTATGTAGTTTATTGCTATGGCAATTGAAATCTCCCCTTGATGACATTTAATTTTTCCCTTAAGGGGTATTACATTTCATCTCTAAGGGCATCTGCCTCTATTCCTTTATATAGATATGCTGTCTTCTAGTTAAAGACACCTGTTCAAAAGATAACCACATTTCAGTCATAGAACTAATGGTGAGGAAAACTGGTCTCTGTTAACAACTCTGTGAATACTAAATGATATACAGGTGCTCTGCCATTTCTGTATCACCTTGCATCCATAATAATATTTTATAGACCTTAACTGAAAATCATGCTAGTGGATGTTGGCTTACTGCAAAGTGACTAGTTGTTCTAGTTACCCCACACCAGCCAACACTTACAAACTGATTTCTGGGAAGCACAGTTTGAAAATATCCATACATTGTTCCACGTTAACTTGCATGACAGAGAGGAAATCTGTTCACATCTAGCAGTCTCCAAAGACAAACCCACTTGTGCTTTCATTTCTGTGTTTGTGGATCTACATGTGTTACTCAGCTTTCCTTCTGCACTGAATTTATCAGTGGCCAGTGGCAGCTGTGTGGATCAAGCACTCTCAGTTCTTCCACTCAACAGCTGCTCTTAGCCAAGCTGTTTAACACCAAAAATAGCAGGGAGTGCAAGACCAGCCTTGTTCAAAGTCAATTCTACTTCCACAAGTTAAGGAACATCAGGTGGACACACTGCAAAGCTAAGGAAATCTGACATACAGTGACAATATAGCCCCTGCCTTCCAATATCAGCCTCTCTGCAAACAGTTGCTGCAGTGAGGCCAAAGAAGAAAAATTTGATTGCAGAGAAATTGACTGTGTTGAAAAAGACTGAGACCACACATATTTGAGGTGCAAGTCTTAGACTGATGGTAGTACAAACAGACTTTGAAGGTGTTCTCCTTGTCTTTCTTTGGGAAAGAGATATTTTTTCTTCGCATCTCTCTTGCCTTCAGTAGAGCTGGGTTTTGGATGAATTGCTGCTAGCCAGTTTGTGGGTATCCATTTTACTCAGTTTTAAGGAATTTAGCTATCCACATGAATACCTAGACCTCAGCATAACTGATGCCACCCTGAGTAGCAGTAGCAGTCCTGTTTGTTGAAGAGTAGCTGTTATCTGTTCCCCCAGAACAGATTGTGCAATAGGGATCCAAGGCAGCAGCTGCAGCTGATGATATATATCAAAGGACACACAGATTTTTCACTAACTTTTGAACTTCACTTCAAACTCAGAAGTGAAAACTACAGACAAGGATATTACTCTTAATATTTAGGTTGTCACCATGCTTAGGTACTCTGTAGTCCCAGGTGTTCTAGGCTGGGTTATCACTTCAATCAGGAGAGTTTCTGTCTCTTTAAAAACTGTGGTTATTTTTTCCTAACATGCTATGACTGTCTAATTGAAGCTTTTTATCCTGCTAAGCTCTTTGTTTCAGTATAACTTTTCAAAGTGAAATGCATTGATTCAATTTGTCTTGTGAGCATTAAATCCTTTTTCATGATTTTTCAGTTTGTTTAATTATGTTTATAAAGTAACTACCTGCCCACATTGATATTACAAGAAAACATGATGAGAAGTTCTTTCTATGTCTTCATTAAGCCCATCATTATTTCTTGTACTTGTATCTCTTTTCTCCTTCTCTAACATTCCTCAAAAGCTGTTGTGTTTTGTCTCAACTGACTTCATGAGAAACTGTGAGATTCTCATGGTTCTCTTTGGAAATGTATATTGTAGAAGCTCATTTAAGTGATTTATGCAATTAGGAAAATGTACAAGCAATGGCTCCAGGTCATACTTCTAATGAAATCCAAATGCAGGTAATGAAGTTGTATTTGAAAATAAAAATTTTGCATAGCTCAGCGGCCATCAACATAAACTGAAGCAATTCCAAACTTGCTTGGGAAAAAGTGATGTTAAAATGAAATGCAGAGGAACTGCCAGAGAGATGCAGCTGCCTGTGCAGTTCCACAGACCTGTAACAGTTGTCTCTAATCTGTCTCACCTGTCTCCACGAAGTGTTGTGTCACAAGCTCTGATCACCTACAGCCTGGGTTGTTCCAGAACTGTCAGATTAAAGTGATGAGGCAGAAAGCAGAGGGGGTGTGTGTGTGTGTGTGTGTGTCCGTGTGTGTCTGTGTCTGTGTGTGTCTGTGTGTCTGTGTGTCTGTGTGTGTGTGTCTGTCTCTGTGTCTCTGTCTGTGTCTGTGTGTTTTTCAAAATCCCAGCTGGAGAACACTTACCAACAAGTTTCTACTCAAACACAAAAACACAGGTTATTTTCCCACAAAACAAGATGAAAGCATTCTGAGAAGCATCCAGTCAGAGTTTACTCAGGAGTTTATAAAGGTTGGGTTTTTTTTTCAGACTGAGACAAAGACAGATTATTGAAAAATGAATGAAAACGTTGAATTGTTTCTTCATTCAGGACTCAGCTCTGCTCTCCATGTGTGGTTTAGACCTGGGCAATTGTCTGGGGTTTTTTTAATGCAATTAGTCCAATGGACTGAATAAGTGGGTTCAGATTAAAGATTCCTGAACTGAACCAGAAAATCTTACTGTCATTGGCAAAGTCTTGCTGTCAGAAAAGAAAGATTTGCAGTAGCATGCCCAAATTTTTAATACTGCCAATTTAAAAAAAAGATAAAAACTTGAGCAAAAGCTTTGGCCCTAAGAACCTTACACATAGATGAATGCTGAAAGAGCAACAAAATGAACAGCAGTCTAACAGCATGTCCAAATGCAGTAAGATAATAGAGAAAAATGTGAAGTATAAGGAGTAAAAGAGAAAAAAAAGAAATTATTGCCACTGACAAGTTTTCAGAGAAAATCTCTATTATAAAATGATATAATCTGTAGAGGCTGCTGAGTCAGTCATGTACTAGTGACAGGAAAGGTAACTGAAATAGACTTGATAGTTTAAGAGTGTTTTAAGAAAACTAGCATCTTTCAATATTGGGCTCCATTACAGATTTCCAGGCCACCAAGAACCATTGGGCTCCTATTGTTTTTATCACATGCTGTGATATTTCATCCATTCTTAAATTCAGTTTGCATTCAATTACATCTTGTATTTTGAATTCACTTTTGACTATGAATTTTCAGAAATTAAGAATCCATCACATTGCATGGTGTTTTGTTCTCATTATTAATCAGCTTCTTTTCAGAAAGGTCTGTCTCTTAAAATTTTGATATGCATGGCTGTTATGCAGTTGGTCCCAAGACCTTTCTAACTGGGAGAAGATGAGTTTCAAAACGAGTATTTTGTCAATTCCTAAACCAGTTCTTAGGTTGGTTATTTTGGTTGCTGGGTTTCAGTTTTTCTTAATGACAGTGTCATGCATTAAAAAAAAAAAAAAAATTAGATGCACATCTCACCAATGCCTAAAAGTATTTGAGCTAATTTTCTATTGCTAGTATTTTGTCATAATTTTAGCAACAAACTGTAGGAAGCATACTCTAAAGACTTGAAAGCT
This sequence comes from Fringilla coelebs, assembly GCF_963513975.1. Lineage (NCBI taxonomy): Eukaryota > Metazoa > Chordata > Aves > Passeriformes > Fringillidae > Fringilla > Fringilla coelebs. Next base: position 41,209,594 of record NC_140031.1, read on the forward strand.
ACCACCCAGGAAAAGATTCAGAAGGGTTCACATTGATATGGCATAACATCTAAGTGCTGGATGGTGAAGAGTGCTTAAGAGAGAATCACCCCTAAGCAAGATCTGCAGAATGTGTCTCCCAGTCTACAACGTTGCTGAATGACTGATGATTGTAATCCCCTGAGGGAACCTAGCACAAGAAGAGAAAAGACCCATCTCTGCAGACCTATCAGAATGGTGCTCAATCCACCTCAAAACATTTACTGATTCACACAGGATTTGTGTATGAGAGAGATTAGGTTCAAGGTTAATTTAGACACCACTATTTATAAGCAAGAAAATTGCTCTGCTTCACTCCAGCTCTGATCTTAACTGACAGCAGACACCTATCATTTGGATATTATTCATCACATAATCAAATTATTGTCTCTATCCCCTACATTGTTTTCTGTTAGAATCAGTTTATCCCATTGACAGTGTCCATATGTCCTTTTTGTTTTCCTGTAATTTGTATATCAGGAAAGCACAAAGTTTTTGGAAGAGAAGACAAGGCAGAGGAAGGCGTTTTTCATAAGTGCTTTGCTTTCTGTTGACCTAAGTATAGCCATGGCCTTTGCCTTACATGGCTGGTCTGCTGTCCCTTGGGGCATCAGGGGCAGAGAGGCTGCAGACTGCAGCCAGGAACTGTAGGGAGGCAAGAAAAATCTCAGAAACAACTAGGTCAGTGTCCCTGATACTTCCTTTCACACCCCAGAGTCCAAACACAGTCTACTCTTCATCTCAGTTGTATAACATTGGCTTCACAACCTGCCCCTGCCCCACTAGATCTCATAATGACAGTAAGTCAGCAGAGTCAAGCCATTAAGCTTCTCTAGGGTTGACTGAGGAGCACAGTCATTTTGCTGCATGCCATTTGGAAGACAGCAGGTTGTTTCTTTTATAGACATCCCCAGCCGAAGAATCATTTCCTGTTTAAAATACAGGATTTATTACTAACTTGCTCATTTCTTGGGGGCTGTGGTAGTGATGGGGTTGTAGAGCAGATGACAACTGATAAGTGACTCATCCATTTCTCTGGGAACAGATGATTTAATGGCTGGAATGTCCCCATTTTTCCCAGTTTCTGTTTTTCTGACACTTTGCAGAAACAGAGTTCCTAGAAATTTGCAGCTTTTGTAAATCAATCCACTTGGCACTCTGGTTTGGATGGTGCATCATTTTACAGTCAGTGATTCAGTTATAATTAACCCATGTACTTCCTTGATTATCTGGCAGCTATAGCTGCCAAGTGGTGCTGCCCAGAGACTCCTCACATGTCACACTCCTACCACTTCCAGATTTCAGCATATCAGCTCCCTTATCGCCCTCTAAAACCATCCAAGAGGATGTTGTAGGGAGGTGGAGGCTGGTCTCTTCCTCCAGGTAGCAAGAGATAGGACAACAAAAGCAGGTTTTTTTTACTTTGAGGAAGTGGCAACAGATATGGAGAAGACAGAGGTACTAAGTTTTTTGCCTCAGTATTCACTGGCAATTGGGCTTCCTGTGTCTCTCAAGTGCCCGATCCTTTGGGTGGGTGCAGGAGCAGTGAAGTGCTTCCCACTGTAAGTGAAGAGCAGGTTCAGGACCAGTGGATGAAACTGAGTTGCTCCAAGTCCATTGGGCCTGATGACATACATTCTCCAGTCCTGAGGGATCTGATTGATGCTGTTGCCAAGACAATCTCATCGTATTTGCCAAGGCAAAGTCATTGATGGCTGGAAAAAAGGAAACATCACTCACATTATCAAAAAGAGGAGAAAGGAAGACCTGAGGAACCACAGATCAGGCAGCCTCACCTCTGTGGCTGGGAAGATCATGGAGCAGATCTTCCTAGAAGCTGTTCTATGGCACATAAAAGATAAGGAGGTGATTTGAGGAAGCCAGCATGGCAGCATGGCCTTACTAAGTGGAAAAATCAGCCTGGTGTCCTTCTAGGACACGGTGATGGGAATGGTGGCAGAAGACCAGCAGACATCATCCATCTAGATTTCTTCAGGACTTTTGATATGGTCCCATATGATTTGGTGAATGGACTATTCAGTGAATGAGGAATTGGCTGGATGGATGCAGACAAAGAGTTGTGGTAAACGGCTGTTTGTCCACAGAACTCAGAGCTCTGTCTTAGGCTCTTCAACATCTTTTTCGATGACAGGACAGCAGGATCGAGTGCAGCCTCAGCCAGTTTGGAGATGACATGAAGCTGAGTGATGAAGTTAACATAACAGACAGAGAGGGTACCATCCAGAGGGACCTGGATAAGCTTGAGAAGTCGGCCCACAAGAACCTAATTTAATTTAACAAGTCCAAGTCAAGGACTGCACCTCGGTCAGGGCAATCTTGAACATGAGCGCAGACTGGAAGAACTCATTGAGAACATCCCTGCTGAAGAGAACTTGGGGGTTCTTGCCACTGAAAAGCTGCACACAAGTCAGCAGTGTGAGCTCTCAGCCCAGCAGGGCAATTGTTACATCCAAAGCATCATGGCCAACAGAGAAAGTGAGGTGATTCTGCTGCTCTACTCTGCTCTTGTGAGAGCCCACCTGGAATGCTGCATCCAGCCCTGGAGTCCTTAGCACAACAAAAACATGGACCTGCTACAATGGGTCCAGAGGAGGGCATGAAGATGATCAGAGGGATGGGACATTTCTCTTAGGAAGACAGGCTAGGAGAGCTAGTTATTCATCCTGGAGAGGACAGCAGGGAGATCATATTGTGATCTTCCAGTACGTTAAGGAGATTTATGAAAAGGCAGGAGGGGAAATTTTTGTGTGGGTAGATAATAACAAGACAAAGGGCAATAGTTCTAAACTGAAAGAGAAAAAATTTAGGCTAGAAAAATGGAAGAAATATTTGCTCAGAGGATGAAGCTGGAACAGGTCGCCCTGATATGCTGGGAATGCCCTACCCTGGAATTGTTGAAAGACAGGTTGAATGGGGCCCTAAGCAACATGATCTAGTAAATAATATTCCTGTTCATGGCAGGGACATTGGAACTACCTGATCTTCAAGGTCCCTTCCAATCATAATCACTTTTAGATTCTATAACTCTAAGTTTCACCTGGGAGATTTATATTGGCTGCTAGGAAAGTCCTTCACCAAGACGATTTCACCAAGATGATTTTCCAGTCCTGGAAAAGGCTTCCCAGGAAAGCGGTTGAGTTTAAATATCACTGGAGATATTTAAAAGGTGTTTAGGTGCGGCTTTTAGGGTCATGGTGTTATAGTGGACATGTCTGTGCTCTGTTAGTGCCTGGATTCAATGATCTTTAGGTCTTTTCCAACCTAAACAATTCTATGATTCTGCAATTTTTCTCCTAGGAAAAAACCTGCCTCTCTGCAGTTTTCAGCTCTCTGCTCTGTGCCAGCTTTGGGCATGACTGAAATATATCTCTCAAGGCAAATGGCTTTTCCTGATTTTTCCATGGCTGGGGTGATCAACAGGCCCGAGTGAATTGAGATTTCCTTAGACTTCAGTGTGGGGCTTATCCTGGCCCAGCTGTAGCAATGAACCCACTTCTGCAAAGTGCAGTTCCCTTGAGTTCGTGGAAAAAAACTGATCTATGTCTTGTTGGACTGTTTTTCTCAGAATTGAAATTTATGGACTTGAATACATCAGCTCTAACAAAAAGAAATGGCAGGAACAGTGGCCCAAGAATTCCACTAGTGATTTTTTTGGATAATCAAAAGAAAAGTTTAATATAACAAACATGTAGCTTGTAAGCTTTCAGAGAGATTTGAGATTTTTTTTTTCATTCCTGTCCTTTGAAATGACAGTTTCAGGAAGCACACACTTGATATGCAGACTAAATGGTTGATGTCGAAAAAAACAAATCCAACAACCCCCCCAAAACTGACACCCTTGCAGTCCTTTTGAGCTACAAATGAATTTAAAATGGATTTTTTTGGTATTGCTATTATCTTCTAAGAAATTCTAAGTTTTTTAGGCACAAAGGAACTGAAAAAGGAACAAAAATGTAAATAATGACACCAAATCCCTCCTTCTGTCTTTTCCGTTTGGGTTTGAAATTGCGGTACCATAATTTTCTTTGTATTTATTCAAAGAAAGTAAAATTTTTTTTCTTCAAACCCTGAGACCATTGGAGTAACAAATAAGTAAAATTTTCAATTTCAGCTCTGGAATAGATGAAAAGGGAAAACCTCTAAGTTTTACCACATTTTAATCTCATTCCTTAGAATGAACTTCAAAACCACCTTCCGTAGGTTAGTCTGTACATGTACAGTGAAAGAATTTAAATATCTGGAAAGAAGAAAAAAAATCATTTTAATGCTACTGAATTAAAAAAAAAAGAAGTGAAAAAGTTATTTGCTTGGGAAAGTAATATTTTGCTGTTCAAACTGTAAGAGCAGCCTATGTCGATCAGCCAATGTATTGCTTTTTCCTCTCATTCCCCACCCCACCATGTTTTACTTCCATCTCTTTTGTCCTTAAATGAAACAATCTCTTTTAATTTTTTTTTTCCCCATGAATTTAATTTCAAAATCATTTTTATGCTGAAATTAAATTCTGAGTAGTTTTTCAGTCAACTTGATGACCTATGATAAATAAACAAGGCTACATGCTAAGTTTAAATACAATAACAGGCAGTCGATTTCATGCAGTTGTTACCAAAATCATGAACAGTCTGGGAATGTAGGAGTTTCATTTCTCAGCATCCTACTGCAACACAAAAATAACCCTGCGCTCATCAGGGAAATATTAGTAGGCAATTGGCTTGTGGGCTATTAGTCTGTAAAATAAGCAAACCATTAATCATTAATTTCCATTGCTGCAGTGCTGAATCAGCTGAAAGGTTCAAATAAACTAACAGTCCTGCATGGAAATATTTAAAAATTATTTACCAGGCTTGAGGACTTTAGTTCCTGCTGCTGCAAAGTGCCAGCTGTTGGACAGGGGTCTGGACAAGTTTCTATAGACAAATGTCTCTAATAATACGTATGTATATATAAAAAAAGGTGACAGATTCAGCCAGGCCAGACAATGATCTTAGAGAGCATGTCCCAAAGTCTCCTGGCTGTAGTGAGAACATCTACAGTGTTATTTTCTCATATTTCTTCTTTTGCAGCAAAGTGAGCCTGCACGAGGGCCAGCTTGTAACTTATATTCGTTTGCTCAACACTCAGAGGGCAAAGAGCTTAGATGACTGGAGGGAAATATCCTACCAAAGCAGGACCCAGGAGATAGGGAGGAAGGAAAGAAGAAGGAAAATGGAATTTCAGGGAAATTCCAGTGAGTAAAGAAGGCAGCTGAATGTTTCTCTGGAGTATAGAAGGCAAACAGAATACGCAGAGTCCCATTCACACAGTAAAAGAGGATCCAGCAGCCCCTGGTGCACCCCACAGGCTCAAGTACCATCTCAGAGACTGCTCTTGGCCTAGAAACCTCTGTCTGACGCTCATAAAATGCATGTCCCCACATAAAAAATCCACGTGTGTGCAACGGGCTTGTGTCCCTTTGTGGTAGCTTGATTTTCCTGCGTAGAAAAGATTCTTTATGGTTTAACCAAAAAAACTATGAACTTATGATCATGTCTTTCTGTGATTGGCTCTATAGCTCATCAATAATCAATAAAGAACAAGCTTTACATGACCATCAGGAAAAACAAAATACTTCTCATACCTCGTAGGTCCTTAGGAACTCCTGCAGAATTCAGTGTACTAAAAACCGGAATGTAAAGAAAATTGCTGAACATTATTACCATCTCCAAGATAAAAATCAGAACTTGCATGTACAAAAATAAATCAATATAAGAACTCCTGTGTCAGAATTTCCTGCCTAGAGAGCAGAGAGTCACGTGAATAAAAATGCAGTTTTATTTTAGTATAACTGCTTATTAAGTGGGCTGCTATATAATATTAAACTGAACTTTTTTACATTCTACATGTGTACACACAGATGAAAGTAACAGGAAATTCTTTCCCCCACAACATTTTGTGGTGTATTAAGGTCTTGGACATAAGGATTGAGCAATATGTCCCTAGGGGCTTTTCCCAAGTCTGCACATAAGCTGAGATTTTCCTGTTTTTTTTTCTTTTCTTTTTAAGGTGCTTTGTTCTCATTGCATTATACAATTGACATGGTGCTTTAAGTTACTTATAAGTGGTCCAGAATTAGGCTTCATAGGTGGACATGCAAAGTGCTCATCTTCAACGGCACTTCTTAGGGAGAATTTTGCTCAATCCAATATTGCATTTGGGAGAGAATGTTTTTACTCAGTGAACTCTGAGCCATCCGTTATTTTATTCCCCAGAGCTGTCATGAAGGTTTAAGTCTCGAAGTCTGGTGTCAGAAGTCAGTGAAGTATGTCACTAGCTTGAGTCCTAGAAAGAAGTCAAGGGTGGTATTTGCTGCTTGCCAGTGGTAATTATTCCCTATGAAAACCTGAAGTCTGGTAAAAGTCATGAAACAAATTGTCCTAGTACTTTTTTGGATAGGTAGGACTTAGTTGGGCTTTTCGTAACTCATAGTGCATAAGTCATATTAGAGATTCTTTGAAAGGTTTGTGCATTGTAGTGCATTATCAGCTACTTTTTCTACATTTCTGGGACTAAATTTTCTATTAGTTTCCATGGTCATGGAAACTTTACACTGTAAATGAAGATGCGCTAGTTTATATCAGCTAGAATCTGAAGTCTGACATGCTCACCAGCACCACCAGAAGTACCTAAGAAACCTAAGAAAAAGATGTTACCAATGTGTTAAAACTCCAAACAATCTTGAAATTTAGGAATTTATCATTCATTAGGTTATTCTAAGCATTTTTGGTCCACGCATTTGCTTAAAAATCACCGTGTGCCTTCCAGCTTCTGAGCAGGGAGGCCACAGGCAGCTGTGCATCTGCCAGCCTCAGACTCCAGAGGCCAGGAGGGGTTGGGGATTGCAGCATGCAGAGCCAGGGTTTTGGCTCTATGACCCTGGTGGGTGTCTTCCAACTCAGCTGTGATTCTGCAGCCTCTCTGTGGGCTGTGAACCTATGGCTGGGTGTCTGTCACCCCACAGAGGGTAGAGAGCAGCCACACAGCGACTGGATGCCCAGCCCAGAGAATCCTCGGCTTTGCATGGACACAGTTTGGACGTTGAAATGTCATCTTCCAAACTGCCGCAATGGCATTACTGCTATCTACAAACTCATGCTTTGAGCTTGTGCAGCTCAATCACCAGCATTGTGTGACCCAAAAAATAGTTACTTTCATTTTTTCCTGTATTTATTTCTATTTACTGTCATTTATACTGCCTTCAGCTGCTGAAGATGTCTCTCTAAAGCTAACCATTTTGAAGTACAGTTGAGAGAGAGGTATAAAGCTGCAGATCACGCTAATCTCAGTTCCACATTTCTATGTTTTCAGATCATATATAAAGAGCCACATGCAAATAGTCATTGCTATAGAGCAGAACAACTGAAGCAAGTCAAAATTCACTTCCAAAGACCCACACACTTATGGCCTCACATGGGTTAACCCTGTGCTTTATTTAATTTTGTTATTTAGAAATTCAGATGTTAAACAGATGTACTCATAAAAAACCAAAACAAAACAAACACACACAACAAACCCCAGCAATTTCCTATGAGAGCTGAGAAACTCACACAACAAACATGATCTTCCTGAAGAATAACTACAAGACTATTTTTGTACTATGTCCTATACTTCTCTCCCCATGACACGTACTGTGACCTAAGTCATGGAAACAGGGGCAGACTGCTGTCAGTTTTCCATGAGAACAATGGGAAGGAGGTGAATGTACTAAGACAAACCCAGACTCTCTGAAAATTTTTAAGGAGAAGCTTGCATTGTTCTTTCACTTAGTACATGCAGTGCCACCGTGGGAACAAAATGAGTGTCCTTGGACTTCGGTGTCCATTGCAAGTCTGTGAGACAGATCATCTGTCTAACCACTCCTCAGCTTCATGTGCTTATCTGTCTCTGCACTCCCCACCAGCTCCTGTGGGAAAACACAGGGAAAGGATCTGCAGCACCAGCTCTTCCCACCACTCCACCCATGATGCCCGTGCAGATGAGAAAATAGCCACATGCTTTTGTAGTGGGGCTCTACCCCACAACTTCTTGGCCACAGACACCTCTGAGGGATTATTTGATCACCTCATGGCAATCTGTGTTTGCCCACCATGTCAAGTCCTCCCTCAAGTGCACAATCTGAGCAAGCACTGCTGAATACGTACTGTGTAATTTGGGATTTCAGTAGTTTGGTATCCAGTTCTTTTTTCAAAGACATGGATCTCCCATCTTCACTCTGAGTATTTACGCTGCAAGTACATAAGTTTATCCACACAGGAGGTGGGAATGCAAGCACTGTAATTGTGCAAAAGGAAACAATATGTAAAAAAATGGTTGGTGACAGCTGTCATGGTTTCACTGAGGGAAAATCATGTCTGGTACATTTGGTCGCCTTCCACAACAGGATTACAGCCCTGGTGGATGAGAGAAGGACAACTGACACTATCTACCAGGATTTGTGCAAATCATTTGGCACACTCCCACACAACAGCCTGGTCTTTAAACTGGAAAGCCTTGGGTTTGATGAACATCTGGTGGATAAGAAGTTGTCTGGATGAAAGCATTCAGAGAGCTGAACTCAACAGCTCGATGTCCCAGTGGAGACCACTGATGATTGGTGTTTCTTGGGGGACAGCCCTAGGACATCTTTGTTGGTGATGGGGACAAACTTCTGCAATGAGGACAGGCTGAGAGAACTGGGGTTGCTCAGCTTGGAAAAGAGGAAGTCTCCATGAAGCCCTGGCAGCATCATTCCAGTACCTAAAGAGGGCCTACAGAAAAGCTGGAGGGAAACATTTTACACAGGCGTGGAATGATAGGAGAAGGTGTAATGGCCTCAAAATTAAAGACAGTGGGTTAAATTAGATAATAGGAAGAAGTTCTTTATCGTGCAGCAGGTGAGGCACTGAAGCAGTTTTCTTGGAGCAGTTGTGAATGCCTCATCCCTTGAAATGTTTAAGGCCAGGTTGGATGAGTTTTTGAGAAACCTGATCTAGTGGAAGGTGTTCCCAACCATGGTGGTAGGTGTGGGTTATCTGTCTTCCAGCTTTAACCAGTCTCTGATATGATTCTACAATGGAAATTGATGCATAGTGATGGATAAATATCTTATGCCATCTAAAAATCCAGTCCTGATCACTTAATTAGGCTCCATACTTAAAACTCTATATGTCCCAAGACACTTACAAAATTAAGCCACTATTTTCAGAAGTGTAGATGGGGACATTTGTAGCTAGCCAAACATTTGGTTATCTAAAGTTGTGCCTCTATCCTAGTTTATTAGGTGGAAAACGACATAATTTCCTTCTTTTTTTTTTTTTTTTGTGTCACTATGAGCAATAACCCTATGGAATTATGTCAATCAAATAGCAGTTCATCATACTCAGATGTGTGATATACTAGAAGACGATCATGTTCATGCATTCCACCATCCCCAAACATTTTTTTGATCCAAGGCATATTTTTGATGCCACTTCTTGACCCAAAGCAGATGAAACCGCTTGTGCTTTGCCCTGAATCACAGAATTATTGAGAACTAAGGTGCCACTGATTGCTCTGATTTGCATGATGATAGATGTGTTATCTGAAGAAGCCAACATCTATCTACAACTGTACATGCCAGAGGGGTGTGTGAGGGTGGCTGAAGAAGAGACTGACATGCTCTTCTCTAAACCCAGCCACCTTCAGATAACCTTTCTTTGACAAGAGGTTTTGCATTTTGTGTTGCTGCTGCTGCTGACAATGAGTTAAGCCCCCAGACAGGTCTTGTCTAAACCTCTACATCCTTTGTCTGATAAGATTATTTTCTGGTGCTGCTTTACACAAAAAAATAATCTCTGAAGAGGCACAGCATCAGTATGTTCAAGAGAGAGTAAGAGAGAACCAAGACATACTCAGAGCTTTAAAAGTGTCTCTTTTTTATTAGAAATCAAGTTCCCAAAGAAAGAAACCCCATTGCATTTATTTGGAAGATTATGCAGTATAGTTATATTTCCAAACTAAATAGATTACTTTTACAGCATGATAAAATACATTTAGAGAAAAACTATGTCAAGTACCACATAGCTCTGATCTCAGAGGGCTTCCCAGCAGGAGCTCTCAGCCACATTGAATTAATGCCAAATTGCTGCATTACTCTTCTGCCTCCATCTGATAGAGAGAGATCAGGCATTTAGTCCTAGACCTCAACTTCCTGCGGCCACCCTCTACCCCTCCCATCCCTGCCTTCTGTCAGCACTTCCAGACACAGCCCAACAAATTCCTGTGACCAGCAATCAAAAAAGCACAAGTTCCAGTAGGCTATTGATGGCATTTAAGAGGAAGGTCTCTAGAAATACAAGGGAAAACTGGAGGAGCAGCAAAATGCCTTCTTTTTCCAATAAAATTGTAAACACTTTTTTAGTTTGGAAAATCTTGGAGAGTGGCTGTTTGGTGCAACTCTCTTCTACAGCAAGTTTGGAACATCTTGTTCTCCGTATACACTCCAAGGGTCAAATCCACAGAAGGCAATTATAAAACACTCACTTGTTTCAACAGTAACCAACTGCTTTACGGAACAAAATAGAAATTGTAAAAACAGGCTAAACTTTTAAAATGTTTAATGAGGAGTTACTGTCCCACTGAGTGTGCGCAGAGCTTCTCTTCTGGGCAGAGAGATAGGCCAGGAACCTTGTCTCTCTGGAAGTGTTGGAAAAAAAATCTGCCTGTTTCTTGACCCTTGCATCCAGAATTCTAGACAGTAATGCTTCTGCTGAAGGTAGATACTACAGAAAATACTTGAGAGTTCACCTGGAGAGTCCACATTGTAATAACCCAGAATGATAGCCACAGTCATTTCACAGCCTCACATGCGCAGATGCAACTCTCTTAAAAAACCCCACAACAACTTCAAGAAGGCCCATGAAACAAGTTTTTTGGGTTTTTAAAATTTTTATGTGCAGGTGGCTAAAGAAGGCAGTGAAATGTATGTTTGAGAGAGTAAATCTTAGATTTCCGTCCTACCTGAATTTGAACTCATACAGTTCTGATCTAATGGAGTATCAGAATACTTCATTTTAAATACTTGCAATTTGTTTGCTGTGTTACACAAATTAGGTTCTTCTTTTTGCCTTTTTTTCTAACACACTTTGTACATCTATTATTTATTCTTCTGCCCCATTCATCTTCTTCCATACTTTGTTTCTCGCAAATCATTCTTTCACCCCTCTCTTGCAGCTACAGATTTCTCTCAGTATTTTCTCTAAGTTATGTAGTCATATGTAGTCAAAAGTCATACTTTTTATCAGTTTTATTACTTTTATTATGGTTTTGCTCCTTGTCTTTCACCTTTGTTAGCCACAATTTCTTTCACTCTCCTTTTTCTTCTCTCTCTGTAGCCTCATTGTCTCCCCTCTCCATTTTCCTGTAATCAGAAGATGAAAAATAAGCATTACAGGTCCTGATATTTAGGACCATAAGTCATGGCACTTCAGATCAAACTTTTGTTTTACATTCCTAAACTTCTACCACTGTCATTGCCAAAAGACTTGAGTTGTGAAGTATTGCTGTAATTAGTACAATAGTTTTAATGGATGCAACCAGCTTAATTGGTGTTACAATATTTGCCAGAACTTTTGGAAAGTCTGAAAGATTTTCTTTTGTTCCTTGTCATTGCCCTGTGGAAAGATGAGGGGAAATGATGCTGCTTTTTCTCACAGAGAATTTTGGAAAATGTTTGCTTTCATGTTAGTCTGTCTTGGTAAGAGACCAACACCATTGTCCTTGTGTATGTGGGGCTGTTGTGTTTGATCAGACACCTATTATGTTTGATGGCATGTTGCCTGCCTTCAGTCCTGTCCAGCTTCATTCCCCGCTTATCAAATAAATGCAGCTCATCTCTACCTTGTTTTCTCCAAGTCCTCAGTCAGAGGCACACACATATGTGCTTGACCTAAGAAGACAGCCATCCTTCCTACCAGAGACCAGACCTAGGAGGCAGGCAGAAAACTCAGATCAGAGGAAGGTGGTCAGAGAGAGGTTTTGGTGTGCATGCAGGACAGGTGCTTAAACACTTGTGTTAATAGATATTTATTAGACAGTAGATGGTGCTCCAGTATTAACTGCCTCTGTTACTGCATTTTTTAGTGGCAGCTTTTCTGGAACACTACCTTTTCTTATCTCTCAGTCCAGGCCTTACACAAGTCTATGAAAAAATAAAAGGTGCAGTGAAGTCATCTCTTCAGAGGCCACAGGCTGGGAATGGGTGGAAGTTTAGGTTTGGCTTGGAGACATAGCCACAGCTTCCAGAGTCAAGATCATTGGGGACCTTTTTCTCTGGTCGTTGCTCTTGCACATGGGAGAGACAATTGGTGCCCTGTAGTCCTTTGTCCAGCAGTAGATTCTTAGGTCTACTTAGTCCTAGCTGCCTCAGTTCAGCAGAAGATTATAAGGCTAGAGCTCAAGGACATCTCTGTGTGTTGTGGGAGCAATTGGTGCTTCTGTAATTTACTTTATTGTGATGAATTAGTGAGTTATCGGATTAATTTTTTCCTTGTTGTGCTCGATGTACTAATAGCAGCGGGGTGACATGTCAGCAAGGATGTTCCACCATGATGCAATTAGTGCACATACTAGACGTTCAGACCAGCGGCCAGCTGTGGCTCATTAGGATCTTGGCTGAAAGCTGCATTTCATTTTTGTTCAACCCTTCATAGCTGATCAGCTCATCCTTGTGAAAATAAACCCCAGTGGCATGTTCAGGTAGGACATATGGGGTTCCTGGACCAGCTAGTAACAGCAGCCAAATGGTTTGGGTGCACAGTCCCTGATATCAGCGATGTGAGTTATGCCCTGAAACAGAAGCCTTCCGCTGATGCTCCTGTGAGGGTCACTGGGCTGTCTCTTCACACTTATTTTCTTGTGAGGAGGACCCTTTTGTCCAAATGTTTTTCTGTGCCAGTGCCTGTTCTGATGGAGCTGGAAGAACCTATGTCCTGCTCTTTGCTCTCTGATGAGTGTGACCTCCAGGAAGACAGCTATGGAGAGAGAAAGTGAGGTTTACAATGATCCCCTGTAGCCATCAAGACCCCAGAGAAGGCAAGGCAAGGGCAACCTCCCTCGTTTTCTTAGTGCCTGCTTGCTCTGTGAGAGGCTGTGTGAGCTTAAACCCTGCCCTAAATTCTCTGATGATCAGCAACAGGCACAGTCACTGGCAGCCTCAGAGCTGGGGCAATGGCTTCTGTAGGCAAGGATATGCAAAAAAGTTCATAATTCCAAAACCACTCCTACTGCTGGGTGCCAGGTGTTTTCAGTGGGATCTGCATTCAGGGGGATTTCCTGCCCAGTTGTGGATCTGCAACTGCACTCTAAAGGTTTAAAGAGGAATTGACCTTTTGCTGGAATTTCTCCAGCTGACTTCAGTAATTGAGATATTCCTTTGGCTGCAGTGGGGCACACTATAGAGTATCATTAGGCTTATTCTTGAGCTGGAAATCTAGGAAATTGAGCTGTTCAGGCAAACAGCCAGTGTAAACAAATAGCAGCATATGTAGCAGATAAAGCCAGACAATCGAATGACTACCTTCCAGGGAGTAGAAGAAATATATAGGAAACTTCTCCTATCCCTTTAATAGGCTTTTAAAAATTATTCCCTCAAGCTGCATGTGGACAACTTTGAATCCATTGTTAACCTCTTTAGAGTGTGTTTGGTTTCCTGGTACAGGAAGTAATAACCGTAAAGCAAACAAATGCCTTAATTAAACCAGCACATGAGAAGAGGCAAGGATGATGTCATAATATTGCATTCAATGGCACCAGAAATATTAATGAAGCAATAGTCACTAACAAGTAGGTTTAACATGTGGCAACAACATACATGTAATCAGCCACTGTTTCTATTAAAAAAAAAAAAAAAAACACATTAAAAGATAGCACTGCAAAGTTCCCCAGGGTAAACAGGGTGCCAGATGTCTTAGTTGAACAGTGTTGTAGTTGAGGGACAAGGACATAAAAGGGACATGAAAGAAATTCCTGCTCTGCATGAGAAAGTGCAAAAGAAAAGGCATGAGGCATTTCCGGAGAAGTGAATTCCTGACTGCTGCACATAGCTGTGCTGTGTTACTCCCTGTAACACAGGAGCATGAACAGGGGACCAGAGGATAACACATTTATTTGGGTACATGTCTTACCTTAATGCACACTGCATGTATGGTTTGAGACACAGAGATCCTCTCACCTCGGCCCAAGAGAGAAGGAAATATGTCCTTCTGACTCAACATATCCCCAGTTGCAGACCACCCCTCAGTTTATGGCCTCAGCTAAGGAACAGTCTGGAAGAAAATCAAGGAAAATGAGAAGAAAAACAGGGTTATGGAAGGAAGAGTCTGCCATGTCCTACATGACATTTGCTCAGGCTATGACCTTCAGTAGAGCATCTGGGTCCTGTGCTGGGTGTGTTTCACAGGCTGACTGCTGGTGATGGACCTGGTTCTATGCAGTGACTGAAACAAGTTAGGAGCACATTTCTTTTATTGATACTGTATAGAGATAAAATACTTACTATGGTTTTTTCATAGCTGATTGTGAGATGGTTAGGAAAATAGTGATTTGTTGGAACATAAGCTGGAAATACCTCAGCAGCATTCGATCTTGCCAGGAGGCATCACAGTGACTGGCATGTCTTCTCCCTCCCTCCACATGTGGGAGGACATGAAGCATCACTTCCCTGGGCAGTGACAGCTGGGGTTCCCTTACAGCCACCCTCCACCTTTCCTTACTGAGTCTCAGAGGTTTCAAATCTGCATTAGACTGAAAACATCACAGGTAAAACCTGAAGTTTTTATTGGCTATGGTGCTTGCTTCATTGTGCAAGTGCAGCAGAAGTGTTTTGGTGAATTTAAACTCTTCCTTTGTGATGAAGGAAAGTAGAAAGTAGTGAAAAAAGGCACATCTTTTTAATGGGGTGATGAATGTCTCTCTGGTTTTTAATCAATGAGAAGGGTAAAAAAACTGTTGAAGGAAAAGTTAGAGCTCCCTCTATTTCTACATCTTTTGGATACTGTTTTCTATGGCAACTAAGCTACATAAGTCAAAATGAAAGAATATTTATTCTTATAGGCTTTTCCTTTAGTGGAAACTGGGCCTGGAGAACCATGTCAGTAAATCAAAAGTGTATCACACTATATTTACAGATACAGTCTGTTTTTCTCCCATTGCAATCTGAAAAGTCCACAGGTTTCTTTTTGTTGTTGTCCATGCCTGTTGGAAGATCAGAAATATCTGATAAAATGCATATGCAAGTAATTTCTTTTCAATTCAGCCCACATGAGCCACTAGCAGACAGCAGATAACTATTTGGAAATGTATGATTTGCAAGCAGCTTTAGAGACAACATATACCAGACTGTAGTACATGACTGGCCATTTTCTTCTTGCTAAATGATGCAGTTCTGAACTCATCCTCTCCACTTAAACTGAGAATTACAGGGTGTACTTGAACCATCTCAGTGGCTGATACAGTGCTGGAGGAAAAAGACCAGATCATTTGAGTTACCCCTTTAATTCTCTGTCTTCAACAGAAGTTTGCTGTAACTTTTGCCACTTGATTTGCTTTAAAATAGCTTAGTTTTTACATAATATATTCCTTCTAAAAAGACAGCTGCAAATACTGAAGGCAAAAAAAGAAATCAGATTATGCAGAAAGCCTTATTTCAAAATATGAAGTAAAAGCTTCAGGATTTTTACACACTCAGATGGAAGTGTTACTACCACAGAAGTATCATCATCAAGAAAAGCATGACTCTGAGAAATTACTGTTGCCACTTGGATTTTTTCATAATAGAAAATCAGTCAGTGTTTTGATAATGTGATTTTTTTATCTTGAAAGAAAACTTACATCAAATTTTCAGAAGCAGCATAGATCTTTTAAGCCCACATATAGGTCAGAAGTACCATCACAGGAATTTGCTCCCTGCATATCTGTGACCTTGTGCATATGTGAATTTCTGCGAGATGCATTGTACAGCTTATCTCTGGCTTCAGGGCTGCAATGCAAGGCTTTAATTTCTTTTGTGCTGAATAAATTGACTATCAAGCAGTACTCCATTGGACTACACTGGAGCCAGTTACTGCTCCAAAGCAGTGCTAGATTGCCTCAAGCAGAGAAAACACTGCAGGGTATCTTGGGTATCTTTTGTGTTTCTGTATGCAGATGATACAGAAATGCAAAAATAATAATAACTGTTAGAATATAATTTTGGGAAAATAGAATAACTGTTAGAATATAATTTTGGGAAAAAAAAGCTGGAAAAGAAATATCATGTCACAAGTAAGGAATTTCATTTTGACCAGCAGCCCAAGATCTTCCCAGAGATGCCACATGACAGAAAAGAAAACTGGGAGGGGAAATTACTGATCACATTTATACCATCCCAGACTTACTTAGACACAAATTAAAAAAAAAAATGTGTGTCTCTATGCCTGTTACAGCCCTTACTAGAGTGTAAGGTTTTTTATGTCATTGTAGAAGAAGAAATCTAAGCTCTTAAATATGAAGGTCCCTGGCAGTGGTTCCACATTCTCATCTCAAAATGTAATTAGAGAGAATTTAAAGCAATTTTCAGAAAAGAAGAAGCTGCCAAAATGGCTGAAGGTTACCATACTGTCATGAGATAAACCAGGTAACCACCTAGGACACTGGATATTAAGGTTGCTCTCCAGCTTATTTCTGTGTGTGTCTAACCCACATGATGTAGAAACCTTGAGCTTCTGTGGAATGCCTTTACAAAGCAGTACAAGGTCTCAGGAATGCACAGACAGTATCACAGGATATGCCACAATCATTTGGATAGCTGGCATCACTGTGAGGAATCAGAAAATAAACTCTTATGAAGAGCACAGAAAAACTGAGACTGCTGGACCAAATGGTATAACAGATGAGGACCTGCTCTGCATCATTTCTGTCCCCAAACCAAGACTGCTAGTCTCTTTCCTGGGAATATTGTGTCACTACCCAGCCTTTACCTATATGCTGAAACCCAATCCATACCTATGCCTGAAGATTTGCATATATACTATGCTACAAAGGTCTGGCCGAACTTTCTACGCTGGGGGGAGGCATGAAACGAGTGCTTGGGGTGGAACATCAGGCATTGTCATTATTTCACCAGAAGCTTTGCTTTAATTCTTACTGACAGCAAGATTTGCCATAGAACAAATAAGCATTTCTTCAGAGTTCCAGCTCAGCAGTGCTGGGTGGGTTGGCTGGTGGGAAGCGTGGAGGAGCAGGGCAAGTTGAGCTTTCTCTCACGGCTGGTGTGTGTCATCCCCCACGGCACCCCCTCTACCTCGGATCACCCTTTCAGGAAGGCTGTGTGAACTCCATGAACGCAGGATAAGGGCTGCCAAAAAAAAAAAAAAAAAGCCATGAACTTCTCACTTTGGGACAGAAACAGCATCTGCTGAGTATTTTCTTGATTCTGAACACTGCAAAGTCTGCAGTTTTTCAGGAACTGTTTTAGTAGAGGAGGGGAAAAGTCTTCAAATCTTTTGGGAAATCTCCGGACAACAATTTTCATTAATATTTTTTTAGGAAGTCTTGAACTCCTCATTGACTAGGATAACATTCCCATAGTGTGTTCCAACTTCTGCAAAAGCCATTAACATAGACTTCTTTGAGGAGCACAGTTCTATCTGCTAGAAAAACACATTTGCCATGCAGAGTACCTAATAGGCTCCATGTAAGTTGAATGTGTCACAGAAGAGTTGGAAGGGCACGGAAGTCTTTTACCATATTTCACTTTACATTTAAATATAAGATAAATGTGGAATTTGCCTAAGTAAAAAACACTGGGGTTTTATCTCACCTTTCAGCAAGTACTTCAGATGTTGAGCTTTGATGAAATGCTGTACAACTTTGAGCAAACTAAACTAAAACTCAGGAGAATGTGTTGCATGTTCTGTATTCCCTACAGTAAAACAGCAAAAGAAAAATAGGTAATCAAAGCTTTGTCATAGGGCAATAGGTGAGATTTCAAGTATTGCAGGTAGGTATTCCAGAATCAGCTGTAATTTGATAGTGAAGATTCTCAAAGTATCACAGATACCTATGAGAAATGATGTAGGCACTGAGGTATCCAAATTGAAGGGCTACTTTTGGAAAACCTGAACCTCCATGCTTTATTTTTTGTTATAAAAGTTTCTGAAGTGAGAAATGAAAGGGATGACAGAGACTGTCTGATCACCTTCACACTGTCATATATTAGTAAGGCAGAAAAGGCAGTAGAATGATATGAAAGGGAGCTTTGGCCAACTGCTATCTTTGATGAGGCCTGACAGAGGGAAGTGAATAAAAAATATACATATTTGTATTTATAGACATGCCATGGATGCTTCAATTTTTAGTAACTTTCCCTTCTGACAACAAATCACAGCCTTTGTAAATATTTTGTGTTACCTTCAGTAACGACAGTTATAAAACTTCAAAATAAATCAGTTTTTCCTGAAATTTAGTACACATTTATTGGATTCCTCAGAGCCTCTAACAAGAAGCAAGCCTCATAAAATAAACCCTCCAAGGAGTATTACAAGTATCTGTGCTCTGAAGCTTGTTGATGGCAGTGTCCTTCACCTGTGGTTCACTGTGGAGAGCCTAATGCTGCAACACACATCTTCAAAGTTCACAGTGGCTGTTCACCAAAAGACATCCTTTAGCTGACCCCACAAGAACCTACTCATTATACCTTAGCTATTGAACCTGTTATAGACAGGCAGCATATCCTGTTTCCAGATGATGGAGGCTGCTCACTAACTATTTATGGAGATACAGTACCTCATAAGTACTTTTTAGTCCTTCTAACACTCTTCTCATATGTGTTCTTAAACTCAGCTAACTGATGCTGAATGTGCTGTGGTATGCATGCAGCCTGCTTATGTTACTTCATTCCTTTCCCTTGCGTACACCTATAATTTGGTATGTTCTACTTAAATCACTTTGATGAATCTCATTAAAAATAAATCAGACTATTGTCTTCTAGCTTGCTAGCTGTTATAATCCAAATATAATAAGAGACAAATTCAAATCAGATAGTTTTGAAAGAGGATTACAGGCAAGATTTAATACCAAAAGAAAATAAAAGTATAAACAATAATGACATAAATAGCATTAATTTTACTTGTTTCTTAATTATAAGATCAGATTCAATATGGGTTTCACATGTTTAAATCCAGAGAAGTTTTATTAAAGTCAAAATACCTCAGAAGTTTTTTAAAGTTCTTCTCTCAAAAGTTACACTTCAGAATTGAGCTGTTTTGTTTATGTACCAGGCAGCTTTCACATTAGCAGTAAGCGCTTTGGTAAAGGAATTAGGATAATGTCTAGAGCTTCTCTTGAAGGCCACACTCATCTCTTGGAGAAATTAATTTAGTTTATTAATGTCAGTGTGTTGAAATCCATGAAACAATGAGTGGTATATCCTGTATTCTCCAGCAGCCTGCAAACAGATGCATTCCCATCAAGGGAATGTGGCAATCAACTCTTTCACAAGTTTTACTTTCAGAAGAAGTAATTTTTCAATTTCAGAGTAATGTAATATGGGATCAGCGCAGTATTCTCTTCACACAGCCTGGCTGTTTTCTATTGCCTGTCTCTGGTTAGTTTCCAGACAACACTGCTGACAGTGTAATGACACATGCCCTCCTACATTACCATTATGCTTGTGAAATCTCTTCTGCTCTCTCTGGGGACAGGGAGGTGCAAGCAGCAAACCACGAACTCTTCCAGCACCGTTTCATGGAACATTCCTCTGAAAGGCTGTCTATCCAGAAAACTGCCAGTCTCTGTGAAAAGTATGGATCTGTTCAAACACAGTCTGATTAGTCAGTCACACTTTTAATTAAATCCTTCTGTCTCTTCTTTGGACTGTTCCTTTCATAGGTGTTTTTTAAACGTCTACAAATGAGCTTTGTGGGTCTTGCCACACACACCAGTGGTAGCATAAGACCAGTGGGCACAAGTGGATGTAAGACCTCCTGAGTACACAAGCAACTTGCAAAGAAGAAACAGGTAGGAGGTGAAACTGTGGCTCTGTTCCCCCAAGAATACAGTCAAGAACAGTGATTTGCCCTGTAAGCCATCAATGATGAGTTCTAAAGGACATTTTGTGAGCTGTTCACACTGCTGTTGTTCCTGCCCTTTCTCTCTTTTCCTATTTTAAGAAGGGCAAAGTACAGGATTTCAACAGCTAAGTCCTCATTGCCTCTTGGAGCAACCTCTCTCTACATTCTAGGATCTGATATAAATGAAGGCATAGGGAGGAAAAAATACCCATAATATTTGCTGCAAAGATAATTTTGTTGCTGCACTTACAGAGGAAACAAATTAGAAGTAAGAGATGAAAGAATGATAGTGCTCTGTTTGAGACTTACAGGTCTACTGTCTAAAAGGCAAGATCAGACCTTTAAAAATAAATATGGACAATAACAGTTTAGATATGAGTGATCAGGGAGATAAAATGACCCACATTTCCAGCAGCATGAATATTATATCAATTTAATATCAAATCTCAGAATCTATGGGAGAAAGCAAAACCTCAGGAAAATATCAGGTTTATCCAAGCCATGCGAAATACAATCTCATATTTGTGCATCATGTCAGACAGAGACACCAAAAGCAGGAATGATATCAAGGCCTATGAATTAAGGAAAAAGAGAGTACTTGGGAATCACTTGAGATCAATACTCACTAGTTAATTATAAAAGTGGACCAAGAAATTCAAAGAAAGTAAGAAAAAAAGTGAAAAGCATGGGTGTTAATGGGGAAAATATAGAAGGACAGTCTAGAACACAGAAGCAGGGATCCCTTATATTTAATTTACAGCAGAACTGAGAAGAGCCGGAAGAAGATGTGCGCTTTGAGTGAACAAAACATGTTGAAATTTCTCCCATCACACTGGACAGATC
Organism: Fringilla coelebs; assembly: GCF_963513975.1. Taxonomy (NCBI): domain Eukaryota; kingdom Metazoa; phylum Chordata; class Aves; order Passeriformes; family Fringillidae; genus Fringilla; species Fringilla coelebs. The sequence continues at coordinate 41,230,578 of NC_140031.1, forward strand.
AAATTATGAATTCTACAAAAACCCCACAAATCTTCCTGCCTCATTTCTCTTATGATTTTCCCCCCAAAATAATGCAAGTTTTGTTTACTGGTACTCTTATAGTGTTTGGCAAAAGTAGATATTTTCAACATAATGGCTGGTAGATGAAAACTCTCCAGATTTGTTTTTGTCTGCGTAGAAATTCTTGATGGAGTGGGGGCAGACCTATCAATACGGAGGGGTGTTGTAAGTCCCGGGTCATACATGCCAGTCTCATTAGCAGAGAAACACCGAATTTCAACTATATTACAGAATTTTAAAATTCATCTGGCATGAAGAATACAAAACAATAAAACCCTACTGTCTTAGCTTGACAAAGAGAATCATAAAGTTTCTTGGTGTGAGGTTTTTAGTGATAAATGATGCATTTCTGTGGCTGGTGGGTCTCTGTCTGCTCCTAACATAGATCCATGGTCTCAAAGAGAATCATTCAAAGCCTGCGGAAATCAAGATGAGTCTTTTTACTGTCTCATACTCTGGCTTTGTTTTCGCTCATAGAAATACAGCATCTGGAAAGCATATGTAAACTGCTGTAAATTGTCAAGATTTGCAAGCTAAGTCAGGAAACCAGGTGATACGTGTCTTACATTTAAATACCCTGAGATGATTGGTAAACACAAATCAATCAAAGCTGCATAGATGACATTGTTCACCAGGGAAACAATTAAAAACAGGCTCTAGCATTTGCTGGACTCTGTTACCAAAGAGTTTGTGCTTCAGTTCCCAGCACGTCCTGCGTTCATGGGAAGAAGTTATTCAAAACAGGAAAGTATTCTTTCTCACTTAATTATGGTGACATTGAAGTGTACTTGTTTAGTTTCCTTCTGAAAGTTCTACATACTTCAATATCAATGTTCTAAATATTGCCATTTCTTCCAATCTTTCCTAAGGTGTTAGTAAAGCATGCATTCCTAAATCCTAAGTCATAAATATCAGCTGATACCTAAATCTTGACAATTTGTTTTCAGCTCAAGCCATACAAGAAACTGTATGTCCCAGTTCTCACCAACACAGAAAAAAGCTGTGTGGTTATTAGAGGACAAAAAGTCCTCTGCCTCTCTTCATCATAATGGGGAACTCTCCAGTGTGTTGCCTTTTTGGAAGATTGTTAATCCTCACACTATATATACATATATATCTTGTACCAACAGTGACAAATGACTAAAAATTAAATATTGCCATAACAGATCTGCAGGACTTCAAGCACTGCACTTTTGTCATGTTGATCTTTGTTTCAGTGGTGATGCATTTCCCATACAAAATGAAGGCCTTTATTGGGTCTAAATGGCCTTGGATGCACACAGTCTCTGGAAAAGCAAGGTAGTGAGAAGTGAGCAGCCTTCATGACCCACAAGCACCATACCAACCAGCATCAGGTAGGTCCTAGTGGTTTGCACAGGATGTGTATTTTTGTGCTGAGATACCCCTGCAAGAGCTGCAAGAACTATTGTTCCGAGAAGCTCTTACTAGCAGTGCCACTGTAGAGGTTGTTGCCAAAGTGTGGAGTCTTTCTTCACCTCAACTTAGCTGAAATATGTCTGAAACATCTGTGAATTGGCTGGTCCTTACCCCAACTCTTCCTGGTCCTTAACCCAACTGTCCTCTGACATTCTCCAGACTTCCAGATGCTTTCCCTAAGTCTTCCTTAAGCTGCCATATCAACTTTTTAGTGCTCATTCCTCTTCCTGGACCTTTATACTGAAAACCTTTTCACAAAGCCCTTCCCTGCCAAGCCCTTCCTTCCTTTCATTATCTAAAGCACTTCAGAATGCCTTCATGTTCTGGCACCTGTAAGGGTAATTTGGCTGAAAACAGAATTCTCATTTCACTTTAAGTTCATTCCTCCAAAAGAATTAGTAAAGCAAAGTATAAAAATGAGTTAAATGTTGATTTTTGATTAACAGACTCACAATGGTGAGATACTGAATGATCAGAGCTGTAAAAGTAAAACAGAATCTTAAATTGTAGGATATTAATAATTTCCAAAATATTTAGATAAGGTGATTTCCATCCTTTTGAGAGCTGACAACCTATGACTGAAAAAAAGTAAATCTTTTTATTGGAAGGTTGAAGACTGTGACTCTTTATCTCTGAATATTAGATAATTATATCTCATCTAAAATACAATTATATCTTATAATTGTATTTTAGGTGAGATATAAATTGTTGTTTAAAGCTTGTTTAAAACAAAATAACCACAATTTAATGAAACAGAAGACAGGAACCCAAGCCCATGGTTCTCCTTTTTCAGAGTCTTGCCCTTATGCTGATTATCTGAGACCTGGAAGCTATCTGTTCAAATGTTTTGAAGAAGGTGCACTGTCTACACACGTTACAGAAGATCAAGGCCAGCTGTCAGATTTCAATATTTCCAATTAATAACTAGGCTAGCTTTGTTCTAAACACTTATATGTTTCCAGTGATTGCAACAATCTTTCAAGAATAAGGTAAATTTTTTGGACTTCTAGGATCAGTCAAAATTATATTAAGGTTTATATAAAGTAGCACAAATGTATATTTATGTAGGGAATCTGATAAATAATTAGCAACAGTTCCTGAGTTTTATACTACATTTGTATATTTGAATCTCACATATCTTCCTCACAGCAGAATCTACTATTCAAAATGTAATCTACTAATCCTGGATGTCAAATATCCCTTCTGACAGTTTTCAGTGTTTTTCAAACTCTGCTTGACATCAGAGAGTTACTCATTAGCTTCAGCTTTAAAACATGCAAAGATGCCCTAAAGAGTCTGATTCTCAATGAAGGTAGCAAAAATGCCACAAACACAAAAAAACACCAAAAGCAACAGCTGGCCTTGTGTTAAAAGACTGCTTAGCTAGGAGGGATGCCATCTTGCATCAAAACGTTTGAGGCATAGCAATGTGATTTATTTAAAAAAAATTCAACTGGAAAAAATAGGGAGATAAGTCCCACAATAGGGCGGATTGCCATCCCAACTCCTGTCAAGTTCAAAAATTATTGCATAGTTGTCCAGTCATCCATCTTTACTGTTTTTGAGAACACAAAATTATATTGCAAATTATTACTTATTGCATTTCCTTAAATTTCAGAAAAATGTTAAAATCCTTCTAGCCATTCTAATTAATGGGTGATGCATGGGGCTTGTGATGCAAGTATTCTTTTCTACAAAACTTCAAGGTGTGCTGTGAACATGAAGCATAGGCAGTTATTTAGAATGATGAGAGTCCTCCCTACACACACAGATATGACAGGAGGCTCTGGAGTCACTTCTCTGTCAGATGAGCTGCGAGGGGAAATCCTCTCCTGACACTGCACCTCGGTATTTGTGAATGGTGTCTTGCAATGCAGAGATACTCTGGCTGCCTTGGCTGTCTCTGGTCCCCCTGTGAAGGAAGTCTGGTGAAGAACAGCTTGGCAGCGCTGAGGCTGCTCTCCTGCAGCCACCAGTCAGTGTAAATCACCTTAGTTAGCAGTCCCCCTTGAAATCTGCCAGCTTCCCTGGATAGGGAAACACTGCACCAAACACCTCCCATCATCAGAAGCCCCTACAGGAAGAAGGGAAATCTACTCTACTGTAAGGAAAACTAGACTGCTGCTCAAGTGCTGTGGATAGGCCATCCCCAGCTCCTGCTGAGGGGACTCAGTAGCCATGGTCTTCAGTTCTTCTCACACATACACACCACCAGTTTTCTAATTAATCTACAGCAACTGTGACAATAAGTTCGCAGTGCTTCAGAATTCATTGTGCCAGTTTTTCATCCCAAAATCTCTCTCTTTGAGGCTGCACTGCTTTTCTGCTTATGCTTGCCTCTTTGATTTCCTGGAGTTTTCTCTCCATCTTGGGAAAGTACAGGAACTATTTTTACCAAATACCTCACACACGGTTTCCAGCTCCTGTCCTGATTTGAAATCTGTAAAACTCTTCTTTCTCAGACAACAACAACAAAAAGAGTACCTGAAAACAAAAGCTGTTAATTTTCCAAAGCTATATTGAACACTGTGTTTGAAATTATATCTATTTTGTTGTATATTACATGAAAGCAAAGAAAAAAATGCAGTCAGCTAGGCTTCTGGAAAGAACATTTTATTTTGGTTGATGCAATCAGATGTCTCTTAAAGTTAGGCTGTGATTAGAGGTTATGCATGGGCAAGCACAGAAAGAATCCCAGCTGCCCAGAGCAGCACAAGCTACTCAGATTGTGGACCTACATGCATGTAAGTAATCAGGTCTAACCATTGGCTTTATTCCTGCTCCTTGCACAGATGCATAGAGAACAAACAGGGAACAAGAGCTACCTTTTTCTAAAGGTTTACAGGTTTCAAGCATAAGAACTTCAAGAAGAAAAAGTGGCAAATTTTTTTTTAGACACAATTGAAGCATACCTTCAGTGCACTCTCCAAGAGGTGTGCAAGTATGCATACAATGTGGAAAATAATACTCTGAAAAAGAAAAAGAAAAAAAAAACTTTCCCTATCTTTTCTGGAGCTTCTCTTAGAGAAGTCATGTTTCTTTAAGGTGAAAAAGAAGTTTACTTCACCTTTTTCACAGGAGGAATATTTCCAGTTCTAAAGTGAAATCAGAGAGAAGATACAGAAACACAGACATTTTAAAAATTGCAAAGACAGACTTTTAAAAAGGGATGTTAAAATTGTGTCAGAATCAATTCTGTTGCATAATTTTTACAAACCTCACAGAGATGAATGTTTTTCTGAAGATTTGGTGGCAGTCATCATAGTAAGTAACACTATTTAAGGACGACTACTAGCTATCAACAGCAGCTGTTATTAAAGTTAAATTCAGTGCTCATTTGGGTATTTATCAGCATGATGCTGTGTATCTATAAATCCTTGTAAATTTTTTGTTCTGAAATTATGCTTACATATTGTACTTCACAATAGGTGCCTGGATCTGAGATTCATTTGTGAGACACATTTGTGTTAGAGATACAAATTCAATAGCGTGGAAATGATTGAATAGTTTCACCTTTACCAGGTGGAAAAAAAAGCCTTAGAAAGCTGGACTCATTTAGTAAATTTTAGTAGCTCATCTCACCACTGTCCTACTAGTCAGCAATCATTGATTGCCACTATGATGGTAACCATATGCCCCTTGCTTTAAACCAGCACTTAAGGAAAGCTTCAGGAATCTTTATTGAAGAAGCTGTCTCTTTAGGCAGATGAATTTTTTTTTCCAAATGACATGATAAGACTGATAAAAACCTCACCATAAGAAGTTGTAGGGCTTTTAAATAGCAGATGGTCCAACATGATTTGTTATTGACTAAGTGCACCCATGAATTCTAAAACACATATAAAAGCACATCGCCCTTTGGGTAAAGTACAAATATAAACCCATGAACTTATCTCACTGCTCAAGCAGCATTTAATGTCTGCTAAACAACAGATGTTGAAACATATGGAGACATGGCTAAAGGCCATAAAAATATAAATAATCCTCAAACTTTTCTGTTATTCTTTAACTATATTGGTTCCATCTGACACCCTGAAAATGTCTGCTTGGGCATCAGAGGGAAACCTGATTCCCTATTAAGTGTCAGCTGTGTGAAGAGATCACAGTACAAGTTGTCAACACCAGGAAGGAGTAAAGCAAGGACCTAGGAAAGAAAAGAGAACACTAATCACTTACTTGGGAAAAAAAGACATGGCTTAGGTCTTGAGAGCAATGAATAAGAAACAGATTTAATGGAAAAGTGATGTAAAAAAGATCAGTGTGAACATAGATTTAAAGACTGGGCACTGTCCTTCGAGCACCACATTTGCAAGGAGAAATCTAGAGCAAAGTATCTGTTCTGTGTGTCTCTGCATCCAGCTAAATTTGTTTATTGCTGCTGTTGCTGGGGAGTGGAAAAGGGAATAGGGCTTTGTGGCTGCAGGCATTTCAGTTTAACTTAGTTCAATTTCACTTATTTTTTTGGTTTGGAGTCCTCTCTTTCTAGATATCCTTTCTCTTTCCCCAGGGAGCAGGAGAGAGCTTGTTTCTTGAGTATCACACTTCTCCTCATTGCCTTTTGCTGCCTGTGCTCTATTCCTCACAAAGACAGCAACAATTACTCAGCCCAGGCATGCACATGTGAGTGACGGCTGGGTAAGTGCTGCACCATGACAGTTAGTGGTTGCCTGCAGGGAACTGGGTTCCTCAAAATATTTGGCTGCTTTTGACTCCCTGAAGGAAGACTAAGATGTGAAGTAGGATCCCACCGCTATCTGCATACATGAAATTACCTCATTTACATTAAATAGCGGGAGCTGAGACAAGCCCAGAGAGGTCTGGGCACCATCTGACTGCTGCTTTTGATGTTTCAGCCTTGCCCATACAAGTTTTTGCTGGTTAATGTTTCTCACAGCACGTGTATTCTTTAAGGGCCACAGACACAAAAAATGAAAAGCTCTTTTTTCTTGCATTGAGTTTTGGTGCCTTATGCTGCACTAGTCCACAGAGTGAACTTATTCCGAGCAGTGACAGCTATAAACAAGACTGGATTTAGACTGGTGAACAGCACTTAAGAAAAAACACTGAAGTTAGATCACCAAAAAAAGAAATTACCCATGCTCAATTAAAAAAAATAGGGCCTCATTTTAAAATAAAGTGAGAACTACTCATAATTCAGGAAAATTTTACAGAAATTAATAAATTCTTTTCTCCCCTTTGTAGCCGCACACACAAAGGTTGGAAAGTAATGTGCAGCTTTACATGGGTCACCCTTCTGTCTGTCTGCATGTCTAAAGTATGTTCAGAGCCTTGGTCCATTTAAATCAACAGCACAGCTATGTGGAACAGAAGACAAAAATAACATTTTAAAAAAGTTGTTTTGAAAAAATCCATTGCTGGATTTTTTTCAGGGATTTTCTAGCTAGCATTTGTTCTCAGGAGGGTTTTTTTAAGGAGGAATAATCCAACAGCATCTATTTTTATTGAGCTCCATAGTTTTCTTCTCCATCTGAATACTGTGAACACCCACATACATTTTCATTCACGGAAACTGTGTGAAACTGCTTCCTGCTTCTCATTATCCTATCCCTGTGTCTTCATTACCACTAGTATTAAATCTATGTGTATTCATTAACTAAGAACTTGAAAAATCACAGATGTACAGGGAGTAGAAGTTTCTCACAGAGATCTAATGGTTGAGATGTAAATCTGTCTACTGCTGAAATGTAAATTCAAACCCAAATGCAGCCAGTTCCCTGGAAGGCATTTGGAGTCAAAGTCACTGCTGCTAATCTTATTTTTCCTCCTCTTTGCTGGGCTGGCAGTGTCAGCACTGCAACTCTGCCAAGCACTGGAAGGAATAACTGAGTTTTTCACTATGTCTTCATGTTCAAAGTTTGGTATGAACATGGGTTCAGCAGGAAAGACTAGAGATAGGTACATCTCAAATCTGTTATGGGGCTCAATATAGATAAAGATGCAATGTTTATAGTATGAGAATAAAAGGAGATAACTGAATTAGAGGCTATGGTGTGAACAACAGGAGATATTATTTAGCTTGAGTTATTGAATCATTATAGAATATATTAAATGTTGAAGGCAAGCTGGAGAAAGTCCAGTCAAAACAGTGGAAGTGATAAGAAATGAAGAAAGATGTCCTGCAAGGAAATGTTGAGGAGAAAAAACCATTTATTTAATGTAGAAGACCCAGGGACATGATAACAGTTTCTGGTACAAAAAGCTTTGTTGTTGAGAATCTGGTGACCTACTGCTCTTTTATGACCATAGGGGAGGGCAAGAAGTAAGCCTGAATAGTTACAGTAGAGATTTATAATAGATGTTACATTTCTTTTTGGTGTCAGGAAAACACAATGAGCTAACTGGTTCAGCAGAGGAACCTGGGGATATCTGGAGCATAATTCATGTAATATGGGTTTGGATAATTTCTTTAGAATAAGGCAAATCATGCCCTTGGAAGTACCCATTTCTCCCTGTGGACTCTCCAGCAAGCCTGGGGTGACTAACTCTGAGGATGACTCTAAGTCATCCTCATTCCATCAGATGAATCCCCACACCAGATGTCCAGCTTGGCTTGATAGTCCCAGAGCACAGGGGCCATCTTGGCGCTGTGACAAAAAATAAGGATGTTATTTTTTTCCAGAAGTTTTGTCAGGATACCAGATTTTCCCTGTCTCTTCCTGTCAAGCTGCAACCCTGAGAACAAATCCATTCCCAGCACCATAGCAAAAGAGATGTCAGGACCTCTCCCGTCCTTGTTCTTGACCCCACCACACAGGGCCAGCACAGGATGGGGGTGTTTCCACCTACCTTACACTCCTTTAAAAAACACCCAAAAACCAGCACTGAGTATTTTTTATAGATCAGCAGAGAAGCATTAGTTGGTATGATTCATCCTACTTCTGTGGGACTACAACTAAGCTCATCAACTTAAATCCCACTTTTTGTGCTGTCATAGTTAGTAGGATGAATTTAATGGAAAAGACAACAGAATACTGAGTTTCAAAATCATAAAAAGGTTACCAATAGTAAGATCTGGTCAGACTGGAGTAGAAAATGATCCCATGGAGATCAAGGAGAAACATCAGTAAAACTGATTGAGATGATAATGGAAGAAAAACTGTGACTAATAATCTCAGGAGGACCTGGAGAGCCTGGACCAGAAGTAATTTTTCTGAAGGTTAGCATCAGCAAGTTTTAGATTACATTGACATAAAATATATTTTCCTCAAGATAAGTAAAAGAAAAAATGCCCCATTTAAAACAATAGTTTTCAGCTGAGTAAAATTCCGGTTCATAAGACAGTGTTACTATCTACTTGGTGGTTAATATGACAAATTCTCATTGTCTGACTTTCTGTGATGTTACAGAATACTATGACGCACCTACAGATAGAGTCCCCAGAGGTACGAGCTTTTTACTTAAAGCAGTTTTCCTCAGCATTTTAAAAGCTGTTTTCCAAGACACACCTTTATTTCTTCCAGTTTTTCAGAGCTCCAGGTAAAAACAGAATTGCTTTTGTTCTACAGCCTTCCAGAATATGGCCAAGCACTTGAAGACTAAATCATTGCAAGTCAAAGTGAGCTCTGATCATCTTCCTGGGTTTCCACTCTTCCTTCTGCCTCATTTGCTGCCCAATCTCCGGAGACTGTTGCTTACATGGAAATGCTTAGGTGCAGCTGCTTCCCAAACTAATTTTGATAAATGGTCCTTGTCAGCACTGGTGCTCTAGGAACAAACAGAGCCATGAGTGGTTACAGGGGCATTGGAGATGGCAGCTTTTTGATGCTGATCAGGCAAAGCCAGGACGTCATTATTCAGAATAACAAAATGCACATTTGTTAACCAAGCATGGAGGAAATGGGAGTGAGCAGAAACATGAGGAGTATGACAGAATCCTTTCTCTCCTTATGGCAGAATCTTTGCTACACCTAACAAGAGCTTGCTCTTGAGCTTGCCCACTCCATGTGGAGAAAGCTTCCCTCAGACCCATGGCAGTTTTGCTTGAATGAGTGTTTTGGAATGAGGTACACTACAGACAGTGATGCTTGTTAATGGGGCTTTTTCTCTGAGGCAGAGCCCAGTGCCGCTGACTCAAGGAGCAGTGATTGTCCTTTCTGGAAACTGTGGTTTTGAGGGTAGGGTATATTTGGGACCATTTACACTGACACCAACAGCTTCCACTCAGTAATGAACATTTAATTCCTCCCCATTCCTAACTCTTTGGGGTGCTGGGCTGCCCGGGAACAGTTCCCTAAAATCCTGCTGGCTTCAGTACTGAATATTGAAGTAAAAAGATGGAATATCACTTTTAATTGCTTTTCCAGAACTGGTCCTGTGTTCTTCTCTTGAGAGTTCCTGGACTGGTGGTTCCAAAGAGCGATGTTCCCTTGTTATTCAGAAATCTCAGTGGAAAGATTCACATGTCCCAAGATGAGCATGAGCTTAAGTGCTTTGGTGGATGAAAGCCAGTTTGCTCAGCAGCATCCCTGTTGGGTAAGGTGCCCACAAAATAGACAGAGAAGGTAGATTAAAAATCCATCCATCACATACAGCACATTTTACCTACCCAGGATCCTGCTCAGATGCATTAAGGATATATTTTAATTTCTCAGATGCAAAGTCATTCTGCTTTTAGTAATTTCCAACAGACAGAGGAAGTTATGCTTTCAGGGAAACTTAGCGAGCATAAGATAACTATTGGTGCTCATAAAGGTATATATCAGGAAGAGATATAGATGTATTAAGCATATTGGGCTTGAGTCAGAACTCACAGAAAGGTTATAAAGAAGGCATAAAGCTTTGGTCCTGATTCACAGAAATGAATGCTAGATGAGAACTGCAGTGTTTGTATTTGGAACATAAACACTTCAATAGAAAGGCAGCTAATGCAGTCATGACAACAAGAAGAAAAGGCCACAAAGGGAACAGTAGCAGCACTTTGTACTAAGATGGATGCACTCCTACTCATCACTGAAGTCCTGGGTTAAACTTTGCATTTGTTTTCCTTTGTGTTGACCTTGAATTTTTAATGACTTTTCTGTGACCTTTCTCAGATGTCCTAATTTCTGTTGTGTTCACATACGGGTTTTTTTTGCAAAGAGGCATTCATCATCAGGATTTTCATCGCATTTCCATGCAACAGGAAAAGCGTAGGTCTTCTAGAAAAATTATTTCATTTGGTTTCTGCTTCCATAATCCCATCTTCATTTCAATAATCACTTGAGTAACTTCATTAAAAAGTCAATCTTTCAATTTGTGATGCTTTACCAAGTCCGATATCCAGAGACTTTTGGAGATATTTCATAAATATTCATGAATTAAGAGTCATGTAAGTTACGTGTAAGTTAGATAAACACAACTGTGGTGATTTTGGAGCAGGCTTTTTGCAACAGGAGAAGTGGAAGTAAAAATGCGTGCAACACAGAAACAAAGCAGTTCTGGAGTAAATGAAATAACACCAATTGCATAACACCGAGTTGAACCAAGGCTAATTTCTTTCATTTAAGAAAGACAACTGAACTGAAAACCTGAGAAACTGCATCCCATTCTTTAACCACTGAATAAAATCCTCAACATCTTTTTTAACTGGGACATTTTTGTTAAAGCTTGTTTATAGAAACTAGAGACCCTACATGGAAATGGGAATTGCTAGTCTCTGAAAATTTGTCAAAATAAGGTTAAAAACCTGAAAAAGTAGTAGGAAGTATCCAAAACCTAGGGGAAAAAAAAAAAACCAGAACAAGATGAAAATAGAGTTTTCATTTCAGCTTAATAGGGGGCAATGAAACATTAAGTGGACAAGGGACTAGTCAAGAGGCACTGTTTCTCACATACATAGTAGTGGACCTGAGAAAAAGGCAGAGCAGGGGGCTGTGATCTCCCTAATACACAGGTCACACAGGAGAAATAATTTGATGAGACACTTGGTACAAGAGCAAGCAGAAACAGCAGTATGTTCTTCCCCTGTCCTATTTCTCGTGTATCACTTTGAGCTGGAGGAGGTTCTGGGATGGGTAAGTAACTGAGAAAGAAAAAGACACAAAACAGAGTGTTTCCATGCATGGATAGCAATATTTAGGGGTTCCCCCTTGTCTTAAGAAGGATACTAAATTTTTTGCTCTATTTATTTTCTTTTATAAATGAAGCAATTAATCCTGAACCCATGAAAACCGGATCCCAGAATTCTGCAACATCTACATTTTAAAAAACAGCTGCACAATTAGAGATCAGAAAAAAAGTCAGTGTAGTTGTAACAGTTTACAGCCTCCTTATAGCAGGTGATCATACTTGATGTCAGCTAAGGACTTAATCTTCTTAAGCAATCTGAACTGTAGCGATTCCAGATTTCTAGGAATCTCTTCCAAAATTTCCTAGGACTGCTAAATATGAACTGTGAACTGGCATCAGATCACCACTCCTTTAAGTTAGCCCCAGATCCTTTGGGGCTGTTTTTCTGCTGTGTACATCAAATTTGAGGGAAGGGCTGGCCTCGGAATGTATATACACACAGGAATTTTTCTCCCAACTTCCTAAAAATAGAACAGAAAACCATTGTCCTTACGTCTTCTGGAGCAATATGAACTGTGATGTCAGATGGTATAAATCAAATACCGACCTTCACTATGTGAATATTTCACAGCCCATAAGTGGGGCCTTATCAAAAAATTAATGTTGCTATACATCTCCCTTTTCAGCCTTGTAGCAACAGTGACCCTCATGGGAAACATAATTTATAGATACTACAAACTTCAGTGTCTGCACATTGAAGTGCTAGCTTATACATGCTGTGAAAACAGCTACTTCTCTTTTATGGAATGATAGGATTCAGAACCCCCTGAGTCCAACAAAGAATAGTCTCATAAAGCTAACTGATGAAAGGAGTACAGAGAAAACCTAAGTTTCTCATTAACAGACAGAGATTTTTTTTATCAGCAGACAAAAATACTTGCAAAAGCAGCCATGACCACTTACAGCCACTCAGGACATGGGGTGGCTCTGGCCATGCAATGGCCACTGGGGGAAAGGAATACCACCTCCAGCTACACCTGCACCTGATGAGCTGCCAGCCTCAGCCCATGGTTAGTCTTCACAAAGATGGAAGCTTCAAAGCAGCCATTTCGACCAGTCACTTATTTTTCATCAGGTCAAGATTCTACAACATGGGACAGAAAGCAGAGAGATGCTGGAAGTGATGGGAGAGAAGAGTATTGGACTGCAGTACACCAGGTGATAAGGATTCTCCTTAGAAGGAAACAACAGAACACAAGTATACAGAATGAAGAGCATCATCCACATCTGACCATAAAGGAGCCCCAAGAATACCTCTCTGCAGGAGACCAGAGGAAAGCTTGCCTTGTTATCAGCTAAAATCATTATGTGTTTATTGACTGAGACAAAGGCAGTGTATTTTCAGCCACTGAAGATCTGCATCAAAGCATCGTATCCACAGCATCAATTGTCTCCAAATTGACCAGATCAGGAGAAGCCAAGAACTGCATCCCCACTATTTAGAGTAAGGGGGAAAAAAAAATAAAAAGCAGAAGTAGAATTAACTTTCTTCAAGTATTAAGGAAGAATGATAGAAATGCTTTCATCTGCTTAAGCAGAAGTTACAAGTATACCAGTTACAAGTATGACAGTCCCACAGGAGGAATTAGAGGCCTTTGAGTAGATAAATAATATCTTTGAAAAAAAGGAGAATAAGATGGTAAGAAAATGGGGAATCTGCCAAATAGTGTTTAAAGCAAAATTCTCTAGTAAGGTTAAATTTAATGAGATATTGGGAGTCATCATCCCTCATTAGCCACAAAGACAGTGATGAATATTAAAGTAACTATACAGAACATTTCAGACATCTCAAAATAATGCTCCTACTCCATGTATTTTCCAGCCTGTAGATGCTTGTGTCTCCAGTGCTACTCTGTTATTGGACAAAATATTGAAGAATGCCCTTTTAATTTTGAAAAGTTTGTTTATGCTTACCACTCGAACAAGTAATTTTGTGCAGAATTTACTTATGGGTTTTATAGAAATTTTCTGAGTAGTAGCTGGTAAAAAAATTACAGTCATTAGTTTAGATCAAGTACTTCTCTGTAGTGTTCACTTCTTTAAATGGCATTGATGATTCCAATAATTGATGATTCTAATTATTTTGCATTTGAACTTCCAAGTCTTGGGTAAAATTCCTATTTTATATTGGAAGTTCATCTCACCTAGTTTTGTCAGTCTTAAAAATATGAGCTTTTCTCACGTTCAGCAAGTAAATGAAAGTAAACTCAGATTCATCACACAGTACTTTTTCGGCTTCAGATCCTTATGCATATAAACCAGAGGAAAAGTATAAAATCCAGAGAACATGCTCCTGAAGACTGTCTCTGCCTCCTTGACTGAGGAAATATATTCATTTATCCCTCAGAGGTTTTCACTTTCTGGCAATACTCTGGGATGCAAAAATGTCTTTAGACATTCATATTGCAACAGAGATCAGAGTGAGTGTGTTTTAATCTCTGTCAGACTGGGAGACTTTGACAGCTTCACATGACCCATGTCTCAGTTTGAGACTGCATTACTGCTCTACTGAATTAGCCTGGCCATGAAATCAGCTGGGAGACTGCAGCTTGTATAAAATACAAAAATCTGGTGTGTTTTGTTTTGTTTTGTTTTGTTTTGTTTTGTTTTGTTTTGTTTTTGATGAGATTCATCAATCTATTGTAGGTTAGCTCTCTTTATAAGAGCAACAAAACAGTCACAAATTTGGCTTGATGTTTATCTGAAGAACAGAAAATCCATTCTGGACACTTTGGGAATCCCCAAAGGTGTATAACAATTTGGATCTGATATTCGTTGCAGATTTAATGCAGTAAGGTCCTTTAACTGTGATGTTAAAATATTGATTTACATTATGGACTGCAGCTGGTTCAGAAACATACTCCCTGAGGCCAATTAGACCGACTGACTGAAACATCAGCAACAAACCAGACCTTTATTGTTTGGCAAAGTCTCAACCAGTTTTCTTTTTCTTGTTCCTCTGTCTGCTTTCAAAAAGCGTCTCATGCTTAGCACTACAGCTTTCTGGGTTTTCCAGAGCCATCTGCTAATAGGATGAAGTTTCCTGCAAGGAGACATTCAGTCCTTGGTTCAAGAGCAATCATTCCTAAACCCTGCAAAAATTTCCTAGGCCACAGTAATTTGTCAGAGAGAAGAAAGAGCTAGCAGAAGTCTTTGCTAAAATTCCACTAAATGCTCATCATCAAAGAGCTGCAATGTGTCAGGAACACAGAGAGAAAAAGTCTGTGATATGGTAGCTACAGCTCCTCATCTTACACCATATCCAAGGCATCAATCTTGGGGAAATTCTGGGACAGCCATACTCTGCTCGTCCTCATATAGGATTTATTAGGAAAATCTGAGAAACATTCCATAGTCTAGCAGACAGGATGCTTTCCCTGAATAGAGAGGTCCTGGCTTTTTTGTGAATGAATACAATTACTGACTATAAAATTATTTGGTTTTAAAACACTCTCAGGTCTTCTGCCTCTTACACACAAAAGAAACATTACTTGCTGGGGCTGACAATAGGTAGGTATTCTAGGAGCTCCCTGGAGCACAAGTTCTTGTCTTGGGGGAGAGAAATGAAGAGATAGGTGTGTCAAAGAAAAATGCAGGAGGTTTCTAAGGCCCTCTCCACTGTTGTGATGCTGCTCACCACATGTGGCACAGCTGACAGGCTTTGTGACTAAAGCCACACATTGGGCTGTTCTCAGGTGTCAGGGAACCTACAATAGCCGTAGCAGAGGGTCCAGTGTTTAATTGCTCTGTTTCTGACACAGAGGCTATTGCAATATTGCCACCTTCCTTCTGCCCTGAGACAAGGCAGGGGCACAGTTAGCACCTACATGGTGGCAAGAAGGCATGACAAAAGCTGCCTTCTAAAAAGTCAAGTCCAGTGAGAGCCAGATTCAAGTACCTAGCAGAGGCATGAATTTGTACCTTATGTTTTGTGAAGCTCTGACCTACTGAATTGAGTCATACCTAGAAGCATAATTTTATTTACATGACAGGAATCCAGTTCAAGACTTTTGTTTTGTTTTGTTTTGTTTTGTTTTTTGTTTCTTTTTATTACTACACGGCTAAGTGTTCACTAATAGTCTATCATTTTTATCTGGCAGGTTGGCTCTTGAGTAGCACCCCAAAAACCCTAAGCCAGATCATCAGAGCAAAGCAGGGGCTCAACATATGGGAGTCTAATGCAAGACTATTTTATGGGGTATTGATGTTGAAGTAAAACTCTTTGATCCCTTACTTCCACAGCACGTGAGCTGCAGTGGACTAAGCAGACAGCAGATGTACTTACTAATTACTACTAATTGCTGCTGTCTAGACACCATGTGAAGACAAAACTACCAGCCTTGTTTACAAACCAGCAAATACCTGCATAGTCCTCTCATATCATTCTGGATCACTGCATGCTAAGTTCACCAGTGCTGAGCTTGCATACATCAAGGCCAGTAAGAACAATGGTACCTCATTTTTGCAGCAGTCTGGACAATTTCATAAAGTGAAGGGAAGTGGACAGTCAAGCCCTCTGTTGCTAACAACATTCATTTTCCTTTGTAAAATCCTTACTGTGTTTTTATTTGTGTGTAGGAGGAAGCAATTTTCTGCATTAAGCTCTCAGTCAAAGATCCAAGAATGAGAAATTCTCACAAAGGCCTCCAGCAGGCAAAAACCTCGCCTGGATCTTGTGGCACAAAACATTCAACATCTTTGAAAAGTGGATCATTCACTTTTTTTTGGTGTCTTTTAAACCGATACCGGTTTAAGTAGTAAATATCAGTACCTCCCATCATCATCATCCTGTTGCAAAAACACCTCCTTCTGATGGCTTTCAAAAAAATACAGTGTAACACGGACTTCCTCAAGCTGACATTTTTTGCTATGCCTTTCTGAAAATGGTTTGCAGTTGTTTTAAAGTCATGAGACTGTATTTATTCCACCTTTCCCCATCCTTCCTACAGAGACCAATACACTAAGCAGGCTCAAGCACTAAGGATCAGCAATATCATTTTATGTACCTTATCTCTGCCATGAGTTAGTGCATCTACCATAGTTCTGCCTCGTGATGTTTTCTCCCTTCTTAGCCGCCATGAAAACTAAATGCAGCATTTCATGTCTCAGATTGACAGCATTTTAAAATATACATTAATGGAACCTGCACAAGAATCCTGCCTGCGTCACACCAGTCTTGCACAAGAAAACCTCCCAAATGAGACTGCATGACAGAAAAAGTTGGAGTAAAAGAAATAGCAAATAAAATAGAATAATGTGGAAATATGTGGATATGAAGGAAGTAGAATAGAGTTTTAGGAAAAAAAAAAGTATCCAGAAGAGCCAAGTTAATGCATTCCTCTTTATGTGGAACTAGAGACTTACAAATTTTTACTTGCCTAAATGAGAGAAGAGCTGCCATCAGGAAATGGTTCCAGATACTAAAGTGAACCTTAATTTAAAATGGAATTATGAAAACCAAGGTCTTTCTTAAAATGTTAGGCTGTTGAGGCAAACAGGGCAATAGTAAGGTCTGTAAAAAGGTATGTAACATTACCGTTTGAACATGGTTATGCACTGATTTCCCTGACCCAAGGCTGGAATTATCCAAGTCAGCAATGATTGAGGCAAACCATTGCCAGCAGCCAGCCAGGCACACACGAACAAATCCTGCCCTGGGAAATGGTGAAATTTGAGCAGTAAGACAAGTAAGGAAATTTGGTTTTCAAATCTCCCAGTAGAACAGAGAGAAGTAGCAAACTGGTGTAACCAGTGACTGCTTGCTCTGTCAGTACCCCTCAGCCAAAATATCCTCATTGCCCAGCATGTCTGTCTTAGTTAACCTTGCCTTGTCACAGCAAAACTGGCAGCCTGGACTCAGGTCATGGTTGGAGGCAGGATCTGCACCCCACATTGGCGCAGGACATCTGCATCCAAATGTGCAGACATGGAGAGGAGGTGTCCAAGGCACCACTTACCTACACATGCTTTTTTTCCCCTACTGTCATACATTCAATAATTTTTTGGGTTTTTTTCTCTCTTAACTGCAGTATGATAACTGTGAAACCTCAGTGTTACTTTTCTCGACTTTCCTGACTAGGTCAGCATTTGGAGATTTGGAACTTATTTCAATTAAAAAGAATAACTGGTGAAAGGACACAGGATTTTTCGGGCACTAAAAATCCCTCTCTTTACATGAATAAACAAGGTCATGTTTTCCAGGACACACAAGGAACCCAACATCCAGGAACAGTTTTCCAGTGGATGGCTTTCTATCTCCTTCAGAGAAAGATGACCTGAAAGCCCTCTGTCATGTAGTGCCAAACTTGTGTTTTTCCAGAAGCCTTGAAAATTTTTCCCTGCATCTGAAACTTTGTACATCTTTCATTCCTTCTGTCTTCAAAATGCCCTGTCCAATCCTTTCTGCCCAGACTATCTGAATTTGTAAACAGCTTTTTATTCAACTTTTGTCTTGCTTGAAATTGCATATTTTGTTCTTTCTTACAGGTCCCTGAAATACAGTAGACAAAAGAAACTTAGCACTTCATAATACATTCAACCTACTCAGTTGTTCTCAAGACCCTTCTACTTCAGAACAAAGTGCTTCTCCTGTTGTATTTTAAAGCCTCAGCCCATATTTCCTCAAAACCAACTGAAGAAAGAATAGAATAAAATAAGGACGTGGGTTGATGTTCAAGTTCACACAGTCCCTCTGTCTGCAATTGGCCTCTCTCCAGCTCTCACAAGTCCCTAGACACATCTTACTTTTATTCTTGATGTTTCTAATCATGCCAGGTAGCTGATCTGTGTGTCTTCTCAGGACAACTGGACTTTGCAATACACAATTACTTGCCTCCAAAGCAAAAACTTTCCTCAGCAGGAATCATAAGGAACATTAAAGAAAAAGAACCCCACCAAGTAATAATCTGTACTCAGGGTCAGAAATTAAAGAGTAATTATTTATGAAAGACAGAAAAATGAATGCTGAGGGACTTGTAGAAGGTAAATGAAAGGTAAATGAAACATACCTTGCTAATGCCTGTGTTAGACAATAACCTCCTTGGAGCAGAAAATACTGGGTGCTGAAGGCACTGAGCCTCGGCTACCAACTGCTTTGTGAACCCACCTAGGGGCTGCTGTTGTAGGCATGAGGGAACCCACTCTCTCCTCAGATCCAAAGGGTAACAGCTCTTCATATCTCTTTTCAATCTCAATACACACTACAGGTCTTCAGAGCTCTCTGCCTCTTTCCATTGCTTGTCTTGTGAAATTACACCTTTATTTCAGGAACGCGCACCAAAATATTCCCAAAGCACATGACTATCTGTTAAGGCACTCAACCATCAAGAGAAACTGTTTTCTTTAATAATTAGATAGATTTGAACCCAGCCTTTCAGTACTTTATTGACACACCTATATTGTATCTTGACTCCCTCTGAAAAAACACAGTTTGCAGTCCTAAGCCATTTTCTTCTCCAGTCCCAGAAAACCAGACATTTTGCCCTGCTGTGGCTCCTACACACGAGTCTGAGGTCACCCAAAGATTCAGGAGCTACCTCTGCTTTTATCATTGTTACATAGCCCCAGGCCATGCCCACTGCACGTGTCCACAGCCAGCACAAGCAGCAGCCAAGGCTGCTGTGTGAAACACGGCACAGAGCATGCACTTTATTTTTGCCTCGCTTCCTCTTAGAACATCAGGCATTTCAATGGAAGACCCCATCCTCAGTGCAGCGTGGGACAGCGTGGTGTGCTCCTCACACAGTGCCTCCCTGATGCCATGGAGGTTTAGAAAAAAATGGCTCCTGGGCTGCACAAGGGCAACCAGGTGCGCACAAATCCATTCTATCCCAGATGCGCACTGCAAGATAATGCATTAGTGGGAAATATCATAGTCCTTATTTTAGTTTTGGCTCTTGTGAGGTGCTCTGGATGTCCATGCAAAATGCTGAGCTCAGAGAGTCTAGGGAGCACACTGAGGATTACAGCACAAACCCACAAAATTATATAGTCATGGGTGCTCTTCACACCATGATGTTAGCCAGATGGCCCAGATGTATCCCAGGGTAGATACACAGATTAGAGAAAGCAATAAATAAAGATGATCTATACCTCACCAGACATACAGAAATCATGAGTCATGCCCAGAATAACTGTGGGGTTTGAAAAGCATTTGCAAAGCATTTATGATGTTGTACTGCTTTTCTTTTGCTGCCATTTTTTAACATTTCACATGGACTTTGACTGAATTTCAAGTAACCGTATGGGTTAAAACTGTGATGTTTTAAAAAACAGCTAGATCTGTAAAGACCCTATAATAACATTACTGATTGGGCTGAAACTTTTACCAAAATCAAGCAGTATTAGCAGGGGAAACTTCGGTACAATTGCACAGGCTGCTAGCATTAAAATGCTCCCAAGCTCACATTTAATGGAGACAATGACAGTAACAGCCTCACTGACTTGAAGTCAGAGTAAATATCCATGGAGAAGTCACTATGCTACAGTTACCTCCCTGCAGCATAGCATCATCTGACATGTCAACACCTTGAAAAGAACCTTTCTCCTCCAGGCAGCCTTTACCCCTTTATCTTAAGATAGGGCTGTATGTTCCTGTGTCCCTGGCTTTTTAAGAAACACCAGCTTGCACTTTTTAACCTCCCTGTCCCAATTCTCTTGATAGTTTCAGTGACATAAATAAATCACATGCTTTTAACGCATGGCTCTACTGCTTGGGTCTGTTTTTTTGTGTGTGTGTGTCAGTTCTATAGGTAAGCTATTGCTAAGAAAGCTGAAACTTAAGTAAATATCTATATAGTCACTGTATTCCCTATTGCTGCTCCACTGATGAAATCTGAATACAAGGAAAAGTTGGATAGCCCTTGAACTGTTGTGGCACCACTACACTTAGCATAGATACAGCAACTGATTTGCCTCGGGCAGCCATAAAATAACTGGCATCCCAGCCATTTGTGGTCTGGCATAATGGGCTCCAACCAAAGAAACCTCTTTTTTAAATGTCACAAACAAACAAAATCCAGCTCTCCCAGGGTCTCTTAAAAGTAGAAATCCTGGAGGTTCTCATTTTCTGTTTTCTTTTAAAAGTTGAGACATACCCCTGTATTTCAGCCCTACCACCTCTGCTTTCCTTGCACTTCGCAGTGCTGCCTCGTCAGTTGGTTCCAGGGAAACTTCCTCTGCTAATGCTCCTGGGAATAGAAGAGATTTGTAGCCAAACTGGTAGTAAGGCTGCGGTTGCATGCATGTTTGCAAAGTTTGTTTTGTAAAGATTTAATCTGAGCCAAAGTGACTAGATGGAAGTTTCTGATACTCTGGGCTGTGCATGGATGCTTTGTCTGATGTCTCCTTATCTGTGCCTGAAAATCCCAGCTCATGTGACTTTGCATTCTGAGCTTACATGATATACATATGTCGCATAATCAAAAGAAGAGAAAATATTCAAAAAATTTTTAAACTTTTAAAATATTTTAAAATATTTCAGACTCTCTGTAAATATGCAGCCAAAAAAACCCCAAAACCTATGTGGCGCTAAAAGTGAAAAGAGCTGTTCTCTCTCACCCTCCTCCTCTCCCCGCGAGCTCACCCTGTAAGAGAGGCCCTCTGTCCACATCTGGCAGAGAGAAAGACACAGCTGAAAGGAACCAACACCCAGACCCATAGCTTGCTTATTTTCAGAAGCTGCTGAGCTGGATCAGGATGCACATCTAAGAAAGGAAAAGCATGGAGGTACATCAGGAGCAGTGGGAAGTTTACAGCAGCCGTGGTTAGAAACCTGGGCCACCAGTGGATGTGCACATGTGCCCTGCATTAGTGGTTCTCTGTCTGGGGAAAAGCTCCTTGCCTTGAGGCCTGAAAAGAAAAAGCAAACCAATCAAACAAAAATAAAATACACTTAGAAGTCTTCAGAGGA
Organism: Fringilla coelebs; assembly: GCF_963513975.1. Classification (NCBI taxonomy): domain Eukaryota; kingdom Metazoa; phylum Chordata; class Aves; order Passeriformes; family Fringillidae; genus Fringilla; species Fringilla coelebs. The sequence continues at coordinate 41,252,053 of NC_140031.1, forward strand.
CTTAATAGAGAAAGGGATTTGGTGCTATAGGAAGTTTTCAGAAGGAAATTAAATAGCTGGAGAAAAAAGACACTACTAAATTAACTGAGTAGAGCCTTGGTAAATGGGAAAAATTAATTACCTAGGCAGCAAGTAGTTTAGTTTAATTTTCTGAAACCTCTGGGTGAGAGTTTGAGCTAATCTTTTATTAGTGATACCTCAAATTTGATCCTCAGACTTTCAAATCTGAGTCACGACGCAGGGTTATTATATCTGTGAAGGTGCAGCTAGTGTGCATGAACTGCAAATAGAGTTTCCAGCTGAGCACTGCTTTGTTCTCTAGCATGTTGTTCTCTATTTTTATACACTTTGATATGTAATGATGCAACACTCTACTCTTTCAATAAACTTTGGATTAACTTTTTTTTTTTAACACTCAAATCTCTTCCTTGCTTATTTAAGTAAGTCTTCCACTCCCAGCTTGCAATATCTGTTAATGGGAGTCCTACTTCTTTCCAATGTGCTGCAAGCTAAAGGAGGCTATCAACTTCATTTTTAAGTCAGGGTCCACTCAGAAAACCACTTCCTTTAATTTTTGACGCATTATGATGGTACTTTTCAATGCTGGAGCTGCAAGGCTGTTTTAACCTCTCACGCAGAAGCACTGGTTATATAAAAACATCCATTTTTATGTTTCTCCAGAACTGAGATGGCATGGTATATCATCAATTAAAGAGAGACTAAAATCATGTAAATTTCAGACACATAACTCATCTTTCTCATTTCCATAGTGCTCCATTTCCAGAGACTTCTTCCTTTGCCTGTGAACCACATCCTGCTGTTTTGCAACAGCATAATTCCTTTGACCTCAGCCTTATTGTAAAATAAAGTCCAATTTCATATTTCATAGTTTTCATGGGAAAGAACCTAAACAATAATATGCATTTAAATACCTCTCTGGGTTTATCTCTTGTCCTAGGTATGTGCTCATTGCATACCTATTACAATGTCTGGCCACCTATATTGGCAGCAGATCATTAGGAAGTTCTTGTTATACTTGTATTCTGGCCTTCCTTGACTGTCCCACGGCTGAGGCACAATGCACCTTTGTCTAAAAACAGTCTGCTCTGCTGCATTTGTCATCTGAGCTCCCAAAAATATTTTTTGTGTAAGATGGAAAAAAGCAAACAAAAACTGGCTCACCGATCTTTCAGGCCAAAAGTTGGGTTCTTGTTTTTTCCTATAGGAGTGCCATCCTCAGTTTGCATGGAGGGTATGGGCATTACTGCAACATAAACATTTGAAGATAAGGACACAAAGGGAGAATAGAAGTCCAATCACACATAGTAAGCTCATCCCTCCACAACAAATATTCTTGAAACACCGTGAGAAAGACATTTTCCCACTGAAAGATTCCACAGGAAATAAGAAAAACCATCAGCAGTTTGACGTGATGGTATAATTGAACTCTTTTCTTTTTGTATGGGAGTTCAATGAGTATTTAAACAATTTGGTTTGTTAGTCTGCAACAGATGACACCAAGGACCTTTGTGACCAGCCCTCAGAGCAAATACTTGCAAATATTAAGGCAGCACAAGTGGTGTTTCTTAAAGGAAGGCGCTCTAAATAATGTCTTTAATCACCCAACATTCCAAACCCACATCCAGGGATTACCTTGAATTCATTAAAACGTTTTTCTTTTCTTCTTTGTAGATTTCTGTGAATATTAAGAGATCTTACATCCATTCCCACTAACTCCAGACTCTGATTGGCCCTGTGTGCACTGGCAATCAGACTCAATATTGCAGATTTGCTCTCAGTCAATGAAAGCTCAGGAGAGCAGACAGAGAGAGTAGGGTTTTATTTTCAGAATTGTGGAGCCCTTAGGCTTTGGCCACACTGCACAGTGCCCTGTTGTAGTCATGGTACTTCCAGAAAACAGTAGTTACCCTAAAATCTTGCAGCACAGGCATCTATCCATTGACAGCTTCTGGGCAGCTAATGAAGGAATGCTGTAATTGGTTTTAAGGTCAAATAAAAAAATATAAGTGCACTGGAAAGCAGACAGGTAGCCCTGTCATTTAGAAACCAGCATTACCGTAGATGAAGTGAAAAATACACAGTCAAAATATAGACAATAGCCACAAAAGTGTTAAAGATCAGTAAGAAGCAACAAAAGTATAATTATATGTATTTATAGTTCATATCAGCTTCAGGAGACTCTTTGCCTATGAAGCACTTACCTGAATTTAAAACTTACTTTTTGCACACTCTTATTCTTTGTCCCTTTTAAGAGATTAATCAGTTACAGGGAACATTTAACTGCTATGCAAATTGGTGTAGGATTCCTCTTTAAATCTGTCCTTCCTATCAATGAATGATCCATATTTCAGTAAAGGTATTAATTTTAACCTTTTGATTCAGGCTAAAAACCATTCTTTATCCATGACCTTTATGCAAAAAATCTTGGGGAAAGCCAACTCCCACCCAAATGATGGCCGTCTGATTCAGAGGGAAAGTGTGAAGCACAAAGAAGGTGTCTGGGCAGTGTCTCTGGAAAACATCTGCATTAAAAATAACTCTTTGCTACCTTCTTTTTCTACTCAGATGATTTCTACTGTGGTGTTAATGCCCTCAGCCACCCAAACAAGAATTAGGATCTGGTGGATACAGCCCTGCAGCCTGGAGAAATAACCACAGGTGTGGCCTCTGGATGCAAATAGAGTTGCTCAAAGGATCAAGCTTTGCAAATCACTTTTTCTCTTGGCAGAGAGCCCACAGCAGTGCTCTGACACTCTGAGTTAGTTTTCTTTGTGTCCCCTGCCCCTGGCAATGAGGGCACTGGGAGATTAGCCTTCTCCCCAGCAGAGACCTCAATGCCATGGGTGGTGTGCATGAAGCTCAGCCCTGCAGTGAACTGCAGAAAGGCCTTCACGTGGCCATAGTGTGATGTGTTAGTACCTATTCATCAAACTATTGACACTCAAGGCAAGATGCTGATAGAAATTGCTTTGGTTAAAGGTAGAGGATGTCTTTAACAAAGCTGCTTATCGTTTTAGAGTCCCACTGCTTCGTCCATAAGATTTTATTAACAAAACAAAACTTCAGCAACTACTGAAGACAAAAGCCAGCTCACAACCAAGTACCATAGCCAAATATGCCACCAGCAGTATAGTTACAAGATCCTACATATGTATCATAATTCACGGCTATGTACAAAATACTTTACAAGAAAAGTATTACATAGAAAGCAAAGAGATGGATAAATGCAAGGAAGGATGAAAGTGTGGAGCCAGCAGTTAGGTGGTCTGTTGCCTGATTCTTCTTATGCAGCAGAATATTCCCACTTACACAAAAGTGGTAGGAGTAGCAGTGCCTTGGCTTGGATGCACACAGATTTTTGTGGCTGACTGACTTCACTGTTACCCAGTTACAATTTCAGTAAAGCATTAAAGACAATGAACGGCATTTTGAAAATAAGCATAAACAGTGTCGCAAACGAAAACCTCAGAAAACATTGCCAGAAAGGATGTGGTAAACATCTGTCAGCTGGAATCCTTTTAAAAAAATACCCAGGGGAAGTACATTTCATTACTGACTATGTATAATTACCGCAAGCTTAACCTTTTCATTGAATAATTGAGTATCCTTCATATTCTGAACCAGATGAATGGTTTGTGAGAGCTGTTAGGGAGATTAGACTGCTTGTAAATAATCCTGGCATCCATCTCTTCTGTTCTCCTCTCTAGAAAAAAGAACTCCATCAATGAAGGAAGATCACTCCAGAGGGACCAGTTTCAGAGCAGTGGTTTATGTAGTCACAGTTGTTCTGGGGATGTTGAATCACTCAAGAAAAAAATTAGTTGCTAATGACTAAGAGTTATGCCTTATATTTATTTCAAATATTTTGGAGCAACCTTGCCTTTACTCTCTTCCAATATGACTCACTGCACTTTTGGGTTTTTTTTTTTTAATAAAAAGGAAAAGCCATTAAAATTAGTAACTAGGCATTATTTTATGGACACTATTAAGTATATCTACAAGAAAGAATTAAAGTTGTTTGGATTTCTATTAAACTTTATATAAGCTGAAAACTTCCTGTCTATACAAAGCATTACTATTTGAACTGCAACATTCCCATAATATACTTTACCTGAAATGATATACATATATTCCCTCCATCTTGAGACATGAGAGAATTTTAACTTTGTCTTTGGAAACTGAACGAGGCTATATGCCAAGAGAACAGAAGTACTCACAACTACATGTTTGCAAATCTCAAAAGAGTAGCTGTGCCCTGGCAACCTGCATTTGCTTTGCAACCAGCCTATTTCTAAAAATCTCCTCCTCTACTGCCAGATGAAGGGGTCTTCAGTGAGAAGCAGGAGAGGAAGCCAACTAGCAGCTCAACTAGAGTTTGTATTTTGCATGATTTAGGTTAGGATTTTCAATACCTCAGAGAAACACATTTTGCACATTTTTAGACCAAGGGAAAAAATAAGTTGTATTATGACCCAGCTAATGTTTTACAATTAACTGAGGTACCTAACATAGATGCATCTTCATCTGAGATTGTCCTACCATGACTGAGAGAAAGAGAAGCCCTACAGGGAAGGTTGTTGACCATGTCCTGGGACAGGAGTGCGTGCATACATCAGTCTGTGTGCATGTGTGCCTCCAAAAGGCTGCCCTCCCAGAACAAACACCTCAGTTAAGTACCTGCTGTGGTGGGGCACAAATTCAGCAATGAGTTATCAAGTCTTTCCTGACACAACAGAGCAGAGAATTACATGAAGAGAGGTGCTGGATTTATATTTACGTACTTGGCAGTTCCAAAGAGTCTGCAGAAGGATGCAGATGTAGTTTATAGATCTATATTTATTTCTCTACAAGATGAAAACGCTGGGACCTCTTTTCATAACAGATGGCCCTTTACAGCCCTTCCATATGGTTGCAAATTGCATGAGCTCAAAGAGTATTGAGATGAAAATTTGCCCAAACAACTTGATGTGTATTGAAAGTAGCCAAAGAGTTTTACTTCAGTCTTGCTCTTAGAAACAGCAGCATAATGAAAGATGAGCCTTGTTTCTCTAGTCAGACATTCTGGCCTAACCTATTTGGCATTTTTGTGAAATCACGGCCAGAAGTACAAGATTTGATTCTTCACAAAGTCAGCAATCAAAATCTAATCATTAGTTTGCATCTGTCTGTGCTATTCCCCATAAGCATTTGACAAACACATGATTGCTCAAGAAGAATTAGAAGTGGATGGATGCTGTGCCCAATCAGTTAGACAAAATACTACAACTAGAAGTAGGAACCAGATTAGATATGGTAGAAAGTTTCTATGGTTTTGCTTTTGCAAGATACTGCCAGAATGCGCTAGATAACTCCACTTTATCAAGTGATATACTATCTCCATGTCAAGTGACCATGAATAGTTATGCAACAGGACAATTGCTCTTTTCTTACCTATTCATTATATTTTCATAAAGCCTCCTTGAACTTTCTACAAAATAGGTAGGAGGATAATAAATGTCCAGTGCCAACAATTTAATTATGGCGTTTGGGGGTTTTGTTTGGTTGTTTGGCTTAGTTTGGTTTGGTTTCTGTTCTGCAAGAGCGATATTCCTCAAAAGCTTCCCTTCTTCTTGGAAAACTGTCCACTGGACAGAGCAGAAACTTTCCTGGATAAAAATCCATCTGTTTTTCCCTGCAATTCCTGCATCTGTGCACCTAGGATGAAGGTAGGTTGTCCATCCCACTTCCTCATATCCTCTCCATGGTCCCAAAGGTAAAGCCACAGGGTACCCTGTGTTGTGTCCTTCTCTGTTCTCTCTCTTGAGCAAAAGAACACCTGCTGTCAGCGGTTGAAATATGGGCCTGGTCAGGTGGGGAGCAGGACATATTCTCTCTGAATTGCTGCAACTCATGAGCCAGTTTATCTGTCAGTTTATCTACCAGTTTCCCCACAGCCAAAATGATGGAGCAAGAAATACTCTCTTCATATTCCCAGAACTGCCTGGGAATCAAGTCACTGACTGTTGGTGGTGCATCACCTTTCCAAAAAATTGTTGCCAAGGGGTTGGCATGTACTGCTGGTGCGCTCTGTACAAATTTCCTCCACAAAGTTCATTGACAGAGAAGGTCGTCTGGATCTGTGGGGAGCTGCACATTTCTGGGTCAAAATTTCATTTCTTTCTCATATTTCATTTCTCTCAGTTACTGAATACCTGTCTTAATTGTAGTCCATTTGCCTGAGTTGCATGAAACATCATCTTTACAGGAATACCTTTCCCACACACTTGATAAGAGTCTCCTTCAGAGACTAAAGGCTTGTGTCTCTTTTCCCTATTTTTTTGTCAATGCCTGGTTCCTCAGCTGCCTGGCTTCCTTACCCTCTAACTCAACATTATTGCCTCCATGGTCCCAGCACTGGAGTAGCCAGGCAGTAAAATGCTCACACGGATGACAGCTGAAATCTTCTCTTGGCTCCTGCGGCTCGCTCAGAGACCGGGATTGAGATGGGGTCGTCTCTTCTGCCTCCTCTTCCAGTTCCACCCATAGCCTTGATGACGGCCCTGAAAATCACCTTGTGATGGTTCTGCCTCTTCCTCCTTGCTCTCCCTGTCCTCCTTGACTGTTTTTGCTAGAGCTTTCTCACCAGGTGACTTCCATGTACTTTCTGTGTCCCTGCAGCCAGCGGCACCTGTTGGTTCTGTCCCGGCGGTTTCGGCTGGAGCAGCCCCAGCGTCCGTCACGGCGCTGGGACCAGCTGCAGGCTCTGCTGGCATCTCAGTGCCAGGCTCAGAGACCTCCTGGGGCCACTGAGCAGCGCTGAACACGGCTCAATAGGCATGGCCAGGCCCCAACACTTTGCAGTGGTTTGGGTCCCCTCTGGAGCGCCAGCACTCTTTTTAAAGAAACACTTCACTAGTTTTTCTGGATTCTGAATTTCTTCAACGGTAAGGTACAAACACATTGGAAGTGTCTACTGCCCCAAGTACTTGCTCAAACCATCCCACACTCCTTGCCACTTCAAACTATCCAACCTTTGTGCAGATCTCTGGGTAAAATCCTGAATTACTTGTCTCACTTTAAACAAGACCTGAACCATATGCAATAACATGCTGGCTTCTAACAAAAGGACCAGGTTGGTTTCAAGGGTAGTAAAGGGATATTCAAAATCTTTAAAATTCTCAACTACTGTAATCAGCCTGGAGGACAAGCAAAGAAAAAGTTTGCTCCTCTGAGAAGAAAAAACCAAATATGTGATTATTAATCACTCCCACTAGATGACTCCCAAAATATAGAACTGTCTGCAATACTGAATACGGACACCAGATTGGTGTCACGAGGAGAGACATTGTCACAGAATAAGCCCTGTGAAATACCACGGAGAACACAAACTGGAAGTAAGGTATTACTGGTACAAGAGAGACTAAACAAATATAAAAGAAAATATGTCTGCATTGTAACTAACAACTGCTAAACCAATACAATGGATGTTTGTAACAATTTTCTTGTAACATGCTCTGGTCAAATGGAAAAGAAAGCACCACACAGCTACTCACTCAATCCCCCTCTCTACTCACCCCTTGATGTGGTGGAAGGGAAGGAGAATCAAAGTAAAACTCATAGGTTAAGATAAGAACAGTTTAATGGTGAAAAATAAAGTAAAACACAGTACCAATGGTAAATGATGATATTAGTGACAATAAAAAGGAAACAAGTGGCGCAAAATGCAATTGCTCACCACCAGCTGACCAATGCCAATCCTCCCCACCCTGAACTCAGACAGACCCTTCCCTTCCCCGTGAGTCTCCCCAGTGTTCTGTGATGTGGAACATCCCTTTGGTCAGTTCAGGTCACCTGTCCCAGCCGTGCTCCCTCAAAGGCTTTTGCATCCCACCTCACTGGCAGAGCATGAGAGAAGAAAAAAGTCCTTGACTCAGGATAAACACAACTTGGCAAAACTCAAAACATCAGAGTGTTATCAACAGTGTTCCTGTTCTGAATACAAAACACAGCAGTGTAACAGCTGCTGAGCAGAAATTAACTCTATCCTAGCTGAAAACAGGACAATGAGATAGGAGTGGCTTTGGAATGGCAAGGCCTCGTGCTAGTGTAAACATATCCTAGAGATGTGCTCAGACATCACAGCTTCACTGCACTCCCAGAGCTGGAAGGCTTCAGTTGCATGTGTAGCTGCTTTAGATCACATTAATTGCAATTTTTCCCAGTGGAAATCCCAAAGCAGAAGAAAGGAAGCCTCCTGGGGGCTTCATTTATGTGTGAGCCAGACTAGCTTACAAGAATACGAAAGGAAATTCTTCTTGCCATGACTCCATGAACAGAGCTATTGGGGTTTCCTGTTAAATATTTGCTTGCTAGCCGTGAAGCATACTCCAGACAGTATCTATGCGACATTAGGAATTTGTACTCCTTCTCAATACTCCTTCCACTATCTCCCGTCACTTGAAGACCTTTTGAGACCTACTCCAAGCTGTCTGTGTCAGGAGTTGACTACAGGACAATGGGTGAGCCTGTAATGACCGTGATTCATGCTGAAATCAAATTCCTTAAATATTCATTTCAGGCAGCTTACCAGCAATTAAGACTCAGTTTTAATTGCATTCTGCCTGAAATTTATTACCAGCTGGCACCTCAGATTGTCTTTTTAAAGTCTGGCTCCAAAGTAGTCATACTCTGCGCACCCACAGCAAGAGCAAAATTTATTTCTCAAAAATACAACGAAGGTATTTCACAACCTGAAAACTTGCACGTCAAAGTAACTGAAAAAATATGTTCCACTTTCTCCTCACAGCCTCATGACTGCTGATTTTTATCTCTTTTTATGCTTTAAGCTGTTTAAAATTGGTGATCAAACAGCTCCAAATAAAGAAAAATGAGCATAAATTCTTTTTCAGGCAAGACTTCTCCCTGTGCCAAGGATCACAGCAATGAGCAACATCGTAATATAGCAAGTCCACACAGGCTCCTCTCACAGGCTGCCTCTGTGCCAGCTGCAGGCAGAATTAAAGAGATATCAGTACAAAGAAGGGAACCTGAAAGTGAGCCTTAACACAGATTTGCTTGGCTGATTGGTTTTTGCCTCTCACACCCTTTACGTGGCGTTATGCTGTCAGATTTGATACCTGTTGGACTGTGAAGATGCCTCTGGCTCTCCCAGCACAATGAGCCATGGAGGGTTGGGCTGGCAGCCCCTACAGAACCAGTCCTGACTGCAGCCTCTCAAGGTGACCAAGAAAGGTGCCCCAGCAACACTGCTGGTGTGTTATTCCACCCCAAAAATCTCAGGGTTATCCTTTAGCACCTCCCCTCCACAATCCTGACAGGATGCCATGAACTCAAGAAGCAAAATCTTCCCTCTCCCACAGCAGTGTGCAGTGCTCCCTGCAAGGGCACTGTGCCAGGGCACCAGTTGTGCTGCTCTCCTAGCTATTTTTGTAGCATTTCTTGTAATTGTCAAAGATGCATTAGATCTTTAACCTTGATTGTGGTAGTTTGATGTTGTTTGTTCAAAAGCTGCACTATGAGGGCTGAGGTCAATCAATTTTTTGCATCACATTGTAAGGAAAACTTCTGCCATACCACCTCAGCCACCTTGCATACTAACACACTGGTAATTTTTAAAATAAAACTGAAAAGGCCCAGTGGAACTGCCTGTGCTTTTATTTTAGACACAATATGAACCTACCCTTCAGGTAGGAAAGAACAAAGAGAAAATAAAATGTCACAAATACAAACACCTTCTTACCTTTCCACTGTTCAACACAATTTACAAAATACTTTGAGTGAATAAAGCATTAGTTTGTAAAACATCAGCTAATCTTGTTCTCAGATTAACAATTAAACAGGAACCGCTTCTGATTCACAGTAGACAAGTAGCAATTTAAACAAACTTTATAGTTAAGGCTTATTGGACTTTGTTGCCTGGTCAGTCTGAGGTGTTCTGCACAAAAATATGTTTTGCACACTATGGCAAGCAGCAGTCTCAGTAGGCAAATATTTCTGAATAGCACAGAGACAAGCAGGTACACCTGTCCATCTTCCAAAATCACATTTATTTCTGCATTACTCAGGTGGGAATTACTAGCTCCGTTTCCTCACCTGAATGCTCAGTAAAATGACTCATAAGCTGCAGAAATAAAATACAAGTCCACTGCGCTAGAAAGAATGAAAGAATTTCAATGCCATAGATGTTCCTGAGCACAAGTCTTCCACTTGCAACCAAAAAAGCAGTTCAGACATTTCAAAATTCCTGGTGTCATAACACCATTTAGGACGTCCTAACACTAGGACATAAACATAACACAAACATAAACATAACATAAATATTAGGACATTTTTCAAGGCAATCAAACACACTTGAAAATAGGAAGAGGTAATGATCTTTTTGGTATATAAAGAAATGTTTCCCAGCAAAGAGCACCCATATGTTTTGTATCAACATCCTGGGATGCACTACTCAGTAATTCCCACTGCAAAAATCTCTTAAGGCCATGGAGTGAAAGAACAGAAGAACTCTTACACAGAAAAGGAGAAATACATACCCCGAGCCACACAGAACCACGGCGCTGACTACTCACACCGAACCGGTTCATAACTAATTTTAACGGGAGGTGGTGCATTTCTGAACAATGACTGCACCTTACTTCACAGGCAGCTGGGCTCCTGTGAAGCTGTCTGTTGTGGCAACACTGGAAGAAGCCTTGCACATCACCAGTAACATGGCCTTTGACACCCAGAAATTGATCTGTTCCTGCTCACTGTGACAGGTCTTTGGCTTCTTTCTGCCACAGATGCTATTTCTTTTCAATCAAACACAGGAGCATTTCTTCAGAATATGAAACAACTCTGGAAGAAGCCTGGGAGAACTTTCTCTTTGGTTTCAAGCTCCTTTATCAGGCCACTTAGATTAATACTGAAGGAGCCTAAAGGATCCATTTGCCTTTGTGCTGCTTTCTTAATGAAAGAGAGAAAGACTAATGAATGACTGTGATAAAGAAGATACTCCAGAGATAGTGGAAAAGGTAAGCAACACAAAAGTCAAGAAAAAGCAGAACACAAGAGTTACGAATATATGCTATAGAAAAGGGAGCAAAAGCCCCAAAACCCTTGAAGAGACGTTTTCTACCAGTAAGTCCTTCTGAGTTTATCTCTGAGACAATATACTTATGAAATCTCCTGTTGCTTTGCCACACACACATCCCCCTCCTGCAATTCTCCACAGTTCATCCATTAAAGTAGCCACTCTCACTCAAGTCATCCAGCCCCTGTATATTTATAGCACTTCTGCTATTAATTCACTCCTTTTGTGGGTGATCTCTTGAGATATGCTTCCCCTTGCATCCTGTGATTATTCATGACAGCTAAAAATAGTCAGCTGAGTGGGTCGGCACATCCCTTCCCCCTCTTTGAAGCAGATTTAATCTACACAAATACTCTGGTCCTCATTTGCTGAGTGGGGATGTCTTCACTGCTGTCAGAAGACACCCGAAGAGGATATTGCTGAGACTACAGGACCTGATGAAATAAAATTAGTGAGGTACTTCTCCAGCTCTCCTGGGGAAGACAAAGAGAAGGAATAGAGCCTTGTATGAAGTTCAGGCAGATGCTTTACCTTTGCAGCCTCATGTGACCCAGAGCATAGCATTTGTGAGGAAAGCTTCTCAACTCTCTTATCTCTAACTAGTGGCCACATGGCTATACCTGGAATCATGTCACATTCCACAACTATTAAGACACTGCATCAATTCTTTTCTTTCTGGGCTCGGGAATCATGCTGAATTCTCCAATCTTGTAACAGGAAGAATTCATATCAAACAAACTATTTTAAGCCACACTGTTTTAAGCTGGACATATATTAGAGAGCCTTAACTGACAGGACAATAACCAAGGTCCAACAGAAAACTCACCAAACAAGCCTGGAAAAATGTCAGCCACTGTCAGCATGACCATTAGTTAGTGCAGGACAGCAAATACAGATCACAGAAATAATCCAAAATTAAATCATGGGTTTCTGCAGAGCTTATAGTGGTAGTTAGGTATCTCACCTCATACACCTCTGCTATCTGTTATTACAGTCCACATTCTAACCATGTGCAAAAATATGCTCAAAACTGCTCAAAATCTTCTTAAAGCAAGAGACACAATGTCCATGAGATTCAATTCCAAAACAAGCAATATATTTTTTCATTTCATCTATTTAAATGGCTGAGGAAAACAATATCAGCAAAATTCCGACATAAATAATTTCAAATAAACAAATTTATACAAAGATCCAGTTCTGTTCAGAACCCTAAAAGAAGAATTAAAAATTGCTCACATGGAAAACTTCTGCTTATGAAGACCTTATGAAACTATTCTAAGGGGACACACAAACTACTTTCTAGTGACACACAGCTGGTGTTCTCAGATTCATCTGAAGGCAACCCACTGACTAAACACAGTGAAAAAAGACCAAAAGAGGAATGCAAGAGGTATGAGATGTACACACAGAAATTCAGTAACATAGCTATTTTCACCAAGGCTACAAAATCAACACTTCTAAACACATAAATACAAAGCAGATTTTGAAATCACCAAACAGTACTGAAAATAATGCAAATTTTGTTTCCAAAGCTCATCTATAAATTGTTGTATACATACATTATGGATGAGATTTCTTAGGACAAAATACCCTTTCAATGGTATTTCTGCTTGCCCAGAGTTCTTGGAAGTCTGGTATGTGTCGAAGGAAGGTACCACAAAAGTGTCAGACCTTTTGCAGTCTTTTCTACATCTTGCACTGCACCTCAAAATCCTGATTCATAAGACATCCAGGTAACACCACTAACAAAATACAATTTCTGCCTAAGTAGGTTTCAAAGCGTTAGGTGCTGAAGTCAGATAGTGTGGGCCCCAGTCAAAAGGAAAATGTTTATCAGTTTCAGTGTCTTCAGGCTCAAGCTTTGACCAGATGAAATGTATAATTTCTGGACCATAATCAAATTAATAGTTGAGATTCAGAGCATTGCATTTGCTGTTTCATAAAGTGACTGTGGAAATTAAGTGAAAATTGTACATTTATTTAAAAGTGCAAACCCCACAGAATTAATTCCTTATACAAATCTCCAAAGTCTGAAAATAAACAGGAATGCTGCAAATTATTTTGCTCCACAGCCACTATCCTGTGTTACTTCTTTGTCTTCCAGCACAAAGACAGCACTGTCTGGAGGCAGCACGAGACAATGAGCTATAAGAAATGAAATGGATAAAAACCAGCATTTACAAATAAAAGGTGATTGAAACAGACACAAGGATTAGCCACAGAGCCACTGTCCCTTAGGTGCAATATAAGCGAGCATGGGCACCAATTGCTTCCATCAAAATTGATAGCGGTAAGGTGCTTTAAATGAGAACAGAATAAAGTCATTCATTTACTGATCTCTCTCCTTGTGTCTGGTACAGAGTCTGTGCTCATGTAGACCAAAAGACCATGTTGCTGTTGGATAAAATGTTATATTGCAGATCTCCTGATAGAACAACATCTTTGATGTGTGCACAGCCCAAATGACAACTATGTGCGTTGACATCCACTCCTTGACACACTGGTCTTTTACCACAAATTTGTCCTGGTCCAGGTCCCACAGACCTTGGGAGTACTGTAACATCAAACCTCTCCATTTTTTTGCAATTACAGTTTATTCATTAGCTATTGAAAATGAATACTCAAATATAAAGATACACAGAAAATTGATACAGTAGTAGTAATTTGATGTAAGAACTGATTTTAGTCAATTAAATAGTAAAATAAGAGATTCTTATAAGTGTATATCTGTACTTTAAAAAAAATAAATACCACAAACATCAAATAGTGCTCAGAATGAGATGTAAACAGCTTCTTACATCTTTATCAAATTATGTAAACTTTTCTCCTATGTACAACTTACTCAATTTTCTTTAGAAGACTATTCTTTGTATGAAGTGAAAGCATCAGATTTACAGGCCTTTACACAATTCCAAGGAACACAGAAAAAGCATTGAAGAAAATACAGAGAAATATAACAGATTTTTAATGTAATTTCATGTTGGACTATCAATTCTGCTCTCTGGTCTTCCCTGCCTATCTTGAGCTCCTGAGGCTTTCAGCTGCTTGAGGCTGAGGTATAAATGTGCAAGCATTCCTCCACCTTGGGGTCATTCTGCTTCCTATGCTGTCCCACTTCCTATGGTGCCTATCCCAGAGGGGTGGGTGCAGAATTTGTCTAAAATTTGTCTAAAAAGTTACAGCAACTCACAGCAATGATGGTCCTGCTGCAGTGAGGGTATTTAGCTTGCCTTTTCACTGCCCTCCCCAGTGCATGCACAGTTACCCAGGAACAACTGGAAGGATGCCACTGGTAACTTATTCTGTGTCCATACATGCTACATGGCCATCTGTACAGATGCAAATGAAGGATTTGTGTTCCAGAATCAGAGACCTCTATATTTAAGCTAAATAAGGCTTTGATTATGCCTTTTCTTCCCAGGCTTGCCAGTGGGTGGGGTATAAACAACACTATTCCAAAAACATCCCAAGAAATAACATGCCTTGGAGACACACATTCCTACTCTTCTCTGGAGGTGGGAAAAATTATTATCAGCAATGTTTCTCCTCAGGCAATAGATCCACCACCTCAGATATCAGGTGCCCCATGAACTGCATCTACTTCCACACCTATTTACTTTCAGCTCTGCCACAAACCTCGGAGACAATGTTTGATAGACACCATCACCCTTAAGCAAGTTGTTCTTGCTCCAGCAGACACCTGGGGGCATGTAAACTGTAGCACTAAACCAACAAGAAACTAATTTTTGGTACCACTGATGTTTCAAATATTGCTGTCCTTAGAAGACTTTAAAAAGAGTAGCAATGAGCAGAAAAGACATATGAAAGAAGCAGGCAGAAGGCACAGAGGGTTTGAGTATTGGCAAAAGAAGATTCGTGTCAGAGAAAAAGAGAAGAAATTAGAGTTATAGAAATATGGAGGAATATAGGAAAACTTAGTATGGGAAATCGAATAGTAAAAAAAGATTCAGTAGCTGGAGAACATGACATTCTGAAAAAGGTAAGGCATATAAAAAGGTAAAGTGTAAGACAGAACACAAATGAAAAGATATGAACAAAGAGGAGCCTTAAGAAATAGGAGAACTTTTAATATCAGTAGGGATCTTTGTATTGTGTTGGCATCAAAAGGCCAATATTTCATCTTATTTGTGCACTGCCATGCAGAAAATGGCTTAGTGTAAAAGAAGTTAATAAAATAAGTAACTTAAGTGTACAGCCTGAGTTACAACCCTGAGAATCCCACAGACAGCACTAAGTAATTTAGTGGTATAGTACTAGTAATAAGTACTACAGAGGTAGTAGGGTGTCACCAAGAAAGTCACCAAGAATATGCCTTACTTGGCAGAGCCAGTGACAGAGCAGTGTCCCACGCCAGAGGAGCCAACACGACTGCCAGTGTCTGGGTGACAGCGTGGGTGGGTGTTACCACACAGCACTGCCTCACAGCACACTGGCACTCTCAAGGGGAACAGTGAAAAACACATTCCAAACTTTAAAACAACATGCCACTATTTTATGTGCAGGTATGGACGGCATCATGTGAATATGTGTGAAGCATCCGGCAGGCTCACTCATTTTGAGGTCTTCTCCCCCCAGCAATCCTGGTACTCCCTTCAGCGACACAATCCTCAGTCTCGCCTGCAGGCTGTATTGCCATCTGGGCATTATTTACACAGACCCTTACTGTGACACTTCAGCCTTCATCTTCCATGAAACAGCAACAAACACACCATCCATTAGCCCCTAAAAAGCTCTTAAAGACTGATTGACAGCAGTGGCACGCAGTGCTTCTGGGGAACTTCTTGTTTCAGCAAATAATAACACTTCTTGAGGAATGCTGTGTGGTATGGGAGGAATTTATCTCCTGTGTAAAGGGAAACAGATGTCGAAGAGAGCAGGACATAAGAACATTAAGGGGCTGCTGTGACTGGTCTAGGTTCTTTTCTGAACAGTGCTGTTTTATGCTTTTCTAACAATATTGAGTCATTGTTGTAAAGTCAATACATATGCCAGATTTTTAAAATTTCTGAGCATTCAAGCCCCTCTTAGCTCCAGTAGTTTCTCAGAATTTCTCAATGGCTTTCAAAATCAGGTCTATTATCTATTATCTATTATCTCTTTTAAAATGTTATTTCTTTTCCTACCCACCTCCACTTCTCTTTCTTTCCAGAATATGAATTGCTCCTGGCAGAGACAACTAGAATTCTGCTGCCTAGAATGAAATGCCTTTACACTCAGAGTAGACACAGATTTTAGCCTAGTATGCTACAATGTCTTCTGTTTGAA
The DNA here is from genome assembly GCF_963513975.1 of Fringilla coelebs. Lineage (NCBI taxonomy): Eukaryota > Metazoa > Chordata > Aves > Passeriformes > Fringillidae > Fringilla > Fringilla coelebs. The sequence continues at coordinate 41,268,434 of NC_140031.1, forward strand.
GCGCTTTTCCTCTGTGGCTGCGTCACATGGCCACCGTGGAATAGATAAACTGGCTTATGAGGGAACATATGTTTCCTAGGAGTTTCTGGTTTCCCAAGCAAGTTTTAGGGGTGGTGTAAGTAGCCTTAACCCAGGGTGCCTGCAGACAGATATGCTACAATGCTTTGCAGACACAGAGACGCTTAAAGGCCTCTTTCTTTCCATCACTTTATTATCTGGATAACTTAGGTCTAGTCTAGATATCTATTTATTTCCTCTGCTAAGGGAATTATTGTTAGGCTTCATGTTAGGGAAACGTTAGGTTTCCACAGCTTACTTCCACACGTCCCATTATGAGTGTCCTCCTTGGTTCCTGATGTGTCTTGTCAGCAGTGACTTGTCCAAGCTGGTGGTGGCCAAGATGTAATTGGCCATACAGCCCATGCACACTGTTAATGAGCCTCAAACACAACTTGTATTGCATTTTCCAGAATAGGCTTTGAGGGAATTTGGAGACATTGAAAGGGAAGGTAACTCATTAACTGAATAAACTTGATATGGGCACAGCCACACCATTTTAAAGCATGGCATGGCTCAGAATTCTAACTCACAACCCCTCACAGGTGCAGCAGAGGTGATTCATTGTTGGGGGCCTGGGGGCACTTCTCGCCAGAGGGGCATATCTCTGTCCCCATCTCCTGCTGTTTCCCTGTCTGTACCAAGGGTGGCCACGACCCATAACCAGCTCTTGCGTTGCCCCTTTCTTACACCCAGAGGTGAGGACCTGGCCATGTGAGGTGGCCCCTCTCCAGGCTCCCAGACAGAGATTTTATAAAGATTTTATAATCAGAGCCTACCACACCTGTCTGAGGTAGGGCATGCCTTTCAATGCAGACAGCAAGGCTGATGTGAAACCCACCTGAACCCAGAGCACTTTGCAGACCACAGTACAACATGGTGGCCTGTGGTTTAAAGAAACAAGACCAAGCTATAGACTCTCTCTCTTATAGACAGCAATAAGTTTCAAGACATCTCAGCAGGGCAATAAAATTATCATTGATTTTACCCCCACTATTACAAGAGTTAAATACAGAACATCATGCATCACAGTGAAATGAAGTAAAATCTTCCATCGTTACAAAAAGCATTGTGTTAGTACAAACTCAGGGGAAAACCTTCCTGCTTTGTGCTTTTTTGCTGTCCCAAAAGAGGTCCATTTTCAGCAAGATGTCCCAAGAATGCAGCCGTTGTAAATTTTTTTTTCTGACTTTTTTTTTTTTTTTTGCCTGTCCCAGGCCAAGACTCCAAGAGAGCTGCATCCTTTCAAGAAGGATTTAAGTCTGTAGGTTAAAAAGCTCAATATTCCTCAGCACTGCATGCTTGCAGCCCAGAAAGCCAATTGTACCAATTGTATCCTGAGCTACATCCAGGGCCAGGGAGGGGATTCTGCCCCTCTGCTCTACTCTGGTCAGAGCCCACCTGGAACCTGCATCCAGCTCTGGGGTCCCCAAAAGAAAGATGTGGACCTGTTGGAGAGAATCCAGAGGAGGGCCACAAAGGATCAGGCCCTTTCCTACAAGGTCAGGCTGCAAGACATGGGATTGTTCAGCCTGGAGAAGAGAAGGCTTCAGGGTGACCTAATTGCAACCTTCCATTATATGATTATGTTACATCACATCAGCAAGACAGGTGGAGAGGGACTTTTTACAAGGGCATGAAGTGATAGGACAAGGGGGAATGACTTTAAACTGAAATATTATAGATTAACAGTGCACATCAGGAAGAAATTATTTACTTGGAGGTGAGAGACTGGCAAAAGTTGCCCAGAGAACTTGTGGACACCCCATCTCCAGAAGTGTTCAAGGCCAGTCTGGATGCAGATTTGAGTAACCTGTCTCCTGGAAGATGTGCCTACCTGTGACAGTGTAGGTGGAACTAGGTTATATTTAAGGTCCCTTCCAACCCAAACCATCACATGATTCTATCTGCATCTTCCTTTGATAACATATTTTTAGGCTCTGCTTGCTTAACATTTCTATTAACTAAAATTTGGTTCTTTACTGTAAATACGATTCAAAACGTCCATTTTTTTTAATTTTTAGTCCTACTGTAGTTCTTGGCTAGTTTAGAACAGTTCAATCAGATGACCTACAGTTCGTTATTTTCCTCTTCACAGTTTTTTGCCACTTTTGCTGAGAGTTGAGTTTTTCCATTCTTTCAGCCCATCCTTTTGGTTTCACCAAAAAAAAGATGAGATAAAAAGGGTCAGTGTGCTCCAAAGGACATGCACACATTCCCACCACGCGATGCTGTGTTAGGGAAGTGTAGCACTCCTCTGGGGATGGTGTGTGCACAGCTACACCCATGGATTTGGCGGTGGGCACCACGCCTCAGCCCACCCTTCACACGCGGGCAGGAATGCCCATCTCCAGGTCTGGGTCTCGTGGAGGCAGCCTAGGCAGCAGGAGCTCTGCAGGACCTGTGTGTGATGAGCGATGTGCAGCAGTGGCATTCACATGAGCTGGCCCAGGTCACCCTGGACATCTCCCTCTGGCAGTCTGAGGCTCGCTGTACGGGAGGAGATGGCAACAACTGGGGAAGGATGGGATTAATGTGCAGAAAAGAAAGGAGGGACAAGCCTTCAGTGATGTAGGCATCTTCGTGTCTTCATGTCTGGAGTGCTGAGCTGCAGAATGCAGATGGGGAAACCCAAGGAGCGATTTGACTGAACTTATTTCTCCTTTTTTTTCTGTATTTTGCTTTTTACATCATGTCTGGCTGGAAGTGCTATGATAACAGCTATCTTTCCTTTAACATGTGCTGTCTGCACAGTGATGTACATCGAGCTGAGTCAGTCTTAACATTAACAATACCAATAAATATCTGGCCATGCTCTGAACATCTGCTGCTTTATCCCTAGAGGAAGGTGTCAGTTGCAGAAGCAGACAGAGGTCATCTTAGCTAAGCACATGATTCCTGTAGTTAATATAAAACTTGCAACTGAAATATGTCCTAAAGGCATCTATTTACCTCAGCATATGCCATGGTAGTGCACGAGGAGGTAAGAGAAGTCATAGTTTTGGAAGTTTCCAAAATATCCTCTGCTTATATTTTATAATTATTGACAGATTTCTTCTTTGATGTAGTATCCAAGTGTATTTCAATCCCTGCAGATTATGCTTCAAAAGCACTCCAAATAAATGTTCTCACATTTTTGTTTTATTTTTTATATTTTATTGAAATATTAATTAATTGTACTTATCTTTCAATGTTTTCTAATTTAAACAGTCCTACATTTAATACTGGCTTAGCACAGAGAGTCACAGAAATAAGAAGAAAACTGGTATTGCAAAAAAAATATGTTGCACCATTTCATCTTCTAGATGGAATAATGCATAGTACAGCTGTTAATATAAAGATGATAGTTCAGCAGCAGTAGAAAAGTAGAGAGCCAAAATATGCTATCAAAGAATCAGATGAATATCATACTGCTTTGATTTGTAATTTTAAAATTGCCTTGCTGCTGTTTAGCTTTCATAACAAAATATTCAAAATAAGTTATTGATTTTCCGAATGACTAAGCACTACTTCAAGAACTCCAGGCGTGTAAATCAATGACAGACCTGTAAAGCATTGAATGAATGTCAGTATGAAGAAATTATAGCTAATGCATTAATAAAACTTTGCATGATCTTGACAGACAGATATTATAAAGGTATTATCATGCCCTAAACAGTTAACAGAAAAAAGAGATTTTTCAAGGACTTAATTGTAACTACTACATGAGAAGGTCAATATTAATCTTGAAACTTTATCTGTTTTGTCTGTACAGAAACCACAATATCTTTCATCTGAGAGTAACTTCAGATTTTATTGCATGTTTATATATCTCATCTATCTGTAAGTAGAAGTCACTTTAACCACTTTTCTGACTTTAAAGCATGTATTGAAAAACCATCCATATCAATGGCACTCATCATGCACTACATTCATTGGACCAAAAAATGCATTTGGAAAAAAATTATCCTTTCTTTAATCAGTTATTCTTCACGTAAAACCCGTGACAGACAAGCAAATCTACTGGCTGTCACAGGGTGCTGAGAGGCCCAGAACCACTCAGAAAACTTCACTAGGACATTTGCTGAGCCCAAGGCACTCACTGAGCCTTCTCTCTCTGAGCCCCTATGCTGATTCTTTCTCTGCTGTGCTGCAGAAACACCTCCTTTATTCAATACCCACTAAAGTGGGCGGCAGACATGCTCTTAAATGTGCCGTGGCTTGCCCCTTAGTCAGACCACACTTAATTGCAACACAGAAGAAAAGAGCACAGACAGGATTCGGCCCATGGCAACTCTGGAGCTAGAATCGTGCAGGGTAAATAGTGCCCCTGCTTGTGACTCCCAGCCACTGTGCCCTGCACTGCCTTCTCATTGCACTTAACAGCTGTTGGCAGCCCTTTACTCCAAGTGGTTTCATCAGTTTGTTTAACCAATTTTTCTCTCATGTTCATCAGTTTCCATGACTCAACAGTACATTGTTAGAAATTTGTGTCCTTGTGTTTTAAAGTATCCCATCTTGTGTTTTTCCATCGTTTTTTGACCATTGAATAACTGGAGCCAACCTGAATTTTCCCTGCGCAGATGACTTTTCTAAATATTCCATTGCCTTTTTTGCTTTTTTGTGTTTTACACAAAAGGTGATGAAGTAACTACAGACACTTGTGGGACTCAAGGTGTCAAGCTCACAGAAGAGCTCAACCATGTTTTCCAATTTGTTCTTCTTTCCTTTCTTACACATTCCTAGAATGCACTTTCCCTTTGACAGTTAATGAATGTCAGCTGCTTTTTAAGGACAATCCACAAAGACCTCTCTTCTGAGTATAAACACTCCAGATGAATTTATACATCTATTACTAGAGTTGGTTTTCTATGTTTCACTTAGCAGCACGGAAATGAATACTGCATTTTATCAGGAGGTCACTCAGGACCTCCAGGTCTTGGAAATATCTTGCTCTCAGTTTCAGTTTCACTGTCAAATACTCCCAATAACATCAGTAAATAGTACTTTCCTGTTATTCATCCTGTTTTCCCAATCACTGAGGAATTTCCAGGGCAGAAAGGACTTATCAGCCTCAGAAAACTGAGTTGTTAACCTCCTGTTGCTATGAAAATTCATCACTGCTCCTGGCCTTCTCTCTCTATGTCTTTCTTAGTCATTAATCTCTCTACCCCACAACAAGTAATTTGTTTTAAGGTTGAGATCGTTGTGGAAAGCTCTCCATGGGTGCCTCACTGGCTGTTGCATGACATTTGGAATTGAACCAGTGGGTTGTATCAGCTATTGCCAAAGAGGCTGAGCTCTCAGAAGGTTTTTGCCAACATTTGTTTTGGCCTGAGAAACCCCCTGCAGCCTCTAAGCAGGGACTCTCTGCTGCCCTTGGCTCCTGGGTAGCTTCTCCAGCTTGCCCTTTAGCATCCTGCCACCCACCTCCTTCAATGACATCAGACATCAGCAGCCACTGCAACCGCAGGGGTCAAGAGGCATCTATGAGAAACCACTGCCTGTTGATGAACCAGACACCCCTGCAGCACAGGTGTGTGTGAAGTCAGCTTCCCATGATGGATAGGAAAGCTGGGGCATGAGATTGCATTATCACTTGTGGGACTGCGTTGCACACAGTGCTTTGCTGCCAAGGCGGTTTCAGGCACCACCACATCAGACACTATCAGAAGTCTCAGTCAGAAATAGCATCATACACCACTTCCCTTGTACTGTAGTGGGGCCTTGTTGCTAGCTGCTCCTGTGGGTTGCTGGAGGTGGTAAGCCCAACTGAAGGCAATTTAAAATCATTACGGGCAGCAGGACACAGCTTGCAACCTCCTGGAACTATTGCCAAAAAATATTTGTGGTGGCAGTATCTTGTCGCCTCATCCATGACAGTTTGGTAAGAGTGAGTATTTCTTCTGGTTCCCCTCTCTAAGTAACCAAAAGGTAGTAAAGGAAAAACAAGGAGAGAGGGGAAAATAACATGGAATAACAGCAGAACACAGAGCCAGGAGAGGGGCTACTTACTTACATCCACTACAAATGAACAGAATCTTGCTGGTGTGTAGTAAGAGGCTGCCAAGAGGACTACACCTTCCTGGGGTGGTTTTCAGGGAATCTGTAGAACAAGGCTTTGCTGAACAATGAGAGAGTAGTAATTCACAGACCTGAGCTCCCCTTTGTCAAAAAGTGGTGTGTACCTTTACGGGACAACGAAAGAGTTTTCCACCTGTTCTGCAGATGAGAGCAACTTTCACAGAGCACACAAAACAGAAGGACAGGCTAAGACCACTAGAGATTGCACTACAGTCCTATCCATAGCCAAGTGGGGCAATATCATTGGGCCCATCAGCTTGGAAGCAATTTTACCACCATTTTGCTCAGTGTAGTCCGTATTTCCTACCAATGTCCTAAATCAGAAAAGTTCTATTACTCCTCTTCAGGGGATAAAACGCAATCACAGAAACAACCATCTGCTCTATCAGTTTAAACTTCTGGCTATAAAAAGTCTAGTTCTGCTTTCCTCCAGGACTTTTCCTGCCTGCAGAACAGCAGTGCAGGCAACCTGCACTGCTGGGCCCATGGCATGACTCCAAATGTGATGATGCTCAGGTCCAGACAGGAGGCTCCCAAGAAAAACACTGACTGCTGTGAGACGATAGGCAACCCTACACGTCTGCTTCTGCTGAGCAAGGTTGCTGTAGTGCTTCTGTTTGCCAGCTTATCATACACACTTCTGGCAAAAAGATTTGCTGTACCCACAAGCATCTTACAAGTACATTTAAATAAGACACTTGTGCGATCCAGGTTCCAACTTCTTTTTCAAAGTGCTGCTCCCGTCACTGGCACAATACAGCCTGTCGCTGTCCTTGGGTTGCTATTATTCACTCAATAACTCTGTCAAGAGGTACCTTTCCAGGAGCGTGCTGTAATCAACAGTTCTGGGTCAAACCCAAAGAAGTACTTTTACCAAGAATTTCTGAATGTTTTACCCTGTGCCTCTCGACTCAAGCTCTCTGAAGGTCGCATTACTGGACACTGTGAAACAGAGGTAGAATACGTACAACCTCACTTGAACATTCTAGTCGCCCGACTAGAACATTCTAAGTAACCCTCCACCTCGCATTCTTCTGGACATTATAAATACTCGGCGGTGGGCTCTGCCGCCTCACATCTTCAAGCCGGCTGCCCAAAACGCCGTTTAAGCCCTGAACGCGCTGGTACCCCCGCGGCCGTGCCCAGCCGGCAGCATCCAGCCCTGGGGCGCTGCTCCGCGGGCACGGGGCACGGTGAGCGGCCAAGGGGCGGGGTGAGGCGTGGTGGGACGGGACGGGGGCAGGCAGGGGCCGCCGGAGCGGGGAGCGGAGCCTGTCCGGCGGCGACGGCGCCGCGGGAGCAGCGTGCCGGAGGCAGGAGCCGAGGGCAGGCGGACGCGGGGACCGAGAAGAGCCCGGAGGGGCGGTCGGGAGGTCGGTCGGAGGTATCCGGGCGAGGCGGCTGCGGGGAGCGCGGAGCCGCGGGGATTGGCGGCGGCGGCGGGGCAGGGCCGGGGCGATCCCAGCCCCGCCCGGCCCGGCCCGGTCCTGCCCAGCGCAGCCCCGGGGCCCGAGCGGCGCCGCGCAGGCGGCGAGGTCGGATGCGGCGGCCCCGGAGCGCCGCGGGACGCGGGCGGACGCAGCAGGTACCTGAGCTCCCTGCCCTGCCTGCCCCTCTCCCCTGCCCGGGATGCGCCCGCCGCTGCCAGCCCGGCCGTCGGCGCGGCCGAGGTGCGGTGGCGGTCCGGCTGTCGGAGCGGGAAGCCCCCGCTCGGGGTGGGGCGCAGAGGAGCGGTGGCCGGCACGGAGCGGCATCGAGCCGCGTGGGGACCCGGGTCTAGGGATCCTCATGCCCCGTGCGTGGAACGATGTTCTCTGTGCGAGACCCTCACCGGCGGACACGTCGGGTAACTTGAACAAGACGTTTGTCACCCCAGAAGGCTCAGGCCGCGGCGCTAATGGAAATTTGAGAACAGTTACTGAAGTTTGGAGTGGGGGGAATGGGTCGGGAGCGCTGGGGGACGGAGGAGGAAGTCAAAATGCCCTCCCTTTAACGACCACGAATTAAACCATCCGGGAGCTCCCCTCTGAGATGTACATGTGTGCTACTCGGTGTTACAAAATTCAAACTCATGTCTAAAAGCCAGAAGCCAGGAAAAGTAACTATTTGTTTTCCTGAGGCTGTAAACTGCCAGCACATTCACTTAAGAAAAGATTTTTTATAAGTTTATTTGAGTTCTCCAAGATATTCTTCTGTAGCAGATGTTTGTTGTCTAAACTACATGTGCATCTAGCACAGCTTACTTTCAGTGGAAATGTGTGTTGAAATGTACTGCTCTTCTCAAAAGTCCTTTCTGTTAATGAGACTACCAGGGTAAGGGTGCCTGATAAATTACATGTGTTTACTTTTAATTTGAAAAGGCTTTACAGATACATAAAATATAAAAGGGTTTGGCTTCAGATTTGCATTCTTTTCTTTCCCTTTGCTGTTTTTAAAATTCTCTCTTTTGGCCAAAATGTGGTGTTGTACATGGAAGCAGAGGGAGAACTGCAGCGCGGGTGGTGGTGGTGGTAAAGGGGCATCAGGTTTCTTTGGTCAAGTTTGTTTGCGGCTGTTTAGAAAACAGGAAAATATGATTCCAAATTACAAGTCTACTGAATGTGTGGTATCATATGTTCTTCTGCAGGCAAAAGTATGTAGCAGAAGGTCAAGTCCTGTGCTCACTTTATTCTCACTTGTTGCTTTGACTTCAGGAAAATTGACAACAGTTTGGTTCACCTTTTGAATACAGAAATTTCTCACTCCTTTTAGATATAAAGTGCCCAGTGACTTTTGAGAGGGTAAAAGTCCTCAGCTCCCTGTAGGACTCGTGATCGAAGAGCCCACTGGAAAGAGATAGTTAAGATGTAACGGGAGGGAGACGGTTACTGAAGGATTTTAGCATCCCCATTATCACAGATTCCCTGTTGCCTTCTGGCACTGGGAATTACGTGTTCCTAGAGAAAAGCTGCAGGCCAGGGAAGCCAGTGAGAGCTATAACGCTGACTTTCTACCTGCACCACTTTGGGGTTCATTTGGAGATGACAGAGGAGCTGTGTCTTGCCATAGAGCAAGTCAAGAAGTTGTGTCCTTCTACACAGCATTGCTTCTTTCATGGTGTATTGGACAGAGGGACCATGCAGACACTGATGGACCATGCAGACACTGATGGACCCTGTCACAAGTCACTGGGCACTGGGCCCTGTCCACCAGTGATGTGATCCATGGTAAAGAGCCCTGCTCTAATTCAAAAGGGTGTTAACCCTGCTAGGATCCTTGACCTCTGCAGGAATCTGCATTAACCTCTCTCCAGTGGTTAAACTCCACAGCATGCCAGTGGGCGAGGAGATTCCACAGAAGGGGGGATATCTTGGTGCTTACAGATTGGACCCCAGCTGCTCTCTCCATCCTCGGAGCTGGGACAACAAAGGTCAGCCAAATAGCGGAAGAAGGCAACTGAATTTTCCTGAGCATGACTGTGTTTCTTGCCATTGTACCACTGCCCTAATCTGATAATTTGGTGATCACTGTTTTTGCCAGGACATCCATGAGGAAGTACAGTCAGATGCCCCTGCACTGCAAAGAGATTTAACCTTCTAGTGGTACCTGCTGGTGTAGAAATAGGGATTCTCTGCTTTGCTTTAGAGGAAATAAAATTCATTTCCAGTGGTTTTAAGAGTCTGGGATGCTAAGGTACCTAACTATGGCAGTGCTGGGCAAGCAGCATGCCGCAGACAGGTTCTTCAGGTTGTTTTTTAGATATTTTCGACTGAGGTCCATACTTTGCAGCTAGTATGTGACTGGAGCAAACTTGTTTTGAGGAGTAAATTGGTGAGCTGTCACAAAGCAGTGACACATGTTATCCTGAACCTGCCTTGTCACTTTCTTGTTATTATAATGCATATCCAGCATTAATTTTTCTAATTGTTAAAGAAAGAATGTACTCTCTGAATTACTGACTACAAAGCAGGAGGTAAACAAAAGAAGACTATGGCTGAATGGTATTACTTAGAAATAAATTCTAATTTTTTACATTATTTATATTAACTTTCAAATGTCTTGTGTGTGGTACTCTGTCAGTGAGAGTTCTGGTAAATAATAATGTTAGAACTTTCCTTGTCTTCTTACTAGCTTGTCAGAGGCAAATATTTAGTTTTGTGATACTAAGTTTGCTATAACAACTTTAAGAGAAGTAATTACTAACCGTGGCAGAGGCTGTACCATTTCTGCTGATTGAGTGCATCATCCTTGCTTTCAGCCAGGGGAACTGGTATAGTGCCATTACCTTTAGTACAGTCATGACACTTCACGTCTGCTGAGTTGTGGCTGATAAACTTCTATGTCTGGCATGTAATTTTCTTCACAGAAAGAAATGTGTTTGCTCTTTGATAGATGCATGTGATAACTCACTTGAAAATGTCTTAAAGAAATATTTATTTTGTTGCATGTGGTGCTCTTAAATGATAGGAATATTATTCTCTCAGGCAGTCTTCGGCCAGTCTGGTGAATATTGCTGGTTGAAGTATTATTAACAAATACTTTTCTAGTCAAATGTAATTGTTTATTTTACAGTGGAAAGCACTTGCAATTCATATGGACACAGTGGGATTTTGTTATAAGCCAGTACAATGAAAGGCTGTGACAGTTAATGTGTTAACAGTGCGCAGATTGTAACTGAATTACAATTACACTGAACCTTAGCTGAGGTGAAGTTTTTCTGTTGAGAGCTTTACTGGTACCATGCTTCAGAAAAGAATTTAACAGCTCAAGGGCCCATTTCAGCTCCTGGGAAAGAAATGAGGTGGTTGTTGTCATCTTCAGAGTAAAAAAAGGACCGAGACACCAAGCAGCAACTGTGTGTCTTGTATGTCTTTTCCAGTGGGCCTCTTCAACTGTAGTCATTTGGACCTATGAACTAAGATGGGGAAATAACAGTGGGAAAACACCAAATTATATTCTCAGAAAGTAATTTTAGAACATCCTGAATGTACTAAAGAATTCAAGTCATTTCACTGTAGGCTTTTATCAGATAACTTTTTTCTGAAGGAGGGAATCAAGGAAAAGGAAGGGTGGGAAAATAGGGTGTGAGTCACCATTTAAATACCTTTACTTTCATCTGGGATGTGGTTTGCTCCTCCCCTCATCCTCAGAAGGCACTTGAAAATGCATCTCTGACTTCTCAAGTGCCCAAAAAAGTCTGTTGGGTCAGCAGTGGCTCAAATGTGTTTCTGATCTCAAGAAACCTGTATACAGAATCATAAAATCAGAATGGGTTGGGTTGGAAGAGACTTTAAAGATCATATTTTTCCATTCCTCCTTGATACCTGTCCTTTGAAAGTGTCTTCAATGTGTTTGCAAAATGTTCATGACCCTTGAGTAAATAAATGCTGTGGTCAGAAGCTCAAGCTCTTAAAAAGTTCCTTAAATTCAGTTATTTAATTTTGGGCCCATGAGAATCATCCTCCCATCCAGTACAGTTATTTTCTTACCTTTCCCCCCCTCCCCCAAAAAAAAAGTTTCAAATTTGGTTCACATGAAACAAGTTCTGTCCTCATCTCCATTCTTGTTTTCTTAGAAAAGTGAAAAATTGGCCATTTGCTCATCCTCAGTGCATACATTTGTGGCATGAGCACTGATTCTGAACCAAGAAAATCAGAATTTCTGAGAAAGACAAATTTGGTGTAACTATTTTTTACTTTTTAAAAAACACAAGAAAATTAAATATATGTCCTGCATAGCTATGTAAAGGCAAAAAACCCAATAAAATTAACTGTAAAGAAAAACAACATTTATAAAAATATGACTTACTATGTTTATTTTAAAAAAGGTAGCAAAAATCCAACTAATTTGAGTGGGAGGTAGGATTGGCTTTAGGATGACTGGCTTTCAGTGCATCTTCTCAACTGTAAGTAGCAGAAATTTATACCTTTAACTGGGGGAAGTTGTTTTAAGCACTGGCAACATGCACACTGGCATCAAGACTTGACACCAAATTTCTCAGGATCTTTCCTACCTTGGGTGTGTATGGCAAACAAGAACAAGCTTTAAAAGCATCGCTGCCCCCACTGCTGATGTGGGGGCAGTGATGGTTGGGTGGTGTTCTGGTAGTGCAGTGTACACTTAGGTCTTTCTGAGAGGAAGTGAGCCGCTTACTGTGCACACTATGGCTTGCTGAGTCCGTTTGCCAATCCTTCTCATGGATCTTCTGTGTGTTTTTCAGCATGGAAATTTTGTAGGGGGAGAACACCTTTGAGCAGTTGTGACATTGTAGTGGCATTGCCCTTGTATTTCTGCATCCAGGCTGTGTCTGAGCTTACCTACAGCTACCGTGAGAGGCCTGCAGCAGTGCTTGACTTTAGTGCCCCACCAGTCACAGACCCTCACCCCTGCTCCTGGATGTATGTTGCAGCTTAAGCACTGGGTGACATGGGAAGACAGTGATATTCATGTTGCATTTGTCGATTTTATTTTCAGAGCCTGGTTTGAGAGCCACTCTTCCGAGTTAATATGCGAGGCGTGCTGGAGGTGAGGATACACAACGCCTACCCAGAGGAGCATTGGGAGGAGCGTGGCTTGATCTCCCTCTTGTGGAAAATTATTGGAACTATATTCTTGTGATACTGCAGAAAAAAAGTCCAGCATCCATCAGGAATCAAATGATGGCAGCAGTTACCATGCCACCTGATGCTGTTGTCAGCCCTCAAGGAAATGAAGAGGTGGACTCTCTTATTGTACTGCATTATAATTACACAGGAAAGCTTATTTCAAGGGAAAAGGCAACTGATAAAATAGACCTGCCCACTATTTCATTTCTGATCCTATGTAGTTTCATAGTCCTGGAAAACCTGATGGTGTTGATTGCCATATGGAAAAACAATAAATTTCACAACCGCATGTACTTTTTTATTGGCAATCTAGCTCTCTGTGATCTTTTAGCTGGGATTGTTTACAAAGTAAACATTCTTATGTCTGGGAAGAAAACTCTGAGCTTGTCCTCTACAATCTGGTTCATTAGGGAAGGTAGCATGTTTGTTGCCCTGGGAGCTTCTACTTTCAGCTTGCTGGCGATAGCTATTGAGCGGCACTTGACCATGATTAAAATGAGGCCTTACGACGCAAATAAAAAATACAGAGTGTTCCTTCTCATTGGCACATGCTGGCTTATTTCAATTTCCTTGGGTGCCCTCCCCATCCTCGGCTGGAACTGTATAAACAACTTACCAGATTGCTCAACAATTTTGCCTCTGTACTCCAAAAATTATGTTGTGTTCTGCATTAGTATCTTCATAGCCATTTTGGTGGCCATTGTCATCCTTTATGCCCGTATCTACACACTGGTAAAGTCCAGCAGTCGCAATGTCACCAACCACAACAACTCGGAGCGGTCCATGGCACTCCTTAGGACTGTTGTGATCGTCGTTAGTGTCTTCATTGCGTGTTGGTCTCCGCTGTTCATCCTGTTCCTCATTGATGTGGCCTGCAGAGTCAAGGAGTGCTCCATCTTGTACAAAGCCCACTGGTTTATTGCTCTGGCAGTCATCAATTCTGCAATGAACCCCATCATCTACACCCTGGCCAGTAAGGAAATGCGTCGGGCTTTCTTTCGCCTTGTTTGTGGCTGCCTGGTGAAATCCAAGGTGGCCAGATCTTTGCCTATTCAACCCACTCCAGATCACAGTCGAAGTAAATCCAGCAGCAGCAATACCCAGAAGCCAAAAGAAGATTTCCCACCAATAAATGTTCCCTCATGTATTGCTGAGAAAAGTGAATCTTCATTTCAAAATGGAAACTTCTGTAAGTAAGGGACTACTCAAGACAAGTACTTTTCTGTGGTTTTAGGTTTAAGCTACAGGTGTAGTTTAAATATTCATGCACTTCAGTCACAGGCGAAAACACTAACCATTTATTTAACTTTGAGAACTTATTTATCAACAATCATTTGCTTTGGGTGTTCATTCAGTAACACACCTGATTCAGAAAAAGCCTTTCATGCTACCCAGCGGCCGGGACAGAGTCCATGCACAGCTAAGGACATCAAGTGTCGCAATGGTGTTGCATGCTAAGGCTTCATTTGGCACCTCTTGGTCTTGCAAGACATCATTAAAACCTGCTAGAAACTTCAGCATTCACTAAAGACTGCTGACAATTGTAAGATGAGCCCAGTTATTGCCAGCTGGGAGAAGAATTCATTGCATAAGTTGGTGATTATAGTTCTCTATATGTATCTTGCTGTTGTGTTAATGGCCTTATAAGTATGTGGTATAAATAGCTGTATATTTGTACAATTTCTCATTAAAAAGTCATTGATTGGTAAAAGTTTACAACATGCTAAACATTGTATTGCAGTATACAGTGTGACTATTTGTACAAATAGATGCGTTTCAATGGGGATATTTAAAATGAAGTAGTAGCTTTTAACTGTCAGAAACTTTAACAAGTCATATCAATGCAGTATTTTTATTTTTTCCATTGTTATTCAAACTTTTAATGTTTAGTGAAAGACAACATGACAGTTGTCACTGTGGCATTTCACAACATATTTTAAGTGAGCAGTAGTAAACCGTTGAGAGAGGATATATATTTGCTATTTAAAGTAGTTAAAATGTGACCCCTCAATACATGTGTAACAAGTGTATGTGCTGTTTCAATGCATATATTTTTGCTTACTATGTTCAATATATTTAAAAATGTATGTCAAACCTATATAAACCTGTGTACATTGTGAATGCACTACCTAAGCTGAGATCCTTCAGTTCTGAAAGAGAGACGTATCATTTCAGAAAGCGAACTACAGTGGGTTCCTGTGGAGTTCCTTCTTTCCTTTCTAGGCCCTACCACAGTGTGGGATTGTGTTTGAAATTCTCCCTGGGAAGTTCTGCGAGTGGGACAATGTCCCATTTTCTGTCAGTGGGATCCTACGCTTCTATCATTTCTGGACACTTCTGCAGATACAAGAGGGAAGATGCGGTACAGCAGGGTCATGCTGAAGGGCATATCTCCATTTATACCCAACCCTGCCTTGGATCTGGAAGAAAGGTTTGTTTAGTTTGGAAGACCTGGAGCCCCAGCCAGTCAAGAGCCCATTCCAGAGAAACCTGACAACAACTTATAGTTCATCACTGCCTTACTAGCCTGAGTACGGGTTGATGTTGAATGTCAAAGCGGTTTCCTGAGTCCTGGAGTGTTAAAGACTTCACAGACATCTGGTTTCAGGGCCTCATGGAAGTGGCCTGTGGTACTTCCATAATGGTACTTTATGGCTGGAGGCCTCAGTGGAGTTTGATGGGAAATTCTGGGACAAGTTCCCATTGTCTCAGTAAGAATGTATACATCTAACTTCATTGGGCTCTTTCAAAGATTTGTGTTTAATGTCTCAAAATACACTTTGCCTTATGCACAATCAGAAGTAGTTGAGGCTTTTTTAATACACAGCCTGAAAGAGCTCATCCTTAGCTTTACTCTGGTCTTAAATATTTAAAACAGCATCATTAGACTCTTCTCAAATATGTATTGTGTATAAGTTGTGTATTGTATGTAGCAAAAACCTTTAAAATGTAGAGGTTTGCATTGTGATTATCTTTTACAAATTAATAGTCTGTAAATGTAGAAAAGTGTATAAGAACAAAGAATTGTATTTGAATCAAGTAACTGTGAAAGAGAGTAGAAAATATGAAATAATTTCTACCAAAAATGTTGAAAAGCAGTGCACTTAGAGGAGAAGAAAAAGCTAAACTAAGGTAAGCATGATATAACTATATGGATTGTAGATACAGGCTGCAGGGTCTGTAGCTTTGTGAGAAATAGAACTGGTGACATTGCATTGCCATGGCTTGATTAGGTTTTTAGATTTTACATTGCTGTTGGGCTGTATTGTGGAAGTTCTCCCCTGAAATCGTGGCTTTTAAAACTGCAAGCTCAAGTATTTGTGTACTTGTGTTAGTTTCCAGAGTGGTGGTGCACGGCAGCTTCCTTGCTATTGTAGAGCAGATAGGCCTTAGGAACAAAATGGTTTGAGAAAACATGGTTGCTGAACCCACACCAACCCTCATGTCAAGGATGTTACATGATTCTTGTTAGACAGGTGAAAAATAAAAAAATTTGATGGCCAAAGTACATAAAAGTGTTAGTGTTAGTTAGTTTTAACATCTGTGTTCTAGCCTTAGCTATTCTCAGTATTGGTGCGAGGTACAAGTAATGCAAAGAACTTAAAGGTCATGTGATTGATTGTTAGTACAAAACCCTTTCATTCTACTTTGATTTCCTTCTCTTTATTTTGGAGCTCTGGGGATATTTTGTTAGTTCACTAGCCTGCTGTACTTGAAGCAGGTTTCTATGATTCATGGCTTCACATGTAACACTGCTAATACAATTTACAAAGTACTTATGATTGGAGAAAAAAACTATTGTCAGTACAATCGTCAGTGAGTCCATTCCATTGGGAATTACTAGATAAGGCATAGATTGTGGAGCAGAATTTAAATTAGGACAAAACAAGAGTTTAACAGCAGTGGACCTTAAACAGCCAGGAAGATGACACACCCTTGAAGCTGGAAAAAGATGGAGAATATCTTCTTTCACCCTAATATATTAGAAAGTTCCTCCAAACACATCCCAGAATCTAACCTTTTATCATCCAGGCTGATTTGAGCATACAGGAAACTGAATTTGATTTCCTTTCCAATTGGTTTTACATGGAGCAAAGGCTACAAAGTCTTTAATTCATATTATTTAATGAATTGGAGTATTTGTTTTTATTATGGATTATTAAATAAATGCAAACCCAGTCACCTGTGGAGAAAATAAAGTTTTTCACAATCTGCTTTCCAAGAGTCTTTTATTGCCAACAGTCTTAGAGAAAGTTTTCAAATCATTAGGTACCAGAAACATTTTGAAAACTTCTAATAAAAAAATCTCAGACCTTTAAACTAAAGGTGTCAAGTAGCAGTCATTTTTCAAAGAATTTTGAAAAGGTTTTGGTCTTCTATGGAAAACATTCATTTAAACTCTGGGTTTACTCCCAGAGTTTACATGAATGTTTAATGAAGGCAGTACTCCAGAGGCGGAAGGCTGGCTTGGTTGAACAGGGATCTTCTCTTGCAAATGAGACTAAAATGGAAGGTGTATGTCCAGTGGAAGCAAGGTCAGGTGACATGAGAAGAATATTGAGATGCTGTTTGCCAGTGTAGGGAGAAAATGCGTGTTGTGAAATCTCAATTGGTGATGAAGCTGGCAGAAATGTAGGGAATAATAAAAAGAGTTACTTCAATATCAGTGACAAAAGGTATCTTAGAAATAAAATCAGCTCATTTCAGGCGAGGATGGTCTCATCACCAACAGCGTGGACAAGGCAGAGGTGTTCTATGCATTCTTTGCCTTTGTCTTCAACAGGGGTAACAGACCAAGGGAGGCTCTGTGCTCTGAGCTTCCAGGACCATACTGCAAGAATTATCAACTCCCAGTTGGCCCTGAAGTTGTGTGGGACCTGATGCTCCACCTGATCCCTACAAATCTATGGAACCTGACTGGGATTTATTCAAGAATCCTCAAACAGCTATTGCAAAATCTCTCAATATTCATGGGGTTTTGGGAATCCAGAGAGGTCTCAGCTGACTGAAAGCTGGAGAATGTTGTCTCAAGTGTCAAAAGTGTAGGAAGGAGGACCCTGCAAACTACAGGCCTGTCAGTTTTGTTTCCGTGCCCAGTAAAATCATGGTCAAGATTATTCCGGGAGGTATTGAAAACCGGAAAGACAATGCATTCATCAGTCACAGCCTGCACAGTTTCATGAGAGGGAAGAGTCCTGCTTGTCAAACATGATTTTGTTCTATGACAAGATAGCCCACTTTGTTGATCAAGGGAAGCCAGTTGATGTAATCTGGGGTTTCAGCAAAGCTTTTCATAATATCTCTTTCAGAATCCTTCTGGACAGAATGTCCAGCCCACAGCTGGATAATCACATCATGTGATGGATGAGCAGCTGGGTCATGGATCGGGCACAAAGGGTTACAGTGGATGGGCTGGCATCAGACTGGGCACCTGTCACTGGTGGGGTTCCTGTCGTGATCATCTGTGCTCTTCAACATCTTCAGAAATTACTTGGATGAAGTACTTGGTGGAATACTAAGCAAGTTAGCTGATGATAGTACGTTGGGGGAAGCTGCCATCTCCCTCAAGGGCAGAGACGTCCTGCAGAGAGACCTCAGTAAATTTGAGGACTGGTGAATCACCAACTGCAAGTTTAATAAGGGCAAGTGTTGGATTTTGCACCTGTGATGGTTGAGCCCTGGTTGTGTGTATAGACTGGGGAATGGTAGGCTGGAGAATAAGGCCCTGGGGAGCACCAGTGAGGGAACTTGAGGATTCTGCTCAATGGCAAGTGGAACATGGGTCAGCAGGGCCCTGGCAGCCAGGAGGGCCAACCCTGTCCTGGGGTGCAGCAGGCACAGCATTGCCAGCCGGGCAAGGGAGGGGATTGTCCTGCTCTGCTCTGCCTCACTTTATGTGCACGGGGCTGGTTGGGGCACCACAATATAAAAAAGTAACTAAGCTATTGGAGAATGTCCAATAGATGGCTGTGAGGATGGTGAAGTGTTTGGAGGGGAAGCTGTGTGAGGAGCAGTTGAGTTTTCAGCTTGGAGACTGAGGGAAGACCTCATTGTGGTCTACAACATCCTCATGAGGGGAGGGGACCTCTTCACTATCATGACCAGTGACAGACCTTGAGGAAACAGCACAAAGCTGAGTAACGGGAAGTTTTGATTGGATATTAGGAAAGGGTTTTTCACCCAGAGGGTGGTTGGGCACTGGAACAGGCTCCCCAGGGAAGGGGTCACTGCACCAAGCCTGACAGAGTTGAAGAAACATTTGGACTCTCAGGCACAAGGTGTGATTCTTGGGGTGTATTGTGCACCGCCAGGAGTTGGATGTGATGATCCTGATGGACCCCTTCCAGCTCAGGCTATTACATGATTCTGGGAATGCTCTGGAGCTGAGGGTGGCAGGCTCTGCATGTGCCATCCCCAGAGCTGGAGGACGGCTTTGTCCCTGCTTTCTGGGAGTAGGGTCAGTCCATTGACCTATCTGCTTGGAGGGCTGTCTGCTCCAGGTATGCCAGGCATGGCTGCTCCCTGGAATGAGACATTTTGCAAGAAGTGACTGTAGTGAAGCTTTGTGCTGCCTTCAAGGCTTGTTTCCAACTGCTCTAGTAAAGAAATGGAAAACACACCTGGGCGTAAAGTGCCAGGCACCAAAAAGTTTGGGTCCTAAAAGTGGGCAGTCAGCTCCTTCTGAGCAGAGGTGTGCTGGTGCTCACTGCAGGTGCCATTTCACCTGCCAACACGAGTAAGGACACTCCCAGCAGGAGCTGGGAACCCACACTAGGCCTGGAGAAACTCCCTTCTTGTGGCCAGACTTATGGGGGCTAGGTACAGCAGCAATGACGGGAGGTTTCTGCTGTTGTCCTGCGGCCCCCCAGGACCTGAAGAAGGCTGGAGGCACTGTGCAGAGACATGCAGAGTTTCAGGCCCCCTGATACATTCAGAGCTGCATTTCTTCTCCCAGTGTAACTTCCTAGGACATGCTTAGGCACAGGCCTTTGCAAGAAGATGTGGTCAGTGGAGGAAGAGGACTTGGGTTAGAGCTTAGCAGAGCTAGGCTTCCTGCTGGCATGGAGACATTGTCCTCTCCACAGCACACAAAGTGGCTGCTCTTGTCCTTGCGGTCACTGCCCACGGAAACATCATGGGGTGGACTACCCTTTTCTATTCTCACCTATTCAGGGTGCCAAGCAGGAAAGCTACCTTTCCAGGACAGGGCATCATCTGGCTCAGAAGGAGGGCCTGTGTTAACATTTGCATGTTTTTGCAAAAGTAGTGTTCGTTGAAAACAAAGACGTGTTGTCTCTGTCAGAGAAGGTGAAGCTCCTGTGGTGGTGTAAGGTCAGTGTAGCTGAGGTCCCGGTCCTCATGTCCCATTTGTTCCTCTGAAATTTTTCATCCCCGATTATACTGGGGTGAGCAATTGATTGACTTAGTAATATTCAGTATCCAGGTGAACCTTTTGGAATGGCACACAATCTGCTACAAAATGTGCCTCCCTTCAGGTTGGGAGGCACAAAACACAGATTAGGCTCCCAAGCCCAATCCCAAACCCAGCAAATAAACTTCATTAAGGAACCTGAGCATAAGAGAATTGACTCTTTCAATCTAGTAATAGTGCTCACTGTTTTATTACTTTGGTTAAACATATACAAACTGAATAATCAGAAAACAGTTGCATGACACTTATATTCCAAACTACATTGCTCAAGGACTCCCTCAGAGACAAAATTTGTCTCTAGAGCTAAAATATCACAGTCAGCAGAGAGGCAAAGACTTGAGATTCACAAAAGTGGTTAGGAATATAAATTATCACAATATTTCCACATACATTATTTTTCCTGCAATTCTCAGTTAAAAATGTTTCTAAAAGTAATAAATATTATTAAATAACAATTGTACAATAAAACTTCTTTTTACAGCAAAATAGTCACTTTTTAGTTTTGTTGTTGCTGCCCACACAATGCAAAGAAAAACATTTATCTTGAAAGAAGAAACCTAGCTTCTTTCAAGTTTTAACTCTGCAGGACTTTTACTAAGAAGCAGTTATCACAGCAATCCAGACAAAAAGGACACAAATATATACTAATTATAATCTTCACATTCTTCACTTAATAGAAAATTTCACTTAATTTTGAATTAATGTATGCCTGGGTGTGTTTGATGTCTTGTTCCTCATGGAAGAAAGAGGAGGACTGCTGGAAAAAGCTTCCATTTGACCTGGACTTTATTTGATCTCCATGACAGCTACATAAAGTGTAACTCTGCATCTTAATCTCAAACTCTGAGGCTACCTTTGTTTTCTGAGTCATCTGCGCAGTCTCTTACACAGTAGGGTAGCAGAATGAGTCACCTAGTTCTATCTTCTTTCCTCCTTTGGTTTCCATGACCTGTTGTGTTGTCAAACAAGGCTGAAACACACTCTTTTTATGGTGTTTTTGCTAGAAATGTGTCGCTCAGAAATCTTATCCCCATTACTGAGACAAAAAAAAAAAAAAAAAAGCCCTGCATTTTCTCCCTGGAAGCCTTAGGAGATGTTTACTTTGGAGTGTGCTGAGGAACAGATCAGGGCTTGAGAACATAAACGTCTCAATAAGAGATGAGCAGTAGGCTTTGTATCCCCAGAGGTTCAGCTTTAACTCTATCAACCAATTAGCATGCTTATAATTTGGCAACAACTCTCTATTCTCATTAGTGGCTTAAATGCCTACTGGCTCATGTTTCCAGGCTTCACATTTCTTATCCCTGAAGTTTTCTCTCCCAAGACAGCTTTTCACTCTCTATCCAAGCCTCTGGTTAACTGCAGGCAAATGGTATGTCCATGTTATCTTTTCCATGGGCATGCCCTCATTCCAGCTGCATCCAATGCAGATGTGACCAAGGTCCACAGATCCTGTATGTGAGGGAATAGAGTAAGTCCAGCTGATCACTGAGCATTAAGTGGAAATTCACCAACTATTTTGGCAGCTTTGACCACACATGAATGTGTGAAGAGTGAAAACCTCAGCTTGTGCAAAAAAGAGTACGTAAGTCAAAGTGGTTTTGACAGTACACTAAGGTATGTCTGCATTTAGACTATGCAGACATATTTTGAAACTGTCAGGCAGATAAAAAGGGAAGTGTGTCTCTTACTTCAGCTTAGACTTCATTTATGCAAATATGGATTACTTAATACAAATTCTTGGTTCTACCACTTACTTTGTATAGACACTGGAAGCTAAGAAAAAAGTTTTGAAAGCAGGATTTGTAATCTTTTTTCAGAGTATTCTCAATTCCAAATATCCTTCTGATAACCGCAAATTTTCTAGAAGGTCGAAATTTTGTTGGTTATCAAATCTAATGACAAATGTCTAAATATGCATCAATTCTATTATTAATACATTATATCTGGTATCTGGTATTGGTGCACCAGTAGCAATCACACTACAGTATAATTTTTTTAAAATTCTCCTCATCTTACTGCATATGATGCCTGGGGACCATGGTGATAAAAAATGTGAGTATATTACTCCACAGTGTGGAAAAAGTATGAATATAGACTATTGAAAACTTAGTGCTGGCAGGTGACATTTACCAGACTGTTAAACATTTAATACCATTTGCACATTTTGCACTGAAGTCTTGGTCCCAGGACTATGTCCTTTGTTCAAGCTTTTATTGAATGTCTGTCAGGCAGGTTTTGGCAGAACCAGTGTTCCAATGTGAACCCTGTAGTGGAGTGAAACAACTGTATAACTGGGCAAAAAGCCAGGCACTAAGCCATGGAAATTGCATATTCTCATATGGTGACCAGCCAGGTATGGTTAGTTTGAACATTCTCCTCTTGCATTAAGGAAAGGGAAGCTCAACTTCTCACTCTGAGCAAACTCCCATTTGTCAGAAGGTAGTTCAGTTTTCAGACCGTATTTTCAGGTTTCATTGCTTCTGAAGCATCTGAAATGATGAATAGTTTGGGAACATGATTGTGCCTAGATATGCAGCCTATCACTGCCTCAACATTGGATGAATTTTATTAACTTAAAAATTAGTCTAGATCTGCAATAAAAAGTAATCAAAATCATCTGGTTCACATATAAATGTTCTTTGTTTAAAGTCATTGAATGTGTTTTCATTGTCATTCATTCCTATAGTTGCAACACTACTGAAATCAAAACTATTAATCAGATAGGACTCAAAACAGCGTAGACAGTCTTTCCAGGATATTTAGAGTTCCAGTTCCAGTTTTTTCAGCTACTTGCTGGAAAAAACCTCAAAAGATACTATAATATCACCTAATCTCAGTGATTTCTATTGAGTCTAGAAATGTTCTTCATTCAGTAAAATCCCACTTCTTGAAGTCACAGTACTGAATTACCACGAGCAAATGTCTAGTCCTTGAGACTGCATAAAAAAATAATTTAAAAGGTACACCAAATCAAAGATGAACATTAAAAGACTTACATTATTATGCTGTTAGTTGTCTGGTTTTCAGCTAACTTCTCAGTATTTAAATCCATCTTTTTACTTTTACTTCTCTTTAATTGGTGGCAGTGTTAGCTCCTCACAGAAGTGAGCCCAGCCGCTCTAGCAGGTTCAATTGTTGAAATCAGTTTAGAATTGCTCTAATGACAACTGGTTTGGAGCTGCTATCCAAACAGCTTTACAGTTTATTTGCCCTTTAGGGGAAAGGCAAATCTACCAGAGTGACAGGGACAAAAACATGGCTGGACCCACGAATGGAGTACTGAGCGGCACACATGCTCCTCCTTTCTGGACAGTTGTGAGGCTGTGTGGCTCCCAGGGATGTAGAAAAGCCTCTGTATGCTCATGTGTGGCCAGGCAGGACCTGCTGGCCCATCGTGTCGGCAGGGCACTGTCGCGGTGCGGTGGCGCTGCTGCCGTCCCGGACCGCGCTGCTTCTAGGCACGATGTGTGTAACCTTTGCATCATCAGAGGATATGCTGAGCTGGGCAAATTGGCTGTGCTGACAGAGCTGCTCAAAATAGCCACTTTCCCCTGGAGGCACAGTTTGTGAAATATAGTCTGGGAAATTCAGTATTTCTGTCAAGCAGTTTCATTTTGTGCCTCCTCGGCATCAGCTTTAATTTCCAAAACATGCAGCTAAGTGGCTGCTAAGTTATTAAAGCTACAGCTAGGACAGTAGTAAAAAAATTAGGATATCTATTTTGGTGTATGTTTAGTGCCTTAAATTCATACACCCAAATCTTGTCACATTTTTCCAGGATATTTAGAAATCTAAAATGGACGTAGGGAGCAGGTCCATTTTGGATTTGAAGACACCTAGGAGGGTTATGCAGCAGAGTTTTACTGAAATGACATGCAATATTCAATGACAAAAAGACACTTTCTCTTATGATATCACAGTGAAAACTTTCCAGGACATGGCTACAGGAAGGTTAGAGCATGGAATAAGAAGCATTATATATGAAAAAAAAAATTTAAACTGGAATATGGTGAGACTTGGGTAAGCAAAGTCGTTTTGTGAGACTCTCAAGCAAAGTCATTTTGGTGGATACTACTTTGGCATATCTGTTCCTATTTCCTTGCTACTCCCAGCCTAGTAAAAGAAAATTTTAAGAACTCCACTAAATTCAGTGCCATACTGATCTGAGTTGAATTCAGCATTTAATTGCTCACCTTAGCTCTCAGCTCCCATTCAGACCTAGAAATATCAAATAATAACTATCTTTAGTAAAATTAATCACAAGCATTTGGTTCACTAATATCTTCTGGATGACATTAGTGAACCAAATCCAGAATTTGGCTTCTGGATGTCTCAGAATCAAGTGTATTTTTACTTAGGTCCATGATTAGTTTAAGGACTCTCAATAATTTTCAGTTTTGAGATTACTCAAAATCAAACTTACAAGTTGCAATTTCACCATATTTAAAAGCAGAAAGTACAAGAAAGTTAGTTCAGAATTTTAACATGATGGTCCTGCTGAATATATTCTAAGTGAATTCTTCAGTCAATTTGATTGTGGTCTGACAAATTTTTAAACGTAGCAAATTCTTAGAACCAAATGTAACTTTAAGTACACTGTGGGGTAGGCAGGTACTTAACCTAGACTTACCCTGCTGAGTTTTTAAGAATCAAGTCTGAAGATTTAATTTGAGAGACTGGTGCTAGAGAAGACCTTGGATTGCTGAAGGCTAAATCTTGACTCTGGCACAAGCATTGCATTTACAGGAACTGTGTCTATTGAATTTGACTCATAATAAGATTCATAGAATGGGAAAATAACTTTATATAATGCTTAAATGTGAAGAGTACAAACATCCCTTAAAGCATTTCCCAGTACCAAAAGTCAAGGGCATTGCTGCCAGAAATGTGTCTTTATTGTATGTGTATTTTTTAAACTTGGTATTTAGAGAAAAACAGTGTATTTCCAATACCTATCACTTGCTGAAGGCCAAAATGAAGTTATGCTTTGGCAAGTAAATGCAAGTGACATCATTTCCAAAACTGACCACTGAGTTCAGATAGTTTTCACTGCTTATAAGAAGAAAAGATTTTTCAGATATGTCTTTGAACAGTCATGTACATTTTGTATTAAGCCTATTAAATACAAGTTATTTGAACTTGTCTAATCAGTATGCAACATCTCGTTTGAGACTGTTAGTTCAAGGACACCTAGATCTTCACCATAAGCAGAGAACGACTTATAAATAACCTTAGCACTGAAATTAAAAAATTGAAGTTACAGTATACTGTTACAATACCATTAGAAAAAATCAAAGCAAACACCTCGTACACATAGAGATCACACCAAATCATTGCTAAAGTAAGATACAAATGTTTTGAATAGCATCATATAAGAATTCAAACTTGACGTCAGAAAGATAAAATCCTTTTGATATCAGTGACAGTGAATAATGTTTTTAAAAAACATTTTATGCTAAATTTCTGAGTTGGAATACTAGCTACTGAATTCAGATTTCTTCCATGGTTAACTAGCATAATCCATCTGTAATCCCCATAGTTGTGCTTCTTAGGTAAAATCAGAAATAAGGTTTGTAATATTAAATTTCTCAAGAAATTGAGATTGCTGAATTCTATTTTTTTATCTGAACAATCACACTTGTTATTTTTCTTTTGGTAAAAACACATGGCACAGAAGATAGTTTTATACTGTCAACAGACTGACTTGAAAAATATAAATATATACTGTATTTATATATATAATGTGTATATACACTATCAACATTCACATTAGAGAATCTGAACAATTTTGTTTAAATTACTTTTAAGAAAAGCTTCTGATGTGATTTCATGTCACATAAAGCATTGAAAATGTTCAAGTGGACCATATGAAATGGGGCTTCTTAAACTTAAATAAAACATACTTGTGAAATGTATGTGGGGTTTTTTTAAATGTACATTTTGCTTTCAGATCTGCAATTTCTACCAGTCATAGCTTGCAAGTTGCAATAACTAAAAGAGTTATCTGGAGTCAGTGTTTTCTTTCAGCAGGCTGTTGCAGGCAGAGTTCACTCACTGAAGAAACTATAGGCAAATTATTCTCAAGGTGATAGTTGATGAGATGACTTATGCTGTCAAAGACACGATCTTTTGTACGAACCTTCAAAAAAAGGATGAAGAAGATAGATTAAAGAGTAAGGTACTTTTCCCCTTAGCTTAACACTAAAATTATCTAAGAATAAATTGACAAAATCATATTTTAGAAACTGGTCCCTCTTCCATCAAAATTGGTGGCAATTTGGCACTTATCCAGTGTGGCTTCTGTTTTCTCTCTCACTCCCCCTGTTTTCACCAAATAGATATTTTGCATGCAATTCCATGGACCAGCCTACTCTTATTACTTTTCCTGTATAGGTCTGCTTGAAAACATCTGTTCATGATTTTGTTTCACTGTAAGTCAGATTTTTCTTCTTCAAAGGACCACCTACTTCTTTGAGATGTTTGTAACTTTTTAATTAGAAAGAGCTATCATGCCAGATATGTCAGAAAACAGCTGCTTTGTACACCTTAGCATTTTTGTGCTTTTCTTCTTCTGCTAGTCAAAAATTCCCTTCCTAGAAAGTGATCCACCCACCATATGTTCTTAGCTTGGGTTTGTCCTATGCTGCACAATACATCCCTGTGCCTTTGGAACTGAAACAGGGCAGGAAAAATCATTTATCTAGCCCACATGCCAGCTCTCTGTAGCAGCATCCTGCTGGTATACAATATTCCACCCATGATAGGAGGAAACTGATATTGCAGGATAAAACAGTCATAATTATCAGAACCCAAAAACTAATCTATATTACAAAGCAATCCCTAATTATTTAGCCACATGTTCACAAACACATTTCCTTCCAATGCTGCAAATGAGTTAGGCATACAACTGCTACAGGCAGAGCACAGATCCACCTCAAACAAGCATCTTGCACTAAAACTTTGTGCAGGGCCGGCTCTACACTGCCTCAAGCAAGAACCTGTGAGCACTGCTCTGAGTAAGAAATGTTGTCTATTTTCCTTGATCTCTTCTCAGGAGGAGAGAAAAAGTTGTGTTAAAAGTTTCAAAAGTCATCTTATGCTGAGGTGGACACCTCTCCTGAAATAATTCAGTTTCAACATTAAGTTCTGTAAAAATTGATAACTTTGATGGCATATGGTGCTTTCTGGTCAGTCTACACATAGTTATATCACTGAAGGAAACCAAAAAGCTGTCCCAATTTCTGAAGCATTCTGCTTTGTGCTTTGAAATGTCACTGTCTCTAAAATTAAACTATATTTTCAAAATGAAAAATGTCTTTTAAAAAGCACTAACTTTACTTATCTGTATTCTGAGATGTTCTTACCATAGGTTAGACACTCTACCATCACCAGAGGTCTAATTCTAAATGTAGAAAAATCCTGCACTCCTCCATTTTAAGCATCCATTATCTGAATGAGGGATATCTTTTTCCTTCTCTTACTTTTTTGTTAGCTGGATGAGAGCAGAAGCAACTGGATAGGTAACTCCGCTCTGAGAACACACCCTTAAGACCTGTTATGTGTCACTGGGTACTGTGTGTGAAATTAATTTTCAGGCAACATTTGTGTGAATCAGTCTTCAAGACCAATCCCGCTGAGACCATGCAGATGAAATGCAGGCCACCGGCACGCCGCGGCGGCTGGCCACGGACTGGCATGTTATTGATGATTCTCCACTTTGACAAGTGCAAATAGGGCTGCTCAGAAGCTGTGTCAAGATCCCACAAATCGTACAGACAGCACAGCTGTCCGTAACTAACCACAGTGGCATAAAATCACTGTTCTGGAACAGTGCCTCCTGAGCCAGGCGTCTCAGAGCCATTCGGGCCATGGTGATACAAGCAGGCTGAGGGAAGGATCGGTGCAGATAACAAGCAGGTGCCTAGCCAAGGAGGTCAGCAAATTAGAGATGCACTAGAGGCAGAGCAGCAAAGATGGGGGAGCCCCTCCAACTGGTACAGGAAAAAAATGCCCTGGAAGTCATCACAGGACCTGAGTATTCCATGCCAGTCAGCACTGCAGCAGAGCTCCCAGTGGGACACAGCATTCCTGCCCTTGCCAGGTCACACAGCAGTGTTTCCCATACAGTAGCCTGTAACAGCTATTTGTGGGTTCATGCGGAAAAGAAAATTAGGCCACCTTGTTGCAGGAGTCAACAAGGTAGCCTAATTTTTGCAAAAGCCTCTGTCCTGGGCTGGTGTACCCATCAAACCCAAGACTAGGCAGCTGGCACCTCAAAAGTGTGAAATCATTCTTTGACAGGCCTCATGTGGCAAATGTAACTAATTGCAACAAGCACCACGGACACTCCCCACCACTGCAGTATGGACTCTGCAGGACTGATGTATTCTGCCACAGCTTTCTCAGCTCAACCAACAAACCAACTCCTTTACGGGAGTTTCTCACTCACCGTGGGGCTGCTTATCTAAAGCTGTCCTTTATAGATGAAAAGGAGTTGCCTACTTGCAGCTACCAGAAGCCAAGAATAAAATTCATGACAATGACTTCAATCTCTCTGAAGACATTATGCCTCCTCAGAAGCAGGACAATACAGCTACAGAAAACTGGAGCTCCATTGCCCCCTCCATCCTGCTTTAGGGACAGTCCCTTCATCAGCTGAGGAACTCTTATTGCAGCAAAGGAATGGAACAGGCTTGCCCCGGTTCTCTCCTGGGCATACATGCAGGAAAACAGAGAGGGCCTGGTCCATATCCCAGGTAACAGAGATGCCAAGCAAGCTAGCCAAACCTCCTTCCTTTAGCAAGAATGTTGAAGTGGCTTAGCTGCACTTTTGACCAAGACTGTACAGCAGTGGTCAAAGTGTGAACTTGCTTGGGAATCAGGTCCCTAAGGCTCCCTGCAATGTGCAGAAATCATGTGCTAGGTCTTCTGCTAGGCGTCAGGGAGAGAATTAGAGATGTGATGGCATATCAGAGATATGAGATGGTGCTTATGGTAAAGTGTGAATAAGCTGTAAAGAAGCTTAAAGGCATTTAGAGAAAATGAGTAGAGTCAGAACCTCCTCTATTAGTGAGGAGTCAGTGCTTACAGTTCCCTCTGGGTCCACCAAAAGAAGATGCTTGGCTTGTCCTTTGTGCATGCCTGTCAGCACATATGAGCCAGGATTCGTGGTACTCTTCCTCACAAGGAAATCTCCACATTTCTTTAACAGCTGTTCTGCTTCTTTCCTGCTCATCTCTCCTTGATACCATGGCTCTGTACTCAGGTCCTCAGCTTCAGTCCGGACAGCTACTCTGGATAAAGGAGGACTGGTGCATCCCGTGGAGGTGGATTTCTTCAACATTGCCTCAGATGTTTGATTCTTGAGAGCATCTTCAAATGGTTCTTGTTATGAAAATAGAAACAAAAGCAGGAACATTCAGAGGTAAATCATGTAGCCAAATGGTGATTTTCTGGTCATTTTAAACTGGATTTGTTTTGCATTACAACCACTTCTCTTTATGAAAAAAACAAGGGAAGATACACTAACAGACTTACTGATTTATATAACATATTAAGACTGAGGAGTATAATGTGTTTAAAATGTATATTATGCACAGAATGATACTGATAAAAATCAGGCTGAACCTTGGCAGGATTTTTTGAAAGGTACTGGTTTATTTCAGTAGTGGCTATTGTCAACAGCTGTATTTATACAATCTGGTAGCAGGCAAATCTTTCCTTCAGTCTTTCTAGGTATGTCAGACAGTTTAATTTCAAATAAATTGCATAATAGGGGTACCTAATGTCATTATACTCATATCTGGTCTCTGTTCAAACAAGTTATTCATTTAAAAATTACCCATTACTGAGTCTCCAGCCCAAGGCTATGTCTAGTAGGAAACATTCACCCTCACCACTCAGCCTACTCCTAGCTTCCATCCAGGAAAAGAACTTCACAAAACAGACACCAGTTAACACATTTAACACCATTTGCCTAGTTAAAACCAGCCTTGGGGAAACATATTTTAAACCTCAGCTGAGTCCTGAATTCAGCGCAACTGTGGAGTTGAGTAGAAAGAAGTGTCATTATGGATCCCAACAGTCTTACAGAAATAGCAAAAAGGATGCACAGGGTGCTTTGTTACATGTTGTACTGACCTCTTGGAAGCTATTTGCTATTACAAGACCTTCATCTGGCCCACCAGTACATATCAAAAAGAAATGTTGTTCTGTACCCCTAGGCTTACAAAAGGACATCTGGAGAACAGCACAGTGAAGTGATACGCCAGCTCTAAACAGAATGTTCAGATGCAAGGAGTACAAAGCCCTGTTTGGATGGGGCCATAGAGAGGCTAGTTTAGGTCAAATAAATAGGAAAAACATTGTGCTGTCACCATTTATTGATATCTCAGCCAGCTAGTAAAAGTAGCTTCTAAATGTCTTCACTATACCGCAGTCTGCACAGAGTCCAACATATGTTTATCTCAACAAACCACCATCTTAGGGCTAATTGGCACATTTTCTAATACTACTTTTCTCTGATGTTCCAATGGCTGGTAACAGCTAACATCCCTGATTTCAAACAGCAGATTTTTCTCCTTTCAGATCTATATTCACAGATAGATACTCTCTCAGCTTTCTTCCCTCCTTCTTTCTTTCAGTTGAAGATCTCACTAAGCTGTGGAAATAGAGCCATATCTCAGCAAAAACATGCCAGGAAAATGAGTTTTTTCTTACACTAAGATAACAGCAATGTAGATATTTTATTTTACAAATAATTTTTAGGCACCAATTGCTTTGTCTCACTGCCTTTTAATTATGTGAACTGAATTAAATAAAGCATGGATAAGCAAATTATTTGAGGTAGGAAGAGTATAAAAAAAAGACATTTTTCTGTGCATCAAATGCTTTCACTATTTTTTCACCTTATATATTTTCTCAAGGCTGAAAACAATATGTATTAGTAGCACCAGTACCAAACTATGTCTGGTGATTAAGCTGCAGTTTTGCAGCCACGATGATGATGCTGATCTAGGAAAAGCTGCCTTCAAAGTTGGAAGAGATAGGACAGTAGGCCTATCTATCCAGAGTAAGAGGTAAGTCAGTACTTTAATTTCCATGCTACATTTCTTGTAGCACAAAGCTTTTCATATATGCATTGACTTCCTCATAACATACTCACAGGACAGGCTGAAGACAACTCTCCACCCATCCATACCTTCACCCTCCTTTACCTTCCCATATGGCAAGCTTCCTGATGAATTTTTCTTCTGACATAATTGCCAGTGATGTTAAGGATAACATGGACTGCAACTAACCTTAACTCAGATGTTATACATCTAGTTCCAAGTCTTCAGCCACTCTTATTTTAGTTCAGTCCAATATAAAACCACGATGGATATTAAAATTCACTATAATTACACCAGGAACACGAAATTTCAAAAACTTTTTTTTTCTTTTAATACAGAACTAATGCATAAACATATTTTACAGGAAGTGAATAGGAAGGGAACTCACTCATGTCAAACAGATCCTTTCCTGGGCTGCTTGCTTCAGCATCATCTGCCATTCCACTGAAGGCACTTTCAGCATCTGCCTGAAGTGCCAATAGATCTTCTCTATTTATATGCTGGGTGTTTACATATATTGGCAGCTCTCCTGTTGGTGCTACTTCTGATTTCTCTTCTGACATACTACAAATATCCAGAGATCCTAGAAAAGTCAAGACATTTTTGGGAAATCGACAGTACGGTATTGACCAATTATCAGCACACCACATCACCACAGGTTTAAAATTCCCTGGACTGGGAGATATAAAGTCAATAATTGTTGGATCTAGTAGGAAAAGTGTTAATTAATGGATTCAGAACAATGTTTCAATGAGGGTATGGTGGGACTATTTCCCAGGCGGAAAAGAAAGCTTTGTAAATAAAGATTGTAAATTTCAAAAATTATATTCTGCTGGGGAGTCATGAGAGGAGGACAAGGTATAAAATCTTCAAATGTGTATAGATTAACAATAGGAATATATTCTGCCCTTTGAACAAAAGTGTCCCTAGAAACACAGTAAAGTTAGCACATAAAGCTGGATGGGGTGAAATCTTTATATGTGTTTTGAAATTACTTGAAATTCAAAAACAACAAAAGGAACATTATGCACTATTTGGTATTTGTTAAGTAGAGAACATTGCTACACATTTTGAATTAAACTTTTCACTTTAGGCTTGTCATTCAAAAATTCTATTTTGCATACCCTAGTGGGTCACATTTTCAGAACAGATCATGCAGGAGACCCTTAAATATCATGGGGTTTTAAGATATAGAAAGTTAGAAAGCTGAAAATTGAGGTAATTCTATTTATGAACTGCTCTGCAGAAGAAAATATTTCATGAAGGTGTGCATTTAATAATTTATCCAGAGGTAATTATTAAATGCTTTTCACTGGTATCAACACTAAAACTCAGACAAAAGTTCTCTTCTTTGCCTTAAGGCTTTGAGGCACCAGACTTTTACATGCTTTGCCCTTCAAGACCACCTGCAGTATTACAGCTAAAAGTAGCAAAACTCACCTTGTTTAACAGGCCCGTGATGCCATTCTTCACTGAATTTTTCTCCTAAGTGATGGCTCTGATAATAAATTTGCTCTCCTCCCATTCCTGATGCGGACTAGAATGGACACATGTGCAAGGAATTTTTAAATTGCCTTTAAAATGCTCAGACACATTACAAGTGGCCCTGCCAATTTCCTTGGACGTATTTTGTGTACCCTCATTCTTACTTTCCAATTAATCAAAATTTCAGAATATATATATCCCAAGTGCATTTGTTTAAGAGTAAGATATTACCAGTGACCTTCAGGTGTTCTTCCCTGGTTTCTGCTTTTAGTGACCCCCTATGATACCAAATGACGCATCATTTCTTTAGTTTGTACTCAGGTAGCGAGTCTTGTCAAGCTGTTACTGGGAAAAGGGTTCCAGAAGACAGCCCCAGCACTCTTCACACCATAAGCTGAAAGATTCACACTGGTACCAGGGGATGTGCTTGGGCACTGAGGGGAGAATGTTAGCTCCAGACAGGACCCCTCTGGATTTAAGCAAAGTTGCGCTGGATCTGAAAACACCTCTAAGGGGGCTACATTGATACTGCAGTCAAACTTTCAACAGGAGTGCTGGTAGAAGCATTCGAGCTGACCTTAGTTCAACATGAGGTGGAAAACCCGCCTAGGAACCTGGCTGAATACTGATCACTCCCAAGTCATTAACATAATGAACTGTTAGTAGTGGCTGCACTAGATTGTTTAAATGATTCTGCAATAAATCATTCCCAGTTAATGTGCACTATTTGATACTCTCTGAAGCAGACATGGTTTCTGCAAATGTAGTAGCCCCCAGTGAATTTCTGTTCCTTGAACCCAGTTAATCTTTTAATACCATGAGGATTTCAGCTCCTTTAATTTGTTATGAACCTGCCTAATGTGTTGCCCCCTCAATCTGCAACGGCCATTCATATGGAAACTGGCCACAGAGGAAGGGCTATGAATTATAGACAGACCCAAGGTATCCACCATAAAACACATGCCTTTTAAAAATTTTGGATCAATCAGCAGGAGAGTAGAAATGAAATTATACTCACCTGAGGTGCGTCTGCAGCAGTAGGAAGCCTTGTTTTGAGCCTGGCATCTAGGAATCCACCAGGGGGAGGTATTTTATTTGGGATGTTGTTGTAATAGGGATGCTCTGTTGCCTCGTTATCTTCCTCCGTCCATGGGTCCTCAAAACTCTGCATTCTGTAAGAAAGAGAGTGCTTTCTTTTGCCTCTCACTTGTAAAGCACTTACAGACATTTTCAGCAGGTTAAGACTGCCTGTCAGGGGATCACTACTGCATATTGTAGGGACACTCCAGCTACCACTGCAAGTCAGGAAGCAATGATGGATCATGCATCAAATCTTCTCTGTTTATACAAACTGACATAAACCTTCTTTGCAATGGACCAAATTCTTCATGCTGAGAAGAGTGTGTTTGAACTTGACTTTAAAGACCATTATAAACTGCATTAACAAATAACTTTATCTAACCTTAAAATAGTACTTGTAATATTATGACTTGATTGACTGACTAGGCTCTAAATCTTTGTCTTTAGTTATGACTGCTCTATCACCAATGTAATTCTGCAAAAATCTCACAAAGTCAAGAGATGCGATATAGCATGCTTCCAGATTAGGATAGTAGCATTGCATATTCCCTATATACCTGTTTTTGCTCTGATATAAGAGATTACAGAGGGTAAAAGTTCACTAGGGTTTCTATTAATATTAGTAAGCACATAGCAATCAGTGTCTCTAAAGAAAACAAAATGCTGTATCCCAGCCTTTTGAACATATACAAGGAGAGTTTTTATCCTCCAGATATCAGTGCAGTCAAACCTCCCTGCAATACATCACATTCCTAGAAACATTACCCTAATATGAGAAATACTGAAACATCATTAGTCATTTTGGAATCCCAGCAGTCTGACCTACTCCATCTAAGCTGACACAGCTGCTGTGACAGTAATGAGGAAATGGCACAAATAACAACCATTCTTGGCCATCCATCTCTGCCTACTAACTACAGTACAAAACATCACTGTGAAATCCATATTTAACCTATCTTAAACTGGACTTCTTCCATGTTGATTAGGTAAACACTGTTTCACTAATACAGCAGAAATAGTTTTTAAGTATTCAAGTCCTGTCTGTGCCCAGCAACATTGTCCACATTTTATCAAGTAAATTGAAAGCTAAAGAAGATCCTTTAGCTGCCTTCTGCAATTGCACTCACCTATCAGATAAAGTAGGTGTCTTAGAAGGGCATTGCAAGTACTGCTTGAATCGAAGCTCGAATGCTTGCCCTATGGTGCTGATGACATCCTGGGCCAGGCCATCACAGCACTCCAGTATATGACAAGCTAAGTGAAAAAGATTGACACATGCAAATCACTGTTTATGTCATGGTGGGATTGCAATGACCTATGACAAAACACCTACATGTCAAGCTTAGTTGGTCGATTAGTGATGTACACATTTTAATAAAACCCAATTCTGATACTGTGAATTTCAAGCAATCACAACTTTTTAAAGGTTACATAAAATTGGACTGATGTGTAACTGCAATAGACAAGGTCACTAATCTGCTCCGCTATTTTAACAGGTCCACAAACAGAAAAAAACCTCACAAAATTTCACTTATTATCTGACTGCAATAGATTATGTAAGAATTCTAAGCTTTAAATTACACAAATATTAATAGATGGTAATAACAATAAAAGCTTTTTTTGTTTTCCTCAGTTTAATTACTTCACTTTTACATCTAATCACCCCAAGTTCACAAGCTGCTTTCTTTTCCCAAATTACAGTCTGAGGGAGAAGCAGTCTGCAGATACTTCCTCGATAATGAGCCCTGATCTTATTCCAGGAATACAGAGGTTGGTACCTTTTCCTGGTTGTTTGCATGGAGACACTCCCAGCAAACTGCAGGGCTTCTGTGGAGTGCAGAGCCAATAACCTGATTAGCTCCAGCACTTCCCCATGTACAACTTATATGAACCCACTGTGGCAGTAAAGGGGGAGGATAGCAACACAAGGTCTCTTCCTATAAAGACTGAGAAGTCTTTATCAGCTGTCTGAGCAGATATATCTGTCCTGGTTTTAAATCAGAGAATGGACTGGAGGTCTCATCATATGTGAAAACATAAACAGGTGAACTCATGAAGTTCCCACAACTCAACACTGCAGGAACATACATGGGTGCTAAGAGGTAGAAGCTCAAGATCTCAATGAACAACATCCCAGTGATATCCAGAGAAGCCCAGGCAAGTTAATTTTCCATACTCAGAATTGGACAAGCATGTTGTCTACTGGCTATAGCCTGGACTGGATTTCAAACTGGTTCTTTTCAAAGTCCTGCCACAGGAAAGTGGGTTCTTGCTCAAAGCTACTGATTTGTTCACCCCGACTGCTTTAATAACCTGAATATAAACTCCTCAACTGAAAAACTGCATTTTAGTACATGCCCAGTGTCCAACTCACTGGAACCAAGTGCATTGGATGCCAGCGTTCTACAAATAAGGGTTAATTGTGACATTTAGCTGAAGTAATACAGGGAGACTAAGTAGGTGTAGATGGATAGACTTCTGGAGAGGCCAGAAAAAAGGCCAAGAAACCTGCAGTCACTAGTATGGACTGTCTGCTGTTTCTTCCTCAGCAGCAGCAGCAGCACCACCTCATTCAGCATGAGATGGCACCAGTGACAGTGCCAAACAGAATACAGTGATGTTTTCTTCTCACCTTAGAGCATCTGCTGTGCCAACCAGCAAGCTGAAATGCCTCATCCATGGAAACTGCCCCTAGCTACGTGTTGAAAGTGGATTCAGCAGACAAAAACAGGACCTCCATGTGTCCAAAGACAGAGGCAGATATCCCTGCCTAGCAGTGAGGCATTTGGTTTTTTATGCCCTCTGCAACACTGCTATTGGCATTGAACAACCAGCCCCCATGGAAGGTGCACATTTATCTCTGAAAACGTGGACCAAAAGTAGTTAGGCCAAACAAAGCTAAAATGTTTGCACTCTGTAACTAGAGTGCAAATTTAAGGAGGCGATATTGCTCACTGCTAAACCTTTCTGGAGCTGAAATGAAGCATGAGTCATTAAGTAGTTTCAGTAGGTGACATAATGAGTAACCTGTTTCCTTGGATACGTGAATGGACTTTCAGCAGGTAGGAGATACGCTTCTTGTAAAAGGATGAGAAGGTTTGGCTCACACAGAGATGATTTCTCGTGAATGTTACAGCAGAAAATAGACAGCCTTGAGCTTGCTAGATCCAGAATGCAAAGCACGAAGATAGCTTTTCCATCCTTGTGAAGAAATGAGTCTAATATGCAAGCATTGGTGGTAGGGAAGCATCAGTAACAGCAGCAGTAACATTTTTGCTAGATACAGATGTAAAGACAAATCCCCTTTTAAAGTAATTTGCAGACAACACAAAGAGTGATAGAATGGCAAGTCATGGAAAAGAGGGCAATTCAGGTCCCTTGGTAAATCAGACCCTTTTAAAGAATGTGTTTTAATACAGGTGACATACAAAGTCGATGATCTGCAAGCCACTGATGTATACAGATGAGTGAGGAAACCACCCATAGGAAAGGCATAATGCAGAAGGCTTAAAGATCACAGCGTGAAAGAATTTCACATGAGGTAACAGTGCTTCACTGCAGCAAAAAGGGCTTAGAAGGAACCAGCTGACAAAGAGGACAAGAGGAAGAAAAAATAGGAAGGTGCATTCTGTGCTATAGTAACAGCCCCTGTTATGCAGATATCATATACCTTTTTAAAAGAGCTGCAGAAAAATGAAGGAAAGAGGTACAGAAATTTTCTGAAGGATGGAGGATGTGCATTGCAGCTGGAATGCTACACAGTCAATCTTTTTATAAAGAAAACAAAGAAATTACTTGACCTGAATACACCAAAGGAAGACAAAAATGTCAGGTGCTCAGATGACTTCTCAGTCTAGGATAGCCTAGCTCAACAAGGAACAGTCACGGGAAGCTAAGGATGTAAGATAGAAGGAACATAGTACAGGAAGAACGTGGTGCAGAAGGAACGTGACAGAACACAGAGCACAGGGCTCCTCCAAACCCTACAGAACAAATATCTGGTCTACAGTGCTAGTCCCTACACTGACTGAGATCTCTCAGAGCAGCTAAATCAGTCTTGGATTTAGCAGAAGGCTACTACTAAAGCAGGCAGGTTGGAGAGCAGCTCTGCACCATGCATTCCATAGTCTGAAACTGGAGCCTCTCCAACAGGATATTGTAATGGAACAAGCATTGCAAAGAACTGCACTATTCCCTACCTCCCATTTCCTTTAAGTTTTCTAGGTATTTCACTTACATTCAGTATATTAGTATGCCTATTAGTGCAGGTATTATTTATGAGCTAATATCCTCACGTCTGGCCATCTCTGCACATGGATGCAGCAGATTCTTCAGGTATCATTAAAGATGACTACATATGGAAGCTACTGGGTCAGTTGTGCAGATGGTAACATGGGCAGCTGAGGGTTTGCAGGAATAGCATTTTGTAGTTAAAGTGTATGAATTCTCCAGAAACCCTGTTGGAAGTACTTAATGTCTTTTTTTTTTTTTTTTTTTTGGAGGTAGTCTGTTCTTCTCTCTCCATGATCTATGAATAGTTAATAGATTCTCAGGTACATTACAAAGTACTTTGTATGTTGCATTAAGACCTAGTGAACACAATCAACAAGCGGGTCCCTGTCCATGACTGATTGTTACTAAAGCAAAACAACCTTGAATAAAACTTTACTGAGAAAGAGAATTACAGCAAGCTGGCTGTAAAGCTAGTTATTTGATAAAGAATCTGATTTGCCAGGAACGTTTAGGCCTGTACTGGGAAGTCCTAACAGATACAGCCTCATCAGGTTACTTAATGAGAAGACTGTTTAGCTCTTGCACAGTGATTGGGCGTAGGTAAGACTTGGCTGTTGCCTAGATGCTTACACAGTCAAGTAAGGCAAGTGCTTGATTTAAGAGATGAAGAGAATCAAAGTAATATTTGGGTATGAACTAGCAGCAAGACCTATTTTTTCCAAGCTTGAGAAACAAACTGCTGCTTCTTATTCCTACACAATCTTTCTATGGCTCTGTCAAAGGCCATCCTTTGACTGGGCTACATTCTACATTCATGATTTTCAGGGGAGGAAGGTGGGGGGAGGGGGGGTTTATCTGACCTTAACCATGAATAACTACTCTTTCTCAAAGGAAAAACAGACATCAAATAGTTATTTATAACTTACCTCTACGATTAACAGGATCCTTAGCTACATATGCAATATAGTCTGAAGTATCCTGTCAAAAAATTAAGATATCTACAATGAATGCAAAAGCATATTTGCACTGATCACAGCAAAAGATCACAGTCCAGAGTATGTACAGTCCTTTGGGCAGAGCCCCAAATGAATATTTTGCTCTACAGATACATACTACCTCATATAAAAGTTTATGGCCTTTGGGACTCATTACACCACTTTTCCTTTTTACAGAATGGGATCTAATCCAGCAGAACTTTAAAATCCCTTCTATCAATCAAACAAACTCAGTAGGATTTGGCCCAGGCCTCATTTAGGAAGGAAGAGAATTACGAGTCCTTATCTTCAAACTACCTAGAGATTTTGGTTCATAAAATGAATAATCAGCTGGTTCTGTGGCAGAAAGAGTGGCAGTGACAGCACTGCTCCTCAGAAATACTGAGCAATGGCATTTATTCGTGTGTGACAAGCAGGAGTTTACTTTACAGACTACAGTGCCATATGGCACAGAGGTGCTCAGCCACTGCTTGGCTCTGACCAGCAGTATCCCTGCACACCCTCCCCAGCCCTTGGGCTGCTCCCTGCCACACCTGTTGCTACATGCCTGGTGGATTTTCTGGCAAGGGCACACAGACATCTTCTTGCAGGATTTTTTCTTCTTCTCCTGCCACCCCTATGCGCCTGTGTGCAAGTGGTGCAGACTTCTATTATTATGCAGATTAAACAGAAAGGCCTGGGTTTCTGGGAAACACTTAGGCCTGCTGGAATATCTGAAAAATGCCATGTTGTCTTGATGCAATCAGGAAGTCCTGGTTAGATCTGGTATTTCCTAACATGCCTAGCTAGTCAGGTAGGCTAAACCCAAGGGATATACAGGATGCATTACAGCTGGCTGTGTACCCGAAGTCTTTTCAGGCGACTGATCCAAGATCATTGCCAATTATGCCAAGATCTAATGTCATAATAAAGATCAATCTTCAATTAAAAGATAGACTTCTTCACCACAGCTTCTTCTAGTGCTAGCACACACCATCACCAACCACCCAAAATAAATCACTGTACTGAATGTCTACACAATTTCCTTCTTAGGAGAGAGCAAAGGAAATGATGAAGCACAGTCATGGGCTCTGGTGACAGATGTGTAACCATGTCAGTTAATGCATCGTTGGAAGGCACTCAGACAAAGCAGCAGGGAGGTTGGTCTCTTAAAAAAGCATAGCCCTACCATTTTGTCTCGTAATTTCTTGCACATCCTGTGGCACAGTGTCCGAGCAGTGACTGCAGTGGAAATAAGTATGCATATCAACAAGAAAGGGGAAAACAAAGGTGACTGTGTCTGTAGTAGCAAATAATACAGAGCCCTTGTCTCACTGTACTAGTTTCTCACAGCATGCCCTGACACTCTCTGTGGGACCAGCACATGCTTGGCATCGATCCCAAGAGACAACTACAAGGGAAGAGAGTGAATATGTGCGTGCAAATTGCACTGTGTTATTTATTTCAGGGCAAGAAAGACTAGAAAATGGGCCACAGATCAATTTATTTACTACTTCAGGCATAGCTAATGGATACATTTATGCCTGAGTAAATCATAGATATATCTCATAGCTGGCGTGGGTGTGACAGTCTGAAAACACCTACTCCTTATTTCATTTAAAACTCTGAGATTCAAGCTGACTGTGACAAACCATTAAGGACCTAATGTGGGCACATTTCAGTGTCGCCAAGTTAGAAGACCCTCATCCAAAAACTATGCACGACTTGGCTTATGCGGCAAAGTGATCCTTGACATTCAAGAACTGAAAACAAGCTTGAATGAGCTACAATTTTCAGCCTAAAGACATTGCATTGTAGTGTTAAAATTTGGAGGTATTGCTGAAATTGAAAAACTACTGCCTTCAGGGACCTCTGAGAGACCTGCCTTATTAGACTTTATGACATCCTCCACTCCAAAACTTCAGCAGATATCTCCAAAAAACAGATGTCTTCTCTGGCAGCCTGGAAACAGCCACCTGAAATTACTGTGAAGCAAAATTGTTTAGAGTATCATAGGAGGGGCTGAAGGGAGCTAAAGCAGATTGAAAGCACAGCCTTGGAAGTGAAATAAAAATGGTTCTGAAATGGCACGTAAAAGGATTTGGTACAGAGGTTTTTAAGCTCCCATATCCTGACACAGCCAGGAACTGACTCATTGCAAAGGGGAATATTTCAAAAGTATATATTCAAGCCTTTCTCCAGGACTGTGGAACACTTCTCCAGGGGTTATATTTTGAAGAATATAATTAATGGTAAGGGAGTGGGAGGAAGGTAAAGCTAACTGCTATGACAAATGGGAGGCAGATATCCAGAGCAGAAAGGTTGATGGGGTAGAGAAGTGAGAGTAGTCTCACCTCCTAGTAAACCAAACTCAAAAATATCTTCAAAATAAGGGAATCACTTCCTGACGAAACATTGGCACATACCTAGCTTCCTAGGTCACTATGGCCTTTCTCCAACCTGTTTAAAAGTCATATAAGGAGATACATTTATGGTCTGGAGGCAAGCTGTGGTTGGGAGATGCAGTTTGGTGGTGGCCAAAGTAGAAATCATTAAAGGCTGATGAAAGTTATGATGTCTAGATGACACTCTGATGAGTAAATAAAGCTGTGAGCTAAATCACCTCCTTGCATTTTGTCATCTTCAACATGCACCCAGGACAAAGAAACTGTCTGCTTTTTGCACAAGCTTTTGAGATAAAGTTGTCCTTACTAGACCAGAGTTGTTTTGTAGAAAAACATTAGATACTCATACCTGCTTTCTTCATCCCAACACCAGACTGAACTCATGCAGTAGTCTTATTGAGAACACAACTTCACAATTTCACCGTATCTTGTAGGCTCCCTTGCACCATGCAATTTTAGTTCTCTGGTAACTCACTGACTCAGTAGTGAGATTTTTATCTCTTTAAAACATTTGGAAGAGCTTGTTTACTCCAAATCCAGAACTCTACTGCTGTTCCTCTCCTCTTTCCTGGTAAATCATTTCATCAGTGGGCAGTGTGAAATGGTGTTTCCAGGACCTAGCATTTGGGATGGCAGATGGGTAGCAAAGAATCTTCTTACGGAGGCAGGGAACTGTGCTAATCACTCCTCTGCCCACTTCAGGAATTGTTCATTTACAGCATCCATTGCAATCTGTTGTGTTTCCAAGCTGCTGTTGATCCATTTTTTGTTCCCCAAATTATTGTGATATTGTGTCCTTTTCCCTTCTGCAATTGTACTGAGCTCAGCGAAGCTATACTAAGACTAGAATTTGTCTTTATGTTTTCTGCAAAAACACAATGAACAGAGAAAGCACCAAGCATCTTCACCTTTACAGAGTTGAACTGAGAGAATTAACTCACAAAGCAGGCTAGAAACTGCCTTACTTGTAGTACATGACTGATACATGACAGACAATCACATGATGGAGAAAAAGGTACTCATTCAATTAATCTAAGTTTAAAAGCTTTCAAACCTCTTAGGTAAGAGCACTGTCACTAATTTATGTTTTTCCCATTGCTTCCTAAATGACAAATATTTTGAAGCCCATTTATTAATATATCTTTGGATGAACAGGTTATAAAAATAAGGAAAAGCACAATAAGCAGGAATCTGTCATTTTGATCTAAATGAATAAAATTTGTAGGTGTATCTAAAAGCTTTGCAAAACAGGAGAGAAAGGTCTGTGCTTTTCCTTCAAGCCTGCCTTCAACCTGCATGACTGTAGCAAATATACCTGCAGGCAGAATTTAGCACAGTCTTCTCAATTCACACTTACAGTTGAGAAGAAAAAAAAAGGAAAAGCATGCATTACTATAAATACTATAAATACTATAAATATAGATGCAACATATTCTACTACTGTAAAAAGTGCAAGATAAATAACAGGATAAAAATCTATACAATGCCCATATAACTATTCTATATTACTCTGAAAAACAAAGCCCTGTGTATCAGTTACTATATGAATGGTTACAGCCCCTTGATAGTTTTTGTTACAGTCATTCAAAGGGAGGATCCATGAACGCTTGTCAGCCATTCCCCTCAGAGCTTGATGAAAACAATCAAGAAAAATTTATGAAAGAAGAAACAGGAGCTGTTGTGGTTGTATTTTTCTTTT
Organism: Fringilla coelebs; assembly: GCF_963513975.1. NCBI lineage: Eukaryota > Metazoa > Chordata > Aves > Passeriformes > Fringillidae > Fringilla > Fringilla coelebs. Next base: position 41,311,560 of record NC_140031.1, read on the forward strand.
AGTAATATGTGCTTTAAATTTTGTCAGACAGCCCTCATAAAGCAGTTTCTGTGTGGGAGAAAGCTTTATAGAAATGCTTACCGGATCACCTCCAGATGCAAAGGAGATGGATTGCATATGGTGATTTGCTATGATCTGTATGGATCAGAAAGAATAAGTGTGAGTCAGATGGGTTTCTTACAGTTTGCAATTCTGATTTCTGTTTTTTGCTTGTATGCTGATGAAAATCCAAAACCAAGATCAAAATTACCTACAAGGACTTCAAAGAATAGCATGATAATATAAACAAACTTAAGGATAAATGTTTCTATTCTGGTGTTCTTTAAAACGCATCAGGATACTGCAAGATTGCTAAATGTACTCAGAACTTTAGTAAATCATACAGACCTGTCGGAGAATGTCTTTGGAGAAATTTTAATCTGTTAAAACTCACTTTCTTTATTACAGATAATGATGAATGAAACAAAAGGTCCTGTTCATCAAAGGTCCTGTTCATCATTTTTTTGCTATTGCCACTCTGGTGAAATCAGTGAATCCATGCCAACCTCTACACCAGCTAAGATTCCTAATACTGCATCCAACACCTACTGTGTCATTTTATGTTTCAAACATCAACATGTTTACAATATGCAAACAGAATTTTGAATCTAGCTGCAGCGTAGTATTGTGGACAAATTCACAGGCACACTCCAGGGCATTTGAAATTCAAATTGCTTATGTACAATTTGAACTAATATGATATTTCTCTGGGAAAAGACAATTTGTCCTGAACCTCTAATAAAAGCAGAACATCTCTGCTATTCTGAGAACCAACTTACAAAATCTTTTAATAATGAAATCATGTAACAACCAAGAAAGAAAAGGTCATTTGAAAGAAATTTTCACTTGATATTTGAGTCACAGAAGCCATGCCAAGGAATTAATCTGGGATGGGACAGGCCACTGTTAAGTGCCTCAGAGCATCCGACAATAAGAAGGATTTTGATTCTTCATTTTAGAGAGGGAACCACATACAAAAAACCATTCTGGAAAAAACAAAATAGGCTAGAAAAAAATATTCTCTGTGCTGTTTCCCCTAACCTGCTTCTTAAAGACCTGAACTATTAACTACCTTGCTTGGAAAGAAAAAAATCTGACAGAACTTTCTGTGAATATTGCTGCTTCACTAAGTCAGAGAGAGATGACTACTATTTGTAGTGTTTCTTTTATGTAAAGAGCACTTCATTTTCAATAGCCCTGCTTGTCCCACAATATCCTCCAAAGATGTGGTTAGTTTTTAAGTGTACACTTGTAAATTAGTGTTCTGCTATTCAGCAGTGAGGATTTCCTTCTCTTAAAGAAGTAACAATAGAATACATAGTATATAGAATCCATAGAGAATGTAGGTTATCCTAATAATAGAACTGAAGTAGTGAAGTTCTGTTACACAATTTCATATTATCACTATCTTGACTTGTGCAAATAACCTAATCTTTGATTTCAGCATGTAAAAGAAAAATTATTTCAGATTGTTGCTAAACTAATTTTTTCCAAATTTTAAGAAAGCTGAAAAGTGCTTGAAACCATTAGTTCAAGTCAGGTGCTTTTTTGAATTCCACAGCTAATTTAGTTTGAAGCAGGGTTATTCCTTACCTCACCTCTACCAATATCAAAATACTGAAAAGAGATACAGCAATGCCTTGCATTGCTTCTAATAAAAAATTCGCTAATGTTGGCATACAGTTCAGAAGCTTTTTAATCTACACCAACCTTCATTCTAAAGAAATAAGCAAAACAAAATCATGTCCCACTCATCCCTGCTTAATATTTTCACAGAACTGTTGTGCAGGGGTACTTGCAGTTGTTTTCCTTCTATCACAAGGGCCAACAACCCTGGCTTGTCTTTTCTTTCCTTTCAGATCTGCTGGAAAAAAGACACTATTACAGAAGCTTGCAGCCATCCTCCTGTGTGGGGCCTCAAAGGGCAAAGCTGCTGGGCCATGCTAATCTGCAAATCAAATCCTTGGCATAAACAAGAAACAGGAGAGGCCACAGCCAGGCTAGGGATATCTGAGAAACCAGACATTTCCCAGGCCTGCAGCACCCAGAAGTGTCTACCTCAAAAAGAATGATATAAGAGGAAGATGAACAGTTTTGTCAATTCAGAGAAAAGGCAAAACATGTAGGGGATGATTCTTTGAAATAAATGAGTTTAATTACATTTCTGCCCTAGCACTGGCTGATGACAAGCTGACTTTCAGGGTTTGGCACTTGCTTCGTAGAGCTAATTAACATCACATTCTTATGCTTCTGATGGGGAACAACTGTCCTTATGAAAAGCATTGCTGTGCATATTCCATAGTAAAACTACAGACTACTGCCAGTCACAGTCCTGCTCCCCCAGTCACAGTGCTCACTGCAGAGGATTGCGATGTTTTCTAAATAAGGATAAGAATGAAGATACATGAATGAAAACATTGTAATGAACAGCAAGCTTTTTAATAAATGGTATATATATTCTTTCTTACTTTTTAACCCTGAGGCCCCAAAGGACAGTAGGAATTTTACTTCTTTTCTCTCTGTATCTGGGCAGAAAGTTGCATGCCCTAATGCAATATGTGGTTCACAGCAAATAGCACAGCAGTGGCTACGCATGTCTGTCTGCTTCCTTTTTATAAGGAAGGAGCAAGGATTTTTCTCATCTCATACATCATTCACAAACCGCTGCAGTGATTCCCCAAGGTCTGTCTGTACCTTCAGCACAGTAAAGAAGAAGAAATGAGCTACTTTAAAAAGGCTGCTTTGTCTCTCTAAAAGACTGGCCTTTCACTGCACTGCAAAATCCCCGAGGCTGTATTTTTGGCAGCGCCTCAGGAACAGTTTGCCCTTTAAGACTCTAAATGGGAAAAAAACAACAAAATTTGGGATGTACATTCAGTATTTTAGTTGTTGCTCCAAGCACACCCCTTTTATGACTCTGAAAGTTTGTAATTTTATTCAATAAGAACTCCCACAACCAGATAATGGTATTTCACATCGTAGGTCTTTTAAGAGCAAAACCAATCTACCTGAAACATGGCAAGAAGAAAATAATTTATCAAAGTTGTGTTGAATAGTGAAATAAGCTGACTTCCACTATGATTATATTTTGGGTTCATTCATTTTATGACATTCTTGAGGAATAATTTTGAGCAATGAGTATCTGGCAGACAGTAAAAGATTGTGCAGCGGGCTGTTCATCAAAAGCCTCACAAGTTAAGACAGAAGTTACACTCACCTGTTTTGTATCTGGATTCATTAGATTTAAGCTGCTGGTGGAGATATTCAACATTATGCTCATTCCTGCAAACTGAAGATTGCTCTTTCCCAAGATGCTAGAAAGGACTTTGCTTGGTGGCTGTGAGGAGGGGGGGAAAAAGCAGATTTTTGTTCTCTGATTTTTTTTTTTTAATGACCTTCATTGTATGTAGGGTTAGTGGTGATCTTAAAGGCTTTTAAAAAGTTTATGACTTTTCAAAGATCATTTAATTGCAACAGCTGTTTTCCTCTGGAAATTATTTAATTATTTCTCATTTATACTACTACTATTACTACTACTACTACTAGTAATGATACTAGCTAAGCAGTTCTTCATCTACTCTTCACAAAAAAAAAAAAAAATAGGGGTTTTGTGAGACAGCACCAGTGTCATCTTCACCAAGGGACCAAGTAAGCAGACTAAGATGAATGCTTTAAGTCAGTATCATAAAACAACAATGTGCTTGTTCTTTAAAAATAGCTTCAACTCTTGACATTTACTGTTTGCTGTACATCTACTGTTCTACCCTCTTGCCACATGGAAATTGGACTCCAGTAATACCGATGGAATGCTCACAAAATGGGTTACAGAGTATTACGGACTAGATGACCTCTAAAGTTCCCTTCCAACTCCAACCATTCTTTGCTTGTAAACTTAAGAGTAGGTAAAAGCCAGATATAGACAAATAAAAATTTATGCTAGGGTAAAATATGCATCTAAAGATTATCAGAGAATAAGTCTAAGAACGCAACACAGGGGATGCAATAGTATCAATAACTTTTATAGGCATTTCACCAGCTCTTAGGATGTATTGCAGCAATAGAAGTTATGTCGTCAAAGCAAAATTCATAAACTTGTCACCTTTGACAGCTATGGGGAACCACAAACCTGCATGAGAGCAGCCACATTCAAGTAACCACAGCCTGTTAAAAAAAGGCTGCCCAGCAGTAACAGACCAAGCCCTTTAACTTGCTCTACTTGCACTGGTAAATATTCATGCTGGTCATTAGGATAAAAACACAAAATGACTGGAGGCAGTGCTCTTCTGCCAGTATGTTTGCACTTGCATCCAAGTTGCCTGCAAGCTTGGATGGTTTTGCTCCTAGCAGGATGGACACACTTGAGCTTCTGCAGTCCTGAAAGTTTACATACATTCAATTTTATCTTCTTTTCCTTCTGTTTAACTGATTAAAAATACACTGCGTACCTACTGCTCCTATGTAACATGTGCTACACTATTTCAACCCTTTCATGTTATGGAGCTAGTATTTCATTAACTTCTCTTTTGAACAAACTCTTTTGAATATCCTCGTATGCCCTCTTTCCTTAATCCTTCATGATTCCCAAGTCATGCCTAAGGGTCACCATCCACAATGCAGGTAAAGTGTGAAAATTTGGCTTCAGGAAGTACATGTGACCTTAACCAAATTGATATGTCACTAGTCACAGAAACATGATGAATATACAGACCAGAAAAAGACATGTCTTTGACATTTCTCTGAAATTCTGTTGCTCTTTTCAACAAATTATAAGGAACATTACTTTTAAAACCTGTAATACAGCAAGGTGTCCCACTAGGTGCTTGGAACTCTGTTTGACTTATTTTTTCAACTACATTTTGTGTCATAATGCTTTCCAAGAAGAAAGATACTTTTGTCTTTACTTTCAAATTTAAAATGAAAAGCCAGAGAACTAAGAAAAGCCAATGAGATACATTTGGTGGAGGTGAAGCCATAGCCTTAATTTCTGAGACAATTTCCAATTACACTGTGACACATGTTGTCACATATGACTGATTTTACCAGGATATGATTGTCCCTTGCAAACAAGCGGCATTTCATTGCATTCCTCTCTGCTGAGATCCTGCCTAGATGGTGGAGCAGCTGGGGAAGCAGTCAGATCTTTTCCCTCACCTGCACATTCTCCTCCTGTGCCCAGGAACACACACAAGGGCTATAATTAACTACTTTCTATGCTTCTTCCCTTAGAGATAGCATCACATCCCAGCTTTGCTAACAGGCCTCTGGAAGAGACTGTTGAGAGCCATCAGTGCAGGAGCTGAGCCAAGGCTTCCTCCTCTCCCTGTATGAAGACTCTAACTCCCAGCACACAAATAAAAATAAAGGCATGGTAGTAATGACATCAGGTACACACTGGACTCACCATCAGCACTGGGCACTGAGCATCAGCCACAGGTGTTTATGGAAAAGGCAGAGGGAACAAAGGATCACCTCACATGCTCTTTCCATTTCCAGAAATCAGTGATCATCAAACTCTTTAAATGTCATCAGTTTATCTACCTTTTAAGAACAAATCTAGTCACTTTCAAAACTACATATGTTTTGGGCTTCTGCTGTATCTTCCAGCACCTATTTCCATAATTTACTCATGCATTTTATGGAAAGGCATCCCATTTGTTGGTTTTAACTCTTTCACCTGCAATCTACAAAAGAAAGCAAAAGGAGGAGGTTTCTATGGAAGGAACATAAAGGCACAATCTTCATCCTAGATGTACTTATATTTCCAGATGCGTACAAAAGCAGATCCTGACCAAAAGGGCAAGTGACAGCACACAGTGAGTAAAAACAGCCAATACTTTAAATGATTAATCATCTGCAATTCTCAACGCTGCCTTAAAGTCACCTGCCTGCTGTGCCTGGTCTCCACTGTGCTGTACAGAGAAAATACAGTCAACTGCACTACAAGAAAAAAATATACCTTTCGTTTCTTGAAGGCTCTTTTGGCACCAGGCATGGCTTCACAAACACGACTGATTGCTTCCCTGAAGAGACAGAAAAAAGCTTTATGGCAAAAGAATGTGTGGGTTTCTTCATTACACTTGAAATGCACTGGAGAGAACAGTTTCAACTGTATTTCTGTGCACAAGTGAGGACATTTAGCAGGTCAGTTAGCTTTCCTTTAAAAAAGAAAATGTTTCCTCACACTATTAAAAAGACCTTTTCTCACTGTAAATTATGATATTGGAAATTAGAATATAAAACCATCCTTCCATCTCACTTTTGTACATTGCTTAACACCTTCTTAAAAAAAAAAGGTTTTTTTTAAATGTGAGAGTTAGAAAGCATAATTTTTCTTACTACTATACTATGCACTTTTCCAGTAAGAGCAAAACCACCAGGATTTCGACGGTATCAGAACCCTAAAATATTCTTGGTAATATGTACATTCTATAGAGTACATGGGATGTACAACATTTTAATTTATACAATTTCAATCCAGTCTGAGTAGTGTATTAGTTGCCTTACATTTATATTATAGGGAAAATCATTGCCTGAAACAATATTTTGTGTCAGTTTTTTAGGATTGCTTCATTTTTCCCGTCGCACTCAGGTTGACTGAAAGAAATGTATGTCCAAAATGGATTTTAATAGAAAAAGTAACTGTACATCACAAAAACTCTTGAAATCATACTGCTCCAAACAAATACTACAGTTCCTTTCAGTATTTAGCAACTTATTATCTGAATGGTCAATCTGGTCAGTGTTTAGAATTTGCTTCTGTACACACACAGGCCTTCCTTCTGACCACTAGGTGCAAGGCTTTAATAGGCTTGTCCCACTGCAAGACAGAATGGTTTCACAGGAATGAACAAAGGTGACTCCCAACATTGTTTAACTATTTTTATATGTACTGAGACTAACAGCACATTATATCTAGAGCCAAAACCATGCAAATAACAAATATTTTATGCAAAACCCCCCAAACTCAAAATCAAACCAACCAACCAACCAACCAAACAAACAAACAAAAAACCAAACCAGAAAACGAAAGAATTGGATAAAGAACACAAGATTAAGACCTGCCAAAATAATCAAAACCTTGAAACATTATCTAGATAAGACATAAATTATATTAACTTTATGCCGTGTGCTGTATATTTCAACTATGCACAGGATCAAGAAGTGAGTCAGGAGAACAATGCCATACACGTATATCAGCATTCAACTTATAATGGCTTAGCAGATGTGACAGATTATATCAGGTGTCAATCACTAATTGATATAAAGTCATGCCTTGTATGCTTTTAGTTTGGACCCCATTCAAAGTTGGAATCATCTGGAAGAATCACATTTTATTGGTTTGGGGAGATGGGTGGTTGGGGGAATGAAACACACCTTGAAGCAGGTTAACAGTCCTGCCATTCTGAAGAAATGTGAGATTTATAGCAAGAGATGGTTAAAAAATCTTTCAAAAAGCCTTTCAAGCACACTGTCTTTTCTTCAGGTCTAGAGGAGAGGTGTTTTTTCCATAACTTGTCTTATGCCTTTTTTTCCCCCACCTACATCTGTTAATCCAAAAAATGCCTCTCACTACAAACCCTGCCTTGCATATGCACTCAGACCGTTATAACTACAACAATACCCCATTTCACAGTTCAGCACCTGTATTTAGTTCCCACTTTCACCACTTTTTTTTTTTTACTCCAAACAAGTGTTTTAGTTAAAGTAATTACTAGATTTTCTTACAGAGCAAGTAAAAAGCAGTTGGTTTAAAAGAACCTGTCTGATGCATCTTAGCAATAAAGCACAGCAAGCATCACACAGTGATCACCATAATTCTGAGACAAGGGTGACTCCTGAAAATGTAACCAGGGAAAAGTAAACAGTACACCTCTCAAAAGAAAAATTCACCAGAAATGCTTTTCTTTGACTCAAGGAAAACAAGCAGACATCATCTTTTACAGAGTCATCCTCCCTGGCTACTGGGCTAAAACTTGTGGTTTCCCATCTCTTTCTTCTGCTGAAGCAAATCCTTTGGAGGTAATAGAATGGGAAGTTCAGGCCAGTGGCAATCTCCAGCCCACTTCAGTCTTTCAGACCCATGCCTCTTGCTTCACCAGCTGTGTCTTAGTTTCCCAGGCATTATGACTGCAAGCTGCTCTCACAGAGACATCACCTCTGTCTATTCCAGTGGTTCAGCTGGTACATTGAGATTCCTCATAGGTTTTGCCCCTCACAGAAAGGACTTGGATTTCTGAGATATATACTTGAAGGATAAATTAGTCTATAACTTCCTTTCTCTTCCTATTTGCCCCCATCATCTTTTCTCTTTAGTGGCAGCACAGAACTTACAGAAAGACAAGGGGATTTTCAGACCACTGCGCCCAACAAAAAATGTGTGCAATCTTGTTATTTTTCTAGGGCAGGGTTGGGTCTTGTAGCAGTTTTGCTACTACCTCTCCTATCTGCCAGTTCCTGATGACCAGACATTGTGTTACTCAATACATTCATCTGATTCAAGGACCTTGTTGACCAAAACTGCCACTTGAGATAGGAGAGGGAATAACTAGGTGAAAAGGCTGAAACCCAGGGCCAGATTTCACAAGGCAGCCTTGACTACTCTTTGCATACCCTGTCTTGGCAGAACAGAGAAGACTTCAAAAGAAAAACCAACCAACCAAAAACACCCCCAAACCAACAAACCCTCCCCCACAAACAAAAAAAACCAAAAACCCAGCTGGGCTACATGTCCTCTCACTCCGTAAAAAAGACTATACAGTTTCCAACTATCTGTCTTCCTTTTGGTAAAATATCTTGGTTTTACAGAATCCAGTGATCCCAAAGGCTGTGGGAAGACTGGGAGTCTTTGGATTTTGAACCTCTGTGAAAACTTAATCTATTCAAGCAACAGCAGGGTTCAAGTTAACAATGCTTTTAGTGAAAATGCTGGGAACTTCAGAAAATATATTCATAGAGCAATTCTGTGTAATCAAGGTCAGAGTGTCCTGTGGCAGCAACTCTTTGCATGCCTGCAACAGAAGGCACAGTACTTTTTCTGCGTGGGAGTTGAGGAGTCTAAAAGCAGTATTTGAAGAAAATAGGAAGAATAGGGACAACTAAACATCTGTCACTGCTCTGAATATGCATTTTATCCAAGGGGCACCAAGACACTTAGAGGGATGGAGCACCTTTCCTATAAGAGGCTGAGAGAATTGGGATTGCTCAGTCTTGAGAAGCTGAGTCTTTAGGGTGAACTAACATGGCCCTCCAGCAGCTGAAGGGAGCCTACAAGAAAGGTGAAGAGCATTCAGTGATAAGATGGAGGGAATGGCTTCAAACTGAAACTGTAGGTTTAGACAAGATATTAGGAAGAAATTCTCCACTGTGAGGGAGGTGAGGCACTGGAACAGGTTTTCCAGAGAAAGTGTGGGTGCCCCAGCCCTGGAAGTGTTCAGGGCCAGGTTGCATCGGCCTGTGAGCAACCTGGTTCAGTAATAGGTATCCCTGCCCATGGCAGGGGATTGGAACTGAATGGTCTTTACAGTCGCTTCCAACCCAAACCATTCTATGATTCTGTGACAGCTCCCCGATCAGATAGCCAGATAGCCTAGTGATGTGGAAAGGATGGCCTAAAGACTTCTTTTCAGCTTGCACTGCTAGGAAGGACAGGGTAGACGTAACCATTTTTTTTTCGGCAAATCAAATTTGAAAATGCCTCAGCAGCACAAACACCTGATATACAAATCAAGCCCAGGAACAGGAATTGCCACTAGGCTGAGCGTGCCATCACCTGACTTGTGCATGGAAACCCTTGCCTAAGGAAGGAGAACCCAAAAGTTCTGTACATATCTGCATGGCTAAATATTGCACAATTTGGAAAAGTTGGGCGTGATTACATTTGATTGATTTCTAATAGGAAAATTATTTGACATTACACCTTTGTAAGCCACATCCTGCTTCATTAGCTAGGCTCAGATAAAAATCAGTGTAGAGTTATGCTGATCTCTTGTAAAATTAGTTATTGTGCTGTCTGCAGTAAGGACCACATGCTGAGCTCCAAATCTGCCCAAGAGTATTTTCTGCTTTGCAGATGGTCATACTGTGGAGTCATTTTCTTGGCACAAAACATGTTGCGTATTTTGAATATAATTTCAGCATTCAAGTGCATTCAGTAAAAAATCACCAATATTCATTTTCTGAGATTGACCTATACTGCTTTAAAGTGGCTTGACATCTGAGAAGGAAAAAAGGACATTTTACATTGCCATTTAGCTCCATTAAAAAGGCTAATGCCCAGGTATCGTCCATAGCTTTAGTGATATTTTATTTTGTTATACAAAGTAGTCCACTCAGGAAGTTCAAATGTGTTCCTCTATGAAACATCATCATGAACATCATCAAAAATATTCTCCATTTTTTGATTGTGCTGTTCCTGTTCTTAATTAATATTATTTAATTGATTAAACCCCAGAATTCTGGAACTTGTATTTCAGGGAAATTACATACACATGGGAAAAGCACAGATTTTCTCAGCATATTTGGAAAAAGTAAAACCATCTCAAATCATGAGGTGAGAAAATGTGACTACATTTTAGTCTGAAATGTTTTGTTTCAAAATATTTAAAATCTACTAATACTCTCTTTTTAAGATATTCTGGTGTCCTGTAGTTCCCAAGTTTACTTCTCCCCACCTCAAAAGCTTAGGACTTCACAGGTTGAAAAACAGACAGCAAAAGACTGACTTTTTAAATGGAAGAATTGTTCAGAAGGTTCACAATTATTTCTTAACAGTAGTAAGTTCCTGTCAATTTTAATCATTACCAAATATTGTACCAGTATTTGCTGAGGAGAAACCAAGTCTGCAGTAAATTTAAAAATAACTTGCTTCTGAGAAAACAATTAAAAAAAAAAAGAAACAGAGACCAAAAATATGTTTTAGAAGTCTGTTTAATAATTGAAATACTTTTTGTTCATTTGCAAAACAGGCAAAATGAGCATGCGCTGGCTGAAGTAGCACAGGGGACATTGACAACCTCCGAAGACTAAACCAGTATTTGACAGCAGATTGACCATGTCTGGATGGTCATGCAAGGCTGAAGAAGTAATTAAGGAGAATGAATCAACAGTATGGGAAGGAAGGGAGGCTAACTGTGGTGAAGATGCACCTACTGCCACAAATCCAGAGTACCATGCAGCAGCACCCCTGAGGGGAAACCCCCACAGAAACTGGTGCAAAGACCAAGTGATGCCATTTGTTACCATCCTGACAGAAGTGAAGCCTGTCTTCATGGGAAACCTGGAAGAAAACTTTTGTGGAATAAGCTGATGTCAAGTAGATGTGTTGCACAAGCTGATGTCACTTGTAGAGCAAAGAGACAACTCTTCTTTTTCTTTTTGTCAGCTCCCCATTCTGTTTCTTCAAATGGACTTGTCTCACATGTAGAAAATCTAAAAGCAGAAAATGAAAGGAAGCTAGCCAACTTAATTTTTGGTTTACTGAATAAACTTTACACACTCAAGCAGTTGGCTTTGAATACCACATGTCATTAGATATGCACTATGCAATCTATCTAATGATAGTTATTCTTAGGCTCCTGCATTTTCAGTGTGAGACTTCCATTAATTTCCTAAGAGAAACCAATGTAGTTTGAAGTACCCTTTTGGTTTCATTGGCAAAGAAACTCTTTATCCATTGGTATGCTCAGTGCTCTGCTCTCAGTATTTACAGATGATCTAACTTTTTAAGGAATATTTGATACAATTTCTTTACAATTTATACCATCTTCCATAACATGCAAGTAAGTTTCAGAAAACCCAGTCTCATTCACCAGTAACATAGAAATCTACCTGATCTCGATGATTTCTTCCAACGCAACAGTTCTGAACAATGGTCTTATTTTAAGAAATGTAGAGTGAAACTTGTTTATCCTACGGGCACACCTTAACTATATCTCTTAACTCTGCATGTATACACAGCTTTGATGAACATAAAGTAAGAGTATATGAAACCTTGGTTTTGAATGTACAGCTACAAAACTTTGATTATAGACAGCCCTCTAACTGTCAAGAATATAGTCAATGACACCAAAAGCATCTAAAAAGAAAAAACTTTAAGGTTTTCATCTGCTAAGTAGCTCAATCCCTTAATGGCTTTTTTCCACTCAGCCTGGTTTCTAGCTACTTATCATAGTCCTGGTCAGAGAAATGGAGAGAGAAATTAAAACTGTTTTCTGTTCCTAAATCAGGATCATAGTAATCTCCAAACTGGGCTGAGCCTCAGGTCATTTACTAAAGTATTTTCTCTCAAAGAGTAGAAATTAGCAGATATTTCAAAGGCAGACACAGGAAACTTTTCAGAAGTAGAGTAAAAACATTTTGTCTAACAAATATTTTTCTCTAATGCCTTACTGACTTCATGTCCAAAGCAGGACTTTGGAGAGGTATCTTACGAAAGCTCTGTGTAAGATAGACGACTCTTTATAAATATCTGGGCTGTGTTTGCCAAAAAAGACTGTTCAGCGTTGATGAACTGTCTGGTGTAACTGGACATGTCAGGTGAACAACACACAAATTCCTTATGCCATCAATTATTTGTGTAATCAAGCTGCCAGGTGCTGTTAGCAGAACTTGAGAGTGTTTTGGTTTCCAGATTTCTGTGAGCTGTTAACTTTGTACTGCAATTTGCATTTAAATGGTGTTAAGATCACTCTGCTTCAGGTTATGCTTCTGCAAACCTGTGTGGAGTCACCATCTTTCTGAAAATCCAGGATACAGCAATATCCATAACTGCTTCCCTGACTATTTGGCTTCAAACTTTCCACCTTCCCCATCCTCCAAGAGGTTCTTTGTTTTCGTACGGAGGTACATGGACTGGGGCAGCTCAATTAATTGCTCTCATTCTGGCTTTGAATTACCATATATTAGTAAAATTATTCTAAATATTAGGTAACAATTTCCAACTAGTACTGCACTGAAGAGGAAAGATTCCAGTCTTAGGCATACGAAAACCTATTTATTCTACCATGTCTGTGTTAATAACAGCTTAACTAGCAATTGTGAATTATTCTCACAAACTATCCTGCACTATAGCTGTCATTGTCACACTCAGAGGTATGCTGTATTAATTATAAGGATGTCTCCATCCACTTTTGAGACTCTTGCTTCCTGGTGACCCAAGCAGCAGCTAGCACCTCATGCTTCCCACAGCTTTGACTCTGAAGTATCTGTGACCACCTCTTCCTGCAACTGTAAATGGTCTATGTGTTCTGCCATCTCCTAACCCCATCCCACACCCAGAATTCTCATGGAAGAAGGCAGAGATAAAACACACTCACCTTTAAGCATGACAGCATATTAAGGAGGACACTGAATACAGAATTCACTGCGGATAACAGATTACCTATTGGCCTTCAAGAATCACAGGAGACACATTCTTGCTTTTCAATGTCTTCCACCCTTTTCTTCAGTGATGCTTGCTGACAATTTCTGCAAAAAACACAGATACAGGTGAAACACTACACCAACTAAACTGCTTCATATTGTTTAGCATTGGACTCAAATACAACTCTAACATTTGGATTTCCACCATCTCTCCTCCAGGGATATTGGCATAAATGGCTTTGGTTTAATAATTTTATTAATAAAATTCAGGCCTCAAATTTGGAGAGGAATACTTTTCAAGCTGTTCATCCCAAAAGAGCTAATCTAGAGTATGAGATCAGAGTTTGGATTTGGGTCCACTGCTGATATGAGGTATTTCCATCCTCTGGCCTATTGCTATTAAAACAATGTGCAACATAATATTTTACTTGGCATGGGGAGGTGTGACTTTATGATGCTGCATGCAGTAAATGGATTACGTTCAATTAAACACCAGTGAACATGCATCTTTGTAGTTCAGACTCAGATGTACAACAAACAAAGTGCATGCAACACCTAATTCAAACCAGTGCATGTCACTCATGCATACAACACAAAAGCGTAGCTAGCGTACGCTTTACCGTAGCTTTAACAATAAGCATACAAGCACATTGCATGAACTGCAAACACTGCACATGCTGCAAAAGAATTTTACCTGATTTTTAACATTTTTTTTTTACAAATAGCCTGAAGGCACAAAGGGCCTGGCCACAGAAGCTTTAGAGTGGCCCCTTTCAATGACGATGATAGTAGGTTTCAGATGAACTTTAACCACTTGCCACCCGTGGTTAGCTCAGTAGTCTTGTCTGCTAGTCCTCCTGTTCCTCCACTATGTTGAAAATTAAATGCTTTTATTTGTCTTGCTGCCCAAGAAAGTCATCTTGACTTCACATGTGTTACAAGAATTATCACTGGGTAATTAAAGATGCAACACGTGGATTCAGTTTGCTTTCATTTATCATTATGTGTGATGGCTGACCGTTGTCTGGCGCATCCTCTTATTTTCTCAAAGGTTCACATGACATTACATTCATTAAAGGAAAGAATAAATACAATACAATACAGCTGATTAATACTACTCTAGTTCTTCTATTTCCCCTGTAATGAGAGAATCTTGAGACTTCATATGTGTAATGATAAAGGCAAAAATCTGTCAGAAATTTTACATAACTGCTCATTTTTCCTTCAACTCAAAATTAGGGCAGTAATACCACTGCAAGGTTCCACCAAGGTTATTAAGATCTGATGAAGAGTATGCCAAGTGAAAGTGTTTGCTCGCTGCTCATACATGAAGATAAATGTATTGCTGCAAGTTTTAACATCATATTGTACAAAAAATGAAAAGGCGAAACAAATACAAGTTACAAGATAGGATAGGTAAGACAGCATTAGATGGCACAAGCCAATATTTTACAGGACTGCAATAAGGAAAGAAAGGCTGTAAATACCAACGTATTTACTCTGGGGCTTTGATGCAGTTCCTGAAATTGAAGCCAAAGTTCTTCATTTGTCAGATACGCCCATGCATGCACACTGATGTATATACTTTCCTAATGCATTATAACAGCTGTGATTTCAAAGCCATTCAAATTATCTACACAACCTTTTCACATGAATTTCTTACCTCTAATTCACCAGATAAGTGGATATCTCAGTCCAATTTTTAAGTAATTTCCAAGTGCTCACTCAACAATTTAAGTGCCATTTACAAGCACTAATTCATTTAATCACAGAGTTGTCTGTGACTGGGACTAACAGTTTGTCTAAAATAACACCAGGAGCTTTCAAGCAGAGTAGGAGACTACATGCCTTACCCTCCCATTACTGAGCCCCACAATTTTTTTCTTCTAGGAACTGATGCTGCTTATTTTACTTTTGGGGATTTGCTCATCCTCAAAGTTGACAGAGACATCAAGTGACATATGCAATAACTTGAAGGCAGAAAACAGGCAAATTTAGGATTCCTAATAACTGACTTCCTGTGTTTAAGCTCTGCAACATGGAGAAAAAGTAAGGTTAACAAAGGAGGCAGGAACAGGCATTTGATGCAGTGCTGGAAAGGGAGTAAGTGCTTTCTATGTGTCAAACATGATGCCTACTTATTAGGAAGAAATGCACCCAGGCTATCACAATAAAAGAAGAAACTTGACTCATTTTTTTCTCGTTTTTTTTTTAATCATACTTAGTAAATACTGCATGATGCCAGAAGCCATATCAATCCAAGACAGATCACTTTCTTCTATGACTGGTTTTGAAAGGTCCTGAAAAAATAACAGATCCAACAGGTGTGATGCAAGCAGTAGGAACAATTTATAAAGTTTTGGGTCAGAAAGGGATCGCAGCTCCTATGACATCTGTTCCTCTGGTTAGAGGAAACAGCATAGAGAGGTTTACACAGAGAAGCTTTTACTTCAGCTATGGACCCTGGCTCCTTGGCTGATGCAGTCACAGCTAACACTACAGACCTAAACCTTGGCCACACCATAATCAGAAGTCATCAGGCTACCAGGACAGGTTTTTTTTACTGGTGGCAAGCTGAAGAGAAATCAGCAATGGACATACCTAAAAATATATGTATGATGTAGTAGACATAAATGTAATTTTCAGGTGCTTTTATTTTATTTGTAATTAAAGGGCTGCACAGACGATTTGATACCAGGTGCCTTTAAGAAGGAATTGGTGCCTGTAATATCAGAACATCAGTCTTATTAATTCAGTAGATACCTTGAGGCCTACATTATGTTTCTTAAAACACACCAGAAAATTAACTAGCATGTGTGAATTCTAGCAATTACATAATATTTTCTTAATAAACAACAGGCTTGTATGTTAAGTGCTACATAGCAAACCATGTGAGCACTGAAAACCTAGGACATGACAAGGGGATTTCTAGAGCCAGATGAATTAATGAAATGCAGATTAAGATCCTAGGTCCAATTAAAAATCTACCTAAAAACCTAAAAATTTTATATCAGGAGCTACCTTACAAAAATGATGAGATTTCATTGTTTAATAATAAATAGAGAACCATAAATGCAAAATAAAAAGTGAACCAGAAAGATACGGCTTCCTGCTTGAAAGAAAAAATTCTGTGCTCTAGATAGAATTAGATGAAGGTGGAATAACAAAATTATTTCATGTATTGATACATGCCATAACTTCAACAGAAAAAAACCCCCAACAATTCCAAGTTTCTTTCACAGTAGAAGCCAATAAACTTTTTGGTTTTTTATTGGAGGAACTACAAGGCAAAGATATTTTGTTTACGTAGACCATATTGCTTCAGATCACCAAATATGCTTATGTATTCATGTCAGAGTAGTGTCTTTAAGCTAGAAAATAAGTACAACACTATTACAATGAAGGCATACAGTGAAGGAAACTGTGCAGAAAAATTAGGATGAATTCACTTCCAGATACAGAAAACAAGCCAAATAATTATCACAACTGTTTCACAAACCAGTATCACTGAATTTCCAAGTGGTAAACATAAATGTACCACCTGCATTAGAACTACAAGTCTGCTTAGATATGAAATAATTTTCAAAGGTCCCTGCTGAAATGCATCAGAAATGTACATGGTATGTTTTTAAAGTACAGTAGTAAAATTATCAAATGCCTCCATAGTCTACATTGTTTGAAAAATGGGATTCTGTCATTTACCTGTCCTTTGGCTTCTGTGCCTCTCATCAGTGGAGTATCCTGACAAATTAATGGCTAACTTTTTGTGAGGACTTACATGAGCCAATTCAAAGCTGCTGTATGCAGGTATAACTCAAAGTCAATGCATATGATTAGCATCCAAGCCTAAAAACAAGTGATTTTTCTCATTTAATAAAATAAATATTTAGCTGTTTATGGTATGATAAATGGCTTATGACAGATTTATTTATTTTCAACTGTAAAACACCTCAAAGGGTTGAAATTCAAGCACTGTATCCAGTCATATAACTTTATATGTGTTTCTTTGAAAAGGATTTCTTTTATCATTTCAATTCCAGAATTTGAAAAGAGGTCTCCAGTTGCTATAAGACATCAATGCTATATTCCTCTGAAATCAATGACTCAGCTTTTCAAGTGAAAATGCCTGCAAAACACCATTCCTGTAGTTCTCAGAAAATATTTTTCATAGAAAAAAAATTCATGAACATTTCTACTTTAGTCTTGTACTTATATACTGCTCTTACATGAGACATTTAATACCATAACACATTTAAAGGAACCGTCATAAGAACCTAATACAAGCTTATTGTTTCTTACATACAGCCTGAAAAAGAAATCATTATTTTTGGTTTTTTTTTTTTTTTGGCTCTGGTATCATTGTGGTTATATATTTTCCTTTATATTCTTTGTGCAGATAGTTTATAATCTGAAAACTTTTCATAAGAAATTACTATAAAACCCATAAACATGGACTCTAAACCAGCTCCCAAGATTAATTTTGAGATCACAGATTTTCAGCATATTCTAATTCTCACTTGCTTAAATGCCATTAAATTGGTACCCAGATAAGTGCCTTACTTGGCACAATGAACAGGCAAAAATTTTCTGAAGTTGCTCCTGGCATATCAAAAATCCAAAGAGAAAACAGCTTTTAAGTCCTGCTGAAACTGTATTAATACCACATAAAGGATTTACATGTAAAAGCAAAATTTAAAAGTGGACTTATGGTATCCAAAAATCCTTTACCATGTGTTTTGCCTTTTCACTCGGGGGACATGATTCATAGGTTACTTTAAAAAACATAGTTGTACAAAATCTTACCTTGCAACCTGCATTCTAGTACTGAAGTCAAGAGATCTCATTGACCGTAAGACTTCTATACAGCCCAAGTACTGTAAGGAAAAAGAAACAGTTGGAAAATGTATTATAATTAGGATTGAGTTCTGGGAGAAAGTGCAACTCACCATTTAAAGGCAATGTGCAATTTTTATTTTTCCATTTGATTTATCCTATGTGAGTAGGTTGTTGTGATTATGCTGTTCTATGTCACAGATTAGTTCCATAAACATTTTGTTTTATTTAAATGTAACATTTCATTCAACATACAGTTTTGTGTTTAACCTGGTCACTGTAATACACTCAATTTATAATGCGTTGATGTGCTTTTTTTTGTTTTCTTCTATCTTAATCGGTCCACTTTAGATACAATTAAAGTAAAAAATAATGTTATTGAGAAAGGAAGTGTGGGAAAAGAAATTTATCTGGTATCAGTTAATGGGACAAAGTTATTTAAATGGAAGAGAACTAAGTCTCATTAGAACAAAAAAGGCAACTTAGAACAGGGAAAGCTGAAAAGAACACCAGCAACCAAATTCTTAATAAACAGTTCAGGGATAGATGTGACTTAGTATTTTCATTTGTTATAGTAGTAAAAAGGCGGAAAATGCTAATACAATATACTAATAACCCAAGCCGGTAAATGGCTTTAACAGGGTCATTCAAGGAAGAAATGACATGAAGGTTAGCTAATATTAAGACAAGATCAGACTTTTTGACCAAGATTCCTGCCCGGCATCTCTGTGGAAAGAAGGGAGTACCATTATGAAAGATGTTAAAATTCAACAGTATCTATCACTGGGAGTGAGAAAAAACTCAGGTGAATCTTCTAGATTTGCTTCCAAAAGTAGGCATAACTTGCATATGCTAAAGTCTACTGGAGCTCAAGCTCTTGTCAGATACTTGGATGGTGTCTTTGCACAAACTGCCTCATGACTGGCATAACCCATGGCAGTACCTTTGCATGTAGGTTAAGTATTTAAGTCCAGCCATACACTGGACTTTTGAAAGTCTGAGGAATTGTGGAGGAGTCTTTATATCATGAGCCTGATAATGATGATCATGAAGCTATTGTAGCATTGTGTTCTTATATCAGCTCTTACATCAGTTTTATATCAGTTTTTCTATCTTCACAGCATAACGCAACCTATTTGGGATGAAACTGGTGCAAAAATCAAGTGAGGCCGCAATTTTTCCTGTTTGGGAATTTTATTTTTGCTGAAAAGATAATCTTTTAAATAGAGAATGACTGGATCAGTAACTTTAATATGTAGAATTTCAGTTAAGATTTTCCACAGAAACATGTATGTCATAAAATGTTTACAGGCTGAGGGAATATCTAGTTTGTTTTCACATATCCACTATTACTTAATTTATTTCTATCAAATGCTATGAAATCATCACAAGATTGAATAAAATGAACTAGAACATCAATTGGCTCTTATACATTAAATTGTTTGAACTTGCATTATTATAGCACACAGTTTCTGAGAAGGGTTATCTCAAGATCCATTTCCTAGAATATTTTAGAAATCTGCAAATCTATGTTTTTTGAAAAATTGTCTTGTCTAAGGAGATCCTGTAAGATGGAGCTTTCAAGCTAGAGATCATACTCTCAAACAGTCTAAACAGTGCAAAATTAGACAATCCTTGTACCTTACTACAAATAAATTATTTTTTTAACATTACTTCTGCCTGAGCACTAAAAATATATACAACTACATTTTCATGCTCTGATGAAGGAATTTAAGCCATTAAGTCTATTTTTAATTATCTCAGAGGATGATTTCATTTTCTTGGAAATTAAATTCTTTAGCATCACTTGAGAAAATCAGCTGAAATAATTTAACTTATGCCAATAAAAAGCAATGATCAATATCTTCCTGTTTTCTTTCTGTGACATTTGTTTTAGTCCAGGATGCTTTCATAGATTAATTTTGCCCCATTATTTATTTCTTGCTTTTGTAATTAAATATGCTATAAATGGTATGACTAATCAAAGGTATCCCTGTGATTTTTTTGTTAAAGAAATTTCATTATTTCATCAACCTGTTAGTTTAGACCTCTCATTACTAAAACAGTCTTGGGTTGCACTTGTTCCTTCACTTACCTATATTTGCCACAAGTCTTTTAAAACAAAGTAATTGCACGAGTTTGAGAACCAGGTCCAGCATTTTGGAAGCAAACTCTAGAAGGTATTTTGACAAGTACATGCAGGCGTGCAAATAAATACACAAAAACATGTGCACACAAGCCAGTGTCAAAATAAACAGACGAATAAGTAGACAAAAACCCATAAACATACTTAGAAGACGTGCATTCAGACCCCTTTGAGTCACACTACCTGATCTGCATTAACAAAAATAGAGACAAGATCAGACTGAAGGAAGGTCAGATGGAAAAATTACCCTGTACTTGTTTTATGTATATCACGAAGACAGCTGAACACAACATAGTAAGGCTTGCAGTATTCCTGACTGATCAATGCAAAGATGGCAACTGATTTGCTGGGATAAAAGATGTGAACACTTAATCACCATGGCATGTTTTCAAGTAACGAAATTACTATAAAAACTGACATTCAAAAGGTCCAAAGGCCAACTACAGGGACATATAACTCACCTACTGCTATGCTTCAATTATTCCCCAAGACCAACACTGCTGTCTAAAAATATCCATTTGAAGTACAACCTGACAAGGATCCACAGAAAGAAGACATACAACCAAGATAGCAAGGAAATAAATTATTCATTTATTTCAACAAATAAATACCCTGATTAAAAAGAAATGCTATCTTTTGCTTTAGGCATTCCATGAAACATTTAAAATATAGTTATAAAACAGTCTACTTCTAAAAAAAGCTCCTCTTCACCCAGCACTTAATGTATATTCTAACCAATCAGCTACTGTGTGCTGCGAAATTTATGAGCTCCTGCTATCATCCTCCTTCTCATTGCTCAGGAACCAAATATATCGAGATGTAGCCCACCTTGAAGTAGGAGGACTTAGGACTACCAGTTCCAAGCTTTCTCAGATAACATTCTTTCTGCCTTCTGTTGACTTTCTAATATTTGAATGAGTTTCCAGCATGTGTACACTGAAAGATACTATGTCCCAAGGAAAAAAATCTTTCATATGAATGAATACCTTCCCATTCAGAGGTTTTAGATTCATAACTTGTTCTTTGCATGCTAAACAGTACCTTGCAGGAAGGAGAGTGCCACATACCGGTGGGACCATGTAGCTCTCATTCCATGCAGTTCCAATATCCTTATTAGTTACAATTTTGACAGGTTAGTGTAAGAGAAGGATATGTGTCTCAAATTTCTGGTTTGTCTCATATGAGAAAACTTGTTCCACACCCCCTAAAGTACCTGTCTTCTTTAGGACTCAGAAAATTCCTGAACAGCAACTAAAATTTTAAACTGTGTAAAAGAGGATATTGAGATCTCTCCACACTTCTCCGAAACAGACGCGAATGCTGGCTGATTGCATTTGTGTACTTGCAGCCAAGAGAGGAAAAAAAAAAAAAGAAAAGAAAAGAAGAGAAAAAAAAGAGAGTAGTCACTGTCAGAGAAGCCCTTTGCTCCAGAAATATGAATAACCTTGTTTGGTGCTTCCTAACAAGCTCTTCAAAATACCAAGAAATTCTCTGTTGTTGGATTGAGAAGCTGGCAGTAACAACAGCAAGAAATACTTTTATAAAAATGTAGCAAGACTTATTATTCCATCAGGATGTAGCTCCATAAAGCACTGAAGCAGTCCAACCTACATACATGTCTAGCAGATGAGTCTCTGCCTTGCACATAGCATATCTACCCATCACCTACTCTCAAATAAAATAAGAAATCCTAACCTCTGAATCCACACTACCTCAGTATCATTAGCTCATCAAAACTGCATGGGTATTCTTAGCAAATTGAGATCTACTGGTTTTAATCTGTGTAACCAGATGACCATCATCAGATGTAAGTGGTTCACTACTTGGCAGCTTGTACCTGCCTTGTACAAATCACGTGAGAGATAACAGGGTTACATCAGCAAACAGACATACAATTGTATTACTAGACAAAAATTAGCCCGCGCCTTCAAATATTGACGTATCCAAAGTATGCTGTAACATTGCACAGCTGCAGATAATAGCCTGGGGGCTCAAAAATTAGATTCTTATCCTGAGGTTCTGGGTGTTGTATGGAGATCGCGGTTTCAAAAATAGAAATAAAATAAGCTGGGCAATTCACTGCAATTTTCTCACCCACGGGCTTAGGCTGTGCTTTTACTTGGCATGTGCAAAAGGGAAAAAGTGAGTATCTTTTTACTTGCCACATCTGGTTCTCATGTGTATCTCAAGTCATACGCCTACACTTCTTTCTTTTCATTTCTTAAGGGATGGGAGAATTTGTTTGCTTGGTTTTGAGGGTTTTATTGTTTTACATTTTATTCTCATTCACTAAAGAGCTAGTCCACAATTACATTATGGCATGGAAGTAAACAAATAGTTAGTATGAATTGACTAGTGCTAGTTAACTATGGTTGAGGACTCCTTTATTTAAAAATAAGAGCTTTTGTTTCAGATTCCATTGCTACTAGTGCAATACACATTTATTTATGCATCAAAATGATAGTTCCCTCTAATTTCAGGTATCACCACTAACAGCTAAAGGAGCTTGTGAAATGTGCTCTGGGAGTTCCCCAATGTACCACAAAACTGAAAAATTACTTTCAGGTTTGCTATCTACCCTAAATCATATTAAGATCCCAATCCAGATGCCCACTAACAAGCAGCCATAATACAAAAATAGTAACAGCCCAGGACTTGATTTCAAAATAGTAACTTTGTCCATATGTAACTGTGGATACAGGCAGGATTTTTAGTAACAATAACCAACACAAAAGCAGCCCAAGCAAAAAGCAGCCCAAGCCAGAGACTGCAAGATTGAGAAGTATTTTATAAAATGAATTTTTCTCTTTAGCAAATTAATATGAAACTCTATCCTTCAATCCCTTTGATATCATATTAGATTAAATTCCCAGCTTAACTGAATTTAAAATACCCACTTTCTAAACCACTGAAGTAGAGAAAAAAAATCCACCAAAAAAAATTCTTAAAAACTAGCAAAAAAATACAAGTCTAAGCTGTAATCAGAAAGTGTTTCCTTTAATAAAATAAATTAAGTTAAAGAAAAGTAGTAAGTAGTTAATTAAGTAAAGAAAAGTTTTTTAATTGTGCATCACAAGAACATTTATTACCCTGAATACCTCACTAGTTTGACTGAGACATGCACCACAAAATTACTTAACTCAGCAAGACACGGGCACAAAAAAGGAAGATAGCTTATCAAAACATACCTTTGCTTCTTTACTTCACAGGGGAACTAAGTGTAGTTGTATGTATATTATTTATATGATTTAATTGAATTAGCACTTGAAATCTTTTAAGTACAGAGGCACTGCATTCATACTGAAAAAATGCATAGGTAAAGGCCCCTTATAATATCATACTCATCGTTAACACATGGATGCGGCTCAGCTACCCAACTGGGACATAGATCTGGGAATCTGGAAAATCTTTCTGGACTCAATGCTTAGCAAGACCTGCACTCCAATAAAAAGGTGCAAAAACCTTTTTCCTTTGTTTTTGTGGGCTTTTTTGTCTGTTTCTTGTTTTGTGGGGCTTCACTTCTTTGTTTTGTGGAGGTTTGTTTCTTTGTTCATTTTCTTTTCTACCTTAAGACCTGCCCATTGCTAAGAAGGTGTTGTTAAACATCAGGGAAATCCTTTCCTGGTAGGTGGAGAACCATTGTCTTGCCATTATCATGGCAAACATTTCTCCAAACCCTGGCATCACAGAAGTCTGCAGGACACCCTCTCGCTTCAGGTGTTGTTGAAAATACAAAGCATTTGATGAGCAGAAGAGGCAGCCTTTGAAAATCCTGGCTACCATCAGCTGAACAGACAGCAGTGTGGTTAAAAGGAGGTCCTGCATGCACAAAACCATTCACATTTATGTTAATTTACCTAGGCACTTTCAGTAGAAGAATGGAATGGAAAATTTGTTCTGTGACATTTCTAATGTAGAGTAAGTTATAATATTAGAAAAAGCTGTGGGCAGAACCAAGGCTAGATATTCAGAGAGAAGTATATTTTCATAAGCACTAGTCAGAGTTTTAACTAAGCTGCTAGAGATTTCAGTTTCTCTGAAAACTCAGAATAGCTTGGAATATAAATATATTTGCCTTTAAATCATCTGCCTAACTATCACATAACACCATATTAAAATCTTAACATGGGAGCTTAGCTAACATGCTCTCCATGCCATGCCATGCCATGCCATAGCCTCCTGTCCTTCCCTCCCCTTGGGGCAAGACATACGTTCAGACATACATGCAGGTCTCTGGGGGCACCTGGTGACTGTGCTCCAGCAGTATATGCCAAAGCCTCCAGTCTGTACCTCTGCCCTGTGCTTTCCTGCTATATGTAGAACAGCAAACCTGGTTGTGGAAGCAGCAATCCTGCATGAAAGAAGCTCTGGCAGCCTTGTTCTGAATGAGGAAAAGGCCCTATATTTAGACACTATCAGAATCCGGCACCAAAAATGTGTCATAAACATATGCTGCCATGAAAAACAGAAAGGCTCTCTTCCGTGCTTTCATACTTTTGCAGTTGGTAATTTTTACAGTGATAAGTAATCATGTACAGAGCTTTGCAGTGAATCAATATTTCCCCCAAAGGTTTTTTCCTCATTAAAGAATGCATGTTCCAATCCAGACAGAAAACTCTAGGTAAGGATTGATTGAGTGGAAACGGAAAAGAAAATGTTCTTTGGGGTTCAACTAAAGATAAGCCTCAACCACTCTGTGTAAATTTATCATAACAAAATCCTCCATGAGGCAAGTAAACCAACAGAGTTTTCATACTAGTAGAAATGATGATGGATATGACTGTCAATTTCATTCCTCTCGAAAACAGGTGGTCTGCTTCTACAGCAATGGATGAGTACACAGTTCTCCCAAGAATACCTCCAACTCTGGCCAACACCTTCCTATTTCCTCTTACATATATATTAACTTGCTTCTGCAGAAAAATAGCTTATATGTCTCTATATATTCAGACTAACAATTCTTAAATGGCAAATGATAGCCAACCCTTTCTATGAATTGTCTTACCCTGTGAAAGCATTCTGGCAGCATCTCACAATCAGCTCGACAGTAAGGACTCAGAATCTCTTTAAAAAGGCAAAAGATTCAGCTAGGAAAAGAAGAAGATATTTCATCTTATCTTGAAAAGTAATTTCTTAAGTCAACTCTGAGGTCTCATTTCTTGCTAGAGAGGGGAAAGATATGACTGAGAAACAAATTTTGCTTCTGACAATTTTCTAATCTCCATCTAAAATGGGTTTGAAAACAAAGCACCTTCAAATAAAATACTTTTTTCTTATTTTTTACTTGCAGGTGGATGAAATAGATTGCAAACATCATGTCCAAAAATATTTATGTAGTAGAGATGCTAAATGAACAGAGCCTTCACAAGATTTCAGAAAAATCACATATCAGTAGTTTTGCATGAACAATAGTTCTTCTGTTCTTATCTTACAGATAGATGTTTTTGCATGCAAAACCTCAGGAATGTTAGAATCAGAAACTTACATTGGACAGTGATTTATTCTATTATTTTAAATGCAAACACATTCTACATTAAGCCTCGATTTTTTGTATGGAAAAAAAAATTTCCCTTAGAAAATGCTGCATTTGAGGAAAAAACCCACAAGGTTTAGTTCTATACTTTTTAAGTTTAATTTTAAAAATACATAATAACAATGAATGCAATTATTGCAGTATGAACCACTTAAGAGTATGCACTGCAGTAGCACAGATGAATTGCTTCATTTTCACAGCTGCATACTTTAATTCAGTGAACACTTTCCAGACTGTTTTGCTGCTACCTTGAATATCCACTAAGATATACTTCCCTTTAAAGCACCATGCAGATTAGTTCCAGCAGCTTATGTTCTGCATCAGAATTCCTTTAACACAAACACACAAAAGCTTCTGCAGCCAAAACAATATGCTTCAATAGCTGGAAATCATAATTAGACATTTCAAACTGTAAATATGGACACTGTAAATATATTTAGCTATTAAATAACTTGCTCTTCCTCAGTCATTAGAGAGTAAGAGAGTCATTAGCAAGTAGAACTTCTTGATGAGAAGTATCATTAAAGCACAGATTCAGAAGCCGAAAGATCTAACAGGTGCTTTTCCAGTATGCCAAACACAAACCCATGTTAAGTATCTGAAATGCATATACTGCTCTGCTTTCTAAACTGTGCATTTGGAGGTGTGATGTAGGAAGGACCTGTCACTGTTAAAACTGAAAATCCAAAACATGCATGGAAGGAGAGGGAGTACTTTTCAATATGAATGCCATATGTGCCTCTGACCTTCATCGAAAGAATTCAGCAATTAAACCAGATTTTTTTCTGAGTCTTTATCAATATTTAACTCTCCTATGCTGAATCTATAGTTTCTTGTCTTCTCAGAAAAAGTGCCCAAAAGATAACCCCCACTGTGCAGAAAACAGGGATAAGGGGAGAAACTTTCAAGGCTGGATTTAAATGATGAAAAATCTCTGGAAGGTTTACTTGCAGCATAAAGGCTGTGAAGATGCAGAGCAGCTCTAGGAGGCCAGGGGTACCACAAGGTCCCCAATGGCCCCAAGCAGGCTCACTTGAGACCCCTTTTTACCACCGCTCCTAAAACTCCCAAGGCCAGGGTCAGCTCAGAATTGGCACCTGCAGCTGCCAGTTGGGGCCCAGTACCAAGCAGCCCTGCCTTTCCATGTTTTTCATCTTTTCTTTCCTTGGCAGAAGCAAATATATTGTAAGAGAGAGTTCATACAATGTTTCCAGTTACTTAGTGCTTGCTGCTTAGCTTTTCTACACAATTAATTTACCAAAAATGTTAGTAGAAGTGTAGCATCTGCATTCAACATGTGGTGACAAAACATGGCCCCTACATTTGGTGGCAAAGGCAGTGTTTCTGAAACATTCTAATTCTTTGGGAAGTTACAGGAGTTTCTAAAATGTCCTGTGGTTCCTGAAAGCAGCTTGTCTCTAAAAAAGAGACAATCCTCTTTCTTATTATGTTTCTTAATTACTTTATCACAGGTAAGCAGTGTCAAATGCCAGTCAGGAAAGATGTTGCTGTCCCATGAGACATTCTCTCCTTTGTATAATCCTTAAATTAGTAAGAGCCAAAAATGGAAATAAAGGTATCCTAGTACAACAATATAGCCGAAGGATGGAAATGGTGCTGAGGAAGCTTAAACAACATCTTAAGATAAAAATCTCAAGGTCTTGTCCTTGTTATTTAAGGTATTTGTTCAACTTATGTCTCTAATTTCAGGATTTATTCTGAGGTAAAAAAAAAAAAGATAAAAATACCTGTATCAGTACATCCAATGTGATGGTGCTCTAGGAAAAAAAAAAAAAAAAAAAAAAGCCTAGACATCTTTTTCTGTCTTCCTCACATTTCTTTCTTTGTGTCAGCCCATACTCTGTCTATTTGTACTTTTTACGGCTTTGGTTGCCATTTCTGTCTAATTTAAGACATGTTTTTTTCAGTCTTCAAACTTTAAGCCATGACTTGGATTGTCTGATTCAGCCTTTTGAGACTGATATCTCACCTGGCCCTATGAAAACTTATTTGAAAAACCAAGTGGAATATCTAATTTATTAAATAAACGTTCTAGATTATCCTTACTGAATTGTGCCTAATCCCTCCAGAAAACAAGGGATGACTGGAAATGTGCTTGCCCGAGTCCCATCATTATTCCCATCACAACTCAAATGGACAGGTTCTGCCTCAGACCTGCCTGCAGCTGACAAAGGTAGAGCAGCATTACATTTTGTCATAAATATAGAGGCTCAAATGAAATTTATATTGCATGACTATGCAGAATTGCAGAGAAGCAATACTGAACCCCTCTTCCTCTATGAAATTCGTTTCCTTGCATGGGGGAGTAAATCATCTTGAAAGAGCATTAGTAGCTGGGAAGGCTGGTTGTCTCTGACACTACACCAGTAGTGGATCCAAGCTTTTCCTCATTGTAAACAAGAAAATTTAATAGTGATACTTTGTGTATTCACTTGAACTTACAGCTGTAAAATGAAGCCAGGCTGCAGCACAAGTATAGCTGTTGGGTTAGAGGAGACAAGATTTCTCTTTGGCTAGGGGAGAAAAACACCCTGTCACTGGGACAAAGGAGTGCCTTGTCTCCAGCAGCACAGAAGGGCATGAGTTTTCACTGAAGATCTTGATTCATCGGTGTTTTCTCTTTGTGTTTGTAGTGGTAGATATTTACATTGGGCACATGATATTCTTACTGTAAACATTGTTGGAAGACAAATAAAGAAACCAACAGTCCAATTTCCAAGGAAAAACAGAGAAGGAATTCTGCCTGAATGCAATATTACCTCATACACTGACCAGCTAAATTCATCTAGGGATTTTAAAAATGTAGGACATATATAACTAGCAGGATAAATAACTAGCAAGAGTATAATTTTTGTTTTAAACAAAAATACTCCATGCAAACACTCCAAATGTACTGGAGAACAGACATTCATGTTGACAGCTGAATCCTTCAACTCTGAAATCAATACATGCTTTGCTTTCTGCAGAAAGAAAAAAAAGGGTGCAAATGTACAGTAATAGTACTTGATTCGTGTAATTAGAATAATATTATAATTAAAGACTCTATGGTATGATTTCTGCTCGTAGAATCTGATCTAATTTCTGCGAGAAATGCTCTTTTCCTGTTATTGGGCTGTACAACAGACCCACAGTAGTTCAGGTCCATGAAGATCAAAAGAAAGGTTTTCAACAGAGCAACAGGCATCAGTACCCTTCTTTCATAGCTCAAATAACAGTGAAGGAAAATGGAAAGGAAACTAACTGATCTCTCAGGAATATGGTACAATAGGAGGGATTAATTACTTAAACCAATGCTGTCTTTGTCACTTACTTCTCTCTCCCCTAATCTGCATGCATGCAGCTTTAAAACCCACAGTGATAAGCCAGTTCCATTAGTCTTTGTTAGCACTGTTTGTGTACCCAGGTTGAGGGTAGCAGACTATGAAGTAAAAAGTCAGTATTCTATCCTATAATTGCCATATGGTTGAAACACACAACATATTTCTTAAACATGTAAACCTCATTACAAACAGGATGCTCTGGGACTGTGGTTTGGGGTTTTAGTCAGGCCACGCCAAATGATCAGTGATTAACCAACAGCACTACCTCAATTTGATTGACAAAAGTTGAAATTAAATCTAATTTAAAGAAACTCAAACAAACTTGCAAGAAATTTTCCTATAAAGAAGATAAATTTAACCAAAAAAGAGAAATGAAAAAGTTTGCTGTAATGTTTTTTGGTTTGGTTTTTTTTTCAGTGAGAGCAAATAAATTCTCGCTAAAGCAGAAAAGGAAAAAAAAAAAGGAAAGAGAAACATTTTTCCAAAGAGCCCTGAAGTCTTCTAGGGGAAGGTGACATATGATGCAGTTTCCACTTTGTTAGCTCCATTTAAGGCTGTGCTTTGCAGTCTGGGTTATCCACTAAAGAGACACAGCAATTCAGTTCATCCCTAAGCACACACTTAACTTCCAGTGTACAAAGGTAGCCTCAATTATTTCAATGAGAATGCTCCCATAAACAGTGTCATGCAGGAATGTTTGCAGAACTGCAGCCTTTTTTTGGTGATGTGTTTGAACAGCTTCACAATGATGTCTGTTTTGCACATCAGATATAAACTGCTGTTATTCCCTCACAAAGAATTAAAGTGTTAGAATATTAAAGAAATAACATCAGTTAGGATTATATTCTTTGACTACTTTGCTATAATGATAATAATAATAATTTAATGTCCTTTTTATTGAAATATTATTTGCCTGACTTGCAGCGATTCTTTTGGAAGAAATAGTTCTACCTTCCTCTCTCTTAGATACTATATACTTCTATCTGTTTTTTAACATTAGATTTATTCAGGTCTGTTCTATACTACTGTGTTGGCTTTAAATCTTACTGGTTTTTTCAGATACACTTCATTTAGGTATGTAAAATTATACAGTATTTTTGGTTTATTTGGTTTTGAACTGCTGAACAACAGCATTTTAAACTCATTGACACTTGTTACAAAATCCAGCCACAAGTTACCTAAAGACAAAAATATATTTGCCTCTTGACTTTTGTGCTCCTTTTTACATAAACCAAACTCCAAAATGTCTATAATATTACCCTATGATACTCATCAGTAGATATTTATCACTTGAAACAACAGATTCCATTGAAACATTTAACTGTTGTTGCATTACTCAGGTTTTTTTACACTGTTTTTATCCTATGCCTTTGTTTTCCCGACAACATGAAGATTTATAATCTCTTCCTGTTGTAATCAGTCCCACTATAGGGAAAGCACTGAGCTCTTTAAAGACTTCCAGCAAACTACTGCCTTTTTTTTTCATTAATTCATTATTTGTTAAACAGTCCAGCAGTATGATTTAGCATGACATCAGTACCTGACTACTTAATATCCCCAGTATGGTTATGGTCATTGTCTAATTTGTAGCTAAAATGCTTTTTGGGGTTGTTTTTGTGAAAAATTTTATGTTATAATGTATAAAAATGCAAAAGGAAATCCACAGGGAATAAAAGATTGAGACAGCACCAGCACTTTTATGGTTGAAAACAATTCCATTGCAGCAGACCATGGAGATCAGAATATAGCTACAGTTTACCACAAACCTGCACCCTTTTTAAGCATTAGAGTTACACAGACTATTTTAAAAGTGAGTAATATGTAAAAATGTGGGAACAGCAGTAAAATTTCAGATTTTTCATACATTGCACATAGGAATTTTGTGTCTCTTACTTCAGAAGATTCCCATGTGAGCTATCAAACTGCCCAGTAGTTACAACTCACCCTGTTCCACGACAAATTTTCTCTTTTAAATGTGGATTAATGAGAAAATTGTAACCCAGTGCATATTTGCCCCCAAAAAAAAAAAAAAGGCTTTGCTGGTTAACAACAAATCTAATTTTTGTCTCATTTAACAAATGGCATATGGAATTTTCTGAAAGGCATATGGTACTAATTAAACATGGTATGAGTCCCCCAGACAGTCAGTATAGCCATGAGGTATCCAAGGAATGTTTCCCCTCAGTATACATTATCTGTGTATTGATTTGATGGTCTGATTGGATAAAAGCCTTGGTAGCAAACAGTGTTTAAGGATTTGGGAACTGCACTTCTATTCTTATCCATATGAATGCTGCAGTTGCCAAGGAAAACTGAGATGGTTAATAAGCAGGCAAATTAGGAACTAATCAGGACCAGTCTATTTTCATTCATTCATTAACCACTTATTTTGGTATCTATTTTCAATCTTTGTTTTTACATTTAGAGCACTGTTCTGTGATTCCTATGCCAGACACCATAAAGTTAAAGTGATCGTCCTATTTTTTTAACAGAAACAATAAACCAGATTTCGTACATTTTAATGACTAATAAACAACTAGCAAACACCTAAAAGTAAGTTGTTTGATTGATTTTAAAAATTCTGATATACACAGTGTGTATAAATACACTTTCATGTACCCAACATCAATTGCACTAATTAAATATTTGTTCTACCATCTCAGTGAGATATGGGTAAATTACTGACTGTAAATGTTAGTCAACTTCTGTATAAATTTAATTCTCTTTTCAATTCAAAGATATCAGCTTCCTCTAGCATATAGTAGGTAAACTACTGAAAGAATTGAGAAATTGAATGCTGTGTTTGTTCTTTTTCATAATGATCACTTCAGGTAAAACTAACAGCAGCAGTGTATTCACACAGTCATTATTCGGCTTATACTATCCTAAGCAAAATAAAAGTAAAATGGTTGAGTTGCCTGAGCTAATGTGAAAATGGTAAATGACCTTTTGTTAACCAGAGTATTTCTGTGCAGAAGGATATCAGAGTCTCAAGACCACTATGTCTAGCCTCAGTGGGGTTTTTTTATTGAGACACTTCTTGAAGAGTAACAGAACAGCAGTTTGTGGCTTGAAAGGTAGCACTGACTCCTTTGTAGTCCCAGTAAATTTCAGAGTAGTAAAAAGGACAGTACAACTTCAATAGTGCTCTGAATTGGCCAACTTACTCAATCTACCACCACCTGCTAAATCTATTATCACCACTAACACGAAGAAATGAAAACTGCTTCCTCGTCTCCCAACAGCTAAATATGCACTCTGCTTTTGATAATAAGACTTGAGAAAAAGCAGTGAGAGTTAAGTAACAAGGGTGTCACTCAGTTTTAAAGCAGCCTGAAATAAAGTCACCTGTGACTCTTACGCCTAAAATAAGATGCAACTAAAAATAGACCTGTAATATTAATAGCCTGCTGCAAAACAGTTTAACACTTAAGATACAAAAGATACATTTGCCTCTTGGCAAATGAAATATAGCAAGTGAAGAATGAATTCTGGACAATAATGTAATTTTTACACTTTCTGCACACTATGCTGAAAGGTGCAACCAGACTCTTACCTAACTATAAAAAAAATTGCACATACACTTATCTTGAAGGCTCTACTTTAACAGGTGGTTTCAAAATATTTTTAAAGCATATGGAAACATTAAGTTTACCCTGTAAACTTAAGATCCTCTGCTCTTGACATGCTGTATCAATGAACTGAAAAGAGCAATAACATTTAAAGTGGCTGAATGCTCATTATGTAAAACAAGCAGCATTTTCCTGCTCTACCCACAACATTATTTCTAATTGTGAAACAAAATAAGAATTGT
The DNA here is from genome assembly GCF_963513975.1 of Fringilla coelebs. Classification (NCBI taxonomy): domain Eukaryota; kingdom Metazoa; phylum Chordata; class Aves; order Passeriformes; family Fringillidae; genus Fringilla; species Fringilla coelebs. Next base: position 41,344,625 of record NC_140031.1, read on the forward strand.
GCTCTCTGCCTTCCTGCTCTAAGATTTCAAATATCATTTCACTTTAAAAAAACACTTGCCCTTAGAGGTTTTTAAAACTGAAAAATTCATGCATGATTAACAGCTCTCCTCACATCAAGGAGTCTTTCTCTCCTCCTGTATATTGCACCAGACATATTGAAAGCCTACATATCCAAGATATATACAGTATGCTAGATAAAACCCAGATCAAATCAGCTTTTAGCTTAGAACACGATTTTATACAGCTGTAGAACAATATTTGCAGGTTTGCTTTAATATAACAAATTAACACAGCTTCCCAACCCTTCCTTCCTGCATTTACATTTAATGTATTATGCACCAAAAAAAAAAACCCAACCAAACAGAGATCCTTTCAGCCTGACTATCCTGTCAGCAAAACCAGCAGAGAATTTTTCATTGATAAAAACAGAGAATGGAAGAAAACAGACCAACCTTCACAATGTACGTCACACCAGGTCCCAGGATCTTCTCACTCGAGTGCAGCCATCCTTGAGAGGATTTATTGACAAAACTGCTGGTTTGATTCCAATCTTCACTTCCCAGGTGCATTTCCTCTGACCGTGCTTTTTTCCCCATACTCATCTTGCTCACGTCCTGCTGAGAACACGAAGTGGCAGAGACAAGGTTACATGTGTTGTCTGAAGCCCCTGCTGCTGAACTAGAAGCACTCGAGCTTCCCTGCAATTTGGAGACAGCAAGCTCCTTTACTGCAGAGGAGAGGTTTTTGATACCCAAAAGGCTGCCCGTGCTAGAGAGTTTCAAGTGGGACACTTTATGGATGAGGGTACACAGGGTGGTGGGTCCATCTTCTTGGTCCTTGCGGAGAACCTCTGGTGAGACCAGGTACGAAGGTGATGCTGAAGTTGTAGCAACTGCTGAGACCTTGCTGTTCATGGGCAAATTGTGAATAAGATCATCAACAGATGTCACAGAATCATTCCTGAAGCGGTTATACTTGGTACGTTGAAGCATGCCCTTCTATCTGCTTTCCTGCATATGTTCTGGCAAATCTGATGCCAATGCAGGAGATGCCTGCACTAACATAGCAAGCAATTCATAACAGCACGGAGGGTTAACAAGAGTTTAGGATAAAAAAGAAAAAGAGTATAGGGAAAAATGAAAAAATGTATATTTTTAAGAAATTTCTTTTGGTTCCTTGTTAAGGTTGGGTGAAGTAACAGTTTTCTGTGACTGAGATCTCAGTCCTGCTTAGAGCTGCCAACTCGCTCACAGCAAAAGCATGACTCACACAAATGAGAAGGACCCTTTTCAACAAAAGGCTGTGAACACTGCAAATCACTTCCTGTAGCCAAAAAAAAAGGAGAGAGAAGAAAAAAAAAAACCACATCCACCCACTTACAGCACACTAGCACCAATCAATTCTCAAATTCCCTTTTCCTATCTTCTCAAACAGATACTTCCTCCCAACCTTTAATTCTTATCCCCTCCCACCACCCTTTTAGCACCAAAGGCAATTACCTTTAAAACTGAATTAATAGCCTTTATGAAACACCACACTTTATTCATCTGCTAAAATGTTCTTCCAACTCATATATTTGTGAATCTATAAAGAAATCACAATTAGATAGCAAATATCTGGATAATATTTGCATACATATAATCCCCCTCTTCTGCCCCTGCAGCAGAACACAGACACCTTAAAGGTTTTCAGAACAGATGAACTAAAGAATATATACTATTTTTCCACAAAAGCAGCCTAACAGTGCCTTTTTGTCAATGCTATCCCTCACAGAAACTGTTATATTCAAATTTTGACAGAGAAAGAAATCCTTCTTTCCTGTTACTTCACAAGAACATTCTATTTTAGTGCAGGAATTATGTAAGTACCTATGTGTGAAGAAAAGTATTTTTCTGATGTCCAAGAACAGGCTTAATAGACGTTTTTTCTTTCACAACTGATTTTCAGTCCGAAGAAAGACATGAAGAGAGTCTTCAATTCGCTGGAATGTTTGGTTCAATTCTGAAAAACTGAAAAAACCCTGAGAGAATATTAAAAAGTCCAGGTAGCAGCAAACTGACACCCTGCAGTGAGAAAAAAAAAAAAAAAAAAAGCCTTTATTAAGAATGAATGTCAGTCACAAACACTTGATCTGGAGAAGTAGCAAAACATGCAGAAAACAGGTATTTCATTTCTCCTGCAATTTCTTTAGAAGTCCAAATGTGTTCAGCGTTGTGATACACAATGCCCATCACAAGTCATATGGCTTTTTCCTATAAATCAATCTGCTTTGCAAAACATTTTTTGGATGTAGGACAACACACTGCACTATAAACAAATTCAGACCAGAGAAGTTGCATAGTGAAAAATTTTAAAATAAATTACTAACTGCAGCACAACTTAAAGGAAAAAAGCCTATGGAATTCCTTCCTTCTCCCACGACTAAAGGCTGCAGTATACAAACTGCAAACACAGTGGAACAGCCGGCTTAAATACAGGTATTTAATTAGTATATTCATGACATACTGAATTAAGTCAGCACCTCTTATCCCACCAGTGATGAATAATGGCAATGTCCTAGTCAATGTAAAGCAGTTTTCTACTGATCTGCAGAAGAGCCTTTCATCACCATGCTGCAAACCTGCTACAGCCTCCTCACAGCATTCATTCCTCTCGTCATCTTCCTAGCACAGCAACAGCAAATATACACACCATAGCCTATTTTTACGTGTCTCTACTGCCCAGGAAACCCTACTGCTCCCGAACGGCTCTCTTCATTATAAGCGGCCAGCAGGACTGCAAAATGTGAATGAGATGCTGCGCGAGTGAATGAAAGGGCTGGCTAGCATCCCCACATTTCTGTGAATGAAGCGAGGCCTCGCAGCCTCTGCCAGGCAATCCCTTGGGTGCTCACCAGCCCAGCCAATACCAGCCGGCTTTGATGACTCATTCAGCAAAGCCTTGCTAAATAGTGGAAGATCCCATTTCCAGCACAGGCGGCACCTTTTTTGCTGCAGCACCAGAAAATGAAGCCGGCGTGTCAGCAGACGGGAGCGGGTCGTGAAGCCCCTGCGGACGACAGGGTGTTGCCAGAGAAATGCCTGGGGTGTCCACAGGAGTAGCAGGTGAGGAAAACAGTGGAGTCAGATCTCTGTTTCTCCCCGACCGCGTTCATTCAGCCAATTCATTTACATCCAGCATAGGAACATGAATGTGCACATTTCGTTTGATATTCGATTGCTCTCTGTGCACCCGCAGATTCACAGATTTTACAGGTTTGTCTTCAGAGACCTCTGACAAAAACGAAACAAAACAAACAAACAAAAAACCCACAACAAACAAACAAAAAAACTGAAACAAAAAACCCACCCAATCAACAACCCCCCCACATAAAAATAACCACAAAAAAAAACCCCAAAGCTCTCCTTGAAAAAAAATTGCATATACTTATTTCCCCCTTATTTACCCTGTTAGCACAGTAGATATTTAAAGGCAGTATGATCATCACTCCAGGGAATTACAGGCAATGGGAAAGCTAGAGGACAAAAGCTTCCCAGAGCACCAGCAAAACGTCTAATTTTGAAACTTTCACTGGACAGAGAAATGTTTGCAAGGCATCCATTGGAAGCAGAGCTCTACTGCAAATCTGACATTAGACACTGCAGAGGAGTAGAAGCCACTGAATTACCCAGTGCTTGAAATCCAGTGCCTATTTCAGTGTCTGATCAAGAAACTGTCTCCCTTACAAATCCAGTCCTAGGGTAGGAGAACTGAACATTTCAAAACCTTGCCTTTTATAGTTCCAGGGAGTAGAAACAGTACATAATTTTGCCCTGCAGGCAGCAGGTTCAAATCCAACTCCAGGAAATAATGAATGAAATTAGGAGACTGTGTAATAGGCATAAACTGCAATTTAAATTAGGATCTAGCTCATTCTAGCTATTGCCAGAGCATTTATAATATCTTCTGCGTTTCCAGCAATATGTCTGGAGTTTGCATACTGACTTTACCATGTCTGCCTTAAACAAGCCTGTTGCTGCTATTATCTTGCAAGACAGCAAGACATTCAGAGCACTATTTTTTTCTTACTTCTATTTACCAACCTGTGTTAAGTCAGCACGTTGAATTTCAACCAGGTTGAAAATGAGCCTTTTTATTTTCTTTTTTCTTTTTGTAGGCCTGTGAGACAGACACTACAACAGGATTAATAAATGGCCATGGAACAGTTACTCCTTTGTCGACCCAGTAATAAAATGGCAGGTGGAAATTCAATGTCAGTAAGTGAAAAATAATATGTAATCCTAGAAATACATACACAGTGAGGGGGTGTGCACTGCCTCTGACAAAATACAGCATTTCTTACAAACTACTGGTAATTTTGGCTCTTAGACCATTCTTTCTTTTTTTGGTTTTTTTTTTCTGCTGTCTTTTTCAGCTTTGTTTTCTCATGGATACTCTTCTTACCCTAATTCCATTCTTGTTTCATGTCCTTTTCTCCTGCCAAGCGGCTCTTAGGGGCTTATTCTTAGCTGCCACATTTTTCTTTCTGTATCTAAACTACCTCTGCAGCCTGTATTTCAGAAGCTACTAATTCTTATTAACCAAAAAGGGTAAGAAAAGAAATTATGCTGGGGGCATGATTAGAGGAAGAAAGTACATTTTGCTGAGGTTCAAATGGTTTTAAATTGCTGCAAACATAGAAGACATTGCCAATACACAAGCCAAACCAGGCAGGATGATGTGACCACTGTAAAGAGGAAACACAGGGCATACCACCACTATGTTGCTCAATGTATAGTAAAAAACTTTCCAGAATGCAAAAAATTTGACTTTCAGTGATCATATTCAGAGAAATATTCAGAGAAATATTAATCATATAATCAGAGTTGGCAAAAATACCTCATTCCAGTAACACACTGTGGTCAAGTACATACTCTATACAATAAATAAGTGCTAGAAACTGTTGAATTTCTGCTGAAATATTTGCATTTTCAGAGTTGTTGCCTGGTAGCAGTAAAATTGTTTGCAGGCTAAACTGAATTTAAGACAAATGAGAAAGACCTTAATTTTGGACCACAAAACCCCTCCAAATGGAATTTGGGTTAGCTAAGTTATAAGACACACTGACTATGTCAGACAAACATAAATATTGATGTTGCTAAGAGTTTTAATACTTTACAAAATGTGGCCATAGGGCATCATAGTTAACATTCCTCCTTAGGACAAGTCCTGAACAATTACTGTTGGTGTGATGTAACATTAAGCCATCAGCAAATAGGATACTATTCCTTACATTGTAATATGATGGACACAAGTGTTAATGATCTGCTTTAATAAATGTTCTTGGTGAATCTTCAATATTAACAAATGGTCAATTCCTCAAATAAAAAGATAGCATTTCTATAATACAAAGATTTTGAATATCCTGTGGGAACATTTCTTCTTTTGACAATTAAGAAGGAAAAAAATCAGCATTCTTTGCACAACACGAGATAGACATATATCAGAAATCTCTTACCCATGTATTTATTAATCAGCCTAATCCAGCTTTCTTTATAAGAGAGAAGCTCAGATGATGTAGTTAACAGAAAAGCAAGATAACATCAGGATAAGCTAAAAGGCATTATGATCTAACTTTCTTAAGAATTAAGAATTTTAATTTTAAAAATTAAATTCCTAAACAATTCTATATGTTCTGTTAGTACATACTTAATACATCATATTCTGTATTCCTCTGTTTCTCTGATGTACCTGCACAGAGAACTCAGTTACATCCTACTGTGATTTCAAGAGGGGCTCATCCCATAGCTGCAAGAATTATTGAAAAGCACTGAACTTCCTGACAGTGGCAGGACTAAATACTTCTATTTCAAAACATTTTTCAGGAATCAAAGCATAGACTGGGCTCACATTGCTTAGGTTTTTTTCCCATAATGGGTGTTGGAGTTCAACCTCAGCTTATTGTCCTATGCAAAAAAAAACCTGAAGGCATGTAGGTAAAGGGTGCCATTTTCCCGTTGCAGAAAAACCAACCAACCAGCCAACCAACCAACCAACCAACCAGCCAACCAACCAACCAGCCAGCCAACCAACCAACCAACCAACCAACCAACCAACCAACCAACCAACCAGCCAAGCAACCAACCAGCCAACCAGCCAGCCAACCAGCCATCCAACCAGCCAACCAGCCAACCAACCAGCCAGCCAACCAGCCAACCAGCCAACCAGCCAGCCAGCCAACCAGCCAGCCAACCAGCCAGCCAACCAGCCAACCAGCCAGCCAACCAGCCAACCAGCCAACCAGCCAACCAGCCAGCCAACCAACCAGCCAACCAGCCAGCCAACCAGCCAACCAGCCAGCCAACCAGCCAGCCAACCAGCCAACCAGCCAACCAACTCAAAATCAAGGAACACCCCCTTTCTCAAAAAAACCCAACCTGAAACCAAAACTATTCTAACAAATTCTAATTAATTTATTTAAAAAAACCCAAAACACCAAAAAGCTATAAGTTGCCCCCATCTCCCTTTCATCCTCACTCCTGTTCTTTCACTGGATCAGAGTTTTGCTGTTTCCATGGCAACGTTATTGCTAAGGGTGGGCTGCACCAGGAAATGGGAGCATTATCTGTGGTTTTGCAAATTATTTCTCTGGAAAATCATACTGTTGAAAATATTACTATTCAAGATCAGTGATTATTAATCATTAATGATCAACTTCCAACTAAAATTACATCAGTGGTGTATAAAATCAAGGTCTCAAATGTGCCTAAAAATTTTTGGGCAGATGCTTATATTTTGAACCAGAAGCAGACCATAAACAATGTTCAGGAGGCTGTTTTTTCTGTTAGTTGGAAATTCTGAAACAATTTTGTTTTAAGACACGTTCACCTATTGAAATATGACATGAAATATTTGGAAGAAAATGAAATTTGTAATTCCTTCTGCTCCATTTGTAGCGCCTGAGCCAACTCTTAAAAGTCAACACACTACAAAAGTTCAAAGAAAAGATGGATCTGGGATAATACCCAAACCTGAACATGACACTGAGCTTTTTTGAGGAAGAATCAGACAGTGAAGTGTATTAAAATCTACAAACACTAAATCAACTCTTACAAACGCCCCAGTTTTAATTATTTCTTTCTTTCAGCCAGACACTGAAACTAGGTAATTAGCAGCAGTGTAACAGAATTGTACATCCTAAAAACCAGACAATCTAAAGCTCTGCCACATCTGTTTGGCTGTCTGCACCTACTGCAGACCTTTGTATATAACAGGTCTTTTCCGACCTAAATGATCCTGTTTCTGTGGTTTTTTCCTCTTTCTCCCTCTCCCAAGCTTCCACCCTCTGCACCAGGAGTCTCACTCTAGCTGGAGCCTCACCCTAGAGAGGGTCTCTGCCTAAGAAATACATCCCAGTCCCATTTTCTTTTTTGTCCACAAACCAGGGCATGGTGAACAAAATGTGAATTTTGTGAATAATTGTGAATAATGTAATGAGAGGCCCATAGCATGGTTCCATGATCCATTCATACTGATGGAAATGATGCTTCTCCTGGGCATGTGGGCATTAACATCTGTGTGTCTCCAAGTGTTTCTATTTTAAACAATCAGAAAAACCTGTTATTTGGTGGAGAAAGAAAATAGCAATCTAGTTCATTGACAAATTGTGCGACAACTTTTTTTGCTTTCTTCTTCATATTGAAAGCCAGTCATTTACTTATTTGTTAACCTAGCACAATTTTGGTTCTCATTCATGAAATGTATTTAATAATTCAATATTTTTCTTTTCTACATTGTAATAAAGTGTCTGTTTTTTAGTTTTGATAGGTTTTTTGAGTATTTTATTTTTATTTTATTGATATCTTAATTTCCTAGGAGTGGTTTGCAAAGCTGATTTTTAAAACCCCCTGTATATGAAATCTGACTTCACAAATTTCCTATTGATTCCAAGAGGAGTAAAATTTCATTCTCCATTTCCAAATCCAAATGGAAGTCTGGGAATTTTAAGTGTGTCTGACTTTTTGTGCAAGATTTCTTTGGTTGTTTGCCACTCATAAAGTATGTTTACTTTTATGAAAATGCAAATGGCTTTATTTATATTTTGCTTTTTAAAACCATGAAAAAATTATTTATTTCTTATACAGTCTATATATAAATATGTTCCTTACCACCAAAAGAAATATTTATGCTCTAGTATCTATTCATGTGTTAGGATAGCTAAATAGTGGCAAGAAGAGCAGCAATGAAAAGGATATGTGAAAAAATGCACTTTGTTGTAACTCTTGGCATCAGGAAGGGCTAACCATACCTTGTCTAAGCAGACAGCAGTCTATCAAAAAAATGCAGGCTTTCCCAAACACATTAGTTTCCCCTCCCCTAATTAAAAGGTTATCATCAAAACTGTAAGAACCAAACACCAACAGAGAGTATAAATTACCATCTTTGTCTTAGGTCGCACATCAGACCAAAATTCTGGCAGCATGTGTAGAGATCTAGGGATAGTAAAGCTGTTCAGACTGCATCACCTTTGCCATGTTGCCACAAAGTGCACGCTGTGTGTGGCACCTGGCTGAAGAATAACACAGAAAAACTGTTGGGGGGTTTTGGGGGTTACTTTCAGCTAGATCAGTTCTAGACTCCAAATCACTTCAGTCATGAACAGTGAAGAGGAAGAGGAAATGAATTGCACAGGCCAGGACAAGTGTCTAACACCCACTTGCATCCACTTCACCCTGAAACTGAACCCATTAACTTCTGTCACCAAACAATACAGATGCTCTTGGCAAACATGGAGCTACACACAGAGCTGTTATTGATCAGCTTCAGTAGTAAAAAATTTTGGCAATTCTGCAGTAGTGGATAACAGCACCAGTGGAGGGTTATTCACAGCAGCACTCACAGCACTCCTTCCCAGAAATTAAAAATAAGGACTACTTCTGTATATCATAGAGGATATGAACTAGCATACCTGTTTATGCTCATGCTACTTGTTATCTGACCTGAATTAATGGTTCACTTCTTTCTGGGTACAGTCAAATGAAAGAGGCATCTGCAGACAAGTGTATATGTGTAGGTATGCTCACATGCCTGCATGTATTAAGGATGCATTCTTTTCTTAGTTGGGTTGCTTTTCTTCCTTGCATTTGAGTTGGCCTACCTTACATGCAACAATACATATGGAAAGCAGGATGGCAAATCTGTGAAAGACATGATAATGAGGCAGGGCTGGATGGAGGGATTTAAACATCTGTTTAAATGTTCACTTAAATGGATTGAAGTTTACAAATTACATTGCTAGTAATGTAAGAAAAGGCACTAAGTGAAATGGCTGCAGATGTGAAGACTGGGAAATTCTGTTTTAAGCTCCATGAACTGAAGCAGAGCAATAGGGAAGCAAGCACCCCGAACTCTAAAAGGGTCTCCAAGACTAAAAAATGTTTAGAATGGCAGAGAAATGGAGATTAACATGTGTTTGGCACCCTACTGCCATACACAGAAGCCTGTATATTTCTTTGTTGTAGCAAAACCTTTCTCTAGGTACCCCCAGAAAATGTGTTTTGTTTGCTCAAGCAGGGTGAGCCCCTGAGAACCTTCGGTACAATTAAGGCTGAATTAGCATGAAAATTGTTGGTATTCTGAGGGTCAGCAGTTCTCCAAAGGACATTGGGGACATGCACTAAGACCAGATTTCAGTAACAGCAAAGACATGTAGCAAGGATATACAGCAGAAAGGCTGGAGCAAAAACATGTTAAGTGCTTGTATAGACAAGCAGAAAAGCCCAAAGCCCACTGGCAAAAGGTAATTAATGGGTATCCAGGTCAGAGGAGATACAGGAATGGGGAAAAATAGTCAGCTATGAGAATCAGTGGAGAAATCTTACATCAACAGCCCAGTCTCAGAACTGCCCAGTGCTTACTTTGAATTGGGTTTCAATGAAGCCCTGGTGCCAGGATGAAGAGGCAGAGGAGAAATGCCACCGGCAGAGACACAAAGACAGCTCACAGCTCCAGAACAGAGAGAGGAAAAAGGGATGCTGAAGCCACCAGACAGCCTGAGGTCTGCTATAACAATAAGTAAGGCAGAAGGAAAAATCCTACCAAGTGCATTGAAAACAACCAGCCTTACTACCCAGTGGCAACAGTAGTGCTGTTGTCTCCAGTTAGTTCAAGTTTAAGCAACAGCACATCTGAGACTGACTGCACTCTATCATTACAGTCAACGTTATCATTGCATAGATGTTGATTGTCTGCTGTTATTATTCACTTTGACTAGGATATGAAAGGGTAAGGATCCATACTGTTATGAAATTATCATGTGCCACTGAAGCAACGTTACATGTCTAACAGTTATTACTGACCACAATGAACTGCAATTATCCTTAAACTAAGACTTTATTTTGAAAACTAGCAGCACTTTATCTCCCAATGAGTACCAAGAGAGTGTCATAGCAATGCTTTGTTATACTAATGCTGCTCCTCTAACCAAGTGCAAGAAACTTTACCAGTAAGAACACAGCTTTGCACCCAACAGTGTGCAAATACTAAACCTGCTTTTGAACAGCACCTTACCAACATATGCTTGATTGGAATTTCTAAACCAGAAGAAATCTGTTGTTTAGTTACAAGCATGAGGACTTCCTCAAGCAAAAAAAATCCTTAAGTGGCCTTGCAGGAACTTTTCAATTAAATTGAAAACTCAACAATTAAGGCAATTAAGGCAAAAGTAAGTCTGCTACATAAAATTTTGTATCAGAATACATATGTATTCTGTAATGGAATACATATACAGACCACCATGATGAGAGTCAAATGAGAGAACAGGAGGATGTTGGGAGGTTTCATTATAGCGATGGTAATGTTCTTGGACTGATACTCTTTCTTACCTTGCCAATACCATTTTAATTTTGTGTTTACATTTTTTTGGCCAAAACAGCAGTTGGGTTTTTTTTTTAAGAAAAAGCAAAAGAATATTCTGCTAAAAAAACACTTCCTACATACACAAAAAGGCATAATCTATATTTAATAGCTCTAAACTATGTCTTCCTAACCCTTTCTAGTATGCGGATGGAAATGTGTACACACAACCATTCCACAGGAGCTTTCAGTCACACAAAACTAACACCTGCCCTCTGCTGTCCAAGATGCAAACAAAGCTGGAAGGAGCTCTTCCTTTCTACAGAGCACATTAATTCTCTCTTGAGCATTAGCATCTCCTCAAGTAGCTACACAACCTTCCAGCAAATCACACTCATAAATGGAATAAGGAGAATGAAAAACTTAAAAGCTCCTGCAAGGCCACACATGCTGGTTTTGGCTGGGGTAGAATTAATTTTCACCACAATGAATGGTATGGGGCAGTGTTTTGGATTTGTTTTGAGCACAGGGTTGATAATGTAGAGATGTTTTTGTTATTGCTGAGCGGGGCTTACCCAGAGCCAAGGCCTATTCTGCTTTTCCTATGGCCATGTTGCTGGGGGGACTGGGGAGACATCTGGGGCTGGGAGGAGATGCAGCCAGGATAGGCGACCCCAAATGACCACAGGGATATTCCAGACCACATGGCATCATGCTCAGGATATAAAGTGGGAGAGAAGGGAAAGGGGGAGGGGGGGATGCTTGGAGTGGTGGTGTCTGTCTTCCCAAATACCCATTAAATGTAATGTGGCCCTGCTTGGCTGGAGATGGCTGAACACCATGGGAAGCACTGAATTAATTGGTTGTTTTGCTTTGCTTGTGTGCACAGTTTTTCCCTTCCCTATTTATCGCTGTATCCCAATCCACAAGTTTCCAACCTTTTGTCTTACCAGTTCTCCCTGATCCCACTTCTAGGGGAGCGAGCAAGCAGCTGTGTAGTGCTTGGTAGCTGGCTGGGGTTAAACCACAACACCATGTTACAGCAGCCAGAAGTGAGTGTAGTATCTCATCAAAAAGTAAGACCACAGTTTAAAAGGGCAGAAATGTCCTGTCTCATTTGTTCAGAAGCACAGAGTAATGACCAGCAAACCTATTGCTGCTTCAGCTTTTTGTGCTCATGAAAGAAAGCAGTCTATAAAATTTCATCAGTAAATAAACCATCTTGGCTCACCCTTGGGGTGGTCCTTGCAGCAGAAATTATCTCTACATCACTTAAGGAAAAGAAGGGATATATACCACCAGGAAAGGTGATGCACATGAAATATCAGCAGTGTAGGGAGGATCATATGACTGGTCTTTCTGTAATTATGCCAAAAAAAAAATCTTGTAGTCAGAAAACTGCAAATAGATCAAAAGGATGACTGAAAAACCCCTCAGGTAAATTCCTGTAACATAGATAATCAAAAATAAAGAGGCGATTTCAGGTTTTCCCTTTTATCATTAAATTTTTACTTCAAGATTAAAAAAACCTGAAACTTCTCAGTACTGCAGATGCCCGTAATCCTACTGATAAATAAGCACTGGGTTAAACCAGCAGAATACTCATTTGGCATCACTAGAGATGTAACTGACCTTCACCAAATGAAAATACTTTTTAACAGCTGTTAAGTGCATTTTTGAGAAAGATATTGATTTTCTAAACTACCATTAATTTGTTCATTTTGAATAGAACTTTGGCCAAAGAAAATTAAAATTAATTACGACCACAAAAAGCATCTACCATTAAAGCCTCCTTTACATATACACCCTGACTAAGAGATTCATGACCCTTTAGCCTGTTCTTCATTCCTTGGTTACCTGCAGATACTCAGTATCCTCCATCTGCCTATTATTGTTAGATCGACAGCCAATGAAACCACTGACCACATTCAGCCAAAAACTACAAAGAAGGGGAGGTTTGGAAGATGTTAAGTAACAATGCACTCATGGGATAAGCAGGAAGAGGAAACAGTAAAATTATACTGATGTTCCAGAGAGGGAGGCATCATAGTATTAGCCCATATTTCTTAAAGTCTAATGTTTTTAATAAACATGCTTTACATATTAACTGAGGTATTACCAGTATCACAAAACTTCAGATATATGTCAAGACACTGGCAGTATAACCCACATGGTTAGCAGGGGTTGTTTTGTTGTCATTTAACTGGAGGGAAAATATTTTGTATATGCCACAGAGCAGTGTTTACATTTGCGATTAAGAATCATAAATTATTTTCTAATAAAAGCTTGAAATTTTACACATTTTCCTTTCTCTGAAATCCTAAGACTGTTCATAATGCCCTTAATCTATCTCACAAAGTATGGGAACCTGCCTGTCACCCATGTCTTCATGCAGTCTGGGATAAACCTGTTACAAATTCTTAAAAGAGACACTTGAGAGTACCTTGGCACATCATCATATTTCAGCACACTCGCTTTTATTATGGTTATCTCATCTAGTAACTCTCAAGCTAACACACAAAAATTTTAAATCTGAGTTTGCCAAGTTCCATATACAAAAGCAATTAGAACCAGTTCAGTTTATCCTTCAGACATTCATCTCACCATGATCATGATTATTGTCCCTAGATAGAATACACATCACATGATTTCTCACTAGTTAGGCAAACCTCAACCACTGGTCCAGATGTTCAGCTGCATATTCATTTCAATAGAACTAAATATGATACTGTGCAATTTGCAGTTCACCAACTGGCTTGAAGTAAGCTTAACAGTTAACAATTCCTAGAACAAAAGGTAAAAAGGAGCTGCTGTTAGTATCTCCTCTATTCTTTTGTTTAACACAAGGAACGTGTCTTCTGTGAGTGAATTCTTCATTAAACTAGTCAGTTACTTTCAAGGAAAATAGCTGGTGTTTATTAAAACTTCAGAGAGACTGTCACAACTCTGGGTGAATTGCTGCTGTAATCAGTCACCCAGTTGCTTACTGTTTGTAAGCAAAAGCAAAAAGAAAACCACTGCACATTACACTTTTGAGTCTGTTCCTAGCATGGGGAGATAAGGTCAGAATTAGGTATAGTTTTTCTGGGTAATTCTTAAGGCTTAAATCAATCATTAGTAGCTACCAGCGCTGGGCATACTCCTACATTATGCAGTCTGATGATGCAGACAGATTTGCTCCCACCTGCTGTGATTCATGCAGTCCAGTCAGATAATACAGTAGCATTATTCAACAAGCTGCAGCAAGGTGGTCTAATATTGGCCTTTCTGAAACTGCCTTCTAAAATACAGCCACATCATATTTTTAGCACTAAAAAAAGTCACATGAAAAATTATCTTACTGTTTCTTTGGTGGTCTTCTTGCACTCAGAGCAAGGAGACAAAATATGTTTATAGATTTAGTTTTATATATATATATATATATATATATATATATATATATATATATATATATATACACATGCATGCACAGATATGCTTTTCTCCCTTTCTCTGTCTCTAGCTAGTATAAAGAAGTTACAGTTTATTTCCAAGGCTGTTTCTCCTCTTAGTGTACATAGCTATACTGACTCCTACTATGCCTGTATTTTTGCTTTAATTTGAACATATTTGGTAAAGATTAAGTAGCAAATGCTGCAGGTATCTTATGTAATTCATTTTTTCCTCATCACTATGCAATACTGCATGAAGGGAAACCATGCACATATTTTGGCTTATTAATTAATGTTGCTTCCCCCAATTCTCTCCTGCAAATATACTTCCATTGCAGAATGTCTGTGTCAGTATTTAGAGCATATCACACACTTCTGACTACCTCTTGAAATTAGCAAGAATATTAAACCAATGTTAATTTAATTAAAGACAATGTTGGACTAAAAAATATGCAGCAGTTAGTGATGCCATTTTTTTCCCTCTTAATTTGGAGCCACATCACTTCAAAATCAACATTTGATTCCATGAGACATTCGAGTGTACTTGACATGGAGATTGGTTCTGGTGTTTGTATGGTTAATCTGCTGAGTCGTGACTACTTGTAACTGTCAAATTCTCTCCAAGGATAAATAATTAAAGCTTCTGGAAGAATAAGCACACAGGAAGCAGTGGAGATTGGATGTACGTAGGTGTTGAGGGCATTAATTTTTATCCAATCGCTGAATAAAAAGCACATTATTCATGCAACCTTGTTCATTCACTGCTACGTGACCTGCACCACAATAGAAGACTGCAGCATCCAGTGCTGAATTCAAGGCATTCAAGGCAATGAGGAAAGGATTCCAACAGTACCAGCAGAGAAGAGCAAAATGCTACACTGTAGGTGTAGCATGCAGCCTTTGGTTAATGCTTTAGCTCTTATGACTAATGCTAGAGTGACACAAAAATACTTTTTCTCATAGAATATTTTTCTTTGAGTGCAGTAAAAGTAGCAAATATTAGCCTAAAGGTAGAAGGACCTTATCACTTTCTTTTCAACATGTATCTCCCACATGTCCATGACAACTATCAGATAAAAAATCCAAACACATAGCAGCCAACAAACAAAAGAATTCATTAATTGGTGAAGCAAAACAAATGCAATGCCTTGTAGTATCTGCGGTACAAAACTTTTGACTCAAAGTATCTCAATAAAGTGAGTACTGAAAGGTGTAAAATCTACAAAGCAATTTTAGCTGTGAAGCTCAAAAAAGCCTGTTATAAGTTCCTGAAGGTTTTTAAAGCACAAGAACAACTCCCTGTTCCAAAATAGATTCCTCCACCTTCACATTGCTATTCCTGTACCATGTTAACTCACTACAAATTCTATCTTTGGCTTGATGCCTCATATGCCTGTTAACTAACTACTTTTATATGTAATTGTTTATTTCCTTGAATATTTGTATACCACATACAAAGGTGAAACTCAAACAAGACTCTAGTGAAAAAAAAACAACCCATAAATGCTAAAAATTCGAGTATCTATAAACATTCATTAAGGTCCATGGTTACTGGAAAGCAAGGCACCTGCTAAAAGTGTTCATATCATCTCCCACAACTACCTACTCACTCTGGCATTTTTAAATACCAGATCAGTTACATCATTCTTAGTAGCAGATGTAACAGCTTCATATCTTATATCCAAGCATAGGCGCAAAAGATTTTAACTCTCATTTATAATGAAAAATAATGGTCTTTTAGAAAGGCTTGAAAGCTGCAGAATTCCCTAATGACAAATTTGGGTGTTTAAAATGTTACTAGAATATAAACTCATTTTATTTTTACATAAAAACAGAGCTCTCCACAGATTTCAAGCATACAGGAATGAGGGAAATTAATTATTTTCTTATCATAAACCAAAAAATAAACTGAAAAAGAACCAAAAGGGATTAAAAAACTAAAACCCCTGTAATTTAAATATACAAATAATGTAATTTAAAAAAATATGCATTTTATATATAAAATGCTACATCTGCAGAAAAAAAAAAATGGATGCATGTGAGAAAAATATTTAAAGTCCTCCCAATGAAAAGAGAAAATCCTATCTAGGCAGTCAAGAAAAAGAAAATGAAAACAGTAATTTCTACAAATATATTAATGGTTGTAATAGGACAAATTTAATTTAGAAATAATTGGTAAATTTGAAAATAGCAAAGTCCTCAAGAAAACACATCAAGCAATTTGTTGAAAAATATGAGGTGTTTTATCCTACTGCCAGACTTAGAGAGGTTGGATATAAGCTCTCAGAGTTGAGAATAGACTTTTCAAAAGCACGGCTATCAGACACACTCAGGAAACAGTATGGCAGTTTGGATAGCAGGTCAGTCCTCCTCTCCTCCACCTTTATTAAAGCTAAGGAGAGCATTGCAGAGCACATGAAGTAGGAAATTGAAAATAGCAAAGATTGTCCTTTGTGCTCTTCATTGGTCACCCTCTTCACTGCAACTCCAGTACAAAAATATATTGCTACAGGACAGGACAGGACAACATGAGATGTAATTAATCAAAAGAACATAAAATTGTCCTGTGTCCCAATGGTGTAGTACTAATGGTTACCATTGTTGTAAAACATTTGCCTTACATTTTGAAGGAAATTAATCAACATTGCGATAAATCATATTATATAATTAAACACTATTAATGCTGGGAACCAAGATTACTGAGCTCCTAGGTAACGTCACATTTGTATGATGTTAAGAACTGTGTGACATTACTCATGAGAAAATAGCTTTCCTAATGTCAATAAAGAATGTAATATAATCTTCCTCTGCCGTTTCAAAATTGAAAAATGATTAACTGAATAGAAGAGTAACAGAGGACTAATTCTCCATTTATCATGGCCAGGTCATAAAATGCTGGTCATATCCATGATAGGTTCATTTCAGGGCTTAGCTCGGGAAAGGTTAGTTACTTGGGAAAAAGGCATTGTTGATACTGCTGTGAGACAGATTTTTTGACTGCATATTTTATGGAAAAGAGAATATTTTCTCAATGGCATAGATTAAAAAAAGAAAAGAAAGATAAAGATTTTAAATTTTTAAAAACTGGTTAAGAACATACGGCTTTTATAATTCACTATGGTCATTTGTGGTATTTGTGAAAATTCTGTTCCTAGATATCAAGAGGTAGACCAACATAAGCCTTTTCTGGGCAACAAATAAAGGGTGATGAATGAAATCTATGAATGTTTGCTTGTAAAGTTCAGATATGCCAATGAGAATTCAATGTGTTTAAAACAGCCACAAAAAGCTATCTCAAGTATGATTGTGGAATCTCAGCAGAAATGCAACGTGTCCATAAACAGTATAACTGTTTTTATCCCGCCCATATATAGCACATGTTTCTGACACGTTAATATGCAGATTGCAGGTGGGAGTTTCCAGGTTCAAAGCTAATTTTTCCACTGAGTGGCATGTTCCCAAAATTCATTTTCAACCCACCTAATTTTAGACACTTAGTGGAGGGGCTAAAGTTAGAAACCCAGTCATCCTAAACTCTCTCTACGGGCTATGGAAAGATAGTGATAAAGGGCTGGTAAGATAAAGGGCTATGGAAAGATAGTGATAAAGGGCTGGTAAGATTTTACTGCAGCTGAATTACATCTCATGAATGCCTGTTCAGTATTCAGACTGAAGCTATATGCTTATTAGCAGATCAAATGTTTGAATATTGTTCAGAACAAACAAATTCCATCTAATCATTAAATAAGCTGTATACTTTCTCCTTTTATTCAATCTCCTCAATAGCTACTTCTGTGAACAGCAACTTGCTGGCCTTTTAATCATCATTCTTTCTCTGTTTATTATCTTTCTAAGCACATAATTCTTCCTCCTTTCTCCTCTTGTTTCCTTAGGTAGCAAATAAGTAAAAACTGCTCTAAGATAGTAGCACAACAGTGTTGGGTTATTTTTATAACTACAGGTGAATGAGCAACTTGTCCACCTAATGGCTTAGATTACTTTAAAATTACCCATAGCTCCCAAATACTTTGATCAGTGTTCAATAATTTTCTCTTCTCACAGCCAAAACCTCTGCTGGAAGTCTGGGAAGGTATCATTATTTATCAATTTTACTCCAAAAAGCAAAATCTCTGACAAAGAATGCGCTGACAGTCACAGTTAAACAATTTTACAGGATGAAACAGTAAGTATTGGAAAATGGTAATAGGAAAACTAAGGGCATTTATTGCCTTTTGCATTTCAACTACTTAAAAATATGAACATAGGAAACCATACAGTCAGTGTACATAATGTAACGATACATTTTCCAAGCCAAATATAGTTAACTAAATCAAGGCAGAAACATGGGCTGCAACTGCAAAAATAGAACACAGGAAATGTGGGGGAAAAAATCCAACAAACTCAAACCTACTTGAATTTTCAATGTCTTTATATATAATTATCTTCTGATTATTAAGTTTCAACACATACTTATTAAAACATTTGTTTCAGAAAAATAAAAAAACCTCCAAAGGACATATATCCTGAGATTAAAAAAAATTACTCCTACAGTTTCAATTTTACTTGCCATTATAGCCACTCAGAAATCTATCTGTAGAGCCTTCCTCATTACCAGTTTTGATATTCTAGGAAGTCCATACATAAGATACTCCAGGTTTTGCCTTGCCTATTAAAGTATTTGTCATACACTGCTTTCATTTGGGAAAAAAAAATTATGAAACTTCTCCTTCTTTATTACATCCTATGAGAATCTGAGAGGGACCTCCACAATCAGTCATGCAGCACACCTTGTTTTTAAGCTGTGCAGGGGCCCACCACATTTACCAGAACTAACTGTGGATGTATACAGATACTATAAAGACTATTATAAATACTGCAGAAAATGTACTGTATTTTCTTACTTACATTGTGAGAAGAAAGCAAAACATTTGAGCATGAAGAAATACATAAACAAATAAATTAATTTATAAAAATACATTTAATGCAATTATAAAATGGAATTATTTTTTAATTCTCTTATGAAACTTCTACTGTCCACTATTCCCTCGGATAGGTTATGCTTCGCAGGATTATCTAAGACAAAGATGAGAACCAAGTAAATTCATGCTTCTCTAACTTACAATGTTTTTAAGGAGTAAGTTAAGTTCAGTGAAGCCCATTAATTAATAATTAAAAAACATGGAAATAGAGTAAGATTAAAGGACTTTTTCTCATCTGCTTTATAAGACTTGTTTTAAAATCAGCAAAGGAAAATGTCTAGATTCATTTAAAACCAAACTGAAATCCTGCTACCATTATCTTCCTTCTAATTCTCATCATCTTCATTATTCTTATTTCAGTGACATATGCCATGCACAACAATAACAGTGTAAAAGACACTGCATGAAAACAGAAAGAAAAAAAGGAAACACCCACACACACAAAACCAAAAAAAACCCATGCAAAAAAAACACCATAGAAACTTTGCACTCAAAGAAAATCCCACGCAGCTAAACCCTCTTGAGAGGATACCTGGAATGTACAGAAACTAATGAGGAAGTAAATGCATGTTTTGACCTACAGGCTAAAAAGCAAACATATTCACCCTATGATGTGTACATACTCTATCATACCATCGAGAGAAATTCACTGACATCTAAGAATGCAAGGGATTTATTCATATAACCTGTCTCAAATCGTGAATCTTCTTTCAACACTAGGAAAAGTATGCTAATATTTCATACATGCACCTAAGCTGGGACTTAATACCCTACTCAGTACTGTGTATAACAGGAGAGCACAGAGTATCTGCAGGAACAGAATTAAAGCTGTGTTTTTCCTGATTTAAAAGGAGATGGGAAATTTCATTCAAAAAGCCTTTTCTGTCCCTGGCAATTATTTGCACTGGGAAAGTACTAGACAGTTGCCTTCCCAACTAATAGGTCCTGATAATATGGCTGCATGTGTGATTGCACTGGAGCACTTCTGATTGAATGACTAAAGAGAACTTGACCTCCTCCCCATTCATATTTTCAAGCTGCAGAAAGAGGCATCTTCCAATTATAAACAGGGCAGATTGAGATGCCACAATTGAATGGTAAGGAACAATCAGCCATAGATCTCACCCAGAGTGCCACAAATATGACATTCAACCATCTCAAAGAAACTGTGTTCATGCTCACCAGATGCTAACACATCCATTTCATTTAGTTTTGCCTTCTGCACAGTGAAAAATATTGTAATTTTGTAGTAATTACTGTCAAACTCACAGCTCTAATTATATTCTGTCATTTTAAAGTGCTTACATATGCATTTAATGCTTCCAAAGATGTCACCCTAAATACTGACATTTTCTGCTCATTCACAGAAGATATACAGCACTAATAGCCAATGTAACAGCACTTCCATGTAAAACAAATCACCAAGGAAAGTAAGGTTCAAGCAAACGTTTTTGCATTTTAAAATCTGAGGTACACTTACGTATTTACGTTTGTATTGTTGCAAAATACTCAGCTTTTTCCTTTGAATCTGCTTCATGCAGCAGGAAGAACTCTGACAGCACCAAAATGCATGTTGAAGGACTGATGAGTTTACATTAAGCTTCAGGCTCTTCCCTTCTATATTTTGTCACCGTAAAAGTGAGGCAAACACAAGGGCAAAAATAATTTGATCCTCTTAATGTCTAAATTCTTTTGTGCTTTCAATTGCCATAGTAGAGTAGGTTCAACATTTGGTTGCTGGATTGTACAATTCGTACTGCAATTTATATTCTCTTTAAAAACTTAATCTTGAACAACAGTTGGAGCAAAATTCATCCTTATCCTGTAACAAGTTGAAACTGGAATATACAAAACATTCCCTACTGATAAAACCATATGTCTTCAACTAACATGTTGTATTTATAAAAGCTCAATCACATGATTGACTGTATTTTTAAAAAGCAACATATTTAAACAGATTTAAAGTCTTTCCATCTACCTTATCTCCTGGAAGCTTCACAAAACTCACATTTTGTAAGGTCCTCTGAAGGAAGGCAAAGTACTATATTTTGGCAGAGATGAGAAATATGTGCTTTGGAAAATATGGGTGAACTATGGATTTTTAAGCAACTCTATCAGTCTTCAACTGCTTTGTGAGGAGCCTTGCTACCTCTTAATACCATTTGGGAAAACCTTTTCCCTCTTGCATCCCACCACATCTTCAGCAAGGAGCTGACTGCATTGGCAAACTAGTTCTATGACAATGTTATAACTGCCACATTCCTAATTCCTACATTCAGCCCAGTGTCTCCATTTTAGTTTTACCTTTTGAGAAAGTACAATATTGAATACCCTGAAGCTTAATTTTTTCCACTTTTCCAGATATTGGGTTGAAGGCTTAAATAAAGGAATATAGCTTCAAGTTAATTAAAAGCTGTCATTTGTTGTTGCTAATTTGTAGTAATTGGCTTTGGTTATGTACTGATTAGATAATGAAAGCACATGTTTAACTAACAGATGATACATTACAGGACTGTTTCCTTTAATTTATCGTCAATCATATGGAGCCTTTTTTATAACAGGTTTATTTTAGCATTTTGCCATTCCAAAATTCTTCTCTCAAGTCTTTTTTCTCCCCTTGTGGCTCCATATGCTGATTGAAAAAATGTTAAAAGGTACCATGGTAACGCTTGCTATGCTATATGACATACTGAAGAAAGTTTTCAGACTCCTCAGGCATAACTAAGACATTAAAAAATGCACAATAATGTCAGAAAAATACTCCAGAGATACTGTGCTAGTATCCAGAGATACTATTTTCAGATTTCATAGACTTGTTAATTATATATATATTTTACATTAAGAAATTATAATACACAGAGAGTGGGAAAAGTGTCCCTGTTGAAAAGAAATTTGGTATTTCCCAGATGCAATATATTTTGTGGTTTAAAATACAATTCAAGTACTCTCAAAGTATGAACTGGCAATTTTTGAGTCTAAGCTTCACTACAGTGGCATCCAGCTACTGACATCAATTATCAATGTCTTCAAAAAACAAATGATACACATACAGATTAATTTTGAGGGAAAAAAGGTTGAAAATTCAAAAGCACCTACTGTTTTTGTCTTTATAAAAGTCTACCTCTGTTATCAAAGACCTGGATGACCAGCTACACTGTTTAGACTCCTCTTGTACCCTTAAAAATCAAACTAACCTTTATCTTCACTGGGGGCTCCCTTGCAGCAGCACAAATTACTAGCTGATATCAAGCAGCAGCAAACAGCATGATCAAGCCAGAGCACTAATCCCAGAGGCAACCTTTCATTTCACAAGAAAAAAGCACACATCTAAATCCATACCATGCTTGCACACTTCTGCCAGCTGGAGCCCACGGAGAAAGAACTCCATCTCCTGCGCTCCAGCAGGATAATGAGTGTGACTTCACACTTATTATTTAATTTTCTTTCAATTGCAAACCCACCCCACACATAATAGTAATATATAATAGTAATAACACAGCATTTTTCCAATGTGCTAATTTCAGATTTGTTTTGCATTATGCATATGTAAAAAATGGTAGACCTCATAACACAAGGTCTCTGAACTTCTTCTTAAATGAAATGAAATGTTTCCTATCTGTCACGATGCAAACTCCAAGCATAACACAGTCTACCCAAAGCAGAGTAATTTTTGTAAGCACACTGTGTAACACTGAGCCAAAGAAATAAAGTGACTTCATCTCAAGCAACAATTAGTTTACTCAGTGTCCTGAAACACACCCCCAGTTCCCATTTTTATTTCTTGCATCTTCCCAGAACAGATTTTTAAGTCCAAAACCAAAGTACATTTTGAAAGCTGTATACATTTTATGGCTTCTTTAAAAAGTACTGTTCCAGATTTATAGCCTTACCCTACTGCAGCTGAAAACCAAGAGCAGTTACAAAACCTAACCCAGTTCTTTCTGCATACAGCTGCACAATTTGATAGTAAAGTTATACTCTATTCGAAAGCTACATATACCAAAGACTTAGCAATGATCTTATTATATCAATTTATAAGGTAATTTATTTACCTTATGTGAGGTAAATAAATAAGGTAATTTATGAAGATCCTGAAAGGGGAAGCTCTGACCAGATTTTTATGAGTACGGCAACTGTCGCAAATCAGAGTTCAGTAAAAATGTGTCTGCCATTTCCACACCCACTGTCATTTCCACAGAAGACAATTTATGGCACATTTTGGCCAGTCCTTGTTCTGCACCATACAGGAATGGAGAGCCCAGGATGCATTCTGGCAGGCACATCCCACAGGCATAGATGTACACACAGTTCCACAGTGCAGATTCAATTGAAAATGTGAATCAAGTTTACACATCCCCACCCCCCTGCCTGTCAAATGCTTGTACTGCAGTGGTTATGTTACAAGTACCTCATTCCAGAAGGCATGTAAAGAGACAAATTAACATTGGTTTTTTGTGTCTTCATAAAGCATCAAGCCATTGTTTCCAACAGCCATTAATGTTTCATCTAAAATTAAAATCAACATGGCCAACAGTAAATAAAGGGGGTTTGTTTGTTTGTCTGTTTGTTTGTTTGTTTTAATAGAGAATTCATGAAATATGAACTACCAGCAGTATTCTGAGAATCAGTGGATCATATAACCTCTGTCCTGAGCCTGAAGCGAGAGTCGTGAGGGTTCTAGCTCTGTGCTGTACAGATGGTAGAATGAGTGGGACCAGTGGGTCAAAAGTGGCATTGCTGTGCCAGAAATGCAGGCAATTCCTGCATCACAAAAGAGAGGCTGAGTTGGAAAATAGGCTGGGGGAGAAGGGAAACTGAAATCCCTCTAGCTCCCTCTGTAAGCTGGTAGAAAGTTCTTGCAGGGTTTGAATTTACAGTAAAACACAAAAAAGGAGATATTACAGACATGACAGTTCTAAGATACAGCTGAAAAAGGCTAGTGCCAGGGAGAAGCAAGGACCAGTAGCTCCCTATGGGAAGGAGTGCTGGGAGCCTAGTGCGGTGACACAAGACAGCAGGTTTAGGGTCCTTGGCCAGTTGCATGCCTGTGACACAGAGGGAACTGCAGCTCAGGCCAGACCAAGCTTAAAGCAGTTCCTGCAGGCTAGGCTTGACACATTCTCCCCACAGTGTTCCCTGGGAGCCTCTTCCCACCACTGTCACCAGTGGGAAGGTGTCACCAGCAGCTCCACTGACTCAGCCACTACAGCCAAGTCCACCCCAAGAGAGGCATATTCCCTTGACTCACAGACCAGGATAAAATCACCAGAAAACACCACTCTATACAGGAATGGTTTCCAAATCTGCACTCAGTCCATACTTTGAACCTCTGATTACAATATTATGTCCCAAAATGAAAGTTTTAAAAAATTATTTTAAAAAGAAAAACAGTAGCCCTAAGGCCTAATATTTTGAGCCTGCATGCCTCTCTTACAGTGGTGTTCCTCCTGGGAGGAACACCATGGTGCAGGAGCGGCGCTACCAGACTAAGCCAGCAGAAGCTTGCAGTTTGGTGTGTCCCAGAATGAGGGAAAGCACACAACATGCATCTAATTTTCAACAGTGAAATGAGATGTAAAAATAATTGAAAAGTATTATGAAAAAAAACATGTGCTGACATTCTATTGTTCCCTTACATCTTAATCCAACATCTGCTGAGATGGCTAAAGACTTTTCACTGATTTCAAGCAAGTTCATATGAATAGTTAAGAGGTGGGAAGCAAAAATCCCATTTTTAGCACATCTGCAAGATGGCAAAACAGGATATCCATGACAACACCACTAATATTCCACTAAAAGCATGAAAAGGCATTGAGTTTTAATACCTGTAAAGCAAGATGAATCAGTTTGCCTGTTTCTCTTCTGTGAATTGGCTGATTTTTTTGCTTTTTTTTTTTTAAAGGTAAGCCTGCAAATGCATGCATGTAATGACTAATATTCAAGTACAGCCAAGGAAGACTTCAGTAAAGGATATTTTTAGGAAAACTAATACTTTAGGGCAGAGGCAATCCATTCATTACATAAAGGTATACATCTGTAAAAACAGGAAAACATTTCAAACTAAGCATATTTCCAATATATGCCATGTTTAGAGGTGAAGTTATCAGAAAAAGGCTCATTTAGTATCAAATTTGTAAGATGGCCCCATGTACACATGTCCTGAATGAAATGCAGAAGTGAATTTGACAAATGTTTTTAGTCTGAGAAGAAGGAAAGACAGATTCGGACAAAATGTATTTCCAGGTAGGATCTTTCCAACTATGTTATAACTGGTAAATTATTTTCTATATAGCTACTGCATGATAATGTATAAGGAAGGAGTTTAAGTGATGGATGTTTTTCTTTACATGAATAATTAAAAAGCTGATGGAAGGTAGAAGGAAGATGTGTTGGGAACTAAGAAATCAAAAATACTTAATATTTACTTAACATCAATATACTTAACTGTGAATTATAAAAGAGGTTTGCCTGCCAGGACAAAATCAACATTTTGTGTATTCCCTGCAATAGATGACTTTTTAGTATCTAAAATAAAATAAAGGAAGAGAGGAGTGAGGGGGACATTCAAAGTGGACACATATAAGCAGGGAAAAAAATTATATAGAATTAGTTTGCAAAATGCAGGATCCAAAATCATGGGAAAGAATTCAAACAGCTACTCAGTGCAAGGCAAATATTTTGAAATAGGTTGAAAATGATCACTGGAGAACAACAAATTAGATGATTTTCCTTAAAGTAAAGCAACACACTGAGTGAAATTCTGGTATAATATATTCCCACAGGAACAGAAAGAATAAGATAACCACAAATGACTCGCAAAATCACTTCAGGAACAGTATATTTCATCGAGCTCGTGTATATCCCACAGAAAAGTGGTGAGTACTACTATGAACTTAAGGAAGCTGCTCATAAGACATATAAATCATTTAGCTCCATTCATTGTATCAGTGACAGGACAACACACTACATATCCAAGAAGGATACTTAAAACCCAAAGAGACAAAGGAAAGATTCAGCCTGGGGAAAATACAAAAAATATTATTGTATATAAGAACAACTAATTGTTCCCAAAGTTTCTGAAAACTAAGTTCTGTTTAACTCTAATTAAATAAAGGCTTGATTCAAACTGTCAGGAGAAACTGACACCAATTAAATGTGTTGCATTTGATTCCAGTTCTACCAGTGGTCCAAAAAGACTGCAGCCCTAGGCCTGACTCATCACTGAAGCTTTGGTGCCACACACAATAGAGAAGCAAAGGGAAAATCTGTCACGTGTATAGGTGGCTCCTCAAAATGTGCAAACCCTGCTGTTTGACAGGAAGAAACATTTTTTTATGATAAGAAAGTGGGAACTCTGGTCCTTTATGTTCATTTTATGGCATCTAGATCCTCCTGCCTTCCAAACCTTTGTAAATGTTCCCACACTGTGACACACGTAACCAGCACAAGAATTGTTATTCTTTGAGATGAAAATGATGTTCCCTGTGCATTATCTTCAAAAAATTCTGTTATCATCCAGTCTTCTTCAAATGGGAGCACACCTTTTAATACTGCCTTAACTAAAAGCAACAAGTGCCAGCTTTGAAAGATAAGCCTGTCATTTAGTGTATGATCAGTGAGCCCTCCAGTGGCTAATTTAAACCTTAAATTATAACAATAACTGTAAGAAAAAATATTTGTACGTATATGGTTTACTCAGATTACATTTGATTTCCTTTGTATTCTGATATCTTTTACCACTTTAACTAAACAACACTTACGGCAACCTTTATAATACTTGCAAACTGATGTATTTTTTCAGCTCACAAACACTTTCATTCATTCCTGTGTATGTACAAAAATTTAGAAGTGATATATTTTAAACATTTGAGTAACTTCACAGAAGTCAATGAGCAATATTTATGTAAGGGAGGTAGGAAAATATCAATGCATTGGGCTCAAAATCAAAATCTTAGGCTATAATCCTGTAGGATATATACCCTATCTCTTGGAGCTACAAACACCTGGGACAATGAATAAACATTCACAGGCTTTTTCAGTGTAAAACCCAGCATGTGGCAGATTTAACATAAATAAAAAAATACCTCTTCTCACAAAGGAACCTTTTCTTCAGCTATGGAACTCCTTGCAACAAGTTACTGTGGAGAGAAGACACCTGGGCCAAAGACGACCTCAAAATTCATGAAGCAAAAATCCATACGGGGAAAGAAATCCCTCAACAGAATCTAGAATAAACTAAGAATGTGTCATCACAATACTCTTCCAACTCTTGCATTCTTCCATTACAGAAGACAGCCACTAGTGAAAGCTGCAAATATAAGTTTGGCTGAAAGTATCTTTTCTCAGATTTAGCACTGACATATTCAAGTTTAAAATAAAACCTTACTTAAAGTATTTAAACACTGTATGAAAAATATCCAGTAACTGAAGAACTCTCCACTACAGATTCTTTGCCCTTGATCCACTCTAAGACATTGTTGCACTCCATGCAACCTCCACAAAAAATCTGAGGACTGTGCCTCATTTGACAGAATCTTCTGCTTGATTCTCCACTTATTATACAGTATCATCCTGAATGTGTTTTATGAGCATTGGTTGCTATGGAAATCATCTGCTAAATTCTGCATTATTGATTTTGTTTAACAGGGGAATTGAATCATAGAACCATTAAGGTTGGAAAAGACCTTCAAGATCATTGAGTCTGACCTTTGACAGAAGTTGATGTTGTCAACTAAACCACAGAACTAAGCGCCATATCCAGTTGTTTCTTGAACAGCTCCAGGGCTGGTTACTTCACCACCTCCCTGAATTATGATTTTAAAAATTTAAGATTTTAGCTGAGGGTTAGAACCAATTCATATTGAAGTTAGATACACCAATGATAAGCTACTGATTATTCGATGCTTAAGCTAAATCTAATTGTTATATTATGAGCTTATTATAGAAGGAAGCGGAGCAAGTGAACCATTATAGGAACATATTGAAACCAGCAGAACAACACCCAGCACCTGGACTCCATGTTAATCCATCACAAAGCAAAGGGCCTTGGATCGTGCGAGAGAGTCACAGAGACCTGACAAAGACCTTCCTGACTTCATCCTTGGGACCACTGGTCGAATCCAAGACCAGTGACTCAATTCAAGAGAAGAAGAAGAACTGTGCATATGTGAAGAATAACCTCATTTTAATAAAAACTGGGGATGGGAGGTGCTGGGGTTATGCACATGTATTATTTTGGGAAATTATTAGAAGGCAAAAATCCTTTTGCAGCATGGTCACGCATTTTGGGAATGACTCCCCCCCCCAACCATGCCACCCACTGGCATAATAAACATACCACTTTCTAACTTTAACGCATTAGAGAGTCGTTGTCCATGACTTTTGGTGTTAACAACTTATCCCTGGGCAGAGCATTCCAATGGCTCGATAGCCCTTTTCATGAAGAAATTCTTACTGAGGTCCAACCTTAACTTCACTTGGCACACTTTCAGCCTATGTCCTCTTGTCCTGTCACTGGCTGCCTGGGAGAAGCAGCTGACCCTGAGCTAGCTACACCCTCCTGTCAGGCAGTTCTAGAGAAGGATAAGGCCTTCCCAGAACCTCCAGGCTAAACACCCCCAGTTCCCTCAGCTGCTCCTCAAAAGATTGTGCTTCAGACCCTTCATCAGCTCCACTGCCATTCCCTGAACATGCTCCCGCACTGTGGTGGTGTACAGAGCCGCCCCACAGCCCCTCCTTCCTCACCTGTCCCTTCTGAGGAGCTTGCAGCCATCCACTGCAGCCCTCCAGGGATCCCACACATTCCCGTGGTGGTAACCACATCACAGCTTCCTGCTGCCAGTGGCTTCCATTGTTTGTTACCCATGCTGGGTGCTCTGGGGCAGGTGCACTTCAGCTGGGCTGTCCACGCCACCCCCAACACAGGCCTGGTACCCCAGGCTCATCAGTGTCACTTTTTAGAGCTAAGCTGTAGTCTTTTGAGTAGGTTCTGATCACTATTCTTTCAAGAAGATCCATAAAAGCAGAATGAGAGAATTAAATCTTAATGAAATGACACAGATCAACATTAGCCTTCAAACTCTGCAATGATCTGAATAGATCACAGACATTCTGTATTTCTATACTCATCCTGCAAGCTGGGCACTTCTATGACTTGGGAATATTTTATTCAATAATCTATTCAAGAACATCTTCAAAATGTAATTCTTGAACCAGCATAGGAACTGCATGGAGCATGCATCAAAATTTGCTCTATTTTTCAAGGGAGTTTATTCTCTCTCAGAGGACAACCCTCAGCAATTCAACTGGATTATTTTCAACATTTACATTGTTTTATTCACAGTCAGATAGAAAAGGATAAGGCCTTCCCTGAACCTCCAGGCTAAACTCCCCCAGCTCCCTCAGCTGTTCCTCACAGGACTTGTGCTCCAGACCCTTCATCAGCTCCACTGCCCTTCCCTGAAGATTCTCCAGCACACCAACATCTGTCTTGCAGTGAGGGGCCCAGAACTCAACGACCAATTCAAGGTGTGGCCTCACCAGGGCTGAGGCCTCACCAAAATCAAACCATATCATCATCAAACCACAGCATCATTCTTTAGTCTCTCCACAATTTTGTGCAAACCAAACCAAAACAAAAATAATCCATCTTCTGCATCTACTAAGGGAATGTTAATTAGCACACAACTAAACACTTATGATAAAGTCCTTCAAATTAAGTAAGGCAGTAAATTCAAATTTAACTATCTAAATTGAGGCAAATTCTGAAGATCAAATCTTCAGAGACAAATATTTTTAAAATTACACATACAAGCAGCCTGAGAGTGCTTTGGGGACAACTAGTGTTGCTGAATACTAGGCAAACACCATATAAAGCCAGCAAATAAAATCAAAAATAAAAAGTTACCTTACTGAATATAAGAATTAAGTGAGACTTGTTTTCTATTGACTCATGGTTTGTGGCTCTGCAGTCTCAAAATGCATGTACACCAAATGCTGAAAGATATTTATCCCTGAAGCATTTATGCAAAGCTTTTTGTCCAATGTAGATTCTCTTGTCTAATAAGGTGCAATTTTAATTGTAACATCATCCCCCATCAGAATTCTTCTGCTCTATTTGCCTGCCTGTTGTCATGAAACCTGCAATAATTTATCAGCATTTGTCTTAGGTTTGAGCCAATAGGTTCAAAAGCTAGTTGAGGATCAAAACTGATGAGAAGTACAATTGTGTACACCTTGCTTCCATAAGAAACATTGAAAATATAAAACCATAGATAACAATTCATCTATATGTGCTATGAATGTGATTCACATTCAAATTATTCAAAAGTTATTAACTGTGTATATGATTATGACTCATGAAGAGAGTACAAAAGGTTCCTTGACTCTGATCTTGCTGTTCTATTCAGAAAAATACTTTCAAGCATCTGACATTAGTGTTTTATAAGGACATGTGCTTCAGTTTGAAAACTGAAGCACAGTAAAAGTACAAAAAACTTTTTTAAAATATCTCACAGAACTAAACAGGAAAAGCTGCAGAGACTTTTAATCAGAGACTGCTATGCACAACACAGATGGGAAATTTTTCATCTCCCCCTTCTGACAAAAAGCACAGAAAATATTTCCATATACCATAACTTACATCCTGAACTCTCTATATGCAATAGTTAAGGTGCCCATGGGTCCTTCATTGTATCAGTTTAATCACTGCCCACATATCTCTGTGGATGGCCTTAGTAACAAGCAAACAGGTTACACAGAGGATTTAAATCTGTTCCTGTCTAGATGCACAAAATCATCCCCCACAATAAAGTTCATAGCCATCTTTAGCTCTGAAGAGCCTCTATGCTGACCACAGTCATGCTGTTCACATACAGAGTGTAGAATGCCAGTGCTCCATTTCATAGGTACTTGCGTTACATCTAGAGGAGAGAGGGACATTCAGTAATATTATCTTTGTGTTCTGCCATTTTATCTTGTGTTTCAACAGCAATGCAATCACAGCTGCTGCCCTAATCAGACAGGTTTCTAAGCAGGAGCTTACATTCCAATAGTGCAGCTCGCTCACAATTCTTCTAACAAACCTATACCCCTAAGGCTATGTGGGATACTTTTTAGTCAGTGCTATGGCAAACTTCTTTCATAAGTGCTTTAATACATGCCTTCAACATGCTGAGGCAAAAGCAACAATAAAGCTTCTCAGCATTTATTTTCTCTTTAATAAATACTGGTATTTGTGGTCTCACTCACTTCTGACCTGGTTCAGAATCTTTGGAGTGAGGATTCAATTCACCACTTGACAATCTTAATTCCAGGAACTAACTTCTTTAAATGTGAGAACATAAAACAATTACAATTAAAAGGTCATTCTAGAGCACAGAAGACAAAAAATTACTTTTGTTCTACACTCTGTATTTGCAAAAGTTACAGTGGGAAAGCACAACTGACACAACCATAAAAAGCAAGCCTCAAAGAAAGAGACAGGACCACTTTGACCTAAAACATTACCGCAGAAAGCATTTTTTCCTGAAATGTTCTAAGAAATTTAAATTATGTACTAGTAGGAAATGTTTCCTTAGGTGTAGACAAAGCTGCCTTGACAAAGTTCATGAATTTTTGTTCTCTCCAAACTGTACAGAACAGTCTACTTCGTTCTTTGCAATGTGACTGACTCAGCCTTTGTAACAGTATCCTGAAGATGGTGATGAAGAGTCTGTTTCATACAGTACCACAAAGTGTGGCTGAGGCTGGACCTCTGGAGGTCATGTGGACTGACATCCCTGCTCAAGCAGGGTCACCTACAACCCATTGCCCAGAATCGTGTCCAGATGCCTTTGGAAGGTCTCCCAAGTTGGGAGACTCCAGCAGCTCTCTGCCAGTGTTCCATCTGCCTCACGGTAAAAAAGGCTTCCTGATGTTCATAAGGAACATCCCATGTTTCAGTTTCTGCACATTGCCTCTGGTCCTATCACTGGGCACCACCTGGTTCTGGTCTTAGCATCCTGCCTTCAGGTTTTCACAAACAGGTTTTCATGATTGTAGCCCTTCATTGAACTCACTCTAGCAGCTCCATCTTTCTCTTGCACTCAGAAGCCCAAAGCTGGGCTCCAGCAGAAGCCCCACTTGTGCTCCATGGAGGGGCAGGATGACCTCACTCAACCCGCTGGCAACATTTGTCCTACTGCAGCCCAAGGCACTGCTAGCCATCCTTACTGGAAGGACACAGTGCTGGGTCACATTCAGCTCAGTGTTCATCAGAATTCCCAAGTAATTTTCTGAAAAACACATCTCCATATGGGGACTTCCCACCACATACTAGTGCCTGTGGTTGCTCCTCCACAGGCACAGGACCTTGCTCTTCACTTTGTTCCACCTGTTCCCCTCGACTTCATGAAGGTCCTTGCAGCCTATTTCTGCAGTTCCTTGACCTGGCAGCACAACCCTGTGGTTTCTCAGTTACTCATCCCAGCTAAGTGTCACCTGCAAACTTGTGGGGACTACAAGCTGCCCAACTGTGCAGTCACTAATGAAGATGTCAAAAAGGCTCAGGTCCAGTTTTGACCCCTGGGACACTTACTGGTCTCCAACTAGACTTGTGTCAAGTGTCACCATCCTCTGGGCCTGACCATTCACCTGAGGTCACTGTCTGCACACCTAGTCCATCTTTCAACTGCTTCTCTTTCAAGGTATTACCTGGAACCAAAAGCCGTGCTGAAGTCTGCAAAAACAATGACTGCTCTCTCCCTCACTCTCTAACAGGTTGGTCAAGAGCATGATGTCTCCTTTCTTCTGAATGAACTCAAAGGGAAAGGCTTACACATAGCCTTACATAAAGATCAAGTTCCTCTCACGTTCAGTATGCATGAGATAAGCAGAAAGCTCATAAAAGAAAACACAGAGAGGAAATGTCCTTCATCCACCATCATGGTGGTTTAATATTTTTTCCTCCTTATTACACTGTGATATTCCTAACAGAAATCATTGTGTACATTGTGACTCGAGTAAATAAAAATAACAGTTGTGCTGTCTGAAATTATGCTGAAAAACTCCAAACCTCTCTATTTTGAATAACCTAACCAAAACTCTGAAAACTTACAGGTAGTTTGTACTTTTACAATTATACTCCTTATATATTATACTTTCATTATTATTTTACAATTATATTCCTCCAAATATATATTCTTTTGTTACATGAATTTCACACATTTAGCTACACCAGTTCAAAAACACTGACTTCATTTTGCCTGTAAATGTCCTGTGCCCAACAAGCTCTAATATGAAGTCAAATTAAGAGAAAAATATTACTGCTAGATTATGAGAAGCACCTCTTTTAATGGTTGTATGGTGTGAGACTGGCTTCAACTCTTTTTGTTTAAGGCAAACTGCAGTGCCAGTAGAAACAATGCTACTAAAAAAATCATAGCTATTACCCACGCATGTGTATCAGCAGTTACGCATCACATGGATTTGGTTGGTTTTTTTCCTCCTCAAAACTGTTTTCAGACAGATGCATTACATAACCCGGGCAGTACCCACGTTTCTGGCAGCACCAAGAATGCAGAAACTTCTTTAAAGACTTATCTCAGAGGCCCAGCAAGGAGAGGAGAGAGCAGCACACCATAGGCGGGGGGCATGGAGCGTGAGAGGACATGTAGACATTAATAAACTCTTTATTGCAAGGGCGGGAAGCACGGAGCAGGCTGCCCGGCAGGCCGTGGGTGCCCCATCCCGGGGCGTGCTCACGGCCAGCTCAGATGGGGCTGAGCAACCTGACCGGGAGAAAGGTGTCCCTGTCCACACTGGGTGGCTGGAACTACCTGATCTTTCAGGCCCCTTCCACCCACTCTATGGTTCCATGATTTTTTTGTGAAAGCAACCGCGAGATCGCTCTTTCTGGCCACGTTCCCACCGTGCTTATCTCATCCCACAGGGCAGAAACAGCACGGCTTATCTGGGGAGCTGCAGCACCGCCCAGCAGCTGCAGCCTGCTATGCATGTATTCCCAGGCAAGCATTCGATGGTTTGTTTCTCTGGGTAAGGGTGTTTTTAACATCCTTAATGCTGAAATTGCTGTAACTGAAATGCTGTCTGCAGTTCCCACCCTGCTCTGGGCACACCTACACCTCAGGTTTTATCTGGTTTCACCCTGAGCAAATACGACCGACGGTGCGTACAGCTGCACCCCAGGACACCACGGGCTTACAGCAGCTACCCGGCAGCCAGGGGACAGCACTATTTTAAAGTAAACACGACGCTCAGTTAAAAGGACGAACGTATCACTCTTTCACTACCCTGAAATAAGCAGGCTCCCTGAACACCGGGGACTGGACCGAGCCGAGCCGAGCCGAGCCGAGCCGGGCCGGGCCCCGCCAAGTCAGGAAGGGGAAGGCAGGGCCAGGCCAGGCCAGGCCGAGCCGGGCCGGGCCGAGCAAAGCAGTGGCGCAAGCGCTAGGTTGAGGTGCGCATGTGCGACCTGGGCGTAGCGGCCCCGCCCCCCCGGCCGCCGCTAGCCAATCAGCCGCGCCCGCGCCCCTTCCCCGCCAGCCCGCTTCGGGCCCGCGCCGCCGCTCTGCCCGACCGCCACCGCCCGTTACGTAACGCTCCCCCGCCCGCCGCGGCCGCCGGGGATTGGTTGGGAGCGGCGAGCGCGCGAGTCACGCGGCGGCAGGCGCGGGTGGGGCGCTGAGGCGCGGCAGCCGATTGGCCGGCCCCAGCGAGAGCCAATAGGAGCCGAGCCGCTGGATTCAAACGGTGCGGGGCGCGGAAGGAGGCAGTTAGTGCGCGAGGTGTCCGTGAGGGAGGAATCTGAGGCCGCTGCTCGTACCCCTGCTCGTACCGCTGCTCCAGCCCGTGCTGCTGCCCGCCATGGCCCACAAGCAGATCTATTATTCCGATAAGTACTCTGATGAGCAGTACGAGTACCGGTAAGAAGCTGTAGGAGAGTGCGGGAGGGCCAGCTGGAGGGATTAGGAAGAGCCGTTCCGCAGGAGGGCAGCTCGGCTAGGCGCGCCTCAGTTGAGGTGTGCGGGCTGCTCTCAGGGAATGAGGCGGCTCTGCCGGGAGAGTGGAGGCAGGAGGGTGTAAAGCCAGAGGGAAGGGGCTGTACCGAGCCCCTCCATGGGGGGTTTCCGCGTGGCTTTGGACTGGCGGGACGAAGGCGATGAGTGACCGAATGTTGTTATCGGTTGGCCCAGATAGCTCGGAGAGCGGCCCGGACAACTATCGGACTCTGGGTGATGGCGGAGGGGCGGTACCCGCTACGCTAACTCCGGGGAAGGGGTTGTGGCAGAGCCTAGGATGGCGCAGCGTCGTCCCCTGCCGACGGGGAACTGTTGAAGTTTCTTTTAGACTTGCAGTCGGTATTACAAATACTTTAGAAGTCCAAAGTTCTTATTTTTCAAGTAGCTGATATATCAGCCTGTTGCCAGGAGCACATGCTTCTCTGAGTGTATAGTCATTGGAGCGTGAAGAGGTCTAAATCTCATCTAGAAGACAGTTAGGCTCCCAGTATGCAGTTGCTTTACAGTTGTAACGTTTAATACTCGTAAGTGATTTTAAACTGTGTTCTGGCATGGGTTTCATAATCAAATTCATGCCAAGATTCAGTACTCCTGTTTTCTTTATAGGCCAAGTGAGTATTCATAACATGGTAACTGTCTTTCAGTGCAGGTATCTTCCAATTTTCTAGTGTATAATATTTTGTGTGTGTGTTTAATAATTAAACCTCTACAGACATGTGATGCTGCCACGAGAACTTTCAAAACAAGTGCCAAAATCTCATCTTATGTCTGAAGAAGAGTGGAGACGACTTGGTGTTCAGCAGAGTCTTGGCTGGGTTCACTATATGATCCATGAGCCAGGTGAGCACATCTGAACACGATTTGGCAAATGGAAAAGTCAAATATCAGACTGGAGATTGTTCCTACCTCTGCCTATAGAAACAGGCTTTTGTAAGTTCTTGAATTACATGAGTATGCAGTGACTGAACAAAAGTTTATATAGCAGCATATCTTTAAATCATAAAGCTGACACACCTACTTCTTTGTATAACAACTTAATAGATACTCGTGTAGACAAGGTCCTGTATTAATCCTCTGCGAATTCTAGAGGATAGTTTTAACTAGCTGTAGAACCTCCTGACAAATCAGTGTTTCAGTTAATGGGGTGCGAAGGCCTAAGGCCCTTACTAACTAGGATGTTGGTATTGTGGGAACAGCCATTTCAGGCTTGTGCCATTGACAAGGCTGACTAAAAAGTAACAGGTTGGTTGATAAATTGCAGCAGCTTGGAGTCCCAAGTTTCTGAAGAATCAGGTGAAGAAATTAGCACAGCCTTCCAGATTTTCCCTTATTTGGGTACCTTTGATATTTTAGACTTTTTTGGAGGCATTTAAAATTAAGAAGATTGATGATAATGTAAGCAGCCAAGGTGGATTTTGTTGGTGTTTGATATGTGCCTAATAGACAGTATCAGCATTTTGTTAGTCTAAGTTACACTAACAGTGTTTATCAAATAGCCTAATGTAAAGAGACATTATAAAATACTCTGGATTTTCCCAGCACTTCCCTCCTGTAAGGATCTTAAGTTTATGGTACTGCCAGCATTGGGTATAAAAATAAAAACTTGACTGTTTTAAGAGTACTACATACTTGGTCTGTTAATATTTCATATGGGGTCATACTTAGGCTTTCTAATTATTTCTTTGAAATTAAGCCTCAACTGTTCTTTAAGATTAAAGAAATCCCTTTAATCAAGATTTGTACAAACTCACACTTTGTTCAATTTCCTTTCTGCAGAACCACATATTCTGCTCTTCAGAAGACCACTTCCAAAGGATGAGCAGAAATAAGCCATGGCCGTTTGAATCTTCTGGAACTATGTATATGACTGTATATATTTTGGTAGTATTCAGTGAATACTTTAAATTTACAAAACATACATCCAAACCTGTGCATGAGCTGTATTATTCACAGCAACAAAGCTCAGTCAAATGCAATTCCAAGCAGGCTGCTATGATGTTCAAAGAGTGATGACTTTATCTTTTACTGTTAATGTAAGTGCCTCTCTGACTTAAATATTGTTGTTTGTGTTGCATATACTGATTAACTCATCAATTGTTAGTGTTCTGTAACTTTTGCACTCAAATTTTCTGCTGTAGTGTAGTATGTTCAAATCCAGTAGTTTAACTGTTTAGTAGTAAGGAGGCTTAAGAAATAAACTTGTTAAATGTTTCATGAAACCTGACTGTTTGGAGTTTTGATTTAATAGACAAATATTCATTGTCTAATATTTTTTAAGAGTGCCTACTTCAAAAAACAAAACTCATTTGATAAATCTGGTATTACTTGGTATAAACTTAGGGTTCAGTAGTACTTAATATTTTGAAGAGCTTTTTAGGCTCCTTTGTTCAACTTTGCCAATACCAGTTAATTTTTACTCTGGGGTTTTAGCCTGCTCTTCCTGTCTTGCATCCAGATTGTCACTGTGGCTTTGTGGGAGGTGGTTCTGTATATTAACTCTAAAGAGTAACGGGTTCATTTCAAAGGAAAATTTCTTTATGGTTGTGCACAATTTAGAAGGCCAACAAAAGCAGGGGTAAGTATGTGCTCTGCTTGTGCAATGTGAGCTCTCGTAGAGACAGACCAAGCAAGTAATCCGGAAAGTTTGGTGAGAAAAAGAACTAGAGATGTCTGTCTCAAGTGTTGGTCTGTACCAGGCTGGTTAGAGCAGGACTAAGGTCTGAACCAAGTACCTTCACTAATAATCTTGGCGAGCTCTGCTTTAGTCATACTCTTCCCCAGAATGCGACCACAGCAGTCCTGGGTGGTTGTCACCGGTGCGTGCCTGCCTTTATTCCGTGCCGTCCTTTCTCGTACGGGACAGGATCGGCCGTGCCTGCCTGCCGGCCGGGCCGTTCGGCCGAGCCCCTGGCGCTGCTGCTACCACCGTACCGGCGCCATTCGGCCGCGCCGAGAGTGGCCGCGCGCGCACCGCCCCGGCAGCGCGGGCGGGGCGGGGGCGGGGCCGTGGCGTCATCGCGGCGCGCCCTGCGCCGGGCCCGGCGGCGGGAGCGGGGCCGCGCCCCCCGCGCCATGTCGGCCCAGAGGCGGCCGCGCTCGGGCCGCGGCGGCGAGGTAAGGGCGGCGGCAGCGCCTGCAGTCCCCTGCCCCCTCCCCAGCTCTTCCCTGCGCGGAGTCGCTCTCCAGGAGCCGCCTGGGGGCGGATCGCCTCGGGTCGCACCTCGGTGCTGCTCCCCGCCCCGGAGGCCGCTCACCAGCCTGGGCCAAGCGCCCCGGTTGCCCATACGCTTCCCCGGGCAGGGTGACTACTACCGCTCCTTGGATCAGCCTTAGTTCAGGACTGGGGGAAGGGTCCTTCTGGAAGGTCAAAGGTCAAAACTGGGGGGCAGGGGTCGCTCAGGTTGAAGCACAGCGAGTCACTTCCTACCGGTTGAGAAACTCCAGACATTAACTTCCAGTGAGCTCAAGCGTGGAAACCTTTTCTCATTCAGAGTGGAGGGTCTGCTGCAAGCAGAGGTATACATCCCAGACACTGTAAGGCTGGATGACCAGATTCTAACCAGTAGTGGTAGCGTTGCGCACATGGACCTATGACCCAGTCAGGTTCGGGGGGTCTTAGTGATGAGGTCTTAGTGAGTCGCCGTTGCTTCCTGCGTGTTTTGATGACATGCCAGTAAATACTTTGAGTTTCATTTCATTGTCCTTCCATATATACATACCCAGTTTAAGTCGATGGCAATTCAGAACAAATGGAACACTTGTCTTAATAAATTTGTGTTGTGCTAGAAACAAGAAGGCTATAAAATGATCATTTCAGCCTTAAAATACAGATGTGCACAAATACAGATGTGCACAAAGTGAGTTGTTACATACGTACATGTTACAGAGTTTGATTAATGTTAATGTTAGTATATTTATGAATTTCAGTTTGTACTGTTTAAATATGAAGTAAGAATTCATATATTTGCATTTACTGCATTTTGTTTTAAGCAGGCTTCTGTACTTTACATAACTGACCTTTGTGAGTGTTTCATGATGAATGAGGATATTAAGTGACTTTGCAGAGCAGTCAGATGTTTCTTTGAATTCCTTAGTTTTATTTTCACTTTATTTCTCCATTTCCTTTTGGTGAGCTTTGTTGTTTTGCATGTTTTGGTAGGTGAGAGCAAACTAACGCTTTCCAATGAGAGTTAAGCTCACGAGACTGAGTGTTTTTCACTTAATAACATTAATCTCCAAATGCATGTAGCCAAAAAACGTTTTGTTTCTCAGGGCATCAAGTTGTCAGCAGAGGTCAAACCATTTGTTCCAAAGCATGCGGCGGTAACTGTGGCATGGTCAGAACCCTCAGAAGCATGTGTCTTTCCTAGGTACTTAACTACATGCTACCCATTTGTTCAGGAGCCATCTTTGGATAAGTATGTATATTTTCTGAATCTTATTTCTTGGGGGATTTTAACCTTCTGGTATTGGTTGTTGAGTACCCTTAAAAAGTCAAGGTTCCAATATATTGTTAGTCCAACTGTAGAAATGCTTCTGCGTTGCCTTCATGATTTAGTTTTTTGCATTTATATTCTTCGGGTGTATTCCAGGTACCTGGTCTTTTGTTCACAAGGGCATGTATTGTTACAGAGTGTTAAGGAGAATTTGGTGTTCTGTAATGATTGGTCTGGTTTTTGTGTGTTTTGGAAGGAGTGGATCCAGTCCTTGGATGAAAGAATGGTTGTGTTGCAACCAGGCTGAGGTAGATGTAGTTGTACACAAGGAAAATGATTCTTCAAGAAGGTTTCTCATCCTGTAAAATATTTAGTATATGAGGTCTCTATTAGATCTCCTCTCCACAACCTGTGCATCTCCAGAAAGGCAGTTTTACTAAGAATACTACTGGTTTCTGAAAGTTTTGGGATTTTTCTGTTAGAGCCCAGGAATGGTATTTGTGGTAGACTTATAAAAGTATTTTATAAGGAGAAAACTAGAAAAAAAGCCT
The DNA here is from genome assembly GCF_963513975.1 of Fringilla coelebs. Classification (NCBI taxonomy): domain Eukaryota; kingdom Metazoa; phylum Chordata; class Aves; order Passeriformes; family Fringillidae; genus Fringilla; species Fringilla coelebs. The sequence continues at coordinate 41,384,875 of NC_140031.1, forward strand.
ACATAGCAGAATAGGAAATAATTGAGTCTTGTAAGAATCTGATAATGTTACATAGTTCTCTCAGTGCTTCTTAGGGCCCTAAGTATTGGATTGATTATACAATTACTGCAAAGTTAATGGTGTTTCTTTAAAAATTCAGAGCGTTAGTGAACACAGTCATCATAGGCCATTGTTTTATCCTACAGGAAATCTTAGTATTTTCAACCTATTTTCATTTGTACTGGAAATTTAACATTGAGGTGAGTATGGTCTGTTCTGTGCATCAGAGAAAGCCCACAGCATTAACATTAAATCAGTTACTATAAAAAGACCCCACAAGCCCAGACAACAGTAATCTTCTACTGAGTGTTCTGCCTTGTTGGGACTGAGACATAGTTGTATTTGAGTCTCATTTGGTATATTTCTTCTTTGTCTGTAAACTGATTATAAGCATTGTTTTAACTACATTCTGTCAAAATTGCAACAGGTAGTATGAAGTGTGTTATCTGAAGTCTTTTGTACAAATGGGAAGGTTTCTCTGTCATTATCTACTCAAAATTCTGAGGCTGGCAGCTTCATGGAGAGCAGCTTTAAAAACTGAGTGCAACTCTCTGAAACTCTATTCTCCCTAATCAAATTTCTATTCTCCCTAATCAAATCTGGACTCTTATGTATTTTCTGGACAAAGTATAGAAGGAAATTGAAAGGGGATTTTTGAGCATACATTTGAAAGAAAGAGGCATGCTCCAGACATGTTGTGTTTTCATAAATTGTGATGGTTACATGCAGGTCAGTTAATTATTGTTTTATAATTCTACATTGTATTTCATACATGTTTTATACTCCATAAAATGTTATACTTTCACTTTGTTATTGTCATTTTAAGACAGGTTTTAATGTTTGTTTTTTTGCAGTCAAGTATGTGATGCGTGTCATGTCCTTACACTGTGTTTTTGGTTTGTTTCACAAGAAAAAGCTTACTGAAAATAAGCACAAAGAATCTCAGTAACCTTAAACGGGCATGAGAGCTATAACTGCAAAGCAGACTAGCTTTGAAACTTGGAAATTGATAACACGTGTGTTTTAAGATACTTGCTTAACTACATGTTTTCCCAAAACAAAATTAATTGCTTTTGAAGAAGTCTGTAGCCGTAAGTAAGTACTTAATTGAAATAACATGGAATAGTTTTCTTTTGAAATAGAGCTTTCTTGTTAAACAAATTCTTTAGACAAGGAATATGTTTGTCTAGGCAACAAGTAGGTGCTGAAGACTTGCCCTAGGATGACTTTCATTTCTTTCTCAATATCCATCACATAGTGTTCTGGGAGATCCTGCCTTCCGTGAATACTCCAGCTGCTCTTACTCACCCGATGTTGTTGCAAATGTGTATCCAGTAGCTGGCTCACAGTATCAGTCTAACAACTCAACACACTATAATGGTTCAGGAATAGTCAGTGAATCTGCTGAACAAACATATCCAGTCAGACAACAAAGTAAGAGTCTTTCAAAGGTGAGCAAATTCGTGTTTTCTTAAAAATGAATATTAAATTCTTACATTAAATCAATCTTTATAAATGTTTGGTTCATATTTCTAAAGTGAATCATCACTATTTCTTGTGTAGTGATCATCAATGACCTTTGAAAAGGATAGTAGTGTAGTGTCCCCAGCTTCAGAATACAAAAAAGTTTGTGGAATGGTACACTTCAGATTAATACAATTTTTCAAGCAGCATTTTTGGAACATGAGGGGAAATAATTTTTTTTCTCTCAGAAAGAATCATCCAAAACTGGGGGAGAGGAGGTGGGGAACACCATTCATTTGTGAGCTGTGCTTTCTTTTTTCATTCTTTGGGCTTGGGGGGAGGGGAGAAGGGCTCTTTTTTTAAGCCCTGTGGCAGTTTCCATTAACCTGACTAAAGACAGACCTGGTATCTGTAATCATTTGTTTGACTGATAAGTCAAAGACCACATCTGTTGTTGAAGGATTTCCAAGACTTGCTGCAGGTTGAAGACAATCCACAAGAAAGGAGGAACTTGTGCTGCTGGGGAGAGGGAAGAAAGGATCATGTTAGAAATGTAGTATTTTTCAGTCAGAAATATAGGGATGTTCTGTAAACATCTTCATCATTTTTGTCTCTGTCGCTTTGGGGATAAATTTCCTGAAACTTGGGAAACATTTTCAAACAAAAAATAGAGAAACCTCTCAAAATATAAAAGGGAAAAAACCTAAGTGTATTATAATCTCATTTTTCTTGGGGATTAGACATTGTGTTTCTTAGATTTGTACAATTGCTTTTGTTTCCAATAGTTTCATCTGATGTGTTCTGCAGTCACAACCTTTTGCTGCACCTTACTCCCTAGGTAGAGACTTAAGTAACTTGTGTGATCAAGCCTGTGTAGAGGAGTTGTAAGGACTAGATCCTAAGCATGCTTTATTAGACATAAGGTACAAAGTCTAGACACCTCAAATTATTAGTTTTCTTGCGGAGAGGTGGATTATGTGCTGAAACTGTCTGGGGAGAGGATGAGCTCAGCATTAGCACAAGGGATGTAATATGCAAAAAATTAGTTAAGCTTCTGGAAGGAGTTCTGTGATCGTTGTAGGGACCTTGTACTATTTATTATAGTATTTTTGTAATTTTTCCCTGCCATATATTCTTTTGTGAACTTCAGAGAAGTGATTTATACTTTGCATTAATTTGATCATGTGTCCTAATACTTTAATAATTTGCCTTTGGAGATCTAGAAATGCCTTGTCCTCCCACCCAAGAAAACAACTTTGCTGCCAAATATCCTCTGAATTTAGTCCAGCATCCTGCGATCAGAGTTAAGCCATTTGTCTAGGCTGGTACAGTATAATTTGCATAGAGACAGACTTTGTGCTTGTTCCTTGCTTGCTGATTTCTAAGCCCAGCTCTGCCAAACTGTATTTCATGGAAGAATTGTAAGATTTTCATGCCTGTGTAGAATGAGTGAGTGTGTGTCCTTTACAGGGATCACATAGTTGTGTCTTCTCTTAACTACTTTACTCCAAATTTTTTAGGTGTTCTGACACCAGTCCTAAATAGTTTGCCCATGATACGTAGTTAAGTCAAAAGATAACATGCTTTTAAGATTTTAGCCCTGTTCTAGACAAACTTTGTTTTAGAAAATCAGGCTGGATAATTTAATATCAAACCATTTTAAACCATTGGAAATGCTCTGATTAATGAGATCGCAAAAATGCAGTTGTCTAGAAGCATATGTATATATCCATCTTACTTGGGCTATGATGTATACTAAAAATGGCACAGGGAGCAAGGTAGATGACATTAAATACCATATCTCTAAATGGCTATTCCTATTTTTATTGGTTATTTATGCTTATGATATATTATTTGTTTTGTATTAACTTGATGGTCAAACTCCAGTTGCAGAGGTGATTAACTGTAACTCACAGCAAACTTGCTAGCTTTACAAAGTTTCAATAAAACTTACTAAATACGTTACAAATACTTGCAGCAGAGGAGATCAAAAGAAGATGAGAAAAAACTGGACAAGAAAAGGCATGATGGAGGTGAAGCTTCTGTCAGAATTATGAACAGGACTTCATTCCAGACTTCTACATGCAGCAGAGATTCCGTGAAGCCAGGTACAAACAGTACAAACCATGTACTTGGTTACAATTACATGGAATAGATATGGAATTGGTGTCCGTGCAATATGCTGCCGTTTGTGACTATGTTTCTAAATCTGGAGTAGTTAAGGAAAAAGATACCCTTTTCTGTGTGACTCTCTTGAGAAAGAGTGGTGACCTGTCCTTTCCTGATTGAACAAATTCATGTAAACTGATATAAAAAATGAGCATCTGAATTTGTACTTGCTTGTTCAGTCAGTGCTGTGTTTGCAGGTTGATTATAATTGCTAGGTTTTTTATTTAATATGAGCTGTGCATAGCAGCAGTCCTCATGAGGATTGCTGTGGTTATGTTAACTAGTGTATAAAATATACTTAGAAATGATCACAAGCAAGTTTAATTACTTAGGCTTTGCATGCTTTATTTAGACAGGTTCAATAAAGCTACAAACAAGAAGTCAACTGAAACTCCAAAACCAGAGTCTCATCCTGTACCCACATTTGAAGCTAGCATTTTGGATTTCCACAAGTCGCAGAGTTTGGGAAGCAGTGAGATACTGAACGTACACCATAAAAATACACCAGTAAGTTTGGTGGAAAGTAACACTATGTCCTTATTCAACCTCATGTGTCTCTTCTGCTGGACACCAAGGATAGCCCATGCTAACCCATGTTGCAGAACTTGTAAAAACAAAACTTGACAGAAGTACAAGCATTATTAATGCAAGTATTTTGCATTCAGTATGGCAGTTTAATACCTATTTAAATACCTTGTGAGCAAGGGAGTTTAGAGGTAGAGGTTTTAGGGCTCTTCTTCTGGGTGTCAGTGTGTCAGTGCTTGCTGTCTCCTACTCTTTCTTACTGTTCTTTCCTTGTCTGTGCTGCCCTTAGATAGAGGAAAGCCAGGTACCACAGAAGTGAATGTAAATATGTACTGGTATGGTCTAAATTGCCTGTAGGGACCACTTATGTTCCTGTACTTAGAAGCTTACTGTTTTCTCTTTCACCTGGAAATAATAAGTAAGCAGTCACTTATCCAATAGTTTCTACACATTTTAAAAAAAAGTCTGCATTATTGAACTTAATTGCTTTCTGCTAAAGGTTAAAAATAAGAAACTGAATTCCAGAAGGAGAAGAAATATGTGAAATATTATATGAATGTTATTCTTTATTTCTTTGGCTCCCTGTTTGTTAGTAAATAAAATACTTAAGTATTTAGCAGTGTATCATATATATTGAATCAAAGTTTTTAGTAGTGATTAATGAGTAATAATCCTGAAGGATCCAAACAGAATAATATGTCTGATGCTTCTGAGCAGAAAACTGTGTAATGAAAAAAGACCTTTCTGCTCATTCTTGAGTGTCATTTTTCATTATTTGTTTGAGTTTGATGATATAATTTGGTTTTAGCATACATGAAATATCAAAATATTTTCTTGTTCGTTGTTAGATCATTGTTTTGATGCTCTTGTAAAATATAAGAAGGCATAATCTTGCTTGTACAGGTGTGAAGAGACACCTGCTCAAATTTTGTAATGTCATAGGGCTGAAATGATGGTTCCACTAAGACAAGCAACAAACAGGACAGAAAGGTTCTTATGCCCTTATCTGTAGATGGGTTGAGAATTTTTAGTTTATGGTGGTTTATTGTGTTTAGCTGTGTTTAGGTCAGTGATTTTAATCCTTTTATGTTACCTGACCATCTATTTTGCAGGAAGGCATTTCTGCAAAAAGCAAAGCTTCACCAAAAGCTTCAGATCAAGCAGGAGCCAATTTAATTCCCTCTTCATTTGATGGTAGGGGTAAGTTCTTCAAAGAAAAATTATTTGCCTTCATTTTTCACCGCTTGTATTTAGTAGTTTGGAAAACTAAAGTGTGTTAAGGATTAGAAGCAAGCTCATTATAAAAGATGAAAACCCAGAAATAACAGTACATCACATTCTTTGAAATGAGATGACTACTTATCACTCATGCTTGCTTATATTTCATCAGCTGAGATTTTAGAAGTGAAGAATGATTAAGTTTGGAAGAGATCATAACTAACACTGCCAAATTCACCACTAAACCATGTCCTTAAGTGCCAAGTCTCCACAATTTTAAATATCTCTGGGAATAGTGAATCAACTACTGCCCATCCAGTGCTCAATAATGCTTTTGGTAAAGAAATTTTTCCAAATATCCAATCTGAAACCACCTTGGTACAACATCAGGCCATTTCCCCTTGTCCTGTCTCTTGTTACCTGGGAGAAGAGGCCAACCCCCACCTGGCTAAACACTCCTTCCGGGTTGTTGTGGAGAGCAATAAGGTCTCCCCTGAGCCTTTTCTCCAGGCTAAACCCCCCCAGCTCCCTCAGCTGCTCCTTACAGGACTTGTGCTCCAGACCCTTCCCCAGCTCTATTGCTGTTCTCTGGACTTGCTCCAGCACCTCCATGTCCAGGCCCCAGAGCTGCATACATTCGAGGCATGGCCTCACCAGTGCCAAGTACCAATGGCCTGCTCCTGCTAGCCGCACTGTTGCTGATACAGGCCAGGATGCCACTGGCCTTCTTGGCTCCTGGGTGCACTCTGGCTCATGTTCAGGTGTTGTTCACCAGCATTGCCAGGTTCTTTTCTTCTGGGCAGCTTTTCTGCTGCTCTTCCCTAAGCCTGTAGCACCAGAGGCGATTGTCGTGACAATCTGAAGGACAGAACCTATCATTTTAGCTTGCTGAACCTCATACAGTTGGCCTCTGCCCATCAATCCAGCCTGTTCAGATCCCTCTGCAGAGCCTTCCTACCTTCCTAACAGATAACACTTCTGCCTAGTTTGGTGTCATCTGTGAACTTGTTGACTTGGTCCTGGTCATTGATATATTGCACAGGACCGGCCCCAATACTGAGCACAGGGGGAAGTGAAGAACACTGGCTCCACTATTGAGTCCCATTTTGTTGTGTCATTCATGCTCAAGGGAAAATATTTCTGTAGTTGCCTCTGATGTTGTTTCAGGTGAGAAAAAGAACAGGTTTTGGTTATTGGAAGTCTGTTTAGTCATATGCAGATTTTTTCCAAGAATAAATGAGAGACTTATTTGATTAGGCTTTATATGCAGATTTGTTTTAAATAGCTGAAACTTCAGAGTTTAGCAGGTACCTAAAATTTCTCTATGTCCTATGTTATTTCTGTTAAGAGAAGCATTATGCCGAAACACCTCCCTGTTTTTATGTTTGTTCTTTTGTTTGGGAGTTTGTGAGGGTAAGAGTGGCTTTGGGCTTTTGTTGTTGTTGTTGTTTACCTGTTTTCTGGCTGTGGGGATGAAGAACTTTTTCAAATTGCTAGAAGCTATCACATAGCTAGTTTCATGTGAAAAGAGTTCTGTTCATCAGGATTGTCTTGGAGGTATCACATAGATTAAGATTGAATTGTCTGAGTGCCTCTCACTGGATTTCTATGCATACACAGACATGCACCAGTCTGAACAGTTTGGTCCTTATTGTCCCAGTAACTTCAGTAACAATTCAGAGAGGACAGATTAGTCTGTTGTAATGCCTTGAAGAGCCTTCTAAAGATAAAGTTATTCCAGAACTTTTGAAGTCATCTGATAATGGGAGTTTTTTATTAAATACTATAGTCAGTTCCTATCCCTGAGAAAAAAATAGCAGTGGGTGGGTTGACCATGGCAGGCAGGCAGACTTCCGCACAGTTGTTCTCTGGCTCTCCCTCCTCAGCAGCACAGGAGAAGAAAATAAGATAAAAACATTTGTGAACCAAAATAAGGACCGGGAGATTGCTTGCTTGCCACAGACTCAACTTGATGAAGACTGACAATTTATTGACAATTAAAATAGGGTCAGATGGTAAGAAGCAAAAACAAAACTAAAACCGCTTTCCTCCAACCCTGTCTTCTTTCTAATATCTTCTCCCTGCTCTGAAAGATACAGAGAAACAGGGGCCACTCTGCCACTTCTTTCTCTGCAGGGTTGCAGGGGGCCACCTGCCTCACCATGGTCTGCACCAGGGGCTGTAGGGGAATCTCCGTTCCAGTGCCTGAGCACCTCCTGCCCCTCCTTCTGCACTGACCTTGCTGTTTACTGGGCTGCTGCATTTGCGGTTTTTCTTAGCATTCCACCTTCCAATTTTTGCACATGTTTTTCACTCTTTCTGAACATAAGCACCATCAGCATGGCTCATGGCCCCAGCTGTGGCTGGCCATGGGTCTGTGTTGGAGCTGTCTGGGGCTGGCCGTGTCCATCTCTTCACAACAGCTACTGCAAACTCGCCCTGCTACCAAAATTTAGCCATCTAACTCCATAATGCTATTTTATTGTTCAAGGGTAGTTTTTCTCATTCTTAAGAAAAATCTAGATTGTGTTCTATCTTTGCTTCATGTTAGGAATATTTACGAAATTAGTTACGTTTTTCAAAATGTCTTTCAAAACACTGATACATCTTAGTGGTAGGGAGTGACATTCTTGTACACTGAGGCACACTGGGAAGTATTTCAGCTGCTTCATATGCCTGTAACACTGTGAAGTTTTCAGAAAGTGAAAAGTATCAATGTGGCCTTGTGCATGAAAGCTACATGATCGCTAGGAGGAATATTAAAGGAGTTTGTATATAAACATAGCAAAATTTTCAGTATTTTGAAGGTGAGCATGGGAGTGTGGAGTTAGTATGATACAGTACAGATTTACAAATACCAGTTAATTTTGTTTATGTATATAGTGTTGGGCAGTATATGGAGTAGTTAAAATACAGGAAAGCTTACTGGAGAAATAAAATGTGTGTTTTATTCAAGTCCTTCCTCAGAAAGAATATGGCTCTGATTTATTTGCTAGGCCTTGACTAATTAATTACTAATCCTTTTGAGTATTTGAGGACTATTTTTGAGACATCTTTGTGTTTACTTTTCTCTCAGTGTCATTTTCTGAAGCACCTGCAGATGGCTCTGCTCAGCCACATGTGTCTTGGGCCTCGGTACTTTTGCAGCCCCCAAAGAAAATTGTTTCATCACCAGCATCTGAAGATCCTTCCAGAGGCAAAGGGAAGCAGGAGAGTGAACCAAAGGTACTTGAGAATTCTCTGCTTTCAACTAATGCCTGTCATTGTGTTTGTGTCTCTTTATTGCAGTTTTTTCCCTCGCAGTATCCACTTTTAAAAGGAGATGATATGAAGTCAGCTTGTTCTTACTAGAATTTTTCTTGCCATGGCAAAGAATCACTGGATATCAAAAAGACAGTGCTAGCCTAGGAATAAGAACTTTTGACTTTGAGGCTGGATTTTTTTTCAAATTCCTGATTCTCAGAATAAGACAAGAAACATAGAACTCTTGCTTTATTTGGCTTAATATTTCCTAATTAAATCCCAGTAGTCCCAATACATTCTGATAACAATGCAGTATGCTGCACCTGAAGCATTCTTGCTGTAGCTATGAATTTCTAAGAGATACTGAATTTTCCTTGTCCTCTTAATGTCCCACTCTGGATTGATTAAGATATCCTTTAGTAGTGTAAGGCTAGTCATTGCATATATTTTAGTAGGTGATACTGAAAAAGGTTTTAAAGGTCATGCCTCCGGGTCTTTTGCAGCAGTCAGAAACAAAAAATACTGCAAGTGAAACTGAGCCTGAAGAAGGGTCAGAAAAGAAGAAAAAAAAGAAGAAAAAGAAGAAAAAACTAAAGTCACCCACTGATGTAGAAAGACCTCAGAGTGACTCTAACACAGTACAGGAACCACCGAAGATTGAGGTAGACTGAATAAGTTTTTGCTGCTGTTCTTTTACGTGTTATAAGTGTAAATGAAGACAAAGTGTTAACACAGCTTTGTACAAATTTAAGTTCAAATCCTATTTGTAGAGGATGTTAATACAGTTGGTTTTCAATTGAGATGTTTATCTGTGGTTACTGGTAAGAAACGGTTGTAGTTTTTAAATTACCACATGTTTGGTGAGCACAATTTCCTAAATTAGAAATATTCTGTAGCAACTGTTGCTTGGGGAACATAGTATACTGGGTGCTACAGTATGCCACAGTTTTAATTATTGTGGTACGGTATTAGTTCTAGTTGTCTCACAGTTGGAAGCAATTTCTGTGTAAGACAGTTGACAATGTTTACATTTCTGATTTTTAATTTCAGTTTCCTTCCAAATTCATTTAACTGTAATAGGCATGTCGATATTTTGATACTTTTGTGTATCAGTATTGCAAAGGCATGAGCCTTTCCCACATTAGAAGAGGGTTGTTGGAATGTGATTGAACAGTGCTTCATTGTAGGCCTAATATTGTACATCATGTGCATGTGTTGATTTACATGTTTGATCTGATGTGCATAATACTCAGTCTCTGAAATGACAGCATAAAGAAGCCTTCCTGGCTGGCTTCTGTTCTGTACATTTCAGTGTGGAATATGAAGCAGAGCTGTGTCTATGTGGTTTTATTATGTGGTTCCTTGTCCAGGAATGGTGCAAAAAATGAGTATTAACAGACCTCTTTGTCAGAGGATTATGGGTAAAACCAAAGATCTGCTAGTTCTTCAGGAGAATATCCCCATTTTTGCTATATGCTCCCACTATTTGCTTTGAATGTGCATTCTAAACTGAAAGAATGGCAGAAGTCATGGAAAATAGCAGAATGGAACTGGGACTGTTGAAGTCAAAATTTGAAAAAAATTGCATAGAACCATGGACATACACATTGTACTGAAATCTGTCATGTGGATTCAGCACCTGTTGTGGCAGTGAGGGAAAGCTTTCTGACCCTCCTGGTTTGCTGGGAATGCTTGTGTCCTCATCAGTTTGAGAAATGGGTGAGATGCTTGTATGATGCTCTTGAAATAAACCACAAAGAGATGACACACATGGAGCTTCTGGGCACCCAGGAGGTTTAAGAAGGTTCTGTTTAAGAAGGTGCAGCAGCTCAACAGAGCCATATATTGGATTGCTCTCTAGTTTTATATAGGTCAGTCATTTATAGACTCAGCTAATAAGCGTAAATGGATACATCTGGAGAAAACCTATCCTGTAATTTCATACACATTGGTAGGTCCTGACCTCGATACCTTCCTTGAGTTAATAATGAAGCTGCTATTGATAATCAAGTCAGTGCTAGTAGTACTAGTCAGACATGAAAATGGTGCTGGGAATTACTAGGAAAGTAAAAAGGAAAATGGATTATGACAGTACAGAATTTCAGGACATATCTGATCTAAATATAGTGTGGATTTTGTTTTCTTATGTTCCCCCCAGTCCTTAAAAAGAAAGACAAAAAGCTCCAAAAATAACCAAAGGTATGAAGCAATTTCTGTGGGAGGCAAGACTGAACAAAATTGGGACTTCTCAGTATGCACAAGAGATGGCTAAATAGCAATATAGCAGTGTCAAGAAAATAAAAAGGAAGCTTCTTGACCTTTCTCCTAGTGTTTGATGTTCTTACAGATGGTAAGAACAAATAGAGGGAGGTGCAACCTCTCACTGAATGCTACATTTTAATTATTCAGTTTGCTACAGGATGTTGCAAATGTCAGAAATCTGTTTGCATTTCAGAAGTAATTGGACAGACCTATTTAAATCTTCTGAGCTGCAAAGAGTGTATTTGTGAAATATTTTTTCACTTCCTTGCAGTTGCTTTTTGGCTTACTTGCAGGCTTCTGTAAAATTATTTCATTGGTTGAAGTGTGTCACTCCTTGTGCTAAAGCTTCCTAGCTTGGGGTGTTTAAATAAAGCCTTTCAGGCTGGAAAAAGTCTTGGTGTGTTCAGTGGTACTGTATCACAGCTAAAAAGGCCTTTCAGAAAGTGGGAGGAGAAGCAGAAACCTAGCTGTTGGATTGGGATAATTGTGATGGAGGCAATGGGTATAGGGTGACGAGTATAGGCCAAACTTCAGCCTGTCTGCACTTGATAACCCAGATTCTGCAGAATGGATCCTCTGCTAATAAAACTTCCTCTTGTGTGTAAGCCATAATCATTTGAGTAATTTCTATGTTTATTTCTGTACTCTAGTACATACTGCCTCATCTTTCTTCACCATTCACATGTTTAAGACTATATTGCATGACTGTAGACTGTCCTGGAAGAAGAGGGAAGTTGTTTGCAAGGCTTTTAAGTGACTTGAAAAACACTCCTTTAGGAGCTGTTTACCTCTAATGATTTCTATCAACTGACAACCATAACAAGCTGCTTCTGGAAGCATTTCTGTTTCAAGCTGTTTCAGCCCTGAATTAGCTGCTGCGTAGAAGATTTAACCGTTGTTGTACTTGTCATAGTTGGTGGCACTACCCTTGGCTTCTGAATTTTTGTACAGTGAAACAAATTATGATAAATGTTTGATAAGCAGGGAGAAAATTGTTGGAGTGTAGGAAAAAGTTTTGAAAATACAGACTTGATTGTTCTTATGAAATCATCATCTGATTTATTTGTTTAGGATGTTGAGGAGTTTCCTCATCTGGCAGCTGCTTCTGATAGGAGAAACCGGGTAGGACCTCAGAAACCATCCTTTACATCTGCAGTCAGAAAGCAGTCTGAAGTAAGTAATCTTGCAACATTATGTGAATCAAATGTCAATTATGAATCCAAGTTGTTTGGGTTTTTTGAGGTTTTTTTTACATGAGTGAAATAAATCTCAAGAATTTATTTGGAAGCACATTCAGTATGTGGATGAATCCTAAGCAAAAATGACAAGGATTGAAAATGTGATTGTTCTGTGAAAGCAAGTAGTGTAAATAATAATGGTAAAATTCTAGGTTTCAGTTGCTTTTAAATGAGTTTTGCTACTAAAAATTTTGGTCCTTGGCTTTATTTGCCTGGGAATTTTTGTGGTTTAAAAAAAAAACGCAAAACACAAGAAAACAAAACAGTTGTTTACTTTGATTGAGGCAGTAAATAGCTTTGACAAGGAGGAGTGAGTAGCAAAAGGCACAGCAGTTGCTTTAAAAAGATTTATTACACAAAAAGGTGCTGTACACACATGCAGCTCAGATGAAAGCAACTCCTTGGCTTTGTAGGCGTAAGTGGGATATAACCCCTCAAAGCTTACATAAACTTTAGAGACATGATCATTAGGCTGTTCATATGCCTGTAACAGATATTTGAACATGAAGCTGCCTTGCTAGTTTTTTCTTCCAGATCTGAAAAGGCCCATGAATCTGATTGAGTGGTGTGGCAGCCAATAAATGGTCACCCTTCTAGAAGGCCACGTATGGTCTTCCCAGAGCCTTCTCTTTTCCAGGCTGAACAGCCTCAACTCTCTCCACGTTTTATTGTAAGAGAGGTGTTCCAGCCCTCTGATCATTTCTGTGGCCCTCCTCTGGCCCTGCTATATCATGTCCATGTCTTTCTTGTGCTGGGGATCCCAAAGCTGCACTCCAGTAGGGGCACACAAGAGCAGAGTAGAGGGAGAGAATTACTCCTCTCAATTCATGGGCCACACTTCTTTATACACAGCCCAGGACACGTTTGGCTTTCTGGGCTGGCAGTGCCCATGGCTGGGTCATGTCCAGCCTCTCACCCACCAGCACCCCCAAATCCTTCTCCCAAGGGCTGCTCTCCATCTGTTCATCCCCCAACTTGTGCTGGTACTGAGGGTTACCTCGACACAAGTACAGCACCTTGCACTAGCCTTGCTGAACTTCATGAGTTTCACAAAGGCACACCCCTCAAGCCTGTCAAGAATGCCATCCATCATTCTGGATGGCATCCTTTCCTTGAAGGAATTCCCTAAAGCCTATTCGTCTTGGTGTCATTCACAGACATGCTGAAGGTGCACTTGTTTTGAATTTATTATCATCTTCACTTTTTTCCATGTCTTGTTTTTATATATCTTTTCTTCTTCCCTGTCACCTTTTGTCTTTAAATTCCTAAGATCCATCTCTCTGAAGAGCCTTGTGATAGTCAGTCTCCCTCTCTGGATGAAACTCACAAGGTAGATGGACTGTCAGGGAAACAAGCTTCATCTTCTGTATTAGAAAGAAAGAAAACTCAGGTAAGTGAATTCATGTTGCAGAGAAGTTCACAACTCAAGTAGACAAAGGAAATGAGCCTATTTAAATATAAGACTCATGACCTAGGCTCGTCTGGAATTCTGCATTCATACTTTAAGATAAGTGACATGGTCACTCCTCTAATCTCTAATTAGAAGTAATCACTGGTAGTAATTGCCAACCTCCAGGATTTGATGCAGTGTTTAAGGAAAAATACAAACTATTCCTTATTATCTGTGGGTTTCAGGTATCAGAAATTTTTCTTTCACCTGTTTTATTTGATCATGGCATAAATCCAGTCCAAACTGATTTTCGTAAGGGACTCGGAACCTCCTAAAAGTGGTTCCGACAGAACGGGTAGGCAAGGAGATCCCCTTATCTTGGGGCAAGGAGGAGAAATATGCAGAAGCAAGTGAGGTCAGGAAGTAGTTTCCTGTTGGTGAGTAGGTTCCAGCACAGCTCTGATGCAAGATTGGGATTCCAGTTAAAGACTGAGGAGGTCATGTTCTGTAACCCTCTTTTAACAGAAATTACAATGAATTGATTCCCCCAGATAAGACTTCTAAATGTGCCAAATCTGGCAGTCATTTCCTTTTCGTGTTTTGCTGTGGTAGTTTGTTCATAGTCTTCACCACCCTATTAATTTTTATTTTATTTATTTTCTGCTGTATTAAATATGGATCACAGCTTTTGCATTCTCTTCAAAGCAGAGAGAAAGATGAGTGCTTATGAGGAGCTAGTGCATAGATGATGGCCTGCCTTTTTAGTGAGATATTGGAGATAATGATTTGTCTGTGTTGCAGTCACACACTCTGGATGAATCACAGTAGTTTTTCTATACTTTTAAGAAAACTTTAAATTCTGATGTGCCTTTTATCTCTTTCAAAGATAGATGACAGTCTGACCAAAGTGGGACCCTGACATAGAGGCCTTCCTTTATTGAAGATTTCATACTTTTATGCTCTGTTGCAGTAGCCTTTTTAAAAGTTACCTGAACTATTTCTGATTTTTTAATATATTTTGACATTAAAGTTGATGTTTATTTGAAGGTCACTGAGTGACATTAAAGATCAGGAGTATTGTGGATAAAGATAGCAAAAGAGTGTATTATACCATAAAAAATGAGGGTCTTTACAGTCTGAAGTTACTAACTGGTGCTGAACTTTTTCAGGAAACATCCAGGAGCAGTGGTAAGAAGAGTCAAATTCCAGTGCAGTTGGATTTGGGTGGCATGCTTGCAGTCTTGGAGCAGAAGCAGCAAACAGAGAAGTCAAAACAGTCTCCTAAACCTGTGGTATTTTCAGGTATTGGTTACTATGAAATTTCCTTCATTTCACCTTAAGCTGTTTTTAAGTATTCAGACATCAAAAGTAGTGTGATTTCTGATCTGTGATAATCTCTATGCAGGCAAGAGCACAGTTCTCCAGATATGAGAGAAAATGAAGGTTCTTTAAAAAGAAATTTAAAAAGCATGGCAGTCTGAATTGTTTGACAGAAGACTTATGGAAGGAAAAATCTTAAGGACACTAATTTGTGAAAGAGTGCCTTGTATAAATTAGAGGTGTGATTGAAATGTTGCTTTGACAGAAATACCAATGTTTGTGGAGATTTTTGCTCTCCCTTATGCATGTGTGTTATTGTTCTGATCTGAAGAGGCAAGAAGGAGCTACACAGTAACAAAGGCTTTCTTAAATTTCCTCTCATGCTAGAAATCATGGATCTGGGACTTGATTGAAAAAGTTCCTTTGCAAGCACAGAGGTTATATGAGAGTCAGGCAGCCCAAGCCAAAGGATGAGTTCTGCTATACATCTTAATTGTGAAATAATTGTGATGTTAACAAAACATTTTTTAATATATTTTGACATTAAAGTTGATGTTTATTTGAAGGTCACTGAGTGACATTAAAGATCAGGAGTATTGTGGATAAAGATGTTAAAAAAAAAAATAATGTTTTGTTAACAGAAAGGATCTTTCAGTCCTTTGTGGTGTATAACCCGGAAGCAGAAAAAAGCAGCTCATTGCCTTTCTCATTATAGGTCAAAATTTAATCTTAATTATGCTGGTGTAGTATATTTTGCAAAAGGAACCATGATATTTGGTAGCATTCAATGACAGTAAAATTTCCTTTATTTCAGCAGAGGTTTTTTTTAGTAATTATTTCAGATAAAGCTCTAATCACAAGAGATTTCATCTCATAATACTTAATGTAATAGCTGAGATTTTAAATATGAAGCTCAAGATGCTAAGCATTGATGAGATTTTCCTTCACTAAGCTGAGGGAACTTAAGAGATGCTTTTTAAAAGTATTTTTTTCAGTTGATCTCCTTTTATTTTCATTTGGGTCAATCAGACTTAAAGCTGCAGAGGTGCTAATAACCAGTTTTGTTTCTATAAAACTATGCAGTGCATGGATTGATGAGTAGATGGTGGGCCACAAAGGTATGGGTCAAAATACCTGTTTTCTAACACTAAGTTTCCTGTGCCTGAATCTGCCGCAGAAGAGAAATTGATGTGTTATGTTTGTATCCTGGAAGCATAAGGCAGATGTTACTTTAGCTTTATACTGTTTTAATGTTCAGTGCACACCATGGATTTGATGTGTACTGAAGTACAACTTTGCAGAGTGGCATCATGCTGACTCTGTTACCAAGAACAGGACAGTGAACAAGAATGGAAAGGAGCATGACCACAGACAGTTGTTTTTATTCCAGTTACTACTTCACATTGTGGATAATACTGGTAAAGTCATCAAGTTTTGGGACATGAAAACTGTGAACTTGAAATGGTAATGTACACATTAAGGAAATACGTATCTACAGGGTGTATGCTTATTTATTGCTGCAAATCCAGCTTCAATTTTTGTAGCCACCTATGCTGCACATTTTTGGCAGTGTTCTGTTTGCCTTTAGTACACAGAGCTGAAAAAGAAACATCAGTGTAGCAGTTTTATGATGTAAACTGTTTACTGTAAGAGTACTGCATGTCATGTGGGAGGATCTGCATATAAATACTGTTGAAGCAGTAAATGAAGATGGCTTAAGACAATCTACCAGAATATTTAGAGGAGAGAGGTTGCTTGAGTCACAGAGGGAAGTGTCAAGCTGGTTACCCTGATACTTACTTAGTCATCCTCTTCATTGACTTGCTAATGTGAACTGCTTTATATTGCAAGTAAGTGAAGTTTGACCAAGTGCTCTACAGGATACAGCAGTTCCTGCTGATAGGGAGGGAGAGTAGTTTATCCGGTATGAGGTCACAGTGTGGAAGATCCAGGTTTAGTCATTTGTCCAGTCATTTAAAGCTCCTGTGCTCTAAACTCTCTGAAAAAATGCAAGTAAAGTGGAGATCTTCAGCGAGCTTTGCAGGTTAAGCAAAAGAGACTTAGCTGTAGCTTTGCATTACTCATGACCCATTTGCAAGTGAATTTCATCTAGCTACCTTAAGGTGTAACAAAAGGTAGGTGTAAATGCTTACATTCATTTACAGCAAGTAAATCTAAAATCTGTAATACTGCTACTCAGTATTTATCTTAACCCACTACGGACTCTGTGGCAGAGGAAGTGCCACCACCATGAAACACAGAAATTCCTGAAGGTTTACCAGGCCAGCGTGGTGTGGTGTTGAAGGTAGCTTGGACTGCAGTGTTTGGTAAAATTCTGCTTTTGAGACAGAGGTTGTGATTCCAGAGGTATAATAGAAGTAGGGGACACAGCAGTCTTTTGTAAGGAGTATCTTGTAAAAATAACATTGTTCAATTATACATAATTGCCTGTAAATATTCTTAATAGCAGCACAACACAATTTTAATATTGTGTATTGTATACCAGTCTAAAACGTGAAGGTAGATTCTAGTTCAGGTATTCATTTTAGTTGTCTGATGCAAATTTCTTCTTAAATCCCAGTTGGTGGTGCTGTACCATTGCTGTCTAAAGACCCTGCTACTGCCACAAGAAGTCACCGTTTAAACCAAGGAAAGATGCCTCATAATCCCTTGGATTCCAGCGCTCCTTTGGTAAAGAAAGGGAAACAGAGAGAAGTACCTAAAGCAAAGAGACCAACACCTCTTAAAAAGGTCCTCTTTTTTTTTACCTTAAATAGTAAAACTATAGGATAATATATTACTCTGGGAGTCTGTTAAACCCACTCATATGGAGATCTGCCTCTCAGTGTCCACTTGTCTGAATTCAGTTTAAGCTTTGCTTGGTTTCAAAGAGGGTAGGGATAGAAGAGGGTAGTCTTGCTAAATGGGCCTATACAAATTACCAAAAAATACACTTTCTCCATTGAATCAATGACAGAGTGCCACTACAAAAGTGTCCACACATCATTGGTACAGGGAGACATGGAAAGAAATATTACTTGGTTTGGTAAAGATGACCTTATTTGCAGGACTGGGAAAATGGATCAGAGGTCCTGTTTAATGTTTTGTGCTCTTCCAAGCCAGAACTCCAGCTGAATCTGCAGCAACAGGTGTTAGGTTCAACTGGTCATGTCTGTTGTATCTTCCCTCTTTGCCCATTCATTTTGCTTCCTGTCACATCTTCTATACAGAGGATTTTTTTAACTTTAGTTCTGTCCTTGTAGTTTATCCCTAGTAAATATTTTTTCCACCCATATACTGGTAATCAAGGTAAAAGTCCTTTCCTATGTAAATTCAGGAATTATCTTTACTTCTTTTTATGTGTAAATAGAAAGTAAAGGTTGTAAATTTCAGATGCTAGTGCTGAAGCTCTTAAAAATGGTTTTTGTGTAAATATATGGTAAGAATAATGCTTTGTTATCTGCATGGCATCAAATTGGTTTGGTTTTGATACATTTTCTTAGATTATTCTGAAAGAAAGAGAACAAAGGAAACAGCAGCATCTGTTGGAACAGAAAGCAGTGCCGAAAGATGAAGATAACATTTGTCAGGCAGAAGGAAATGTTACTGAAAACGCAACACTTCTACAGGAGAGTCAAACAGGTATCTTTTGAAGGAACCTGTGATACAGTACATAGCTGGAAATTTTAGCACATTTAGTACTTTAGGAAACAAGTACTAAATACCGCCAAATGAAGGCTGCAGCCTCAGAGTTTTCTGAGATCATCTCAGGCTTATTTTGACTGTAAAGAGGGCTAAAGCTGGAAATCAGTAATAGGGATTCTGATTACTGTTCCACACTTCTCTGCCTGGTGGTTTTATGATATCTTTTAAGGAGAGCTCCCGTCTACCTCTGGCAATTTATGAGGTTTAAAATGAGAAAAAAGCCCTATGAAATTTAAAAAAAGTTATGATTGTTCTAATACTAAAATAGTGACTCTTCCATACATGCTTGACAGATTAATCTCTTTACAAGGCTTTTTGGGCTGTCTTTTCAATGAAAATATCTTGATTTACATTTTAGCTGTTCCGGAAACTCAAGTTGCTGAAGGATTTCCAGAGCACACGGGGATCAAGGAATCTAAAGAAGGTTCTGTGACTACAAAGCAGCTAACTGCCACTCTTCCAAAAATCCACAGCAGGAATTTTAGAGAGTAAGTATTGATTGTATTTAGTGATGGCTCATTTTGCACAGTACCACCAATATGGCATTTTTCAAACAAGGTGATCCAGTTGCATTCTCTGCAAAACTAACTGGAGTTTAGACTAAAGGCTCTTAATTATTTTTCTTTCAGTCTTTCTGTGAGCTTACATACAAAGAAATTATAAACTTAGTGTGTTTTGTGATTTTCACTAGAAAATGCTTATTCCTTAAAGGAAAAAAACCCAAATTCACTAGACGCTAAGGAAAGAAAAGAAGCTGCTGTTAAAATAGAAGTACTTTATATTAAATAATGGGGTAACAGCTCAAATAAAGTGTACTGCTTTATTTCTTAAATAGTATTTTTAGTTGTAGTTTGGTTTTCTACTGCCAAACCAAATGGCAAAAATGTAAAGAAACTAGATGATATTTTATGTTGAGGCTGGGCAAAGAAATAAAGGTAATATTAATGACTTATTGTGTGCAGTTTCAGCTAAATGTTTAAGATGATGTGCATACACATTTCTTTATAAAAAAGAAATAGTCATTACTAAAGGTCAGAGATCCAGTCATGAGATCTTGAAACAGCTTCTTGAGAAAAGCAGTGTCTTAATTTTTAGTTTCCCTCCCATAAAGCAAATCCACCACTGGCAGTTTTTTTGCAGTTCATGTCATAGTATTGGTAAATAGTGATACAAACATTCCTGCTTTGTTAATTCTTCATTTAACTTCTAATAACAATTGCTTAATTTGTGTCTATGTAACAGTGATTTACTAAGAGCACAGTTTGGGTTGAATATGTGAAGGACAACTCAGTTTACAGGATGTAGAGCATTCAGCAAAGCTTAGATTATTTTCTTTAGATCGGGTTTTTTAGTGTTCCAGTAGATCTGTCTTCAAGACTTAGTGAAAGCAATAGGAAATAGTAACTAAAAATTCTTAAAAATTCAGAAATATTTGTATCTCTAAGATTCAGGTGTTGTGATCTCTTCTCTGTCTTTATATGTGAATTTGCCGCTGGCAAATCTTTTTGTTGACAACGCAGTTGATACATCTTTAGTTTTTCTCTTTGATACCCTTCTTCACCAGAAAATTCTTTGTGTAAAAGTGGGGTGAAATAATTTTTAACTCTCATCTTCTCCAGAGTGTACTAGGAGAGTGAATTACATTGTTTTGTATCCTTTCCTTATGAACACCACAAAGCCATAGTCAGATAAGTCAAAAAGTATAACAGACAGAAATGTAGGGAGGAAGAATGTGATCCAGTTTTCTGTGTTTGGTACTCATAGCCTTGAAGTTACAGAAATAAGTTAGAATTTTGTACTTTGGTTGCTGTACTTTAATGTATAAATGTCAAAATAAATGCCCTCAGAAAAATGCTTCAGCAGAAAAATATATGCACATACCTATTTCTTGTAATAAAATATCTATATATAGATACAGATGGATAGGTTTATTTTACATGTATTTTAATATAGTTTGATTAGGAAGTCAGGTAACACAAGGAACAAAACTTCTTCCTATCAAGTTTTCAGACACTAAAAAGAAGTAAATGTTTTTGTGTATATAACAAGTGTGTTTGGAGCAGAAACAGAAAAAAATACAAAGACATAGAATAGAATTTTAAATGTATATTTAATGTATTACATATTTAAATGTTACATATTTGTAATTTTAGTGAATGTAGCATTTGATTGCTCTTTTTTTCTAGTTACTGCAGCCAGGTACTTAGTAAAGAAGTTGACAGTTGTGTGACAGATCTCTTAAAAGAACTGGTTCGTTTCCAAGATCGCTTGTATCAGAAAGACCCAGTAAAGGCCAAGATAAAACGCAGGCTTGTTATGGGTCTTAGAGAAGTTCTGAAACATCTGAAGCTGAAAAAACTGAAGTGTGTCATCATCTCTCCTAACTGTGAAAAGATTCAGTCAAAGGGTAAGTAGGTTTTTAACAAAAAAAAAAAAAAATCTGTTTAATAAAATAAATGAAAAAAAGACGGTTCAGTATATTGACAGCAATATTATTATAATTGGAAGAATTTATTTGAATATCCATTGAAAGCCAGCCATATAAAGTTGCCTTCCTTGCTCAGATTGTTTACTGCTGTGCAGCTGAACTGTGAGCTGAGTCAGGACTATCTGGGGTGGGAGAAGTTACCTGAGATTAGGGTCTCTTTAGTTACTGATTTGCTGTGCTGCTGCACAAAAAATTGCACTGCACAGCTGAGACAATCCAAAGGCTGCTGATGCCAGCTCTGCCATCACAAGGAGTCCCACTCTATCAATCTCTTTTAGAACACAGATTGACAATAAATCACTAGTGGTAGTTTTCTTAAAGTTGTCATTCTTGGCATTAATTTATTGTAATTGTTGAAATTATTGTAATTTAAATAATTCCTTAGCAGCTGGGTCTTTTTTGAAACTAGATTAGATTGTACTACATATATAGTAAAATATGGAATAGAAGCAGTCTAAAATTAATGCTAAGAATTAAGAAAAAAATGTCAAGTTGTCCTTTAAAAATGGATATTCAATGTTACTTTTGTGATCTCTATTTTTCCCCTATAAAGTGTAGTTTCAGAATGCAGCCATAATCTTGGGATGTTTTTTGCCATGTGTAAACAGTATGGTTCTTTAGCTGCAATCAGCCTGATTGTGTTGTCTGCTGCAGGTGGGCTGGATGAGACCCTACACAACATTATTGACTGTGCCTGTGAGCAGAATATCCCATTTGTTTTTGCCCTTAATCGCAAGGCCCTGGGCCGCTGTGTGAACAAAGCAGTGCCTGTGAGTGTGGTGGGAATTTTCAGTTATGATGGGGCTCAGGTAAGCTGACAGAAGTCACTTTATGTGTTTTTTCAAAAAGCTTCACTTTTTACTTGGAAGAGGAGATGAAAATACTGTGATTTTTAAGGGGTTTTTTGTTTGTTTTGCTTTTGCAGACTTAGACTCTTCATCACAGGTCATATACATAGCTTATATGAAAAACTGATTTTAGAAGTACAGGCAGTCAGCACTGTTAAAAAAAAAAAAATTACTCTTGCCATCTTTTCCTGACAACCTCTTCCTCTTTATCTTCCTCAATGATTTTTTTCAAGAGAACTGCTGTTTTCATAAATCCTGAGAAATGCCGTGTCTTTCACGTCTTCATACATACTAAGCTGCTGCACTTTTATACATGAACCTACACATTCTGAATAAGGAATATTCTTTAGATTTTCAAGGAGGTGTTAAAACTTACTGCATTATTTAAACTCTTGTATTTTGTATTGCCATAGGACCATTTTCATAGAATGGTACAGCTGACAACAGAGGCTAGGAAGGCCTACAAAGATATGATAGCGGCTTTAGATGAAGAAGCTAAAGCAGGACTAAGAGAAACCCAACCCAGCATCTTAACTCCTGAATCTGAAAAAAATGGCTTGTTAGAGACTTGTAAAGCATCTTCCAAGGACTCAGATGAGGATGTACCAAATTACAGTAAGTATTTACTGACTTGCATTTCATTCCATTTTCACTCATAGTGTTCATCAGTTCTGTGATTTTCACTGAAACAAATGACATCTGCTGTAGTCATTAGCACTGAGAGAAGGTGGGGGTGAATTCTTAGTTTTTTTATAAATCTGAAGTTAGTTTTTACTGAGAAAGTATTAAAGAAAGTTCTTACCTGAAATCCACGAATGGCAGGCAGTACACATTGCTTTGCTTAAGGAAGCTTAGCAGAGCTCCTATTAGTATTTCTATTTGTTTAAAAAATCCCTTTAAGATTAATTGTGGATGTCCATACTCTATGACTGTGGTAGACTAACTTTTGTATTGAAGCCTATTTGCAATGAATCTTCCTGTCCACAAGTACTCGTTTGTAGAAACATTTTCCTCCAGCTCTGTTCTTAAGTCAACAGACAATGCAATGTGTTGCAGGTAGAAAGTTTTAAAAACTTACTGTTTTTTTAAAGTTGGAACCACCTTCAGGGTTAGCCTTACTTGAGTAGAGTGTGGGACACAAGGAGCTCAGCGGACCCCATCACTCTTAAGTTATTCTTTTGTGCATCATCTGATGTTGCTTAAGGTAAAAAAATGCCAGCATGCCTGTGTGTCAGCTGATCTCAGCACTTATTTTAAAGGGGAAGTAAAAAATCAGGGTTGACTTTTCATTTTAAGTTTTTTCTCAAGTATTATATGGTAACATGTTGGTTGTTGTTTTTTCTTTGTTTTGTTTTGTTTTTTCCCCCCCAATATTTCCTAGTTAAAGTCTGGAAGAGAAAACTTGAAGAAGAATATAACCCATATGCACTAGAATTGGAAAAGAGTGCAACTGCTGACATGGCAATATTGAATTTGGAAGACCATCAGTAAATCCAGATCCGGCTCTATTGGGCTTTTACTTTCTTTTTCTGTTAGATCCCTAGGAAGAAGGTAGCAAAAATAACATAATCTAAAGAAATACCTGAAGTTAGCTACACAAACTGTTCTGAATCTCTTAAAGCAAAATATACACTGGAGCACATGAGGCACTGGTTAATGTTTTTATGTTCTCTGTGTTTCTCTGATTATTATAGCAGATGACAACACCAAATTGTCGTACCCCAAACCACTTGAACTGACTTGGCATACTTTAATGATTTTACAGACTAGCCTTGATTTCCTGGGGTAGAATATACCAAAAGAATCTGATTAAAAAATAATTTTCTTCTGGAAGAGATTCCTTGAGCCAGGAGAGACTAAAGGAGAGTTGCCCTTAATTTTTAACTCTTGTATAAAAAACTTCAGTTGTTGTTTGATTGTGGGTTTGTTATTAGTTTTTCTTCTCAATAAGCTTGCTCAGAAGGGCAGGCTGCTATCAATGTCACTTTATTCTAGTCAGCAACAAATTAATTTGAGGCAGGTAGCTTGATTTAAACTAATTAAGGAAGGCCATGATGACAGAGTTCCTAGTTAGCTCCTCTGTGTTTTTTTTTGGGGATCATAATTCAGGTGTGAAGGAGATAGCACAGACTACAAGGGTCTGAAATTCCTTTAGTGAATGTGCTCTGTTTAGACTTTTTATAAATGTGATGTTTTTGTTGCTACTGAGTGTAGTTTGTCATACATCCTGCTTTGAAGTTAAAGGATTTTGCAGGACAGCAAATGTGCTACCCTGCTTATCTGTACTTTCTCCTTGCTGAGACTCCTCATTCCTTCAGTTTGGGGTTGTGTTGGTATATACATCTCTGAGTTTTTGAGCAATCCCAGTTTGTATCTAAATAGAAAAAATTTATATCTTATAAGAAATGAAGTTTGTATCCTAGAGGAAATAAAATTTTAAAACCAAAATGTGCTTATAGTAGTGGTGGAGCACCTTAGTGGGAACAGCCTATATGCACACAGTTTTTTGAGGACAAGCCTAAAGAAGGTAATTGAAGGGATGCATATATAACTTGTGTCAGCTTTTCTGAAAGGTGATACAGATGCCATATGCTGCTCAGCATCTCTGAGGTGTTTCTGCAAGCACTTCACCATACTGATTATTTGTAGTGCAATACTTTGAAAGTAGCTGCCTTGTGATGATAGAAATGATATAAAAATCTTCAAATAATTTTGAAATGCAAACAGTTTTATAGACTGTAAATTGTATAAAATCTGTTACAATATATTGATTCTATAAAGAATGCTTGTGACTTAAGTAAGCTTGTCTTGTGGGAATTTAGTGATACCTGAAATGTCACTTTTGGGAAAGAATGTTGACAAGGGGAGCCGGCCTTATGCTGAAATGCGCTAGTTATGATGATGATCTTTTTTGTATTAGTTCCTTCTAATCTTAAATGGAAATTGGGGGTGAAAGGTCCCAGTGAAAAAACATGCTTTTGGCCAGCATATACCCTTGATGCAAAGGTAAGTTGTGATTTATTCATTTGTACCTGTGCCGCTTGGATACACATCTAAAATTCGGGAACTGATAAACCCAGTCATTGCATGGAATGAGGATCAGTTGGTAAAGAAGTTTGGGGTTTGACTATGTTTTCTATTTTGTCTTACTGCAGAAGAGCATAAAACTTCAGAAACATTACAGGTTGTTCACAATCTTAGGGACTTATTTCTAGTTCTTAGAGAGTATAAAAAAATTTACTATAAGATGTCCCAGTCATGGTTACTAATGCTGGTACACAGATTTTTGGTTTGGTTTTTTTTCTTTTTTTCCCTCCCCATAAAATTGAACTAAACAAAAAATTTGGAAACTTTTTACTACTTGCAGTAATTTCCTGCAGACACAAAGCAAAGCTTAGATAAATCCATAACCCTGACCCCTGTCCTACTTTGTATTCCCACTCAACTCACATGAACTAAACTTTGGAGTACAGAACTAAGGTTGAACAAATGGAGGAGAAACAATTCAAGAAAAGTCTATTTATAGTTGTCCCGAGAGCACAAAAATTACGAGAACAAATGAGAAAAAAATTAACACTGGTGGTGTTAGAAGTCTGTGTCAGCATTAATGAAATGCCTATGTGAAAAATGGAGAAAATTGTTGAGAAAAGTAGGAAAAAAATTAGTTTTCACCCTGCATGTGTGACAGGGTGGTCTGATACTGAAAAAAAAAGGATCATTCAGGTCTTAGCATGAGGAGTTTAAATTAGATAAACACTCTAAATTTAAATCTTACCATTTAGGAGAGAACTTAGGGATGAGTATGAAGCTTTCTGATACTGCTGGAAGCAGCTCTCTACCTGAGCTGACTGATTATTAGGAAGCATCTTACATGCTTCCAGATTGTTGATTGAGCAGATAATAGAGAAAATTTAATTTATACATCAGACTTTTGTTTCTTAGATGCAGAAGGACAAAACTCTGAGCAGTAATGCAGTAGAACACTTCTACTGTGGCTAGCGTAGGTCCTCACATTTTCAGTCTGATATCACTCACACTTGATCATCATAAGGAATGGTCTTTGAATTCATTCAGAATAGAATTTTTAAGCTACATTATCTCAAATATAGAAGAATAATGTACAAAAACTAAAGAGTCTTCTTGCATACTTTTTAATCTATCTGTATTATAAGCACTAGTCAGAACTTCTTTATTTGGTATAGAAACTTTATTACTGTCATGGCTTAAGCCCAGCCAGCACCATCCACCCTCTCACAGTGGGAGAGAATAGGAAGGATAAAAGCCAGAAAACTGTGGATTGTGATGATGAGAGTTGAATAGGAAAAGCAAAAACCATGCACACAGGCAAAGCAAAACAATTCATTCAGTGCTTCCCATGGGCAGGCAGGTGATCATTTCCAGGAGAGCAGGGCCAATCACACATAATGGTTACTTGGGCATACAAATGACATCACTCCATACATGCTCCCCTGCCTTTGTAGCTGAGCATGATGCCACATGGTCTGGAATATCCCCTTGGTGAGTTTGGGTCACCTGTCCTGGCTGTGTCTCCTCCCATCCTCCCTTACATCCCCAACTTCCTTGCCAGCATGGCAGTGCAGAAAGCAGAAAAGGCCTTGGCTCTGGGTGAGCCCTGCTCAGCAATAACAAAAACATCTCTACATTATCAACCCTGTGTTCAATCCAAAACAATCTCACACCAACCACTGTTAAGAAAATTAACTAAAACTCAGCACAATTACCAAGGGAAATATCATTGAACAAATGAGCTTGCTGACACTAGAAAGGAATGCTCTTCAAAACACTGGCAACATAAGGGTAAACATAGTAAAAGAAATATAAGTGTACAAGTTGAAATGCCTTTAAATAAATGTGATCCACATCCTAATTTCTAAATCTTATGCCAAGATCCTCAAACCCAAAATTATCTGGCTTAATGAACTCAAAACAGAAAACATCATATTACATTCTTTGAACAGCACAAATCTTGCTGAGACTACTTTTGTTCTTTATTAAGCTGAAATAGCTGACATCAGAAAACCAGAGATGGGATGGGTGGCCTCTCTTGTACCATGTAACTTAGCTTTGGTGCAGTAAGAATATCCCCTTCCACTTCATGCTTGAGGTGATTCTCCTGAATATCTGTTTTAATGTCAGCACTAACGCTTGAAGACATCTCTAAATGCTATAATAATAAAAGTAACAGGTACTCTTAACTTGCATACGTTTCTCCTTCTAGCCTGTTAATTCCTTTGTCCATTAGAGGCTGTTCCTCTTGTTGCAGGTCTCCTGAAGAAAAATTTTAGAATGATGTGTTAATACCACTCTAAAAGTGAAAACAGGGCTTAAGGTTGCCTATACTAACTGTTCCACAGTCAGCAAGCACATAATATCTAAGGTTTTCATAAGTGATCTTCTAGCTGTTGGAAAAAAATATTAAGAGATGGGTATGGACTTCTTTTTTAAAAATAAAAAAAGTAGCTTTTATGGACAGTACCATTTATGAAGTCCAGTAGTCTCTGCAATCCAGTTAGTCTTCAGAAGTGATGAAATTTATCTGCTCCATTCACTATACACAGACTTACTGTTTTGGGCAGGAACAGAACTACTGTCTATGAGCACTTGGTTAGTGGACTGAAGGAATAAGCTGACACAACTGCAATGAATGTCATGCATAGACTTTACTGCTGAGTGGGTCAGGAATGATGACATGTACAGGAACACTGATCGTTTTGTTATATAAATACATGCAGTTGCAGAAGTGTAAGAGGCAGTCTATAAAAGACTTACCCATGTTTTCCTCCAGTTTTGCATCATCTTGTCATGTTCGCTGATGGCACTTCTCCAGGTATCAAATTCTTTGGTCCATGCATCCTGACCAGTTCTATCTGAGAATGGAAATGGGATGATTGCATAACCATATAATGGCAGAAGTCAGTACCTGATCAGGTTCAGGACTGCCTGTCCTGCAGGAATGGGGCTAGAAGGAGCCCCCATCCTTCATTTTGCTCAACATTCTTTCATTTTATTTGGCAGTAATTTTTGTTGAAATGGTTGTCTCTTACACTGTGCAGCAAACTTAATAGCCTCCAGTGTAAACAGGTTTAGTGCCATTATCTGTAATTTGATATCTAGAAGGTAGGATGTACAAAGTTATAGTTCAAACCCATCTAACAAGCACAGGAGTGCTCCAGGTAGATCAATCATAAACCTGAGGAAAAGAGTGACGTGTTGGAGAGGACCAGTTAACATGATGGACATGTCCAGTTAGTATTCCCCATTTTTCAGTAATCACAGGACCAGAGAATCAATCAGGAAAAGACCTCTGAGATCATCAAATCTAACCTATGATCCAGCCTTGTCAAATCCTTGTCAAATCCAATGATAAAATTCTTGTCAACCAGACCATGGCACCCAGTGCCACATCCAGTCTTTCCTTAAACACCTCCAGGGACAGTGACTCCACCACTTCCCAGGGAAGCCTACTCCAATGTTTAGTTATCCTTTCTGTGAAGAAATTCCTCCTAATGTCCTAAACCTCCTCTGGCACAGCTTAAGCCTGTGTCCTCTTGTCCTGGGAGAAGAGACTTACCTCCCACCTGGCTACAGGCTCCTTTCAGGTGGTTGAAAGAGTGATGAGGTCTCCCCTGAGCCTCCTTTTCTTCCAGGCTAAACCCCAGCACCCTCAGCCATTACTTACAGGACTTGTGCTCCAGACCTGTCACCAGCCTTGTTGCCCTTCTCTGGACATGTTCCAAGCATCTCAACCTCACCTTCCTAGCTCCCTCATCTTCCTAAACTGAGGGGCCAGAACCAGACACAGAACCCAAGGTGTGGCCTCACCAGTGCTGAGTACCAGTTACAATCACTGCCCTGCTCCTGCTGGCAACACTGTTGCTGATACAGGCCAGGATGTCATTGGCCTTCTTGGCCACCAGGACACAGCTGGCTCCTGTTCACCTGCTGTCACCAGCACTCGCAGGTCCCTTTCTTCCTGGGCACTGCCCAACTACTCTAATCCCAGCCTGTAGCACACAAGGGGTTGTTGTGTCTGAAGTGTGGCCACACTTGGACTTGGTCCAAGGCCCAGAACTTGGTCTTGTTGAGCCTCATGTTGCTGGATTTGCCCATCAATCCAGCCTGTCCATACCCCTCTGCAGAGCCATCCTACCCTCCAACAGATCAACACTCCCTTCTAACTTGGTATCATCTGTAAATTTGTTAATGAAAGACTCAACACCCTCATCCATGTCATCAATAAAAATATTGAACAGAACTGGTCCCAGCACAGACCCCTGAGGGACACCACTGATGACTGGCCACCAGCTGGATGCAGCACCATTCACCATCACTCTGGGCTGGCCATCCAGCCAGTTCCTAATCCAGCAAGGAGTGCTCCTGTCCAAGCTGTGGGCTGCCAGCTTTTCCAGGAGTGTGCTGTGGGAGACAGTGTCAAAGGCCTTGCTGAAATCCAAACACAACATCCACAGCCTTTCCTGCATCCACCAGGCAGGTCACCTGGTCATAAAAGGAGACAAGGTTGGTCAGGCAGGACCTGCCCCTCCTAAACCCATGCTGGTTGGGTCTGATCCATCAGCCATCTGTAGACGCCATGTCATTTCACTCAAGAGTTCCTTATACTTCCTTCAAATGATAATTTTAAAAGGGCTGCATCTTGGTCTATTTGCCAGCTTTTTTTGCAGAATGTAAGGCTGATGATGACACATTTTCTGTTTATCTTTTGGGACAGTAGCAACAGTTATATGTTCTTAGAGCACAGTGAGAGCCCCTCTGTTTTACATTTACACTGGTTTGGTTGAGATGCTCTTAATTCTGCTTCTGAGACAGACTTCAAAGTAACTGGAGTGATTGCATGGCTTTTCTCTGTCATTGAAAAAAAGAAGCATTGAGCCTTCCTTGACAGGCTCACATTTGGTATTCACCAGCTTCTTAATTTTTCCTTCATCTTGCCAAGAAAATCCCTGCTGTATCATATTCATTGCTCCTGATGTCTTTTTAAAGACTATTCAGACCACCTCTATACCTGGGTATGGTCTCAAGAGCTAATTGCAGCAGGCAGTCTCCAAAACTCTGCAAATGCTGAAGTTACCTAACTGCCCTCCTGCCTAGTTAGTGTTCAAATGGAGCACTGACCTCGCCCAATCCAAACCATAAATGGTTTACGAATCATGCAATTTTAAAAATCCAGCATAGCAGGGGGTTTCTCTTTACCATCTGACTTCCTTCAGTCCTTGTAAACTAAAGAATTTTTCTACATTACCCCATAGAATTCCATCAGAGTACTTATTTGTAGCTCTCCATTACTCATCTGATTTTCAGTTTTTTTGAATTAGTGTATCAGGTTTTGATTCAATTTCTAGATCATAACTGCTATTTTACATTAGTCCTTTGAAAGGGGGGTAGAGGAAGGAGTTTTTATGCCGCTAAAACCTTTCCATAAATGAAGTGCATACTAATAGAGTAGGCAAAAGTTGCCATCTTTAGGTATGCACGTTTTCTGGGTGAATATTACAGAGCTTTATTCATATCAGGGTCAGGCCAAACACGGCATACTCTCTAAACCAGCCTACCTTTATCTTCCACTGTGATCCACACTTCTGATGTTGTGTTCCCAACTTTTGAGATGAATGAACACCTGTATTCTGTGTTTTCTGATACTGAATCTTTCACCCAGCTGAGAACATGCACTCTGCCATCAAGCAGCATGTGAGATTGCTCCGTGATGCATGCCTTCATCTTTTGTCCATTCTTCCTCCAGACAAAGTAGGAGTTATCTGGACCTGTAAAAGTGTCAGGTTATTCTGTGAGAAAATAGAAGATGAGTCTTTGAAAAGAAAACAAACCCCATCACATCAAGATTAGGCTTAAAAACATAAATAGTTGATTGAAATGTTTCTTAGGTTTCTTCAGCTGAAATTCTGGGTACCAAAAACCTGGAATTAAGAGGAGCTAGCGTGGCAAATTTAGCCTCAATCCAAAATTGTGTGTTTGTATTGAGGAATTCTGTGTGGATTCTCACAACAGGGAGCTTAGCACATATGATAAGAGCCAATGATGAACACCAGCACCATCTGTGCAAATTCCTGTAGCACCAGGACACATTGCCTACTGCTGCCCAATCTAGGTCCTGGTTCAAAGCTGACACCACCTGAGACATGCCTCACAGGATCTGAAAAAAAGGCCAGGAGGGGAAAAGTTCAAGAACTCAGTGCGTCAAAGATGCTGGAACTAGTAATGAAAGAGGAAGAATTGAAAAAAGCACAGAACCAGTAGTCACAGCAGGCACTTAAGCAAGACAGAACTTGAAAAAACCTTGGATCAACAACAAAGACCAATCGAATTTTTTAGCTTTGTTACTATTATTTGTCTTAACCTGCAAGGGCAACATTTGAATAAATCAGAGATTGACAGTAGCCTGGAGGACAGAACAGCTGTTCCCAGAAAACGAGCTAGCAAGGTTGGCTGAAGTGCACTTGGCAGCATCAGAACCTCTCCATTTAAAATACAGACATCTGGGCCAAGCTAAGAACTTGGTAATTCTTATGTTTAAAACATGACTATTTCTCCCTCTGGGCCTAGGATCCAGACTAGCCTTAGCAAGAGAAGATGTGAAGAGAAATTTGGGGTAAAGAGAAAATTAACTATGGCTGCAAATATGTCTTGACAGAGCCTACTTTTACTGTGAGTGCTTCATATTGCAAGTTGATGTGGCATTTTTTCCCTAGAAAAATATAATTCTGTCATTAAGTTTTAGATGATCATGCAGAAAAAAAACCAAAACGTAACTAATATTTACATTTGTGTACATATTGCATATTTGTACATAGACATTTTAACATTGTGTAAAAAGGAGATCATGGAAAATTCTTAACTCCTGAATTTTACTTCCAAATCTCCCACAAATATGGGCACATAAATTAGCAGTAAGGGTGTGAATGACAGAGGACATTATCTAGTTAAAGCATTGTAGAGTTTCTCTAAAGGGAAGTGGCACAGTCTAAAGGGCTGACAGCAACTCTAACAAAGCAGAAAGGGCAAGCATACACTGGACTGAAAACAGCTGGTCTAGCACATACCCTTTCCCCCCCCCCCCCCCCCCCCCCCAGAGGTGTTTTATGGATGATTGTACTCATTCTGCAGTTAATAGCAGATGGGCTACATGTCACTAAGTTCATGGGAAGTCTGGAACTGGGGACAAATTATACAGTAACCTAAAACTGAAGTTGGAATTTGGACAAATGGGAGGAATGGTAAGTGCAAGCACAGCAGAAAAAAATCAAAATCCCTAAGTGCCATTTTAGAGCCATGCAAGGAAGCAGCATGTTTAGTGCAGGACACTTCCCTAACCTTACTTCAAATGTGCTATTCTCAGCAGAGAACCTGCTCCATTTTCTAGTGCTGAAGATCCCAATTGTGCTGGAAAATCACCAAAATTTCAGCTTACATCCACATTTCACTGAGAGATTAAAATGCAGCAATTTCATTATACATGAAATTTTGCAAGCTGCGTTGTTCAGATTGGCCCCTTACAGAGTGCAGCTAGGCAGTTTTACCCTTCTGCTGTTTTTCTGTACAGTCAGAAGTACTGGAAATCCCCAGAGGTACACACTCATCCCCACTTACACTGGTTGACAGCAAAATTTAGATGCAAGCAGTATTCAGGGTTTTCCTGATCCTGTTTCAGTGCAGCTTGTTTCCAACTTTCAGGCAATTACCTTCTCTACTTTGATTTCACTTTCAGGATGGATGAATACAAAAAAATACACTGTGACAGTTTCATCTGCAAAAATTTTGAATCACATTTGTTAAATGCAAATTTTCTACAACTCTATGGTGAGAAATGTAAACTGATGGAATGGTTAGGGAAATATTTTTTGAAGATAAAGGAAAATAATAAAAACATATACTCTGCTTTTTTTTAATTGTCACTATAATACAAATTATTTACATGTCTAGTGCAACCTTTAAAATGCAAGTTTCTGACCTGATCTACTTACTTTGCCATCCATGTTAGGAATGCTTGAAAGATTTTAAGAAAATAATTTTATTAAAACATAATAATCAAGCAGAGAGTTAAACAGCACACCAGGATAAGTATCTATGTTACATAAGTAACTATGTCTAAGTGGCCATGAAATATATTTCCAACAGTTAACTTCCAAAACTTTTCTTCAATAAACTGCACTAGTTACAAATGAATAAATAAAATCAACTTCACCACCTTGATGATTTTAGAAGGGGAATTAACAGTTAACAAACAAAAATACAAGAAACTTTGTGGCATTATCTGAACTACCCTTTTCTTTGCATAAGGCCTTCAAAATTTCCAGTGTCTGTGGAAGTGTTTGCTTCTTTCCCATGCAGATTTCATTTTCTCTGTTTTCAGTAGTTTGAATTAAATGATAATGGCTAGGTAGTAATGGCCCAGGTAGTTTCTGCCAGCACAATGGGTTCTCTGACACATGTCAAATCAGGCTGGGTTACAAAAACCACGTATTTAATACCCAGATGACTTTTTCTCAGTATTTTCCATGAGACAAAAAATTAAACCACCACTGTTAAAACTCAAACCACTGCAACTGCTTGTAATCTCCTACCCACGGTCTGACTGCATTCACTGGGTTATTGGTGTAAATTCGACCTAAGGTTAAAAGGATTAAGTAAATAAAACCAAAGCTACAGATTCAGAGCAGCATGGCGATGTGCCCTGCTAAGCTGGACCAAATTAAGCATCACATCCTAGTAGACATATGGTTTTCAAGACAGCTCGGAAACACTAATTTAAAAGAATAGATTATGGATTAAGTAGAGCTCAGTGGCATAAAGCAGGGGAAGCAAGAGTGAGCAATGGCCAAGCTAGCTCCATGTGCAGAGAGCTATGGAGACATTTCAAAAGCAGCCCAGTGAAGGTGCATTGTAAAATGTGAGCAGTGCTACCACTGGTAGTGGTTCAGCACAAAGTCTCCCTCATTTCTAACTAGTTCTTGCAGGGTAGCACTTGAATAAGATTTCCCTATATTCAGGAAAACACTTCCAAGACAGGGGAGTTAGTACAAAAGCAGGAACCATCAGAAAACCTACACTCCAGCTGATAATTTCTGCAAATTGACAGCAAATTAAAATCCAGTGAAGATAACTGACAGGTATCCCAGAGAGAAATTCCACCAGGGTAACAAAATTTTTTTACACAAATTCCTATAATCCAGACAAAGAACTGCTACCAGAGGCTACCCACAGGGATGGGAAGTTCAGGTTTACAAAAAACCTCTCTTGTATAACCCAATACACATCAAAACCTCTTTCAAAGCTCACCACATACATCAGATTAAGAACGGCATCTGGATTTAATGCTTGTTATCAAGCTTGCGGCTTTGCTGAATTCCAGTGAAGCAAACATCCCAGATTTCTGAAAACCAAGATCGTACAGGAAGCTCTCATCTGGAGCAGGGATTAAGTTTTAAAAAGGCACTATAATCTGGATGCAGGAAGGTTTTCTTTTAAATCAGACATCAAAGTTATCCCAGGAAGAGGTTAGTCAATCATTAATATGAAACATTACCACCAGCACTACACAGTATGTGAATGAAAGATTTAGGGCTGGTCACAGTTTCTTGAGTTGTAGGAGTCTGAGTCATTGCTGTTGATAACATACCAAAATAATAAATCAGTATGATATGAAGCCATCAGAGAGCAGCTGACTGGAAAAGTAGGGGCGGGGGGGGCAGCAGGGAACCTTTTAAATTGAGACAAGCAATAGAAAATAGAGTGCAAGTTACATAGCCTGTATCCCTACAACTGGGGGATTATTTTTTTGATAGTTTAGTTGGTTGGTGTTTGGTTGTTAAATCAGGGCAATTAATTCTAGAAGACAAGCTTGACAGCAGTGGGAAAAAAAAAAAACAATAAAAAGCCAAGAAAACAGACCTCTCCGAAATGCCAAAGAATACTACTTCCAATACCAAGTATTTCATACTGAAGAATGCATGAGGTCCTTCAGACACCTGGTCCTTCATTAAATTACCCATCCTTTTGTGTAACATCAACACCTCAAGCTGATGCAGCCTTACTATGGCAGATGAAAAGCTGAAGTGCTTCCAATGGAACGTGAACCATGTAAGAGCTGGAAGCAGCAACCAGTCACTAGAGGTGATGCACAGCACACATAGGTGCAAGCAGGACACAGCATCTGTCTTCTCGGAGTGGAATTTAAAGCAGGTTGGGAAAAAAGCTGACTGGCCCATTAGATTAAAAACGCAATTTGTAACTGTTCATGCATTTATTCAGATACTCACTGAGAGTCTCCAGAAAAAGGTTTTGCAATTAGAACCTGCATAATTGTCTGTGGAAAAAAAAAATCTGATGAAGCACTAGTAAGCTAGAACCAGGGACTGTCACCAAAAAAAAATTTTTTTTTAAAAATTAGGTTAGGTTCTGCTTTCACAGTATCACAGAATTAACTAGGTACTAGGCTGGGAAAGACCTTAGAGATCCTCAAGTCCAACCTATAACCTACCCCCCCCTTATCAACTAGAACATAGCACTAAGTGCCACATCCAGTCTTTCCTTAAACACTTCCAAGGATGATGACTGCACCACCTCCCTGAGCAGCCTATTCCAATGCCAAGTCACTCTTTCCATAAAGAACTTTTTCCTTACATCCAGCCTGAGCTTCCCCTAGCACTATGTGTTTGCCTAATTATTTTTTGCCATCCTATCAGCTGGCAAGGTTACTATATTAAGTTTTAAAATGAAGAAAATTGGAGAACATATTTTAAGGAGTAACATGTTCTCCAAAAATTACTTCTATTCTCCAGAGAACACAAACTACTGCTTTTGATTTGTAAATCTAGCAGGAAGATGACTGAAGAGATGGAAATGACATTTTCATCTCCACTGCACGGACAATGCACACAATATGCTAAGACAGTTCCAGTAGCAGTTTCTGCTGAAATAATTTTAAAAAGATGACAGCTTTGGTCTAAATTAGTTCTCAGTTTATCACACCAATGGATCATTAATTACAATGCCTATAGGCTGTAGCTCTCATGGGGAAGAAAAACAAGTGTACAAAGTAGTCAGGCTGCCATCCTGGCTGGCAGGGGGTAATAAGATGTTCTGAGGAAAACAGGGTACAGTTGTTATGGTCCAGATTCCAGTACCAGTCCAAACCCATCACATCTCACTAGGCAGGGCTGGGAAATACAGCTGCTCAATCATGGCCACGGTGTAGCAGTTATTACCAGGGTACTGCTTCAAGCTGAGACATTACTGAATCAAGAGTTCCACATTAGCAAGGAGAAAAAGTTGAAATATTTATGCTGAACTGCAAAAAATAAAAGGCTAAACTGGGAGGTCAGGTAAACTACTGCAAGCAAATTGTACAGAGAAGAAAATACACACCTAAGTGAATCCCTCTCCCTCCTGAGAGAAGACATCCCAGAAGGCATTTGGGTCTCAAAGTCCCCAGTGTGAAGCAAGCTTCTCCTTTTGTACATACCTAGTCACACTACAAAAGCTGGTGTGGATTCTGCTCCCTCGCAGTCTCCCAAAATTGTGTACATTAAATTCAAATGGAGAATACTGCCCATTTTGTGACCCAGGTGGTTTGTCTCTGTTGACAGCCCATGCAGCACCCAATCCCCAAACAAGCTGAAAAGGTGAACTAGACAACTGAACAGCAAAGCTGCTGCTTCACAGAGGTACTCCTGCACAGAGGTGCCAGCACTTTGTCTTGGCCTCAACAGAATTTTTGACAAGCTGCTCTCTCAAAAGGGTGGCTTATTCAAACTGTGTGAGGATAAAAACTGATAAAAAACCGGGGTTTTTACCAGTGGAACGCTCAGAAAACCTTGCAAGGGCTTTATTTCCCCAAGCTCTGTGCTAACACGAGATGCAGCCTGCAGGACTGAGTGGCGAGAGTACTAAACACCAGCTGGTGTGCACAGGACACACGGCAGCAGGCGTGCAGTCTCAAGTGCTCTACACACAACACAACAGCAGTGACTACTGCAGGCTGCAGCTGCTGGTCCTAAGGGGACTGAATGTCCCAAGGTACTTTAGGATCTTTCTTTATGTTTTGATCATTTATAAACTACCAAAAGCCACACAAGATGTTTCCCAACTGCACCTTATTACTCATTCTGCAAGAAAAACCTGTACAAGTGCAGTCAGCTGCACACCGTGAAATGTAGGAAAACAATAAATTAATGAAATCTGAGGAAAAATTAACAAGACACTTTTGGTTCTACTTCTTTTTCTTGCTCTCCCCTTTTTTAATTTGATACTTGATGCTTTTTAATTTGCCTTATGCTTACATTATTTTCACATTGAACTTATTCTAGTCTTAACTGGAAAACTAACATAAAAGTTAAAACAAAACAACCAACCCAACTACAACAAAAAATAATCCCAAAAGCAACACCAACCAAAAAAAAAATTCGAAAAAGGGAATCTTGTTGCACACCTTTCCACATATTTCATACCTTGACCACAGTCTTTCCACATAAAACTGCACAGCAAAGGAAATTTTTACAGAAATGTTTCAAAATCTGCTGCTGGTATCAGAATTTAAGAATGCATAATCCTTGTCACTAATAAAAACTAATTTTCAATTTTATTACAGAAGTCACTATAAAGCTCACATCAGAGCTCAGGTAACCACAGCACTTACAAAGGTGTTTAATGCTGTTGGTTTTGTATGCAGACTTAGCTATGAGGGTCTCAGCAGGCCCCATGTCTGAAAAAAAGAAATGCCAGTATTGTATTAAGAAAATTAGACTCTTAAGATATCACAACCTAAAGTAACAAAGGCATCTTTAATGTATGTGAGATTTGTGCAAAATAGATCTGCAATACTTACCCACTTTTACAAAACTTCCAAGTCCTTTTCTGTTATATATTAAAGGAACAATCTTAATTTTTCAACTTGTTTTCTAAATGCATCCTAAATAATAATAAATAGGTGGCATGTCAGAGATCTGCACACAGGAAAGGTTTGATAGTGCCACGGTGTTAAGCAATGTATAGTCAGTGCAAAAATAACTGAAGAGGTACAAAACCACAAAATTACAGATTAACAGCTATGAGATAACTAGCCAAACACAGTGAAATTAAGTCAAATAGCATGTGATAAAACACCCAAGGTCTGTTGAGAAGATAATTCATAAAGTGGGATATGAAATTGTTTACAAGGTGCAAGCTTACCCACAGCCATTTATTAAGCATACAGATTAAAGTCATGGGTATTGCTTCAGGAAAGCATCCCTGCTTAAATCTCAAAATATACTGCATAAAAATTTGAAAATTTCCAAAGTGTTGAAATATTTGTGCAGTGGATTGATTTGTCCCGGAAGATGCAGAGCTTTTCCTTTCAAGGCTACCAATTGAACCATCTCACATTTCAAAAACTAGTATTGTATCTCTCCATAGCTGTAATTAAGAGCCACTTATCAACTTCAACTGGTTATAAAACACAAGTGTATGAAAAATTGCTATTTGATACTGGTGTTCTTGTAAGAACAGAAGAGTAACAACCCAAGTAAAGTCAATTGTAAGATACTGATATGCTGCAATTTAAATGCTGCCATTTGTCATCCCGGACAAACACTTCGTCCAGCACAAAGAACATTCCTGGGCAGGCTCTTTCTGCTCTGGCTGCTGCACACCTCCATGCCTCTCATGACTGAGCTCTACACCAGACCAGACCACCCCAGGGCACCATGGCTGATGCAATCATGCAAATGATGCAAAAAAAACCTCTCTGAAGAATGAATTACTCATTTCCATGGGTAAGTCAGTCTCTGATAGGTGATCTCCTCCTCCTTCTGGGGAAAAAAGATTTCCCCACCCTTCTGCGTGTCTTTCAGCGCAACTTCAGGCTCCTACCAAAGAGCAATCTCTAGTGAACTACTTGCAATTCTGATTCTTGTAAGTTATGGCTCTTTTCTTCCACAGGTGTGGGAAACTTTCTTGTACTCCTTCTAAAATAGCATAACCACAGGGAACGGGCATTGTACATGTTACCAGATACCTATCTCAGTATCTCCATGAAATACTAACTCCTTGAAAGTATATTTCCAAGTTCACAGAACTTTTATGTTGACACTACTGGGTTCTTTTTACCAAGAATGAAAACAATCCAGTATGTAAAAAAAGTATGTAAAAAATCTCCAGCTACAGATGAATTACAGAGTCATCTTGACACCATGGACACAGAGAGGCTTGATCTACAGGTGAAGCAGTCTTCTGCAGCGTTTGATTATAAAAACATTTAAACTATTGCACAGCACACTCACCATATTTTAGTTTTGCCTGTGAAATTATGAACACGGAGATACTAGTCTAAAGCTGAGGGAGGAGGTGCCAGTAAAACATCTTCAAACAGAACCAAAACTTTGGAGAAAAACCTGTTCCTACTATACTTAATTTCAACAGAGCACACCAGAGAAGTTATACAGCAGGTGCAGACATCACCAATTCACTCTCTCTCCTGAACCAGATGGTGCAGTATTTTGTTCAATTTATTTGAAACTTTCCTGAACTGCCTCTAAGAGTTTTTAAAATTTTAAAAATGGGAGAGAAAATTTATATTAGGTAAAGTACACAGGAAACCTAATGTTTGCCCATGCACATACAGCAGACAGGTCTCCGGAAAAATGTGACACTCTATGGGGAAGTAGAGATAAACTGGGAGCAAATTTGCCAAGGGAGATTTATTCCTCCCTTTTCTAGAAGAGCAGGAGTATTCCATGCTTGAAAAAACTTATTTTTCAGAAAAATGTAGCAGCTTGCCACAACTGCTGTTTGTGCTGTATCCACTTAACTTTACCTTATGGAAATGAGCCGGTTACAAGGTTGTAAAGCCTTATCCTCAGGCGAGCTTTCAGGTTAAAACATGTGGGATGAGTAAGACATGAGCAAAAGAACTCACCAGCTCCTGCCGAGTTTCCAGACAGCTTGAAACAGACATTTACAATTAAAAAAAGGAAGAGATTCAGCAATTCTGATAAAATAACAATTAAGTTAGAAACTTAATTAAAAATAAGCTTTGATGTTTTTACTGGATGATGTGGCAATCTATGTATTTGCATCATACAATTACTGATGCCATATCCTTTTTTGCAGACAACCAGGCAGGTTTAACTCTCAGCCAGTCTTACATAACCCTTTTGCTCCTTGCAAACACATTTTACCTTATATTCATAGTTGAAAGAAATCCAGTTCCACTAAAGCTATGTTAATATAAAGAAATATCAACCTACATTGAACAAATTTGAACAAATCCAAAGCGAGACCTTCCTTGCAAAAGCAATTGTTTAGCCACCCCCCAGCCAGGATGAATTCATATATCCTCACATGCAGGACCCAGAAAGATGCAAATATGTGCCCCGGTTCTGTGTGCTGGTCTGCATTTGCAGGTTTGCTTTTTAAATCAAGAGACTCAAATCGTAATTCTGGGTAAGACTGTGATATGTCAGCCAATTCCCTTGCTTCCCAAAGAGAGCAAAACCTCTAACCATAAAATGAAGTCCAGTCCTTCCCTGCTTTGACAGGCATTAATGTGCTTGCATAGCTGGGTCACCTTGGTCCCACCTGTGCCATTACTGTATCCCTTGGATTTCAGGTGGTTGTTAGAGAGTTTCTTCCACTGTTCACCCCTACACCTCCTGAGGACTTTAGGACACTGTGCCCTCCTTCTTAAATTCATTACTAAGGCAAATAAAATTACTGACAATTTTTAAGAGCAGCATCAGCATCATGTTAAGGTGGGCACTGCTGGATGAAAAAAAGTAATTCTAAAATGAAGTCTAGGTCTGTAGCACAATTATCAAACGGCTTCGATCTGTGCTATTTTAACTTTCTTTTCATAGTGGACTACCAAGTTTCCGAATTGCCTATCGCAAAAAGTGAACAAATTACTGCTGAAAAATGCCTTCCAATCTGAATGATTCTAGTCTATGAAAGAGCCTTCATCCTACTATTGTTCCTTTTAGCCATAAAAACTTATGCATTTTGATCTGCTTCCACTGATCTGCTTCCACGTAACAGAGGTGCCAATATGGAACAATGCTACTTTTTATATTCAATCTATATACTTCCTTCTTTTAAAGAATAAGGTTACATATGAAGACCTCTTTTGATCCATTAAAGCATACTTCTTTTAATCCAGCAATTACAAATTGTAGTTTGTAACAATCCAAACAAAAACTAGGGGAAAAAAAAAGCTGAATGGCAGTGAAAAAGAATAGCTTTGTCCTCCTGTACACCTCAGATAACAGATCTCCTATAACATGGAAGTTATTACTGTATGTACTTCACCACCTAAAATAAGATGAAAAAGGAATGACTGACCTGGTTCACAAAATATGCTAAGTTCAAATTCAATAAAAGTGTACTTTTTAAACTGCACACACAAAGACAATGAAAATATCTGCCTGCTAAACATCCATATGCAATCCTGATTCACTGAATTCCTCCAGCATGCAAGTAAGCCTAACAAAATCAACTGATGATCAACATACTAAAGTGGATTGCTGAAATCAGAGCCTCCATTATACAGCACGGTACTCGCAGCGACTTATTCTTGGTAAGAGCATGTTGGCATCCTGATGCATGTTGGCATCCTGATACACCATCTCTCTTTGTTCTTGTTTCCACCCCCCCCCACAAACATCAGAAAAGTAAGATTTATACAGTACACGGTGACACAGCTAAACCTTTAATGCAGAAAGCGCTGGCTTATACAGGGGTCCTCCAGCTTACCTGTGGCTTGGCAGAAGAGGTGGAAGGGTCCCCGGACACTAACATGCTGTGCCTGGTCACTTAGGAAAGGTGGCAACAACATGACCTTTACGGGGTCTTTGCTAGACCAAACATCAGGCTGGGTACTGGTGGGTGAAGGAGGTGAATCACTTCCCACACAGGACAAAAAGGAGGTACCAGTAGGAGGGAAAGGTATAGGAGATGAGGCTGTGCGACAGAAGAGGACAGAAAAGAAAGTAAAAGGGTACTAAGGAAAGAAGTTGCAAGAAATACATCACACAATGAAGAAATAATGCAAAAAGACAAATGAGTTTTAGAAATGTAGTAAGACAAAGTGTCCCTAGGCCACTAGAGAAGAGCACTTTCCTCCTTCTCCCACCTTCTTTTTCTCCCGTCCTTCCCACCTCCCCACCCTGGGTTATAACCCATCCAGTTGAAGCAGAGAGGCTGCTTCAAATTAATGACGAAGTTTTTACATTCCCCCCCCCAAGGAAATCACAACGAACATTAGTGCTTGCCAAATGGAAAGCACAGTGTCATTGTGTCACATTTCAGAAAAGCCAAGATGTAATACAATTTATTTTAATATTTATTATGTTATATGTACATAATTAAAAATAGAAAAATAAAACCAAACTGAATCTTATAAAATATAAACTGTTTACACTAAGATGGTCTAAAATTATGTTTGCATGAAGGTTCAACACAGAAAAGCAGCCCAGGCATACTGCTATTTACTGTTAAAATGTATTCTACTTCTAGCAATATTTACAGAATGAAGCAGTGAGAAGAACAATTCTTCAGGACTGTACTGCACATATAAAATGCTTTTACAGACAA
Organism: Fringilla coelebs; assembly: GCF_963513975.1. Lineage (NCBI taxonomy): Eukaryota > Metazoa > Chordata > Aves > Passeriformes > Fringillidae > Fringilla > Fringilla coelebs. The sequence goes on from NC_140031.1 coordinate 41,427,406, forward strand.
ACAGTGCTGCTGTGAACCAGGCTGAGAACAAATGCACACTTTCACGCTAGCAGGAATGATTCACATAAACAGTTCAAAGGACTGATTGTTTAAGCAGCTCCAGTTTCAGTCTCCAGTTGCATAGGAGAGTGAAGGTATCATCCAGAAAGGGTGACGCTGCAAGTATTTGTCACAAAAAGAAGCTGAGTTATTTCTGAATCTGAAAAGAAGAAAAAAAATCAGCAACGTTTTCTCATCAGGCTGTGTCCTAACAGTCCATTCCAACGAGTCACTGGCTGAATTGTTGGAGTTAATTCTTCTTGATTCCTGTTTTGCTTCCACAATGCAAGAAACCTCTTTCCTTGTCACTGCTAACTGACAGTTGCTTGCCTGTACTGTTCTATAAACTAAGGAAAAAAAAATCCAGTTTTGTATAGAAAATAAAATGTGACTATGTCCAGCTGGCTGGCTGGTGGGGGGGAGGAAAAGAAAAAAAAAAAAGCATTTGTTTCCTCCTTCCCCATTCCCCACTTACTCCATGTTTTGTACTGATATTGTTGTACCTACATTTCTAGAAAGCAGCAAAGAAAAGAGCCTTTAAACAAGATTATCCCTGAGTCTTACACAAATCAAGGCAATGCTATCCCCATTATGCCTTAAAATCTAAGATACTTGTAGAGCAGTTAAAAAAATTAACCAACTAAAGAGACCTAGTGTGCCAAAACACAAAGCATAAAACTAAAAACAATCACTAGAAGCAAAGAAAAAAATGTCCCAATCTGGACAAAAGTCTATAATTTACCAATCTGATAAACTAAACTCAATTTCCAATTTGGAATTAAAATGAAACTAGATCTTTTTTTAATGGCAACTAAAAATATGTGACAACTTAAGTACTTTTTAAAGCCAACTGAATTATAAAGTTACTTTTACTCTATCAAAGAATATGGCCAAAGAACAAGCAAGTAGCTTCACTAGAGCAAAGTGCTCAGTGGGGGGGGGGGGAGGGGGGGCGAACTGGGAATAAACAAGTGGTGATCTGAAACTGGCCATTTGAAAAAAACAGAAAAAAAGACAGTACAACACAAGATGCTATGGTCTCCAGACAAGTACACCGCTTCTCTAATCTGCTGAGATCTGAACGAAAATTGGCTCGCTGTACAGCTTAAGCATGTAACCCCTGCTATGGCTTAGCTGTCACACCCAGGCTCTCCGTGCTCAAATAGCCAGCCGCAGGAGCACAGCTCACTTCCACCACTGAGAGGGACCCCGGGCTCCCTCAGTCCCCCTCCACGTCCGAGTCGGCGTACTTGAGCTCGCACTTGACGTCGAAGGGCTTGTCCTTGGCCTCGCGGGAGGCCTGCGAGTCCCCAGCCTGCAGCTGGCTGTTCCCGCAGTCGGGCTCCGTCTCGTAGCCGGTGTCATGCGCAGGCTTGGGCTGCTCCCCGCTCTGGTGGCTGACACTGCCCTGCTCCACCAGCGTCTCTTTCACACTTTGCTCACAATCAGAAAAATCTGACTTTGTTTTCTTCTTACCAAGCAGCATCACAGAGCGAAATTTCAAGCACTGCCCTGGCAAGTAGCCTTTGTAACAGTTGTACGAGAGCAGGCACAAAAAGAGAATGAAAAAGAAGAGGAAGAGAAACATCAACAGGAAGTTATCATTTGACTTGAGGAACATTGTCTTTTCTGGCACTGCATCAGGAATTGAATTGAAGAGCTCTGTGTTGGAGGCTACGCTTGTTAGGACGGGGCCAATGGGCTTTGTTAATATCCTTACTGTGTTTACTGGTACCATGTGAGTGGTCGAGATGTGAGCAGTGGACCCCTCGGTTGATACAGCTGACACTTTTGGCCCATCACTATTACCTTCTGTTGGTGCAGCTGTTGCAGTGGGGCCCACCGTGGTATGCTGCATTTTTTTCAGTTCCAAAACATGCTTAGCCAGCACTTGGGAAAATTTTTTATTTTTCACTTTTTCTTCTGACAAACATTGGTAAACACCACTGTCTCCTTCTGATAAATTGAAGATGAGCAGTGCCTTCTCCAGCAGACGGTACTTGGGACTCTCCACTCTCAGCACATCATCTTTGAACTTCCAAACTACCTGTGCCAGATTGGACTTTTGAGAACACTTGAGTTCTGCTGTGCTCCCATGCTTGAATGTATGCTGTAGGGGATTCTCTCTTACTTTATCTGGAACATCAAAATAAACGTGCAGAGTATCAGCAATGATTCCAGTTTGCTCTAATCTGTACAGCTTCACCAGACTGTGTTACAGTCTTACTGGAAGCATGAAGATTATGGCATTCACCTCACAAGACCAGGTGGACAGCATGCAAGAATCTCAGTGGAATACCAAACTGCACGTGTAACATCAAGACAAACTAAGAGATAGGACACCTCAACTCTAAGATGGCCTCACTTCTAGATAAAGGTGAGACCTCACTGATCCACAACTGAGTGTGCACCTGAGAAGTCACTGTTTGGGAAAGATACTGTACTTGGTCTCACTTTGTATCTAATCAGTCCGTTTTAGGTAAAGCAGCAACTACAAAGTATCCAAGAGGAAACTGAACTAGGAACTCTCTTCTGAAAAAAAGGATATTTGCACTTATGGCACACCTGCAACTTATGGCATCCCGTAAGTTAATAAAAAAAATAACAAGCAAAGCTCTCATGGTGGTCCACGCTTTGCTTGGATTATAAATAAAAAGTGAGTACATCAAACTCTTAATAGCTTTTTTTACTTGCAGCTAAAATCTCCAGTAACTCTACTCCAGTTTATGATCTCCTTCATCTGGTGGCAGCAGCACACAGGACAAAGAAAGGACTTGTGGTTGCTTGCTTTAAAGCACTATGGAAGGTACTTCAGCTGCTCTGTATCATGTTCTAAGTTCCCCATCCCCCTTCCCCTAAAACCAGCCTTTTTTCAAATAATTTAATCTGATCTAGCAGCAATAACCAAGCACTTGTCAAAGCTCACAGTAGAATGTCAAATGCTGCATCAAAGAGACAGAGGCCTCTGCATTAGAAGTACTTCTGGTATTGCTTTCATTCACAAGTCACTGTTGAGGTGCCCCCATTCATTTCAGGGGGTTGTGCACTGCACACTGAAATGCATACAAACACAGACAGTTTTTAAGACAACATGCAGGTTGTACAGATGCTCAAATATTCAAAGCAGAATCCCATACCTATTACAATGTAAATGAATGTCCAGGTAATCACAAAAGCAAAGCTGAACTAAACAGAACTCTCTCACCACTCCACCTAGACATATGAAGGAGCTCTTCGCAGACTGACTCACCAGAACAAGAAGATGCATCTCCACCTATGTTTTGAATCCAGTTCCTGCAAAAGGAAGTCCAACCATTACAACTTCAAATCTTGTTTCCTAAAGTGTGCCCATCCCCTTGTACTAATAGGAGTCATTTAAGCAGCACTAATAGACATAAATGGATAGGAAAAAGTCTGTATTTAAAAACATTCAATTTCTAAAATTCCAATTATCAGCATGGGACAAGACTGATTAAATATTGATTGTAACTGTAAGGTCATCGTTAGATACTATTACCTTTCCATTTCACCTTCTTTAAAAATATCAATGCAGGAAGCTTCAAGAGGTTTCCAAGCACAGTATGGATCCCTTGCTAAAACACAGTCAACACAAGTGGTGTACTTGTCACAAAATGCCACTGGAGACTGTACCACACCAGAATTTGAACCCGCAAAGAGGTATCTTCTGCCCTAAAGAAAACAAAGCACAACAAAAAAAAACATCACAGCCAATCATTTTCTCAAACCCAAACAACGCAATTCATGGAACAATTTAAGTGTTATTAAAGAGCAGCATACATACAGCCTTTTTTGTAAAAAGTGGTACTTCAGTAGAGTAAGCATTTGATTAGCTTTTATTTCTAAGTTATCTTGGAAATATTGCAGCAATACTGGAAAGTGCAAAAAGACGACAAAAAACTGGAACAGGTATGTGGAAAGTAACCATGTCTAACTATGACTTTATCCATTTTCTCAGAAATATGAATGCAATAATCCTTCTGTGAGGCAAGGCAAAGCTGCACTGGTGACGGGGCTGCCAAGTTGGCACATGCCAGACTGAGCAGGAAGTAGGACTGCTCCTGTTAACCCAAAGCAGCCCTACTGCCCTTCAGCTTTTTAGCCAGCCAGCCTCTGCAGCCACATCAGCATCATCCCTGCAAGAGTCAAAAGCTTCTTAACAAAGAACACTGCTAGTACTCAAAGGAAACAGCACTGGCAAGACACCGAGAATAAGGGGAAAATAATTGCAATGGCTGTTTAACCCTTGCTGCTGGGGATCCCAAAGCAGTCTGACTCTGAGCACAGCAGGAAGAGACCACACTCATCCTTATTATAAACGGCAGGCAGCTGACATATCTCACTCATCCACTTTAGAGCTCAGGGAAAACTGATAGCTAAAAAGTACACTGTGACTTTACATACTATCAGGCAAAGCCTCAAGAAAGGGATGTGCTGCAGCGCTCATAGAAGGAATTCTACAGTGTTGGAGACTTACAACTTCCTAGGAAAAACTTCCCATTCTGCTCCAAGATGTCCACAGTGTACCAAGCACTGCTCAATCTCTAGTGCTCTGCTGGATAACACTGCAACAGTGCAACACATCAGTTGTAGTGTCTTGGCATGTTTCCCAGTTCATACATCCAAGATTCCAGGGAACATGCAGCAAGCTGAGCAAACCATTTAAAAAAAAAAATCCAGACACACCTTCCAGTTAAGCAGGAATTAAGGGGATCTACTGTAGGCTCATCTGACTGCCCACCACCCTCCACACACTATGGGAAGAACCTAGAGACTCCTGAAAAATGCTCTCAGAAAGGACTCCAGAAAGGATTCCAGAGAGGTCTAAAGCCTACCATCAGGGTAATTATTAACCTTCTGTGGTTAGTCCACTACTGTCGGATACCATGACATGTAAGACAATACCAGCTCTGTGATGGACTTCAGTAGCCACTGACTGTGGAGGCAGAAACTCGTGTTTTCAGGCTGGGAAGCAGCAGGAATCCCTGCCGGGGTGGTACTGTCACTATACAGTGACCATGACTGGCAGCTGACCCAAACTCCCACTCCCCCTCACTGAAAAGGACCTCTGGTTTTATGGGAATGTACTGGGCAGCTGAGTATGTCAGTGAGTATGTGGCACCTGGACCCAGAATGAATAGATTTCAATGCCATTATTCCTACAGCAGCCTTCCAAGTGTGTGCTGAAATTGCTACATGATGTGTATTTGTATCAGGCTTAATGCCCATCTCTTTCTTAGCACTCCCCTGAAATAGGCAAATCATAACTAAACGAGTGTAGGAATGATCCCACAATTAAAAGAATGGGTATTAGCATATATATTAGAAGAGCTACCAATCATTATCTTCTGTGACAGGGCAAATTCCAAAACTTCCTGTCAAAGCAAGTAGTTTGAACCTTTTTTTGCATATAAAGCAAAAATTTTGTGTGTGTATGTATGTGTACATATATATATATACACATAATACATGTCTGCACAGATATATAGGTGAGTTGTCAGTGTGATATATCATGCAAAAATAATACAAATATGCTTAAGGAAAACTAAGCACAGACATTTTTAATCCTGATTTCCATTTGTCTAGCAAAAACATACTCTGTCCTTTATTTCTATTATAAGCATGAATGGATAAATAAGCATGCAGAACGAGCTTGTAAAAATTATGGCACAAAGCTCTGTTGCACTGAGCTGATCATGTTGACATGCAAAATCTTATTAAATATCACACAAAAATAAAAGCCATTTCAAACTATTTCTAAGTCCCTAAGCTGCAGAGCACCTATGTATGGATCTTTAGGTAGCTACTGAATATTGGTATTACCACTAGGTACTTCAAAGGAGTTGAATTTTTATGAAACCCAGAAAACCTCACTGATGCTGATGCTACAAGTGACTTTAGGCACAGATAGACATACTCATGGATGCGAAGGTGTGAGCAAGTAGGGGCAGAAACCTAACCCATGAACAAACTATGACCATCCTCCTACTGTCCCAAAAGCACTCTAGGATTAAACCAAACAACTGATAAACAGTGCAGGACAGCTGCCAGGTTTGGAGTGTGCAGCAGCTCTTCTGCTATGCAGCTGGAGCTGCAGCTGGCACCCCAGTGGGCAGACAGGACCTCACCAGAGATCCTCACCCACAGCTGCAGCAACGTGACTGCTCTCATGACACAATCAGCATGCAGGAGCCTGCGAGATTTGGGACACAATTAAGAGTCCCTATGCTTGAAGACTGTTCTCTCTTCTTAGGTCTATTTCCTCAGAACCACACACCACTCTGCTAACCTCAATCCCTGGGATTTTTCCTCACAAATCTACAGTGGCCACAAGGGGTCAGGTTTTTTACATCCCTGCAAAACTGAATTGGTTTCTTCAAACACCTTACAGTTTCCTGCTTCTACACATGGAAAACAAGTGAAGACCTGCATGCCTGTGCTCCTCCAGCCATTCCTCATGCCTAAGTACCTCCAGAAGCTTACCACCTACCAAACATACTGAAATGCAGCAGGCAATATGTGATTGCTGCAGCATGGTGAGTTACAAATACAGCCTTTGGCTGGCTCTATGCACAACGATGATCATTTGTCACAAGGTCACAAAGTAGTGCAAAAAAAGTTTTGTGAAAGAACAAAAGGAGATAAATACTGTGATGTTTATACCACTCACTGTTTTGGATGACAGCAAGAGAGTTTGGACTGGTTCAAAATTTGGAAAAAGCTGTGTTTCTTCAATAATATGCATTCCATTTTCATAGCTGATAGCTTTGTGCAGGGCTCCTCGATCTGAAACAAAAGAGCAATATGTTTAAGTAAGATCCTTGAAATAAAAAGACATGAAAAAGTCCTTCACAACTGCTGTAAGTTGTCTCAATAATCTGCTTGCTGTTCAGCAGAACAAATCTGAGTCAAAGGCAACCATTAAACTTGCCATCAGGACTTCTGAGCAGGAAATAACATTCTGGGGCACAGAATGACCAGCTGGGGATTATATTGTGTAGTTTTGCTGAATTCACTGAAGCTCTGCAGTTCTTTTCCTGCAATACTTTTTCAAAGCATCCAAGATTGCCCAGTTACTGTGATACCTTACTTTTTTTCTTACACCTGCTGCTGTAAAAGCCCTGTAAATATGGAAATCTCAAAGTTTCTCTAAGAAAACTTAACAATCAGTGCATCACAAAAACCAGGTGTTCTGCAGCACCCACCTGTACCGATGAACATAACATCATAGATGGTGCCATTGAGTGCTCTGACTCTGTCAACTACAATCTGTGTATACTTCACATCTCGCTTTACTAGGCGAGGTCTGTCTCCCATTGGGGTCACTGAGTCATCCATTAGAGGATGATCTTTAACAAACTGCAATGTTTTGTCTGGTAAATTCAGAGAACTCATGTAGTTTGATGCTCTGGCTTCATTGTTTATACACTAGAAGAGGGGACAGGGAGAGGGTGAAAAAGAAAAAAGAGAACCAAACTGTATCATTTACTTGTACAAAATAAAGACAATTAACAGCAGTTGCACACATTTTCTTCTCCACATTATTTTGGCCAATAACCACACCTGTACACAATACCACTCACTGTACCAAGGAGGGTTCTCAGACCCCAGAGCACTTTGATGTGCTAATCCCTGAGCTTTGGACTACATTTTTGTTTGGGTCCAAAATACATTCTAGGACAATATTCCTTCTGTGCTCTCATGCCCCTTTAGTACTTTTAACCATCACCTCTTTCAGCACTAGCAACAGTATGACTGTAAGGAACATAAACAGGTAAAAAAAGTCTGACCCAGAACTAGGAAAATTTGAGTTTGCAGAGCAGTGCCCTAGATAAACAGGCTGACTGTACTGAGTCAATGCAACAGTTGCTATACTTCTTTTCATCTGAACAAAAAGTGTATGATGTTGCTAGTGTAGACTGAATTCTATTTCACAATGAGAAGATTATTAACAAAATAATGAAATACAAAACCAGCAAACAATTTAATTCCAAATTTAAAAACCCCCAAACCCAAAGACTTTGATTCCCAGATAAAAAGTTCAGAACATATCACTTGAGTATTTTTCTATTAAGTTTTTACAAGACTTAATAGACTTTTACAACCAGGAGAGGGAAAACATTAGTAGGTTACTAGTATTCCCTAGTCTGTTTCCACCTGAGCACTGAAAAAGTAATGAGATCCAAGACTACAGAAACTTACCGCACCAGGTCGAGGATTCGGAATTTCCCCATTGTATCGCACCCACTTTGTATGAGACTGCTCCACTGTAGCACTCTGCATGTATTTTCCTTTGGAGAAAACCTCTTCTACTGTAGACAGATTGTATGCACACACTGCTGACAACCCCACATTATTCCTATTAATTCAGGAAGAAATTAGGAAGAATCCAAAACCCAATAAAACATAGGAATAATTATCATTTTCTTGTAGTAAACAAATGAGATTTAAGGTACTTATCCAGGAAAAGGCTATACCACACTTACAGTTGTGGGGTGAAGACTCCGTATATCACTGGTTCCTTCAGAGTCGGAGATTTGAGAATAAAAACATCATTGATAACATTGAAAATTAAATTCTTATCAGGGATGGTGCAAATCAGTCTGGCCTTGAGAAACGAAGTCCATTTTTTTTGCAAGATCCTTAATCCTCCTTGGTCCCTCTTACGGTATTAAAAAAATAAAAAGGTGTTTGTGAGGAGAAGCAGCAGCATTTTTGCACTTAAGAACCACTGCTACATAGCATGCAATTACCAATCCCTGGTGTTTCACAGTATTTCATCTATAGCAACATCAATAAATGTTAACACATTCACTAACAAAACAGTATGAAAGCCACAGGAAAACTGATTCAATAAAAATAATGCAAAATTATTTCTAGCACACATACAGGGAAGATGAAATATGAGGGTTAATGAAGAACCATACTTCAGCATCACTCATAAAAATTGAGACGGGCAATGTATCATTAGGAAAAAAGTAGAACAAGCATGGAAGTATTATACTATCCTTTAAGAAAATACATAATACTGCATTTGTTTGGCTACATCAAAACTGATTTAGATTCTAATGCTGCAATATGCCTTAAGACTTGCCTGACACTGATAATTTCATTAGAAGAAATCCAGCAATGGTTTAAGCCTTCTAGAAGTTACCATCTACTTATTAAGGATTTGCAGGTACCATGGCTTAAGTTGAGATATATTGACTAGAAATGTATTTCAAAATATTTATAATTGAGCTGTAGATCTGATACTTCCCTTAAAAAAGGGCATATTGAAACAGTATTAATATTTCCATTCATTATCCAATTGTGTATGCAACGTATTAAAGGAAATCAGCAAAATTTATTAAGTATACGTGTTTGCAATTAAGTATAAATGCAGATTTGCGATCTGTCACTGACTTCTATTTCAAACAACAGGCTGAAATATATAATAATATAATAAATAAAGCTCTCATATTCCACCATACTCCTCTTTTAAAGTGTGCACAAGCTGTCAGTGGGCACAATGCCATACTAGCAAGCCCCATCTAAACCTGCCTCCAGCTCCTTGTTTAATGGAAGTCTCAAGGGCATTAACTTGTTATTGATGTTTTGACTTCCCTGTTTAAATACAAAACAGTAAAGTCAAAATAAAACTTTCAACCTCATAAAAATGGAACAGCCAGATACATTTCCTGTTATAAAAAAAGGAAATTGATACATTCCACTGAAAAAGTTTTTGTTAAATAAACATTTTCTACTGAAAAAAACTTCCATCAGCAAGACTTTTAACCAGCACTCCTGAGGATGTACTTGAATCAGCTTAACACACTGAGGTTTAAGCACAGCAAGTGCGACAGAATCAGGCTGCTGGTGACCATTTTCCTTCAGGCTCTGGCAGCTGTAGCAGCTTCAGAGATGTCCCATCTGCTACACCACAGTCAAGAACTATTTTGCTGTGGACACAGCTACAGTTGTGTTTGCATACAGCTACTCCAAAGTCACTTGACACACATCCTATCTGCTCAGCTCCAACCAAAGTCACTTCTTCCAGGGAGCTGTACTTGTTTTAAAAAAAATTAACACTGAAAACTGAAGCAACACTACTTCTGTAGCTGGGTTTTGTCATGGTTACTCTGTTTTCTCCCAGACAAGATCAGAACACCCAGATGTACTAAAATTTCACAACTGTGCAAAATCAAATCAAGTATTTATTTACAAAGTAACCATTAGGCCTTCTCAGTTCTGACAAACTGATTGGAAGAGGTTATTCATTAAGGTTTACTAAATTCAAACACCTCCATTTACCTGGCAGTAAGTCCAGAACAATGAATGCTTTTTAACAAGCACGTGCAAGGTTCTATGTGATATAGTAAAAATAAACAGAACTATCTCCCACCTTGCATACTCTAGCTATTCTTGGAATCATCAATTTTCCCACAAATTCATACTCCACAGACACCTCAGTGAAAAAGAAGTATATCTTGTCGTCTTCTCCATCTGTGCTGTTTGGATCTGCTCTTATCACATCAGCAAAAACAAAGTTGGGCTCTACAGACACAAACAAAAGAATTTTCTATTATATATGTGACTACTAGCTTGATTCCCTTAAAGACACTGAGAAGTTGTCTTTCACCTAAACTCCACATTGCATTTACCTCCTCTCCAGTCACTGAGCTACTTACACAGTTTGCTGTACATCATATGAACAGGATTTCTAAAAAAAGTCAAATCACAAAAAAACAACCAGAAACAGAAAAAAACCCGGAACACCACAAAACCTACATGAAAGCACTAAGATACTGAGAGATCGCTATGATCTGACAGCTCATTACTTCAGCATTCTTCAGTCCACAGTCAAATGTAGTTTCAGATTCTAATGGGCCTGGAGAGGTAACCCTCCCTTGCCTGCCTCTCCTCTATTTCAGCTATTAGCTGAAGCACTAAAATGACACCGCCATTACAACATGTATTACAAAACTCAGAATCCTGTACTTTTTGAACAATGGTCATTATTTTGGGCCTTTTTGGCACAAAGCCTCAAACCTCTGAAAATTCACAAAATTCAGTGAATTTTCAAATTCAAGACCTTTAAGTGTCAAGAACCATGATCAGCTCAATTTAAGAACCAATTCAAGACCTAAAACATTCAATTTCTTACCATATCATAATTAAGCTGCATTATTGCAAGGATGACAAAGCAGGTAAGAAATAAAACATTAATTTCAAGTTGAAAGAAACATGATATTCAGAAGCTGTTTTCACCATCAGTGCTGATAAAAATCCTGAAATTTCAAAACAGAATCTCTTGGTGGCATGCATGAGGGCACACACACTCAGTGTATGCCAGTATAACCATATCTGTCTCTTTGAGACATCAGACAATTGCTCCTTACCCAGGTAAGACACTCAAACTCCATGTGTCATATTGAAAAAGTAACTTGTTTGGATGACTTCTTATACCCACTTACCATTAAGCCATGGTATTGCATACTCTGTTCTCAGAGGGCTCTGATGAGAATGACGTGAAATAATAGGTTCACTTCCCAAGAAATTGTAAGAAGTCCCAGAATAAAGCTCCTCATCTTCAACACAAAACCAAATATATTAGAACTTATAGACTGGACACCAAAAAGGGTACACAAACATTTCATGAGTCTATGTAAGTTTTAACTTCCCACAAGAAAAGGTAAACACAGATTTCCTCCAAACTGCCCTAGACATGTCTTTTATGTTTACATTTCTGTCAATCATTCTCAAGCTAGCACTTCCACACTTGGGTTTGTTTTTACTATTGCTCTAACATGAGAACTGACAAAAGTCAATGCTGGTTTTGTGGCATTTTAACATGTAACATGAAAACCTACAGTTTATCTCAAAACATGTAATTTACTTAAATGCACCAGAATTCTGGAATTGTTTTCCTCTCTTTATATGCCACCGTTATTCAAACTTGATTTGTACAGATTTAGGCACAATGCAGGGAGCATATTTTTTATTCTCATTTCCTGTTTCATGTGATGTTGAGCTTCTCTTTTATAATCTTGATACACGCAGGTAAAAGCCACAAATTCTAGCTTCCCCAGATTAAGATTTGGTGGTGTGTTTCCATGCAGTAAGTATACCTGCATTAAACATCTCACTTCCCTATTCTGCAGCATGTCTTCAGGACAGCTAACAATACTGCTTATTATATTTCCTGAAATGACAGTAATTGATACTACAAGGGCAGTCTAAGTACTTTTAGACTATCTGGATTAAATATGTTTAACATCTAGAAATACAGTTTGAAAATTGGCACTTTCGAAATTGCTTCCGAAACAACCTAGTCTGAAGTTCTCCTTTTAAGAAAGAGGCTTAGGTTGACTACTTAAGTATTTTAACATCTATACAGATACACAATACAGACAAAAAATTATGAATGCAAGCCACAGTTTTGATAATGACAGACTGGAGGGTGACAGTGGAAAAGACAGACCATTTTTAAACCTAAGAACGAGGAATGTGAAGTCTGAACTTACCAACCATAACAGATGTGTAGCTCTGAGCAGGATCAAATGGACATCTGCCCTTACCATCTTCATTTTTACCTCCAAGTTCAAATGAAATTAAATTCTGTTGAAAACCACAAAACAACTATTAGAACTTTTTTCTTTCAGCCACTCAACTTGTGCAAAATTAGCTAAAAACTAAACACTAAATAGTGGGCTATGTCATCAACTTCCAGCATCAAAGGCATTCTGTATAAAATTATAGAAGGCATATGTGTTTTCATAAAATCTAATTGAGCCCCAAAGACAGAGAAAAAAAGTGATCCTATAATTTGTGAGGGTGGAAGCAGAAAAGAGCATAAGATGAAAAGTTAAATCCAGACAGACTTCAAGAACGAGCACCCGAAAAAGCTAGACAGCAAGAAAGGCAGAGAAGTTAACTGATACACAGAAAGAACCAGCAATTATTCAATTAGCCTGAAAAAAAATGGAGACTCAGAAATCAAAAAGGCTTTATGAGGTGGATTAAGCAATTTTTGAGATGATGGTAAACTTCTGAGATAGGGCATAATCCAATTAGGCTTTAAAAAGCAACAGAGTGTTTTTGCTGCTACTTTATCAATCCCTTACAAACCAAAAGAATGAGGATCAGAAAGCTGAAAGGTAGCCACAGTACTTGAGAAGTAATCAGTATGAAATGAAATGCATGTATGCAATGAACATACTATGCAATGAAATGTACTATGTAATAAAAGCACTGGAAGCTAAAGGCATGAAGAATTAAAAGATTTCTCAATTTTCTAATTGCTAAGAGCTGCAGTAAGGAAATGACACAAGAGTCAGTGGCAAGAAAAAGGAGTTTTAATTTTGTGCCAAGTCTTCACTCTGAAGGATTCAGCACTACAGATCTTTGGCACAGCCAGGAGCAGAGACAAGCAGAGACAGGAATCTGAGAAATTTCAGGGAGATTCAGTAATGAGTGGTAGTTGCAGTGTAATTTCAGTTTCAGTAACTAGTTTCATGTTAACACAAGATACATGAAGAAGTATGAAAGCTAAGAAAAAGTAGATCTGCAGTTAGACAAGATAAACTAGTAATTAATTAAGTGCTCTGAAAAAGGAGCAGTATACTCTGCTCTCTGCCACTGCAATGGGACAGTGCAACAAGTGCTCCTAGCCTTACAGCCAACAGCAAAGATTCAACAGTTTTGGGAAAGGAGAGTTTACCTGAGCTGCTTTTAAGTTACAGCTGTTCTGGTCAAAACATGTGTACATTTCTTACCAGGTAATCACATGCTGGCTGAAATGCATTAGTTCCACACACGTAGAGGAAAGTATCATTCAGCTGTTGCAAGACACGCACGTAATTACGACATTCTGTCTGTAATAGAGGATGAGGAAAGGACAAGTCTGATAAACCATAGCTGCCACATTCCAACATAAACAACGTCCATTGCCGCTACTTAAGCCACATCACACCAGCAAGCCCAGGTGACACATGGGTGACACTGGGACACCATCTCCCTAGAATGTTCAGGAGCTCTAATCAATCCTGCAAGCAGCTGGTTTCCCACAGCCAGCAGTACGCAGCTGCCTCAGTGTCCTAGCAGCACACTCAGCAGGTCCATCCCAAGCTGTTTTATAGTAGGACAAGCTCCAAAACACACATCTCCACAGGAATAACTAGTTAAACATGAATTGAGTTTTAGACTTTGTCATCCCTTGTACATCTAGATGAAACAATGACAGCCAAGGTTGTTTGTTAAGTGCAAAACCTCTAACAGCCTTAAATTAATAAAAGATACAATAGAAATTCAGAATAATGATGAAGTAAAATAACTAAACAACCACTTAAAGAGAGAGAAAAAACCATTGTCAGTAACACCCCTTAATTCTTGCTGGTACACTGCCATATGTCTCCCCTAACTGTTGTTCCATGCTAAAGCAAGTTTAAGCACTGACCTTACAATTCTTTCTTATGAGACAAATTAGGTATTTCTGTGACTGTGTAGGACAAAAAAGCAGGGAAGAGTGTAAAACCAATTTTCTGCCAGATAAGGCCCTTGGAACAGCTGTAAGAATCCTTTCTGCTAGCATTATAAAGTACAGTGCTGATGGGTGGGGGAGAGAACTGCTCATTTAAGAAATAGCAGTAGTGGCTTAATACCCTGACCCTTTTGAAACTACTACACTGTGCAAAAAAACATAGCTACACCATAAATGGGACTAGTAGAAGGTTAGAAGTAAAGTGAAGAAAAAGCATGGCTAGCACTAAGTATGAACTGCTAAACTGGGAGCAGGAGAAAATAAAATAGATTCAGAGCTCTATCAAAGTACATACTTATGGGATCTATTATACCCCACCAATAATTTTTGAGAGGACTTTTGGAGATTCACACATATGTCTATTAAGTATATGCTCATGCACAAGAGAAACTTACATCCCATATTCATCATGGCTCGTATCAGTATTATTAATAGCAACCAGAACTGATACATCAAAAAAAGTATTCTCTGATACTATTCTGCAGAGGTAGACAAGGAGGAAACACACCTTTAAATATCTGTCACACCTCATGTTCAAACAATGTACTGCGGGTCATCAGTGGTCAGTCAAGGAAATGAAGAAGCGAGTCAAAGGGAGACAGCCTACTCCCATCCTGATGAACCACACAAAAACCCAGTGTTAACTATCAGCCCTGGACGCAGCATTTGGGGGTTTTTAAGAGCACAAACTGAACAGGCTGCACGTTGAAGGAACACGTCCCTCCAAGTGCAGAATAGATCTGCTTTTTGTATTGAGAGGACTTCCAGACTTCTACTTTCAAACCTGTGTTAAAGGCCTGACCAGCAGTCTTTCCCAGCAAATCCTTGCTTTACGGCACCATTAAACAACGTGGTGTTACATAAACAGAAAGGTACGTCCACATACAGTCAGCTACCCCAAGTATACAGGCAAGAGAGGCAAGACGAACAGGCCAGCCTGTGCCCTGGCAGTCATAAGGAGTCAGTGATTCCCAGAAACACCAGGGGATCCTGCCAAGCTGACAGGAGGTCTGGCTGCTTGGTTGCCCTCTGAGCTGTCTGAGTCACACCACAAGGGGAACACCTGCCAAGTAACACAAAATACGCACATACAAAGCTAACGAAGAAATAAACTGGCCTAATAAAAAACCCCTATGCCCTAAAGCAAAGCACACAAAATTATTCATTACTTTGTAAAATCAAATGCTGTGAAGGAATTATTGCAATAACAAAAGACAAAAGTTGCTACCAATTACTTCAGTGACAGCAATACTGGTTTATCATCTTAATGGAAAAACATTAACATTAAGCACACATTAGGGAGTGTTCAGATTTTCAAACATTCAAATAATATTCAACAACAAAAATAATGAACTAAAAAAAAGACTAAGCATGCTGCAATTTCTAACACTCATGTTAATTTAAAAAATTAAGGTGATTGTTTTGAAATTTTAATTCCAAACAACTGCAGACTTTCTTCTTTTAATGTCATTCCTCTTGAAGTAAAACATGCAATATCTTTCTCCAGGTTCAATAGAAGTACATACCTGTTCAGATTTGCCCTTAATTGCACATTTAGTCCTTTTATCTTCTGTCACCTTCCAGTGTAACTAAGTCAAAAAACATGCAACAAAAAAGCACATTGTACTTTAAGTGAATGCAAGGTCTGAAAATCTTGCAGTAACACACACAAGAAAAGGCAACCCTATCTAGAGGAAATACAAAACATCCTGCAAGTAGCATTCAAAGGTTCAAAGCCATTTTTTCCCAGGGAGGTGACACTTTCAAACCCATGTGCCTTTATCAGAACTAAACTACCATCATTTAGGTTCATAATAATGATTCCCCACAAATGGCTAATTAACTTTTCATTAACATATGCATTAGGGAAATGCAACTGTAACTGGCTTAAGTACTTTTTCAGTTTGAAGTACTTCTCTATTTCATTAACACTTGAATAAAAAAGACATGGGGGAAAGGAATCAAAGAAAATTTACTGGACTAATTTGCATTATACTGAGTACAACTTTACAATTATGTTGTATGTGCTGGTGAAAGTGCCCACCACCACCCATGAACATGTTCTTCGGATTAAAAATCATATAAGCATCTTCTTAACCACCCTGGGTGGTAGCCCATGCTGTACCTCTACATGTCAGTCTGTGTTGCTGATGGGATGAAAAGCAGGAGCCTGGGAAGGACCTGGAAGCAATATAACATTAGCAGACTTCTGCCTGGGCTAATCTACTTTGAGAAACCAGCACAAACATATTCAAAGTACTTCTCTGAGCAAGCTGATCAGACCTGTCTGCACCACCACTTGCTGTGCAGACACACCTAGACACTAAACAGAAGATGGGACTGAAAGGACAGGGCCTTCTTTTTCAGCACATCTGCAGCCTTCTCTGAGCAAGCCTCAGATTTGCCTCTGTTTTAGATTACTTTTTGACTCAGATTAATAGGAAATGGCCCACTCCTGATATTAAGAAAACATGTAAGAACTACTGCTACAGGTGGTACCCACAGTCCTTCTCATCCATCCTGCAGCCAAGAAGAAAACACCCAAGTAGATCTCCAATTACTTGTTTATATCCGGTTTCTCCTTTCTTATTCTCTTTTACTCTCTAAAATCTTCCAAAAATAATAATGGAGTAGACCATACAGAGCAATTTCTCTTTTGGGTACCTAATTGTCTAAATGCAAAAATGCAATGCTACTGATATCGGGAAATTAAGTCAAATTTGGAGTACAATTTTTACATGGAGGATAACGTATTAAAAGGCATACCTCGTGCTGCTTCTCAGCAATATTCACCGCGTTTAAGGCAAAGATCACTTCCCTGGCTCCTACATATAGAACGTTTTTGTCTTCACTTAACAGCAAGGTTGAATAGTTTGACACTTTTGATTCATTAAAATGTATTAGCTGGACCTCTGTTGAAATGGAAAAAAAATAGCGCCTCATGAAGAAACACAATCATTTAGGGTCAAGCTCATGAGTAATTTTTTCTAAATCATCTAAACAGCTGTTGGAAAACTTGAAAACAACAAAGGTTAATTCAGACAACCCATGTAAAAGACAACAGACCCCTGAGAAGCTTGATTCAGCAGAAACAGCAGCTTCCACCAATATCAAAATCACTTGTCCTGACTTTCTCATTCAATTTCAAACGCTCAAATACTTCCTCTTGTGGTGGTCCCTGTAACTCACTTCTTCCTTTTTTTTTTTTTTTTTTACTTGCTTTTTCTAAACTTCTATTTTCCACATCCACTGTCAGATTGTTCCTCACCTTTTCCTTTCCATATACCAATCTACTGTGGAAAATCAGGCCAGTCACCACATCCCTTTGCAACTACCCTGAACAAATCCTACAAAATATCCTGCACCTTAAAACATCTCTTCAGCATACTGACATAACAGAAAGAAGACACAGAAGCAAATAACAAAAAATTTGCAGCTGATTGTGAAGTGAAAACCAGAGATGAAATATACAACATACACACAAAATAACAGCATGAGGGAAAAGAATTAAGATGAACAGAAATAAGACAATAAAAAGAGGGAGATATGAGAGAAAAGGCAGTGGAATGAGGAAGTGTGTAGAATGGACCAGAATGGCTTGAAGAAAGATGACACAAACTGACTAATACAAAAGGGTATTTTTTTCTGAATGTACAACTATAATGTAAAAATAACTTGAAAGCTTTGTACATGAAGATGCAAGATTAATTAAGCATGGCTTCTAATGATACAGATGAAAACAATGTACTACTACATCCAATTGTATCATTACTAATTGCACATTTTCAATTGTAATACTCCAGAAACATTAACTTCAAACTACATTCTCAAGCATGTAATTCTGAAATCTTTTACTTGGCAGGAAAATTTTCCCAAAATGGATGAACTGGTTCATGCAGTTACACTGAACTAAATTCTCTCCCCTACTCAAAGTAGGTTTTCAACATTTACATGCAACAATCTTTAGCAGACAGAGAAAGAAATAGCAGGAATGAAAATAAACTCCATTTATTTTGACTAATTTGGATGTGAGTCGGCAGTACCTTACCATACAGCAACTTGCCAAATTTTAACTACAAGACAGAAGCCAAATTTTAACTACAAGATAGAAGGGGTGGTGTAGGCCACCCCTTCTGAAAGGCTATGTCAGCAACTCACTAATTGCTATACTAGCCATCAGGAAAAACACTTCCTACAGTCATCCCATAATCTGCTTATTCCTACTACAATCTTAAATCTCCATCTATCTTTTCCTACAGAATATCTGCTCAGAATTTAACATTCTTATTTAAGATTGTTTCATTACACAGCCAATGCATTTATTTGGGTTTGCTCAGTTATTGTATACTTGGGAAAGTAATCAATTGCTGCTTACTTACATTAAAGAAGGACCCAAAGACAAAATCTCTTAAACCATCCATGCCACATGGGTAATGGGGGGTTAGGAGTGGAAAAAAGGGAAAAATGCCTATGTGTGCAAGTAACTACTCTATAGACTTTGCTCTGAAGTTCTTTTCAGACCCAGGCTAAATTATTAATCCGAAAGCTAGGGAATCCCCTGATTTCTATTACTTCTCCTTGTACTTATATTTGCAGACTTCTGATTATTGTACTGGGAGATTATGAATACATGCTGCAATTTCAAGTGCAAGAGAACCATTTCTCTGTGAAAGACTTTCATATCTAGACACCACAAAATGCTGTCGAAAGAGGGCCAAATGCAGATTTTTCCTTTGGCTGTTGATTTATTTAATGCTCAAGACAGCTCGGTGTCAAAACAGATTATTAGCCGGAGAAGTGCACTTTGCTAATGTATTCAGCCTCCACATAAAAATAATTCGTTTAAAATAAAATACACCTACTGGGGTTTTCTTTTGAAACAAGTTTCAGTTACAATATCCTTCAGCTGAAAAAGCCAAATTTGGAATTCCTCCTCTGTTTCAAAAACTGTTTTCAAAGCTGCTTGAAGGAACCAAAATCAGTTAACCCAGCGCCTGAATGACTTTTGAATATTCTGGTCCTAAGCATTTCATAAGGTGAGCAAAGCAGCAACACCTGACCAATTGAGAAAGTTGGCTCAAAGAACCTAAAGCCCCAGGCAGCTTCAAATCCCACAGAAACCCCGAGGATGTAGCAATGTCCCATGTTACAAGACTTGAATTTCTGCTCTTACCTTTGTGTTCCCAAGTGATCCTTGGCACGGGGCCAAATGCTACTGCCACTTCTAGCAACAAACCCCAAACAGCATAAAAAGCACATAGAGCCATCTTCAGTGTCCCTGCTCTTCGGGGTTCACTGGGTAACTGCAGCAGGTAGTGGTTCTTTGGCAGATGAAATGGAGACCCCAGGGAGTATTATTAGAGACCAGGCATTTCAGCTCTTGAGAGCAACACAACAAGGGAGGCTGGAACAACTGTACCAAGTACGTGCTTTTCAGCAGATCACTTCAAGAGAACGCACATTTTCCAGGATGCTGCATACAGAGACTGCCCACACACTCCACAGGCTGCAGAGCTGCTGAGAAATGTGACTGAGTGCATTCTTCTGTTTCACCAGAGAAATAAATGATGCTGTGGAGAGAGTAAGAAAGCAAGAAGTAGAAGAGAAAGCAAGCCAAATACTGCCAAAAAAATAGCACTGATGTTGCAGTATTTCTATAGCTGTCTGTATATCTTAATTTGGATACAAATTCATTAATTGGTAAAAATCATATTCTTAAAAACAAGACATGTTACATGGCAAGTGGGCAATAATTGAAAGCAATCATTTCAATCTAGAATTCCAAGTGTAAATACTTTGAGTTGTCAATTATGTTTAATGCACAAAACTTGATTCTAATCTATTATTTTAACAGTGTGTCAAAGAAAATCCCACCTCTCTAACAAACAATAAACAAAGGTAACAGAAACCACTAGTATCACAGAGCAAAGAACATGAGAAGGGCAGCATTAATAGTAAGAATGCTTACACAATCTGCTTTGCCTCCCATACTCGGGATCTTATAGAAGTCTGTTTTAGTGAATTTTTCTATAACACTACTAAGTCATTCAAGGTGTGCAGGGGGTAAAAATTCAGCTACAGAAACAAAGAGCTAATGCACTGCATACAAAAATTACGAGAGAAAACACTTCAACAGTGAAACTGCTAGTACTGTGAAAGCACCATAAAAGTCCTTGCATCCCTAAGTCAACTATTACTCTCAGACCATGAAAGGCCTGTCCTAATCAACAAAACTGTTCACTGCTTTCTACACCATCTTCCAGAAGTCTCTCCACTCCTCCTGTCTTCCTACAGCTTCCACTCCTAAGTGAAGACTCCAGAAGCAGAAAGTGCATTCATCAATTACTAGATCATAAACAGATTTTGAGGCCTGTACACTTGGGGTGGTGATGAAAACAACATGTTGTCCTTTGCAGGACAGCACAAGATGCTAGATTTTCACTGTGCCACCACTGCCTGAGACACCGGTGACTCTAGTAAGAGACACACTACAACACAAATAACTGTACTACCTAAAGGTTATCCAGCAGGAGGGCAAGTGAAGGTGTACTGATTTTGCATGGCCTGGTTTTGGTAGCAGGTGGGCTTCAGGGGTGGCTCGTGGAAGAATCTGCTAGAAGCTTCCACCACATCCAGTAGAGCCAACCTGTGGCAGCTCCAAAGACAGACATGCTGTTGGCCAAGGCTGACCCAATTACAAATGGTGGTAAAGCCTCTGCAATAACATACTTAAGAAGAAATCAAAACTCAGTCAGTGGAACAGTTTTAGCTGTGAGAAGAAAAGAGCAGCGTGATAACATGTGAGATGAACAGCCCTGCAGACACCAAGGTAAGTGAAGGAGAGGCAGGAGGTGCTCCAGGCACGGAGCTGAGATTCCCCTGCAGCCCCGGGTGCAGCCCATGAAGGTCCATGGGGATGCTGAGATGATCCACCCATAGCCCATGGAGGAGCCCCAGGCTGGAGAAGTGGATGCTATAGGAAGCTGTGACCCCATGAGAGAACTGCGGAGAGAGGGGCCCTGCTCCCCTGCTGCAGCAGCCTCTCCTCGAAGGACTGCACCCCGCGGAAGCGTGATCACGCTGCAGCAGTTTTGGGAGGACTGTGTGTCCATGGGGGGACTCACACTGCAGCACATCACAGAGAGCTGCTGCTCCTGAGAGGGACTCGCATCAGAGAAGTTGATGGAGAACTGTCACCGTGGGAGGGACCCCACGGTGCAGCTGGGGAATGACTGCTCCTCCGAGCAGCAGAATAAACCACGGCTGATGAATTACCATAATCCACATTCCCCGTCCACTTGCACCACTGGGGTAAGGAGGTAGTTTGGGAAGGAGGGAGGAGTAGGGTGGAAGCTGTTTTTAAGGGCTTTTTTTGCTTCTCATTATCCTGCTCTGATTGTGTTAGTAATGTTTTCAATTAGTATCTTTAATTAGAGCCTGCTTCACCCATGATGATCTTAGATGAGCAACCTCTGCCAGTCCTTATCTCTACCCATGAACCCTTCCTTAAATTCTCTCTCCCCTGTCCAGAGATCTTCAACAGTGCATGTTTTGTGGCTACCAGCATAGTAAAAGGCATCAAGCAGCTACATCAAGCACATTTTTGCTTACAAAACAGTATTTTCAATATCTTTTGGGCTATATAATCAGGGCAAGGTAGTCTGATTCTCCCCACTATCATTTCTGAACAAGATACACCATGAAAATCCATTATACCCATCCATGCTATTAGCACCTGCTTTAGTAAATTACAGGCAAGACTAAAAGACTTAGAAATCTCATTTATTTCTATAAATATCTTAACTAGCAAGAAAAAAACCCACATAAGACTGTAACTTGCTCAAGCTAAACCTGTAACTTTATATTTTTTCCTAGGTTTTTTTTTTTTTTTGCCTTGGTAAGCACTTCGGATTAAATCCAACTGTTTGTAGCAGATCATATAAATAATTTTGGGTTTTAGTAATGTTTTCTGTTATGCTTATTAGGCGTTTTTGTGTGTCTTTCATCCTTCCTGTTTATCATCATATACAAGCAAGGTTTTGCTCTCCCTACATTAAAAAGTGCCCACTCATCCGAGTTACAAGGCATGACATATTCTGAGGCAAGCAAATAGTTTTACAGGTGAGTGTTTAAAAAGGAACAATAGTTCAATTATTAAGTTCCAGGCAGTTTAGCTATTTTAAGAGAAATGTAAGGAGGAAAACAGCAGTTTGATACAGCTAATCCTTTTCTTAATGCTACCTTTTATCGTTGAAAAGAATGCATGTAAAAATCAATTCCCTGTTAACTCTTGATTTTTTTTAAATTTATTTTTAATTTATTTTTTAAAGATTGAGCCAGGACACCTTAACGCTATCAGTTATGAACAATACCATACAGCAGACAGGACTCCAGAGGAGCTTCTGAAGTCCTGTAAATTTTTTGGACTTTCAAACAGACTTAGCAAATATAAGCCCTAGCAAAGGAAAAGCCCGAGTCTTCCTATAGTCATATTACATTCCTAGTCTAGCTCGCCTACTTCAGTAAATGCAAAATGACAGTGAAGCCTGAAACAAATTACATTATCTTTTGAAGGACACCAAGGGTCTGGCTGGATCCTTTAACGCCTGCTTTGCTGTGTGGACTGAGAATTGCTTTGGAAATGGAAATGGAATCTCTGATTTCATTCCTATTGTACAGGATTGCAAGAAAGGTCCTTTTGCACATTGATAAATTTCCCTTGTCAGACATTACTTGATCTAGGGCAGAATTTTGCATGTTACAAATTTACTATGGTGAGCATTACATGCCCAATTGTGCAAGATTCACTTTGTTCTAATTTCTAGAACTTTATAAATAGAGATGAAAATGCACTCAGAACTTTGTCCTTTAATTTAGCCTTCAATTTAGTTAATCTCCCCTGCCCCTCCCTTTCCTGTGCTGAAAATTACCTGGAGTAAGTCCTTCACTGACATCCACTGAGAGGTCATTTGTAATCTAATATGAACCACTTTTTACATAACACAAGTGGTACAAGAAAGAAAAGTAAAAAAAATTTAAAAAAAAAATTAGAAGGCCCAGACAATGGCCTCATTTCCAGATTAACTCAGTTCCATCATTGTTCCCTAGCTTTGATCAGATCTGAGTGCTTGAATTACTGAAAAGTTAGGTCTCCTAATACTTTGAGCTCTAATCCCAAAAAATAAGCCACAATTTGCTTGGAAATAAGGACACTGAAGAAGTAAAGAAGAAAGAAACCTGAAATATTTGGCTACACAAATAAATTCTGATTAAAATGACCACAGGAATACTTTCCCGTTAAACTGTTAAAAATTTTCTGAGGTAAATAATCAATAAATCCTTAACTTAGGGACTCTGATATTAATTTTGCATCAGTGATATAATGTGTAATGATGAAATGGAGCAAAATGAGTTTTCTGTGATGCTTGTACTTACGGTGACTAAAACCAGGGCAACTGCAGAAGCAATCAATGCAGCTCCTGACAGTTTGGCAGAACACAGCTGGAAGCTCAAAGCTGTGAATATTCCCCTTGACATGTAAAATTGTAATGCATGGAAAGAGAAATAGGTAGAAACAACCTCCTGCTCTCTTGAAGCACGGAAATTTATACCTGTTAGAAAAATTTCAGGCTGCATAACTGTTAGTAAGGAATACAAGCACAAGTTTTAACCAGGGAGTTGCAATGGCATATACTGATTGTTATGAAGATCAGAAATCGTCTGTCTCTCACATCATCTGTGTCACTGGGCATCAAAGAAGCAGTTCTTTAGTACATGTTCTGGAAAAATGCAAAATCCTAGTCATGCAGTAGAAGCTGGAAAACCAATCATGGGAAGGAGACTGTCATCCTTCTCATCCTTCAGGACACAGAGGCAAAGTACACACAAAGAAGTACTTGTGAACACAAAATTTCATCTTTCAGAGAGGCCAATTCCACAAACCCTGCCAGTACCCAGGCTTTTTTTATAAGTAATGCAACCCAGAGGCAAGCGTCTCCTTCCCCAGTCAGCATGGTACAGCTGGATCCAAGTGCGTATCTCGTATGAGCAAACACCACACAAGTTAGCCAGATTCTGGAATTTCAAAGCTAGGAAATGGGTAATTTTGCAACACTCGTTTTGAAATATTTTTTCTTCTGATAAACACTTGGTTGCACTGTGCAACTTCTCAGTTTGGCTCAGTATTACATAAACTGCTAAGTGGATCTAGTTTTATTTTGTATATGAAGGTTAAAACCAGGAGAATTTATTAACACACCATAAACAGTCAGCATCATAGCTGGGACTCTTGTGACTTCCAAGAAAGATCACTACCACCACAGAAGATACAGCCTCTCCCTTGAAGAAAGCCATAGACACACTGGCCATTCTGGCCCAATCCCATCATTCTCTTCATGATTCCCCAGCCATACTAAGTGCCTCCATAATTTTCCTCCCTTTTTGTATTGCACTTTATTCTCCTCCACAGGGTTTATCTCCCCTAGCAATCCCTCATCTACTCTGTACTTATTCTCCCATCCATGCTATCACCCACTTTTCTTCCCCAGCACGAGCAATGCACAGCTCCACGACCACAGCTGATGCCAGCCCCCCAGTGAGGCTGCCAAACAAAAGACCATCTTCCTTAAAGGAAGGTCCTTTAAGATACATATTTCCCCTACCTCTCCATAAAATCACCGTCACATCACTCATTGTCCAGGGACAGCAAAACAAGGATCTCACAGTAAAGAACAACTAATTGCAAGACACCTTTCCTTCCCACTGTCAGAAGTGAAACAACCATGGCAGGTTTGCCAGGCAGTCTACCCCACTATTTTTAGATCATGAAAAAAAAAAAAAAAAAGAAGACAAACAACAAAAAACCCAAAAACATTTGCAAAACTTGCAAGGAGTAACTTGTAAGTTACTATGATGAGGGATATGAGGCTCAATATGTGGAGACAGGCGAATTTATGAGTGAATTGTTTCCACCAGCAGAAAAGGGCGAGTTAAAGTATTCAACTGTCAGACAACATAAATTCCAAGTTCTCCCTAAATAACTTTCTTTTGAAGCTTTAACAGAACACAAGCCTGCTTTAATATTTATTGATGCCTATATTAGAACAGATTCTAAGGCTCCATACTTGAAAAACAAACCAGAGAAATCCATCAATGAGATTTTGCTTAATCCTGGGGTTATTTTTTCAATTTTGTTGCCAAAACTGAAACGAAAAGTTAGCGATATTTGTATTTCAAGTAATCAAAATTACACAGTGAGAAGTGTACAAATTAACTTTGACAGCTGAGTTTTATTTACACAATTTGTGAATTTCAGACCAGTAAAGAGAGGGTGCTTTAGTTCTCACCCTTTTAAAAACCTCAACCATAGTGCCATTTTTATACCGTCTCATGAAAAACATCATTATTTACAATCTTTTTATTATAAAATACATACAGATTCATCTTCTCCTGAGGTAAGGTACAGCCTCAAACTAGCAGACCAGTAGCCCTTTATGATTAACATACATGTAGAGCATGGGATTATTTGCATTTTGAACTCTAACCAAAACACTTTGTAGTTGCTAGAAGATTACAGATTAGATGAAGATTCCAAAGACAATTTGGTGTGGTCTTTATCTCTACCACAAAGCCTGCTGGAGGATGTGCACTAGTGCTAAAATATAAAAGCTGAGGAAACAAATTCCCAGTTTTAGGCCAGAAATCAGTATTTTCTGTTTCTACATGATAAACATGCCATCAAGCAGTCCTCAGGAAACTTATGCTTGTGCTTAGAGAATTTATCTTCAGACGGATACTGCTAGAGATCCATTACTTTTTTTAAACTCACATTCCTGTTCTTTTACTACTTACTATATTCTTTTTCTGTGGGCAAAGATTACACAAAAAAAGAAAGTGAAAAAAAAGACAAGACAGATTAAAATTCTTATTTTTAAGATTATTGAGGGTAGATCTCTAGGAATAGGATTCAATTTCAAAGAGCAGCAAGAAAGAGCTAATTTGGATGCTGAATTATCCCAAATACAGAATTCAAGACCTGCCCTGGGCATGTTCCAAGACCCTTTTCTGCCTGACTGGGTACTCCCAAATATAAACCTGGGTTGTGACAGTGAAAGTACTCCAGTTAAAACCAAGAAAGAAAGAAAGTTCATGAACTTCATCTTCTCCTATTAGTTAAACATACTGTCACTATCAAAAATATTGCTCAGTTTCTTTCTCATTTTTTCTTGGGCTCACAGGACTGAATCAGTCATTTGAAGTCATCTGAAGATGCCTAATGGCACACGTTAAAGTACCTGCACGTCTAAATTAACAGGTATGTGTGCTTTAAAAAAAACTATGCTAGGTATCCAGCAACACTTTCAGAGTCAAACATCTCCAAAGGCAAGCCCACTACCCCTTCATACATACAAAACACAACACAGGAAGTTGCGTGCAACCCTGAAAATGACCTTTTAGTGGTAACTAAAGAACAGGTAACTGTAACTACAGAGTATGTTCCTGAGTGGAAGAAGTCCTTTCCTGCTAAGTTTCCTGAGTATTTTGGTCTTGAAGCAAAAGAATCAAACTTATAATCCAATCCCGATTTACATTTTCAGTACGCACTAAGTCCCCAGTATTCTTGAAGTACATTTATCTGTTTTGCTAAAAAGGACACCTACAACAGAGTCACCACGAATCCAACACAGCCCCCCCCTTGCTGTGGGGATGTACCTCTGGTTTCAATGTACATACCTGCCACCCTTCAGACCCTCCTGCACACTCCAGAGCTGAGAAGCCGTCAGAAAAACGTCCTTTCTGAAAAGGGGTAAGAAACAGGCTTTGACATCAGTACCACATAATCCTGAAGAGCAAGTTCTGATATGGGAATTATAATAAATCCTCCCCCAAAAGTTTGGCTTTTATTTTCCAGATTTCCAGAGCAGAGCATTCCTGACAAAAAACAGAACTGCTACACTGGCATCCAATGAGCCAAGATCCTGACGTTGCACTTAACACAAAAAAAATATTAAGCAGACCTGATAAAAAGCAGACACATCAGCCCTTTTAAAACTCAATTTGTTTCTCCTATCCCAAGCTGGCTGATATCCACCCAGCACAAAATTATTCAGTACTTGCACTGCAGTAGCAATTACTGATACTGGTAAGAGTCTGGGACCCCTCACAGGCTGGTACAGGATGTACTAGAGAGAGGTTAGATACCAGCCAGCCTCACAAATAATTACCTTTACTAAATTCATATAAAGCAGCTCCAACACTTTCCTCCATTATTAAAGAACGGCATTAGGTACCAGCTTAGGAAAGAGGCTCTGGATATTGACAATGAAACCCAGCATGCCTGTATTTATTTTGCTGTAATTGCAGGTTTTCAAGAGTGGGCCACTCTGAAGCAATCACAACTGGACACAACAAAGCATTTATCCCAAGACTCTTCTACATAATATGCTTCCAATATGTAGACTCATAACACTGTTACATCACATTGTATTTAGCATATGTATTTCCTAATGTTCATCAAAGCACTTTTAGAAGGCTGAGCCATGTGAAGGCGTAGTATTTTTCAAATGCAAGTCACTGCTGGTCTGAAGTAGATTTCACTACAGTCAATAGTAAAGGGGCTCCCAAGGGTGCAAGTGGTAAGGTGGTACACCTGACAAAAAAAATCTCCACTGCACTTCTGAAGGCTTCATTCTTGTCTCAGAAGATTAAAATGACTCAGAAGACAGAAGCCTCAAAAGAAACAGGCTAGAGAAAATTACAAGAAGCAGCTCAGTACTGTCTCTAAGGGTGAGCCTATACAAGGTCTTTTCCAGAGATCTTCAACAGTGCATGTTTTGTGGCTACCAGTACAGTAAAAGGCATCAAACAGCTACATCAAGCACACTTTTGCTTACAAAACAGTATTTTCAGTATCTTTTGGGCTTTATAAAGAGGGCAAGGTAGTCTGATTCTCCCCACAATCATTTCTGAACAAGATACACCATGAAAATCCGTTATACCCATCCGTCTTATTACCAAACAGCTACTTTTCACAAACAGTAGCAGAATGTAACTGACTTACTTTTGATGTAAAAAAACGCCATCCACCTTTCATTCTGCTGAAAGCAAACTAGGGCAGGCAAGCTGTAAATCATCTGACCAGTTATGAAGCTCTCCATAAACCAACCTACACCAAATCACCTCCATGGCTTTAGCTACTCAGTATTGAAATGAATAGGTAATATTTACCAAAAATTCCTGCTTGCCACAAGAGGCTATCAATCAACATAGCCACTATCGCTACTGGAGTTTTCAGATGCAAGTACACCTGCCTACAGCTTATGCTCCCAGAGCATAATCATCTATTTTGGCTTCAGGTACCTTAAGGGAAAAAGAAAATTCTCTTTTGCCTCTCCTGAGAAAGAGCTTCCAGCAGCCTATAGATTGTACAAGCACTTTCACTATAACAAAGCACTTGCATCTAAATGAAAATAGCTACAGTAAGTGTGAAACTCCTCTGAAAAGCCTAGCAACGAATCAGCTGACCTGTATACTTTCCTGGCTTACTTCAAACAGCCTGACATGGAGGTTTTCAAGTCTCAGCAAATAGCTCCAGGTTTCTGAATTATGATCTGAGGTTACTGGGGACTGAAAGACAGGTGGTGGACAGCTGGAGTTCAGGCCACCTCTCAGCCAGCCTCTGATCTCCACGGAGATGGAAAGAGGCAGATGAGCTGTTAGGATTTCCAAGCTGTGGCACCTTAGCTCAGAAACTCTGCTCCTAAAAGCAGTCCATCCCTCCTCAGTGTGGTCCTTGGGAAGGGGCCAGTAACCATTAGTGTTTCTGGCAGAGAAGCCCACAGGCATGGGGCTGAGTGTGAGGATGGCTAGGCTAAGGTGAAGGGTGATTTGCAAGTAGGGGCTCATTCTCCTTTGGTCACACTGCCACCGCTGCCTGCCTGCCAAGACACCACCTGTAGCCATGCTACACACAAGAAATACTCCCAGCTTGCCAGAAGCTATGACATAATTAAGCTCCTTAATCCAACTAGGACTTGAGCATGAAATTAAACATCTACATGAGCACTGCAGGTTGGCAGACATCCTTCAGGTGCTCTTGTTCAACCCAAGCCTCACAGGTGTTCCTTTACAGCAGGTACTGCAGAAGATTCTTAACAAAACTAACGCCCTGTCAGGTTTTAAGAGTACTTAAGTCTAAACTTATGGGAAAAAAAACCCTCTAAACTGTTTCTTCTGGCAATGATTACTTAAGCTTGGGGAGAAAAATTACACCACAAATAGCTCATTATTTTGACAAGTGTGACTAAGTCTTCAAAGATTAAAGAAAAGACCTACTGGATTACAAATGAAAGACAGCCTCGAATACATTATGTAGAATAAAGGGATAGTCATCTTAACAAAATTTTTCATAAAAGATCCACAATCCTTCATATATGTGTTTGCATACACTTTATTTATTTGAAGGGCTTCTAATCTGTCAAATTCCAAACCACATTAATGTATTACAGGGTACTTCTGGCTGTTGCATCCTATTTGCATTAAAAAAAAAAAAATCCAAAGAACAACTACCATGTACTACTTTTCCTCCAGCACATCAATTACCACCCAGATCAGGAACATTTCTTTCATTTTCTATTCAAGCACATGCCTCCTGTAGCCAGGTCCTTGTGATTCAAAATGAAGAGAAGAAAAAAAAAAAAAGAAAGAAAAAAGAAAACTCAAGAAAACTAGCTTATAAACAAATTTTCTTTACTTGGAAGTCTCTTTGGGAGCCCACAGGGGTAAATTTTAAGTTTGGGAACATTTCAAGTGCTACAGCACTATACACTGACCTTACTGAAAAACCATTTCAAGATTAATACCTTGATAATCGCAACTAGAGCTACATTTGCTACCTCTATTTCAAGTCAGCCACAACCTATACATACTGGCTTTCTTAGAAAAACTATTTTAAAAGCTTATGTGGAAGCCACAATAAAGCCAACATACAGCTATGAGTAAGACTGCACAGACAGCTGCCCATAGACAGTGTCTATGACTAAGAACTTTCCTGTTAATGCTATGTGCAGTTTTACAGTTTTGAATTACATAGGTAGGCCAGACTACAAACTTCAAGAACAGTGCATGTTAGCATCACTATATTTAAATAATTCATCTGAAACACTAAAATAACTGCTGCTGACACTGCCCCCACTCCACTCTGGATAGGGCTCTTGATTATACCCGCACCACCTGTGCAAGACACTGGGGGTTAAAAATCAAGTAACAAATATGCTACAATATTCAGAGAGCAAATCTCAATTTTTTTTTCCCCTTTCCTGCCTGCAAAGTTTACTTTTCATAAATCTTAATTTCACAGACCCATTTAATTGCCAACACTGGTCTACTTTTACTAAACATAGGAAAAAGAAGTACGTGAGCTTTAACCTGAAGCAGAGGCCCATGCTAAACCTTGTTCTGAAACAATGAAGTGAAAAAAGCCCTGCTAGATCTCAAAAAGACATCTCTATCTCACCCAAACTCTGCTGGGACCCTCAGCTTTAATTTCTGTCACCTCAGCACTCAATCCTCAGATATCGTAAGCATCTTCAAAAAAGCCAAGAAAATATAGAGACTAAACTGGTAGCAGAGAACTGCAAACGCCTTCTGTATCCCAATGAGAAAATAAAAATATCAAGGTTGGGCCAGCTACTGCCATGATAAGAATTTCTCCATTTTTAAGGATATTGAGAGAATCTGTTGTTAAGCAACTTAACCTCCATAAAACTGAATGGGAGCTTTCATGATAGTATCTAGGAAAGGATCTGAGTGGGTTTCACAATTTCAGTTTTCTTCCAGTCACAATGCCATACAAAGATAAACCCAACAGTATTTTAATAAAAAACATGGTAGTGGTTCTGAACCAAATTCCAGTAAAGGCAGAATACACCAACACAACTGTGTGAGAGCAACAGCCACAACACAATGAGAGGTCATAGCACATGAGAGAAGAAACAAGGATGCAGAAATGCATAAAGCAAGTAACAAGTACTGGACTTTTGCTTGAGATTAATCTTTTTAAGGCACCACTTCAGGGGTATGTAAAATCTTTATGTATTCACACAGCCTTCACTTAGGAAAGAAAAAATTCAGAAGGAACACAACAATATTCTGGTCAATACACAAGTCTTTGGAGAGGAGAGATCACTATGACCACCTCCACAATCAACAATTTTTCTACCTCAAAAAGTTCAGTATAAAGGAGACAATTACGACTACTCTTGTCATAAAACCCCACATAATCCATGTCTCCTTCTCCTTCTATCAGAAAAGGAGCAATCCTGGAAATTATTTGCTGGTTAAAAAACCTTAACAAGAAGAAACAGCAGACAAGCCTCTAAATCTTACTCTTGCTATTCAAAGGAAAGCAATAAGAAAACAACAGTCTAAATTCTGCCTGCAATTTTTCATTATTATTCTTTATCTTTATGTTTTTTAAGGTCCCTAAAGGAAAATCAAGGGCTAAAAAACCCCAAAGACCCACAAAAACACATTTCTTACCCAAAAGACTATCGGTTGCCAATTATGGGGAAACATCTTCTAATATTAATAAGAAAAGTTACTTCTTTCCAAATTCATTCTGACAACATGCCAACCCAGGAAAGCTAAAACTAAGATCAACATGCTGTATTATACCACCTGTTTTCTTAAAAGCTTAGATCAAATAAACAAATTTTGTCACTTTCAGAGAACTTTTGTTCCTTTTCAACTATGTAATACTACGATACTTCCTGGTTTTACTTTTCTGGATTGCTTACATAAACTGCATTAGCAGTGTTGACAAGTGATAGTCTGACTATGTTTTAAGAGTTATCTGAACACAGATTACAAAACGTCTACATTTCAGTGTTTCATACTTAAGTGTTTTTCAATGCTGTCTTGGTATTTTTCTCTCTTGCCTTAAGAAATACACAGCCCCCTCCCCCCAAAAAAACCCACCCAAAAAACATCCCCCCCAAAAAAACCCACAAGGAAAAGACAAAGAATCATTCACATTCTTTAGAAATGACTCTTTTACTATCTTGATAGGGCAGAAAAACCCAGTTAAGTATCAGACTCTTGTTTTTCAGGCTTTCAAGCCAGTTTTTAACAAAATATGCCAGTTACTGACAGGTTCCAGATTCTGAAGTTTCTTGACTCTCAGAGGAGGCAAATACAACTCCCTTTTCCACACAGCCGCAGTTTTCACTATCAAAATATCTCTGGACCAGTTTGCCCACTGAGAATACTCAACTGGTTTGGCTGTACATATTCCTACACACTATCAACAGCATGCACTGCTCAGGGACAGTATGCAAAACCAGCCATAAACTAGCTTTAAAAGCATGTTCAAACCACTGCCTTCCTTTTTGGTTTTTTTTTTTTTTTTTAATTCCCTAAAGTTATTTGGCATTAAGTGCAACACAAGGAAAAAGAGGAGTAACTTTCACCTCAACACATAAAATTACAAACCAGTACTTCTTCAACTGCACAGCAAAACATTCTGCACCCTAAAGAGAAGCCTTGAAAGAGGTTACCTGTCCGTCCTGAGAAAAAGCTTCTGCATTGGAAGAAACGAGCAACTTCAGTTCAAGGAGCCAGAGTCAGCTCCCTGGTTTTGTAAGACCTAGCACAGCCTCCCTGAGGGAGTTGCACAAGGTTGCTGAAGTAGGGAATTTGAACCAAGTTATTCAAAACAGTGGAGAAGTAATGAAAACAAAACTTAACTGTCTTTGGCTATATAAAAAATCAGAAATTGAACCTTGCAGCGGTATCTACTATTAAAAAAATCCCAATTAAAATTCACAGGTGGAATGCATCCATTTCTTGTAAAACCAAAACAAAACTGTGTCCAAAAAAAATCCTAAAAAGCTATAAAAAGGGATTTCCTCAAGCATTACAAGTTATGCAAGAACATCTCTGACTTATGAACAGATAAAATTTGTTCTAGTTCTGAGTGTCTTTATCTCACTATAATGCACCACACCTGCTTTACTACACATGCCACTTTGAAACTATCTTCCTCTCATGTTCAATTGTACAAATCATAATGAGAATGTCACTAGAACTGGTTAGGACAACACTTCACAGCATGACAAAAACATGCCCATTCAATGTAGCAAGACAACCAGAATGGACCACAAGAAATTCATACACTCTCGAATCCACCTGTACCACATTCCCAGTTACATTTGGGATGAAGAACTACAACAACAAAATGCCGAACAGGTCTGTGATAATAATTCTGAGTTCTCAGTTTTGGATGCAGCAGGGTGATGGAAGCATCACCACTTGCAAGTGCTTTACCTGTCCCTCTACAGAGCTGCTTCTACTGTCAACCACACAAATCCAGCTTTGTATTTCACACGAATCATGCCTGAACAGTAAAATCCGTGCAATATTCCCTCTATCTGGCATTATACACGTTGAAGGTTGTAAGACCGTGTCTCATTTAGTGCAATACAACAGAAGGTGGTGCATTAAAGCCCTCCTTCAAAATGCTTTTTCCTCAATTAATTGTATTTCTATGGCAGTTAGCTGAAGAGTTGCCATCAGGTGATGTCAATTCTCTTTCCAATGCTCCTGAAGCCAGTGCCTCTATGCATGTGCTGTTTGTTTGGGAAGCTGCTCTTTCAGCAGCAAGTTTCACCACTCAGGTTTCGGTATAACAGAAGACAGGGATATTAACACTTATACAGAACTTCAATTCCTTTTTTCCTGTCACCTAGTCATGTGATAAAGTCACATAGGGAATCCTCTCAAAGCAAACGCAGTCTTGGCTTCTAAACTTATTTCCACTGAAAATCTGATACAGAATAAAGAATTAACAACAGCAACATACTAAAAAACTGGTAATTTCCCTCAGGTCTGCTTATGCTTGCATTAATGAAAATAACAGAAACATCGTATTTTTACCTTCCATACACATTCTTTGATACCTGACTTTCAGACAACAAATATGAAGCTCTATTTTCAGATACCACAGCAACAGCATAAAGAAGCAATGCAGTCTTTCAAGTTTCATTGCACTGACACAAGTAGAGTCTGACATTCTCAGCCCTCACACCCGGTTTACCACCAGGTAACAATTTTTTTCCTCTTTCTCCTGCAGTACTCCACTTGCAGGATGAGATAATTCACTTTTTTAAAACAGCACATTTAGGCTCTATAGGTCCCAGATACCAGTTGATAAATTACATGTACATCTGAGTTTTAAAGGCACCATAAATTTAGCAATGTGCCAGAGTGAATGGCTTAAAACTCCTGGGTCCCTGAAATGATGCTGGGAAAAACAAGCAAGACAACTGCTCTTCTTCCTTACAGTTGCAAGGCGTCCAGCCTGCTTATTTAAGTCATCCTGCCTCTGGCTGCTTCTGTGTCTTCTGGTCTCCATCCATAACTCCACATCCAGACCTACACTAGTGTGCAACTGATCAGGGAGACCAAGTGATCAACTTCCACAGGCTAAAAATCTGCTTTGGGGAGGGGCTGGATCATGGGAGTTTAAATCCATGCATAGTGTCCCTTTCAGCAGCCATGCTAGCTTCTGGCAGATTGAAATAAAAGTGCAACACTATGGGAGAAGTAAGTCTGGGCCTTCCTTGGGCAGGGGGAAAAAATGGGAGTGCCAAGTAGGTGTTATATTCACTCCAAGTCCTCCTCGCCTGATCTCAGGCAAAATAAGAAAAAGTGAGGACAAGATGAGAGATCCTGGTCCATGAAAGAAAATCCTGAAGGTCTGAGAGCTGTGTACGACTAGGCCTGTGACAGACATAATGCAGCTCTCCCCTCTGATGCAGTATAGCACCCACTAGGTATGGAGCTTCCTGCCAGAATGCCTGCTGAAAAAGATGTTGAAAAGACAGAAGTCCACACAAGGGTAACACC
This sequence comes from Fringilla coelebs, assembly GCF_963513975.1. Lineage (NCBI taxonomy): Eukaryota > Metazoa > Chordata > Aves > Passeriformes > Fringillidae > Fringilla > Fringilla coelebs. The sequence continues at coordinate 41,462,888 of NC_140031.1, forward strand.
ACTTCCCCAAGAGTAAACACTGCTCTTCTGCTGCAACATCATTATGAAAACAACTTACTTTATTCTGCGAGTAATAAGCAGCTACAATTCCTTTTCATCACCTTAAAACCTTGCCACAAGTGTGTTACCATAACATTTGCTAGCATATTCAAGAAATTCCACTGTCCCTAAGGACTGGAAATGATCAGGTCCCATAGCACAACCGCATGTCCCAGCCAACCTCACTCAAAACATGACACATGAAGTCTAGGGTCAAAATTCAGAATTCACCACATACTGCAAGGGTCATTTAAAATAGCTGAGATCATCTCCAACAGCAAAATGCTCACGTTTTCTTACCAAGCAAGAAATACAATAAAACAGCCTTGAAATTTAAGAAATCATCATCTCACTCTAACAGATTAGCTAATGCAAACAGCTTCAGTGGCAAGCATTTTAAAAGGTTTGGGATTTTGCTGTGTTTAAGATTTGGCTAGGTCAGAAATGAACTATCCTTTTTCACTGTGTTAAAAACTCTACATCAACCCTCTCAATTTTTATGCTGATAAGTAACAGAACCATACTTCTGAAATACACTGCTAGTGCTTTCCACCGACAGCACAGCCATGGATTTTATAAATCATCCTTAAATTATTTTACCATTGCTCACTAATAACCTTTGCTGTGTTTTAAACTATGTACAGCCAGGGAGTCTGCACTCTTCTGTAACATATACAAAGAAATTACAGATACCAGCAAATACAAAAATGTTTGCACAGAACAGAACTTGTTAAATATAAGCAGAACTCAGTCAGCAACAACTCAGCAATGACTGACAAAAACACTCTGACTTTGGGATATCTTCCACAAATGCAGTGATTAATCATGTGCTGTTACATCTACTCTATGGGGTTATACAGCATTGATCATAACTGTTCCTGCCTCAATACAACCCTTGTGCTGATATTAATAATGCAAAGGTCATTCTGACCTTCACCGAGTAACTGAGTATCAGTCTGTGCCCATATTACTGCTTTCTGTACATCTAAAAATGCAGGTGCAGATCTTTCAGTACAAGTGCTTCAGGTTTCACATCAAATTATGTGTGAGCATGTCAGGAACAGGATTAATAGAAGCTTTGCTTGCAGAACATTCTCATGAGCATTACTGGGATTTTAACTCCTGCAAAGCCTAAAATGAGCTTTTTCTTATGCCAAATGAAATGCTGCAGAGAGAGTCATTATAACACTTGATTAACTTGGAAAACTTGGTTTGCACTATCATTATAGATGTTTTAACAGGAAAGACAGGAGATATGCACACCACACAGGTTCTGCCTCAAATTTTGTTGATAAAACAGATAATTAATACAAGTTTCTAGCTGTTGAAAGCTAAATTTGAGGGGTTTTAGTATTACAGAAGAGCAGAACTGGAAAACTACACAAAGGCATTAGAGGCAAGATGAGATTTATGTGCTTCCTACAAGGTTTAGGGTTCAACAAAGAAACAAAGCTTTCCTTGGCAATGCCGACCTCGGCCACAGCAACCACCATTCATGTCTTATCTCAAACCAGAGATTCCCACCCCAGAATACTTACATCTTTCACATTTCAAATGTCAAGAGTTGAAAAATTAGGTTAAGCTGAGTCAAATGCAAAAGTTAATCCCAAACAAGAGAGATATGTCAGAGAATTCAATGGCAATTAATGTTACTTGTGAACCAGATTCTGCAGAGGTGTTCAAGCCATTAGCTGCCTCCCTGTATCCCTTTATAACTTTGAGGTCATCAGACACTGGTAACACATTACCAGAAAACATGCAAAGAAGAACATCCTTAAGACTGCTATATCCCCTTTCCTTGGTGCAAAACCCAGAACAAGTAGAGACAGGATTTGAGAGGACACCTTCACTGTCTATATTCCAAGTGTCATTCTACACCACAAAATCCTTCTCTTCTAAAGCATGCTTAATAAAGCAAGAAACTAACAAAAGCCCCACTACAGCCTGTAAAACAAATAGGCCCTTTCTACAAAGGAAAACAAGTATCATCCTTCTACATTAATTCAAATCAATTAAACTTTAACCTTTAAAGTTCTTTGTAGATGTATTAATTTTCTAAATTTGTATTTCGATTGCTATGCATATCATTTGCCAAAAATCTGATCATTTGTTTTGGATTTTATTTTTGTTTGAAAAAGGCAGACTTAATACAGTAAACAAATGAATGACTCTTACTAAAGCATTATTTTTGTTCTCACTCTCCCTTGACACTTTCCCCAATTTTCTCTAATTGGAATATTAAACTATTTTGAGAGTTCATAACAAAAAAAAAATCCAAAAAAATGTCCCATTATTTAAATGTGAACCCTGCAATGTTATTTATTTGTGGAGCAACTTCTGATACATAGTTTTCTTTCCACAAAATTATCTAGACTTCTTTGAATCCAGAAATTTAATAATTTTTTTTAGAAATTGAAAACCACTAATCTTCAAGTTTCCTATAGGTTGTGTAGACTTGCACTGAGAATTTAAACCTACTAACAATCAGCTTGCTTTTCTTAAGTAGCTTTTGCAGATCTATTAGAAGTCATCCAAGGTAACCCTGAGTATACACACTACATACTGAAATCAGTACTCCAGATTAACATCCACGTATTAGCTGCTTTGCTACCGCTCCTCTACAATTTAGGACAGAATGACAGATCTCATTATTCTTGTTGCTAAGAATCCTGTCTCCTGCTGGACTGTTTGCTAGCAAGTTTCATTTAAGCTTCCTTATTCTTACAGGCTGCAGACATATTTCTGCTTGGCAAAACACTGTCTTTAACAACAGATTTGTTGTTCAGTGACACATGAGAAACTGCACTACAGTTCGCATGCAACGGTCTAAGTTGCTCACCAGCAAGGTCAGCCAAGTGCACACCTTAAGGCACAACACAAGCTGCTCCTTACTGATTACGAAACTTCCCTGATCGCTCTCTGAGAAAGTCTAAAAGTAGTAGTCATTCTGCAGGAAAAACATAGGTACCAGAGTATCTATGCTCAAACAGCTTCTCTATTTTTCTAACACAATGGGCATTATGCACTTTATCACTAGCTCTTTTGAGCCATGGCACTTCAAAAGTATCCGAGTATGTTAAAGTTTTTGAAATCTAACATGCTCTGAAAGGCTGGTGGCATATCCAGTGCTTTAGTGATAGAAAATTATGATGCAATTTCACAACAGCTGACCCTTTACTCAAGACTGCAAGCAAAACACTTGTCATGCTGTGTTGCCTTAGGTGATGTTAAAAGGCATCGGCCCTCAGCAGGAAAAAGATTCATTGCTTACTTACCTTTGTGTTAGAATGTAACAAAATCTTTAAAATGTTAATACTTGAAAGTACTGCTCAAAATGAACTTTCACCACGACAATGATGAACTTAAGACAAACTTAAGAATTAGGTTTATTTCATATATGTTCCAGCAGTGACACAGAAGTTTGATCATGCTGACATTCACCTAAGTTCTCCAAATTACTTATGATGCACAGGGAACCAAAGATGCATCTCCCACTGCTTCTCAGACTATGAAAACTGGTTGCTTCATTCTACCTACTACAGGATTTTTTCAAGATGTCCTACAGGAGTCCTTCCTGTTTAACAAAAGGGGCTTCACAGGACACTTCCTGAAAATACATGTCCTGAAAACAATCTGGTCAGGTCCTGATCAAGATGAGCTGCTGCTTAGCAATCGCTCAGACCAGTCCATGGGCAATGAGTCTTTTTTTCATCCAAGGCTCAGAACTTGTCAATGGCATCTATCTTCTCTCCAGCGCTCTGAGACATTTTCCAGCTCTCAGAGACATGCATTATGTTCAAGCTTCTCTGATACATGATAGCGCAGTTGCCAGATCAATGTCTGAGAAAGAGTGCAAGAGCCTGGGATCAACTACTTCACCTCCAAAGGACACAGTAACTGCAAAAACACATGGCGACCATGCCTGGGAAAACAGTTACTGAGCAGAGCACTCCACCAGCTCCTGTGGCACACAGAGGCTGCTGGTGAAAGCTTGACTCAGGAAGCCTACTGAAACGTCACAATGGACTCCATGAAAGCCTTTTCTTCACAGGGCACTTGAACAACAGCTCAAAAAAGCAAAATTGTACTAATCAGAAAGACCTGAAGACCTCAGCCACTCCAAAAGAAAGACTGTGAGAAGCCTGCCTAGTGAGGATTTTCTCATGGCTTGTAAAAGTTACAACTTCGGCAATTCAGTGAAAGTTTGCACTACTTTCAGCTTACACATCTTAATGCTTATGTCACTTGCCAAATAGTTCTCTCCTACTAAGCCACTTCATAAGGCTTCAGGGGGAAAACAAGTCTAATAAACATTATTTATCTGTCCCTTTAACAGTCTGAGGAGCTGGTAGTGTAGCTTGCTCACATCACTTTCCATCCTCCTCTGTGAGAATCTCCCAGCTGTTCTGCGGAGAAAAAAAACAAAACTCTACAACTTGGTGAAAGTTGTAAAGCCGGTATGTTTTTACAGTGCTGGACGCATGTGGGAATCGTTCCCTTAAAATGACACGCGTACCTCTGCGAACTTCAGGTCTCTTTTTAGGGCCACCACACTCCTTCACAGCTACCTCAACACCTACCAGAGCTATCTCATTCTAGCAGCCACTGCTTTGCCACCACAGGACTCCTCCAACTGCAGAGAAGGACCCACGCCAGCCAAAGGGGTAATACAATCACACTTTCAGTACTTACACACAAGCTTAAAAAACAACTATCAGTTGAGACAATCTCATGTATATGAATGCACACATATGAAAAAGTGCCTATTCTCTCATGAGCACTCTATCTTGTCTTCTAGCAGCCATACCCTGTGCCCTCAATAAACCCCTCTCCATGAGCTGGTGCTAAGCAAGAGCTGCTAGTGCAAGCAAAGACCCCATGCCAGACCCTGTACTCTCTTCCATGCTGCCAGAAGAGGCAGGGGTTAGGTGGACTTCTCCCTCCCATTGCTCTGCAGGACCCTATTTCATAGTTTTGACTCCAGGATTGATAAATTTTCAGACCAACAAGCATCAAGAGGCACTCTCAGACAGCAAAGCACATAGCCTGTTCTTGGGATATCAAAGAAGCATGATTTCAAGGAATAAATGTGCTATCATTTGGATTGCCTCAGTGAGACTAAACAACCTAGAATGGAATAGTACTTTTCAGGTGAAATGCTCATCCAATAAAAGTCTGTAGTCCTCCAATCCTTGCTTTCTCATCTTGAAATTGAGACAAATAAGATTACAAGACCTTAAAGTGATCTATTAAAGCAGATAAAGCAAACACTTCAGTGCGTTACTGCAGCACACTGGAAGACTAAAAACATAAAAACTGTTTCTCAAAGGAAGAGGTCTTCATAGGAGGAAAGCTATGGAGGAACATGGAATTGCTTCTGCTGCTAGCTTGCCAAATTTAAACAGAAAACAGCAAATAAAAATGCTTAGAGAATATAAACTATTGCCAAATCCCATTTCAATAATGTCAACTGTTCGTGGTCCAAAAGATTAAACCCTATTGGATTAGAAAGGATGACACGTCACCTTCAGAAGCTGGTCCGTGACAATTGTATCCGTAAGACTGCAGAAGGCTGATCACCAGTAGGAGAGGATAAGGCAAGTGCACAGGCCTGAAAGTCAATTTACTAGCCCACTCTGAAAACAATACTGTAGTCAGGCCAGGATTTACACAGCATTCAGACTCTTAAATCTACATAGCAGATGCTGCCCATCAACAGGACTTCAAGAAGCTAGTGTAACAATGACGCAGTTTTTTGTACCTGAAACAGAAACAACCACCGATTAGCGAGATTTGCATTAGCACTAAAGGGAACAATACAAGAACAGAACAGGTACAGCTTATTTGGGCAAGTAACATGCCACATAGTACAGTGGAGATAAAAAGTAAAAATAAAAATCAAATTCAAAATTCAGCTCAGAATAAGGGGGAATAAGACGAAGAATAAATTTTTAACCAGGACACTCTACAGCCCCATCATCATAAAAGATCTCACTCAAGAGAAGCAGCACCAGCAGCACAAGAGGTTAGGGAAGGGAGCAAAAGGACATGAAGAGGCAACTGCAGTTAGTCAATTAAGCACAACGTGAAGCCATGACTTAAGGCTGTATCCTTGGAGTACTAGCCTTCCTCCCACCCTGCTCCTGGGCCACTTTCTGCAGCAGCTCAGACTAGTGTGAAGCTACCTATGAGCTACAGCACTGACAACCAGGTAAAAGTTGCAGGAGTGAATATGGGAACACCAGATGCATTCTCCTCTGTTGCTTATTAGGAAAAATCTGGAAACAAAGCAGACTCCAACTAAGAATATTTGCACACCAGTCTTAGCAGTATTTTATCCTCTTGAAATATGGATCATTATTACATTTCCAGTTTCAAGGAAGCTGAAAATCTACTCCACTAGCAGAGAAAAACACTACCAAACTAGAAAAAAATGTTTTCAGATGTTGTGTATTATTTGGTACAAACCAAGGCTGACCAGACACAAGAAGCATCTGATACGCAAAATGTCTGCAGACATTCTTTCTTTTGCTTCTGCTTACAAAGGGTCTGTGGTTGACAGAAGCTAAACAAAGCAACAGCAAAAGCAGAGAATTTCCATGGGTCGAAAGATTAAACCTAGACTGCAAAGTGGCAATCATTTCTGCCTTTATGAGGAGAAGGCCACAGTTAGAGCAAGCTGAGTGAATTTAGTTAAACTATAACCACATTAAGCCATTCATCCCTGCGCAGAACATCCCAGGCTTCGCAGCTAACATTTCACTATGTGAATGGGTAAAAACATTTGCTCACATAAGCTGGTTAAATGTGATTCAGCCCAGATGTCCGAATGGCTTAGCAGTCTTTGTTTGCAAAACATCAATAAATAATGTCAGACACAAATATAGGACTGAGTTCCTGTCCAGAGGACGTGCAAGGCCTGGCGTTTAATAATACTACTTTTCATAGCATATATTGCTAACACTCAGTGATGTACCAAAACAATGGTTATAAAACATTCAGTTCTTGTTCAAATGAAAGCTGAAAATGGGTGCAATCTAGAATCTTAAAACACCTGCCCATTAGGGTCCCCACAACCTTATGAAGCAGTGCTGCATCTGTCAGCAACAAACAGGTGGAGAGGAAAAAAGAGGTAAGAAAAATGCTGCCAGTCTTGGCAAATACCTGATACACCATGGGGTGGGGTGAACTGCTCCACTTACAGCCATGACTGTTTTCATAAACATGTTCCAGGTAAGTCTAAAAGCTTTATCTTATGGATAGTGGCAGGCATGAGATAGCTAGGGCTAGAATTGCATTTACAGTGGATCTGCTCAGATACTTCTATCACAATAGTGGCACTGTCCAGCCCTCTTAGTACCACATACAGTTCTGGAAAACCCACAGATAAAAGATAGCGTTTTTAAAGAAAGTGTCATAGACATACAAAGCTTAACAGGAGTATCTAGAGTGCAAATAACACAGGGACAAACTTCAAACAAGGCCAGTAACATGCAAGTAATTCATCCTCCCAAACCCAAGGTCATTTTCTACTCTCATGGTGGAATGTATTGATTCTAATTAAGCACAAAATTTCCTCCAGCAATATGATGTCTGGCTCAGCCAGTTTCCACGATGCATGTGTACATTAAAAATTTACTCTTAAAGCAACCTGGCTAAAAACTATGGTCTTGATCTATTATGCAAATACATGTAAACATTCACAACAAACTTCCACACACCTACTACTCTGAGTTATTTGGTTCAGTATGGTGAAACAAATCGCTACACAAGTACCTTGATAAATAAAGGCCTTCCTCTGACTCAATCAAAAACAACAAATTAATCCCAACACTACTGTCCCAGATTATCTGCTAGAGGCATTTTAACACAGCTGAAACCAACAAAGCAGCCTGTTTAGAGGCCTTGTTTTATATTCCCCAGAACATACTGTATACCAACAGACAAGCCTTAACACGCAAGTTCAGATCAACTAGCAGCAGACCCACCAGTCCTCCTCCGCTAACTTAAAAGAAGTTAATATCCAATTTGTAACAAAGAGGCATTTCACAGGCAAAAGAATGGCTATGCTGCAATCAATAACAATAAAGTTAGCATTATAGCAGGACACTGTCTTCCCCGATACCAGGTTTACTGCCTTCAAATTTAAAATTAAAGACAACAAATTAAAGAAAACACTCAACTCTTAAAGGACTCAACAGCCCTTCAAATTCTCCTCCTTAAAGCCATCTTCGAAGCCCAACAGACATTCTGCTTGTAGGAGGGTATTCAGATATTGTGACTTGAAAGTATTTGCCTTGACTCAAACTTTAGAAGGTCTTTTTTAACACTGGGGCTAAAAGGATTGGGAGAAAATTGAGCATCAAGTACCTAATTGCAGCTTAGGTGCAAGCAAAGCAAAAATTTGCTCACACTGCAAACACAAAACTTTGATCAACACAAGAACAGTGAAACCCTGAGCAACCATGCTCTTGCTATACTTCTGCCAGAAGTTTTTTATATTCTAAAAGAAGAAAATTACCTTTCAGGTATCACTCTTCTTCAAAAGCCATTTATAACTCCATTTTGTTACATTTAGTTATAAATGTAGTTTTCCACTATGCTCTCCAGAAGAAGTAAAAAAAGAGCAAACCAAAGGATTTTGTGGCAAATAACAGAATTCTGGGGTCAAGAAGCAAAAAATCAACTAGTAGAGAAACATGCACAGAAAGTTTACTGAAACGTTCAATCTTTTGTTCTAATTCATATCTATCATTTCACAGAACAGAGGCACCACTCTCCTGCATCTGTATTTTGAAGGTACATGGACCAATTGTTTTACACAGAGTTGTACAAATATTCTACCTGCCACACACTTAGAATGGCAATGTACAAGCATGTACAAGTTGCTCTAGCCAATTTTGTTCCAAAAGCAGCAACTGCTTTCCTTGCCTAAAAAGAATTTAATGAAGCCATCTGCTCACAGTTCAGTCTATTCTAAAAACATCCTTCATTCTTTATGCTCTCTTTTACAGTTCAGAGTCTGGCTAGCATCCCAAGGCTACAACCTTTGCAAAAAGCATACAAAAATTCCTGAAAATATTTTGTTCATATTTACATTATAATACTTCAGTATCTGCATATATCATATGCAGATAGCATGCTACTGACAGTATTTTTGGCAATACTTGTATTTTGAAGAAAGGCAATAGACTAGTAAATTGGAATGCAAATTGAATCTTGGAATGCTTGTTTTTAAATATTTGAATGGATTATTTGGTAAGGTAAACAATGTCCAATCAAGGAAGCTAACTGATCAACAATTTAAAGATACCTCAGTATTACAGCCTCATATAAACACAGCCAAGAAATTAAGAACTTATGTTCATTGAAACTCTATCCAATGCATCTGTAAAATAGCTATCAGGAAATACAGATTTAAAACAATGGCAGTAAGCGCCACACTAAAGTGCCATGTTTAATTGCCACACACCTGTGACAGCTGGTTTCAGCTGACAGGATGTTGCCATCCATGTGAGATGTACAGGACAAGAGTACTGGAAGTGGCATAACCAGGCAAAAATGAACCTGACATCAGTCTCCTGTGTGAAGTTACTGCTTTTACAAATAGTACAGATAGAGAACATACACTGACTTTTAACACTACAAACTTAGAGGCGCATTCCTCCGATTTGCCATCTGTTAGCATCTCTCTGGCAGCAGCTTAAAACATGATTTTTCAAGGAGATATATTGTAGCAAAAGATTAACTTCTGCTGCATCTGGCAGTAAAAATAAGAGTAAGTGTGGTTTTCCAATTTGAAAAATACTCCCTTTACCCACAAGTTCAAAACCAGTTTCATTGTGCATCCAACAGAACTCTGAAATCAACAGTGCTGCAAATCCATTAGGAAACAGAAAATACATTCATCATGGTACCAAGCACACTGGGACCTTCAATTTTGCCTGGGTCTCCTAGATCACTTTCAAACGTAGTTAATGGTTATGCTAAATTACAAACAAAACACCATGAGCAAAAAACCAAAAACAAACAAACATTAAAAAACCCAAGAAAACAACCAAAAAACCTGTTAATAGCACAATAATAACACCTTACTTTGTTTGCAGGAAAACAGAGCCTTCAGACAACAAGAGTAGCAAACAGAATATACAGCATGCATGCTTTGGATTTCACTGTTTCTACACTGAGACTTTGTAGAAGACTGGAAACAAGAAGGGGAGATACCTTTCAAATGTTTTTCATGACTGTTTCCAAAAAGCATGGTTTCTCTGTGGGACTCACATTTTATGTACTAAAATACATTGCATATCCAAAATTTCAGCAAACATCTGGCACCCAGGAAAGTTATGGCAGTAGCATAGGACAGGCAAAAATCAGACCAAAGCTGCTGTTTAAAAAAAAAAAAAAAGGCAAAATTCCATATTAAAACCTTTGTGTGAACATTTGCTCTGTTCTCACAGCCCCGAGTGCCAAAATTCCATGCTCACAGTTCAGATCATATTGTCAAAGTGCAGCTTCTTCAGAGAGCCAAGCCTGTTGTAGCATGAAGAGAGGGGAAAAAAACCAACTCAATTTAAATTTTTTTCTCCCAGATTTCTCTGTAATAAAACCAGAATTGCACCTTCCAAACTTGGCCTTTTCATGATCAAACAGCATAGAGCAAGGAAAGCAAGGCTGTCATTTGGGGGTTTTATACATGGAGAAAAAGAAGTAGAACTGCAATGTACTGTAATAATCAAGCAATTTTTTTTTTTTCAAAAATTCTTCAAAAGCAATCACATGCCTAGGGTCACAGCCATAGGTAACTCATCAAAAATAACATGTGGCTGACAGATGGCTTCCAAACTCAGTCACAGCTTCCATAAGGCCAAAATTAAACTTCTCATAGAAGTCAGTTCTCCTGTTGCAAATGGTGTCATTTCCTCATTCTGCGTGTGTTAAGTGACTGAAGCATAAGATTCGTGAAAATCACATCAGAAAGCACTGAGACAGTGCCACAAGTGTTAAAAACACACAGCGTCTCCTGTTCTAAGAAGCAAAACCAGTTCATAATTCAAAGGAAAATGATATAAGTAGGGTGTTTGCTACACTCACTGATTTAAAACACACAAATATACTTCTCCTCCTCTTCTCTGACATAAGAATTTGTACCATGACAGCAAAATCTTGACTAAATGAATTGCATCAGCATTACCCTCTGTACCATACAGAAGGCACATCTACAGAGGAATGGCAAGATGGGCCCTCCATCCCCACACACCCCTGGTCTCAGGCCAGAAGACAGGCACCCAACAACACACCTCATCACTGCGCAAAGGGCAAACAAAAGATCTTTCATCAAAGGTGGTATGGGACTCTGCACTTGGCTGTCAGTGGCTACTTTGGAAATTACTGCTCAAACAGCACCATCATCCAGCTCCTTCTCACACTGAATTAAAATTCCCAGCATCATCCCCCACTGCATACTGAACCAGCCTAGGCCATACGGAGAGAAGATTGGCATTCCCTACAAACATGGCAAAAAGAGAAACAGCACTCCCTCAAACACCACTCCCTCAACCAGGGATCCCAGCTGAAAGAACTAAGGATGGGATCCACATTGCTGCTTGTTTCAGCACTTCTCAGAAGTGCCAAGTTCTGGAGAATATACTTCTGGGATATACAAAATATACTTCTAGGATGTACAAAAAAAAAGTTAAGCAAAAATACATTTTCCAGGTTATTGATAGACACATCTGCACATAGGCCTTTTTTCCCTCATGTTGTCTGATCAGTGTTACTTACCAAGGATTAAAGAGAACTGTAAACTATCAAGTGCTTGAAATTTGCTCCATCGGAAAAGCCCCCAAATGCTTGAAGAGTATCAGGCACAAGATGGAAGGTAATTTTAATAAATATTAGCAGTGTTTTAATGGAGATATAAAGATTTGTCAGCAACAAACACAATCTTCTCTCCACCTCCACCAACCAGGAACAGAATGTCATCACCCAAGACACAAGAACAACGGGATCAGGCAGACAAGCAGAAAAATTCAGACTTTATACAACCACCAGACAGTGCTTGAGATGACGCTTGAACAGCAGTATATACATAACATATGCATTAGTATGAGAGATGCAGAAAGCTACACATGCATAGTTTTCTTCCCCTTGTTCTTGCAGACAAATGAAAACACTAGATTTGAAGTTTCAAAAAACTTTCCCAGCAGAAAAATTAGGCTATTTGCTTTTATGTGGAGAAATGGAGGTGTGACATCACTTTTCAGCTAGATCAGTTTCTAAATGCAGCTCAATATAGAGTCAGACAAGTTTTAGTAGCAAAGCAAGGAAACAAGTAAAAGCTCATTTAACTGCAGATTTTCGGGAAGAATATGCTCTCTTTCACAGTGCAGAACTACAGTTCTGGAAAGTGTTAAGGTTTTTACTGAAATGCTGCCAACCAGAGAGAACACACTGGAAGCTACCAGACCAGTTACTGCCATGGAACAAAGCATCCTAAATGTGTTCTTCACAAGTTTCCAGTGATCCACCCATCTCTTCAATTTCTAATTGCATGAGTGTATCTTTTTAATCTCTTTTACATAATTTTCTTCTGGCAGCTCCATCTGATGAACTGTGATGCATGCCTCTTCAGCTCACAGCACACACAGGGTTAACACTCTTGCTAACCAAGTGAGAAAACACTGCAGAATACCAACCCATTTTATCTGAAGTCTGTGTTAACTTAGTGTTTAAGCTACAGTGAAGGTGAGAAGCATACAGAGAGGCTGGACCTCTGAGAACTCTGTGCTGATACCAGAGGACTGAAAAGGCGTAAGTGCAAGCCCACAAGATGAACTTCTGCCACACACGCACAGACAGAGGAGAGCATTTCAAAAACAACAGCCTGAGCATCACTGAAACACACAGCCAGGACAAGATTCCGATCTACAATAGTACCAACAAGTCAAAGCTTGTCATGCAGGTGCACTAAAGGGTGGAAGATTTCAAGTTCAGAATAGCAGGACTCAATGCAGATCCCACTACCTTTGCTCTCTTCCCATCTCAGACCTCATTTCAGTCCCTTAAGCAGACAGATAATGCGCCTCCAAAGCCTCTCTCGACAGCAGCAAATGGGGGATGCCAAGCACACATTACTCCATTCTCACTGCCAGCAAATGTGAGCTGCTCCCAGAACATACATACATACATACATACATACATACATACATACATAAATAAATAAATAAATAAATAAATAAATAAGTCACTGAATTACAGTGGTCCCAACAGTCCTCTTCTGTTCCCATGCTGATGAAAACTAGCAGACTGTGGCAGGGATGTAATGATTTAGCATTATGAGAATACAACGATGCATCACAAATGGTCAGAAGGAGCACCCAAAAATGAACACTGAGGAAGAACAGAAAAGGGACAGGTCACCTATGCTGAAGCCTGTATATTTACTTCTGTCTTCCAACTTCACTGACTGCAGAACAACAAAAGCCATTTTGAGTGCTGTGAGATAGAGCAGATAAATGCCTGATGACAAGTTCAGCAAGTATAATTTGTACCACAAACTGATTTCACTACTCGGATAGGACAAAAAAAGTATGAACAAGTACTGCTAGCATGTGTAAAATTGACATGCCATATGCTGAAGACTGAAAATGTACCATAAAGATCACTTAGAAAGTCAAGGCAATGGGTATGGCAAATACAAACCAAATGCATTTACAGTTATAACACAAACTCTCACAGCCCTAAGCCTGATGCAGAGGCTTCAGACAGCAAACAAAGTCTGCAAGAACAAAAAAACCATCTGAAAGACACATTTCTGTATAGAAACTACATGAAGTAAACTAAGTTGAAATACACTGATGTTTAACCAAATTCTGCCTTCTCACCCTATCAAAATTAGAGTGGTGCTCTCATCAGAAGATTCTAAAAGCACTGCTAGGGAAGCAGGTAGTGGAGTGAGTAATTAATAGCTACCCCCCTCCAGATCAACGAACAGTGACAGACTGATCATGACACAGTTATAGTCACGACAGCTGCAGCAGACAGAAAATGCTTTGTACAAAAGCTGTAATCAGGATAGTTTAGAGCCACCAAAGAAAAAGTTAACATACAACTAAGACTTTCACACACAGGCAGTTCATTAACCTTTGCTTTTCATGCTATGCACCCTTGAGTAACAGGTATGTGAAACTTTGTTTTAAAAGGTTTGTCTACCTTACTGTAAATGTAAGGGGCTCCCAAAGAAAGCACTGCAGTGACTAAAATGGTTTAGCTGAGTACTGCCATCTTGAGAAACAGAATCAGGTCTGTGGTTAGAACACCGCCTAAGCGTGATGGCATCCACTTGCTTCCCTGTGAGAGCTGGATACTAAGCCTGTCGCTCTCAGAAGCAGAGCTTCAAAACAGATAAATCATAATTCACAGCTACTGGCACAAGTCTAACTTTTTTGCCAACCAATGAGTTTTAGGTGCTGCAACTCATACACCAGTCTGAAAGGTTTCCACGGCAGACAAGTAAATATTCCTGTAGGTTAGTGTATCACTGAGCAATGGGCCTCCTAGCGCAGTTTAAACAAACAAACTGTACTAACAGACTGTCCATTAATTAAAGCTGACGCTTCCTTGCCCATCAGGCAACAGCATTCAGGAGCCATCACATAACGAAACCATTGTTAGTCAGTCTCTTACATATTCAACTGGAGAACAAAAGGTGACTGTTGTACAGTCAACAAGGACTTGAACTTCTGCAGGTAGCTCCACTTCTCATCTCTCAACAAATACAAAGTGAAAAAAAGATTTTGCACTGAAGGGAGAGGCGAAAACTCTTAGTAAAAATAAAACAAAGACGTTTCCCCAAAGTTTCCTCTTAGAGTTTTTCACTAAACAGCACCTTTTCATAACAGCCAGCAGATTTTAAGTACAGCATCATCCTATTCAACTACTGCCATTAGCTAGAAAAGATAGTACAAAACCCCTCCCCAGGAAGGAGAGTTTATGCTCCTTCCATTCTTTAGTCACCACATTTAGTACTCTTTTGAAACTTTTCAAAACTATGAAAAAAATACAACATTTTGACACTCGAGTATGAGATAAACATCTAAAAAAACCCAGATATTCACTTCTTCCAAAACATTTGTGATATGACAATTATTCTTCAGTAAAAATACGACATAAGAAATTTCAAAACACCATAAGGAAACAGTAAGGAAAAAATTTCTTCCATAAAAGAAGGTAAGAAGGATTTTGGGCTTCTGGTGGTGTTCCATTAATATATATAGCACATTCAGAAATAAAAATCAATTCTATCAATGTTGCTTCTAAATTGTGATGTTTGATCAACTACACTAACTACAAGCAGCAATCACAGGTGGCAATGTGAGGACCAACTGAAAAGAGCAGAATAAGTACTTTCATCACAATTTTCATGAGAAAGGAAAACATGATGAAAGAACATACATAGCTTCAGAAACAAGTAAAGAAAAAATCTCAGAATGAAAGAGCAGACTGAGACAAATAAAGGGCCTCTAATGGTAGTGATTTATTCTATCACAGCCTGTTAGTGTCAGGTTATGTAATGAAACCACATGATTTAGAAATTCACATAGGGAGATAATGTTTTTCAATTAGCAAAATGGATCTGAGTTGGCTGATGTCAAGTGCCTGTAAGTGATAATCTCGTGAAAATGACAGATGAACACCTTAAACAAAAGTCTTAAAATCCACTACTTTTTATGACCTTATGAAGACATGCCTTAACACTATCTTCAAAATCAACAAAAAGACACTAGATACTAGATATAAGCTGTAATTCTCCCAATTACCAACATTTCCTATGTCTTTAAATACCTCTTCTTCTGCACTAGGATACAGATGAAACAATGCATGAAGTCTAAACACAAAAGTCAGTTACACAATGCTGTGAATTAGACCAGGTGAAGCCTGTAAAAAATGAAACAAACTTATAAGGAACAAATACTATATGACAAGGATTCAGAGAAGGGAAGATATGGAAAGGAAAAAACCACACAGCTAACAAAGCCAAAGCTACCACTGAAAATTGGTTTGCCCTTCTGCATAACAAAGGCTGCTTAACCTGTCCACAAGCCAGCTGAAGTGAAAATCTGCTCCTAGAAAAGCAGTTCCCAACATACAGCCTCCTGCAGTGGTAGAATCCACTGTCATTTTTCTTTTATGCAAGTGTGCTTTAATACTGCTCTGAAACACCTGCTTTCAGTTTCCAAACACTGCCGTCTTACATACATTATCCTAAGGAGTTATCTAAATTTTTCTTCCTCATCATTTGTATTTATCCATTTATGGCCATTACATTTTCTTTGACAAGTCACACAGGCAGTGCTTCTTGAATTTCTCTCACTGTAAACATTTTCTAGTACTTATCAACCCTGCACGACTCAGGTAATATTCTGTACTCCCTCAAAGGCAAGTAAAATAATGGAAGAAGAAGACTAAACCAAGCTTTTTAGAGTTCCACTCAACTGATAGGCATTACAAGCATCACATATTAAAAACACATATGGAATCTGTTCGCAATCACTAAGACATTACAATAAACTCCAAACTTCCAAATGAATCTTTGCAAGTGCCTTTAAAAATTGTTTTTGAGACATTCAGACAATGTCTGTCCAAAACCCCGTTTTCAAAGCAACCAGGTTCAGAGCCAGAAGTCATGACTGAGACCAGCAGCCTCTGGGGGTCGTCAGCACTGAAGTCCTCAAATGTCAATTAAGGCAGCTTCCCCATGTCCTGCAGCCAGCCTGGCCACCACTGCATCTGCTCCTGTCCTCTCAGATGTGAGTGCCCTGCTCAACAACAGGAAGGAAAATAATGGGAAAAAGCAAGGCCAGAGAAAGGATACCATGTTTTCCAACAGTTGACTTTCTAGCGTCGGGGTCCTTTTTTGTTTTAGAATTTGACTTACATGAGAAGCAACTGATATCTTCTTAATTCAGTATCCTAAGGCACCAGAACAGGAGTGACCATGGAAACTTAAGGTAGTGGTTACCTCATCTGCTCTAGAGAGCTCCTCAACAAACAGGCAAAAATACTTTGAAAATTGATACCTACAGAATTGAGAAGATAACAGAGAAGAGTTCAGCAACACCAAAACAAGAAAAGAAGGGAAAAAAACTCAAACAATTCAATACTCTGCTGTAAGTGAGCCCTGGAAATTGTGGAAACCTGATGACTCAGATGGCATCAGTAAGCATTCAGACAAAACAAATGAGTATGGACAAAGAACAGTCCCAGATTACACATTAGAAAACCTTACTAACAGCATCACCCTCACAATAGGCCCAGTTGTCATCATCAAATACAAATTCCCTAGAAACGTATCTTACCTGTTAAACCTCCATTTTTGCTGAATCCAATTTCTACAGATACAAAGAGGTGATTCACGGCTCTTAACCAACATTAAATGGGACACGGAGCTGGCATGGCAGGCCCAGTTCCACCTCCCAGGGCCAGCAAAGCAAGCCCTGTGCCAGAGGGCTTTGGTTTGCTCTCCCTCTGGTGCAGCATCAGTGTGGACCTGTATGCTCACAAACTACCATTTCAACTGTCCGCAATGTAAACCAAACCATGCTGCACAGCACTGTTCCCCAAAAACCACAGGGAAGGTAAGAGATGGGAGGATGCACCTTCCAGAGTCTCAGAGCCTGCTCTCCCTGGCAGGCACAGGGAGGGAGCAGCCAGGCAGACGGGGATACAGCTGGGCAAGAAGCTGACAGAGGCAGTGATCACCATGGAACCTGGTGAGATGCATAAATTACTAGAGATGGAGGCCATTTTTGTAGTGCTGCCAAAAGGAGCTGCAGCATTGCAACTTTCTCAACCACTGAGAGCAAAGCAAAACAACATGCCTCCCACCCATCCTTCAGGGTTTCTCCTGGCCCCATTCAGCTCCAGCACTCCTTCCCAGAGTCTGGTGCTGGACCGGGATGGCTCTCCTGTCACACTACTTGAAAGCAAGGAAGGGCTTGGCAGCTGGTCCTCCTTGTCCCAAACTCCTTGCTCCATGCCTTCAAGAAGGGTATAAGGGCCTTGGAGGAAAGCTCTGCTGACACCAGGGTTGATCTTGCTGTGCCAGACTCCACATACTTACAACAGAGGAGGAACAGAAAAGTTAATATCAAGATATTCAAAGTAAGAGTCACTGTCAAACATAAGAAAGGTAAATTCCACACTTAATTAGAAAGAAAATTAATTCTGCACTCCTAACAATCTTCAAAAGCCATGAACTTGAAGAGCCTGCCATCCAAATAGCAACTTATCTCCCCCTTAATGGATGCCCAGTGGTGTTTCTGTTGGGTGACGAGTTTGGGTCAGAGCCTCCCTGGACCCCTACCACATCTCACATTCCCAATCAAGTCTCCAGCTGCCTCAGAAGACTCCGGTCACACCAAGCCAGCAGCTGCTGGCCACCTCTGCTGCAATAGCCAGAGGGCCCCTACACAGACACTGAAATACCTTGCAGAAAAAGGAAGAAAGTCTACAGCTATCATCTACCATTAGAATTTAAGACACAATATCAGACAGTGTTGTTATTTTTTAAAAAGGCTTTGTGTCACAGTGCCTCTCCGAGTGTGTGCTCGGAGTCACCCTGCCTTGCTCTGGCACATCAAGCAGTGAGGGACACTCTCCCATTCCTCCATTCCTCAGGGGGTCGGGAGAGCGGCTAAGGCTTCCACCTTTAGGACGAGACACAGCACGACGTTGGTAGAAGGAGAGTGGACTCCAGCTGGGGGCAAACTCCAGGTTTATTCCAGGGCACAAACAACAGCCTTCACCCAGGGAAACCAGCCAGCTGAAGACCCCAAAATGCCGTGGCAGGGAATTATAAAGGGGGGAGTACACCAGGGAGGGGTTTTCCCGCCTGCCAATGGGGATACAGGATGGAGCGGGGATCAGGGAAACGGGCAGGTAGGGGGACCAACAGGGACACCCGAAGGAGGGGTGCCAGTGCCTGAACCTATCACTGGATGCCCTTGGTAGAAGTTTCTAGAGGGAGGGGATGGGCCGTCGAGTGAAGGACAGGACACCGGGGAGGGGTTAAGGGAAAGGTTCTGCCACTTTTGGGGAACAGGGGGAGGGGGTAGGGAGATAGATGGACATTAAAAGGATGGGAGGAGGCAGCAGGGGCAGAACCGTTCCAACAGGGGGGAACTGGGATAAACCAAAGTACAACTTAATGCAACTAAAACATATAAGAACACAATACAACAGCTTTGTTCAATGTTAAACCACACAACTGATTTATCAGACCCTTAAAAGGCATCTTATCTATGCTGAAAAACATCAGCTGATCACTTTTTCACATTATGGGTTAACCTTCTTTTCTAAGGCAAAGACAACTTTCATCAGCTCACATTTTATACCCTGAAACTCTTGCCTAAGTTTTTCATCAAGAATCCGATTGTCAAATGATCTGTATTTTAACCAAACATTAAAAAAAAAATCCCCAACGCTAAACTCCACCAAACTTTCACCTATTTCTTGCTTTCAAGAAACTTTGCTGACATGCCATTTTCCAACCCATGAGCACCATAGCAGCGTTGTAAAAGGAGGAAATACCTTTTCCATGCCTGAACCCTATTCCATAGTCAAATGTGTTATTTGAAAAAAATGCAGTTGAAGCAATATGGAAAGTTAGGAGTTTAAAGTTCTAGATAAACACACAGAGCATGACTAAGTACATTTTTTTTCTCCAGGCACTCCTCAGCAAATAGACTGAAGATTCATCGTGTCTATAGCAACCATTCTTTCAGGAAGATGATTAAAAAGAAGCTGCACACCATACTGTCCCAATGCTGTAAGTTTTGATGCGGAAATATTTCTGCATACTTAAAAACTTAAACATCAAATCAAGGAGTAAATGAAGAGCTGTCATTAAACAGCTGTGTTTTCCAACACACTTTTCTTAGAATTTTTCCACCATTCAAAAGCAAATACTACTGTAAAAGATTAACCACATGCTATGTTTATGTACTGTGTGATTCACTGCAAAGTGAATCAAACTACAGAAAGTTAGTTTCTAAATTAAACAAAGACTTCTGGTTTCAGCCTTCTTACCTATTAAGTAGTCTGCTCTTAAGACAACTGGACCAGCAAACTTCATGGCAACTGTCACATATGAGTGAGTTCAAGTGAACCAGTTTTGTAGGAAAACATTGCCTACAGCCTGAGAAGTCATTACTACATGAAGACTCTATATTAAAATCTGCAACTTGCTCAACATAATTAAAAATATAAGTTGGAAGCAGTGTATTAAATCTTACGGAAACTACTTAAACAGAATGTGAGCTGTGAAAAAGCACCAACCACTGACAATAACAAAAATGCAGAAAACATCCCCCCATTCATTAGCAGCCAAGTAATTAATCACAGTGAGCTGCTCAGTGTTGAAAAGTGCCCCCAAAAGCCTGCAAAGCCAGATTATACCACCTTTACATATTTTAAAGACAGCCCTCCCTCTACATTGACGGTCTAGGCTTAAACTAAGCCCACAGAACAAGAGGTCACATATTGGGAGTAAACCACATGTTGAAAATCTGTGCCTGCACAAACAAGATCAACTACTAACCTGAATTAAAATCAAAGTGAAAAAAAAAATGCAGCCTGCTCTAAGAAACTGTCAGCTGGTGACATTAGAATTCCAGATGGTCTTGTTAAACTGACCCATAGCAGAATTCAAGGTGCAGAGAGCACCGAGATATGAGGCAAAGACAGCAGCATCAAAAGAAGAGGACATTGTGCAACAGGTCACCAACACTCCATCCTCTGTAATTCCATCCAAAAACTTGGGGGAGAGAAGAGACAGCCTGACAACCCATCATCACAGAGATCATAATCTCTTGCTTCTGGAGGAGGTGTGGGATTAAAATAATTCCCTCCTTTGGGGGCTGCCAACGAACATGACATACAATTCCACACTAAACAGTAAGTGAAAGAAAGCCAACACTTATGAAATATTTTTGTCAGTTGAAAGAAACTGTCATTTCAGTCAAGTCATATTCACCCTTAATTTGCTGATGCCCATTTTCATGCTCCACCTCACCACAGCACAGATCACACCACGGTTTCACCAATACTCCTCTTACTGGCAAAACCAGCTGAGGCAGCTCCTGGCCCCGCAGCAGTGCTGCTTTGTCACTGGCGGGGACACACCATCAGCAAGCAGCACTGATGTGCTGCAGCATCAGGCCTCTAAGCAGCGGCACTACAACTTCTGAGAAAGCTACATGGGAGCAAGGAGAGACAGTGGGAACTGGCAAAAGTAGCTCCAACTGGCTTTTCTGGCATATGCTGGTGAACCAACACTGAGAGGCACAAGTCTCCATGGATGCCATGACCATGAGAAACATATAAAGCACCATTAATGCTGCTATATTTGAGTTGATCTTAATGAGCAAGTGGCGACGTTAGATGTTTGCATATGTATTCATAATACAGAGTTTTACTGTGCAATTTTCAGGCTACATTAAAACAATAAATATAATCATGGAGGAGAAAGAGGCAACTTTGGTTTTGCCCATAGCAAAGATGAACCCACAGGCAAGCTATGTTGGGAACAACCACCCTGCCCTTCCCCTAAGGGGTTGCATTCGTGCTTGACGTATCTCAAATCCCAGACTCCTCTTTCAGGCAGGAGGAGGGCAGCACAGACACATGCCCAACAACATGGACAGGCAACCACAACACTCTATGCCCCAGCAGCACCACCATACCTCCACAGCTAACCAACCCCAGGTGAGCTCCTCACAAGGCTTTTACTGTAAAGGTACAGCACCAGCATGCCCCAAAAGCCACTGATATACACAGGCAGCTCAAAACTCAGGGTCCTTTGCAACATGACAGCCAGCCATCCAAAGCTGCAGGTATTCCTAAACAACCAAACACTCCACCAATCTCAGCATGGCCTTTCTGCCTGTAGTACACTACAGATACCAATTACGAACACAGCGATACCATGCAAAAACCTGCAGTCACCTTTCTTGTGGCTTCCATGCATGTATAACCAGTATGCACAAATAACCATCCCAAGGCAAGGGGCCCAATTCTTGCTATAGTTCAGGTAAAATGTTTGAGTACTACCGCTAGTTGAGAAACTACCATCATACCTGAGTAATCTTTGCAAACAAAACAAGCCTCTTCAATACAGACTATCTGGGTAGATGCTGCTAATGAAGATGAAGGACAAAGGTCACAAAGCTAAGAGAGTTTTAAATACCTGCTTTGGAGGCAAACCTCAGCAAAACATGTAGGTTTAAAAAAAACCGCCAACCAAACATATTCTTTATTTGAAAAGTACCGTGAGATCTTCTGAGCTTCTATACCTTTACCTCAGTTTTTAATTAGGACTCTCTCAGTAACATGTGCATGGGATTATAGATTTCCTTCCCTCCCCCCAATCAAGTTTCAAGTTTGTGGACCACATCCAAGGAGCTAGTTTCTATGCATTCCTGAGGGAGAAAGGGCTATAGAAAAGTCTTTTATTTCTGCATGTATTTCCCAGAAGGCCCAACTAATGCAAAAGGAAATGTATCAGGCTTCTTCAATGGGGGGAGGGCAAGAGGGGATTAACATGTTTCATGGGCAGAGTGTGTGCAAGCCAGGAGGGTTGAGCACTTCAGTCTGAGCAATTAGATGCAACTCTTTTGTAAACCTTACAGTATGATATCTGAGATACCCTTTTCAACAGAAAAACGTACTCAAGTAAATGTCAAAGTAAATAGTGCTGAAAAACAGACTATGTCACAAAAGGCTACTGTAAAGGGACATGCTAATACGTACACCTCACAAGAATCCCCACTGAAGCACATCAGCATCATGAAGTTAAGGGTGTAAATTCAGACGCACACGTTTTCATTGCAGGTCAGCATCATTTGCATGAACAGTTCCATGTAACTGGTAGGAACTGCTTTTTCCTCCTAAACTGATTTTGTACATATTTCCCTACAAAACTTTTCAAGAACTTACCAAGTTTGAGTCCAGCTTCAGAAAGATTCATCAAAATTAAAAAAAAAAAAAAAAAAAAAAAAAAAAAAAAAAGGCAATCAGGAACTGAGCATCTGTTCCCTATTTAAAAATATTACAGGAAAACTGAATAAAAGGTTATTTCTCCAGGACTGTGACTCCGCATTCTGAGTCTTATTTCACTGGCAAAGTATATCTATAGGCAATGTACAAAGCAGCTTTTGCCCCATCTCACACCTTCAAGGGACTCCAACTACCATGTACACTGTCTACTGCAGCATTCCCTATGCCTCTGCTTTTCCCCTCTGGGCTGTTTTTCTTTAAAATAACCCCCTTCCACTTGCTTGCAAAAGCAGGATTTAAGACAGACAAAGCCTAAATTTGCTGAAGGTGGATACTGCTTTCATTTTTACAGAGCGAACAGGCAGCAGGCCATGCCACTCAAGTTAATGGACAAACATACACTTACTAACATACAGCTAACTAAACAAGAAGCTCAATTCAAGTTTTACTGCATTTGCTGGTCCAAAAATTCCTACTCCACCTGTATTTAAAAACTGTTTGCAGTTTAATATAGCATGCAATTATATTATAGCTGTCTACTCAAAGTAAAAACAGATTCATTCCCAGAGTTACTCAGCATTATTAGTTACAGTGTAAACAGCCTAGGATATTTAAATAGTACATTCAATAACATAATCACTCATTCTCCTCTTCAACCCTCACATAGACAAGTAAAAGCAGCCAAATTATTTACTTACTTAAAACCAAACG
This sequence comes from Fringilla coelebs, assembly GCF_963513975.1. NCBI lineage: Eukaryota > Metazoa > Chordata > Aves > Passeriformes > Fringillidae > Fringilla > Fringilla coelebs. Next base: position 41,486,696 of record NC_140031.1, read on the forward strand.
ATTGGGTTGATTGTTCCAAGACTGTGCTTTTACATGGTGAACTATCCAGCACTGTATTTGCAGCATTTAGTAAATCCATATGGAAAAAAACCAATAAGATTCAGTACTGATTTTGTTCAGCAACTTCTTCTCTATGATCTCATTTTACAGTATTTGAATTGTTCCACTTTTTCAGAACTATAATCTGGAATTTTAACGCTACAAATGACAGACTTTCTGTCCACGAACATCAGCGCTTCCAACAGTAACCAATCTGCCTATGAAACCAGTACTACAATAAAAGCAATATGTAAGCAATTTAAGATTTTATCATGTTGATAAGGTGATATTGAATAGCATGATCATTAATTTAATAAGGTATAAAAAGATCCAGCAGCCAGAAACTGATGATCAACAACAAAATGTGCAGGCTCTCACAGAGGAGAGTAATTAATGCTTGGAAATAAGATGACATGGAGGATTTGCAATCATTAGAATCAAAATGAGGAGAGATCCATTTTCTATGTGGGGAAGATGAGAGTAGTGGAGAAGCTTTGTTACAAAATTTCATTCAGCCATTCCAGAGATTTGTGTTACTCAGGGACTAAGGTAACACCTTTAATTTGCTTTTCTTCAGGGAAGCAGTGGCTCACTTTTTTCATCAGGTTATGTTTTTACTTTTAGCTGAAGCTCACCACCCTACCTCTTCCTCCCCCTCCATCTCAGGCAAGAGATGGGCATTGAAAGAGTAGGCAGAACACCAGCTGCTGTAATTCTGGAGCACTACAAGAAAACTGATGTTGCAGCGCTATCAAGAATTTTACTATCTTTTACATTGTTTACATAGTTCTATAACATAGCCATGCCACAAAGCTGCAGAAGCAATGAAGGATAGAGCACAGCTGCAGCAGTAGCATGCACAGCTCTGTAGCACAGCCCCGTAGCACAGCCCCTTCTCAGGGCAAAACCAACTCGGCAGTCTGCTGCTACACATGCAGCTGCCTCACCATCCCATGTAGAGCTCATATGTGTACCTCTGAGAGGGACAACAAAGACAAAGGCAGCAATCAGGCTGTTTTAAATACACTTCTCTATTCTTTCAACCAAAACAAAACAAATCCAAAAAGAACCACACCAAAAAAACAGTAATTCATGATTACAGCCCAGATTTTTTGCCATTAGGAATCTGCCCAACCCACTGTCAAGTTGGAAGCGAAACTCTAGCATCACTGCATATGTGCTTTGGAAACAATGTCTAGTGATTACAGAACAAAGCTCTACTCAGTGACCTATATGAAAATTATTGTGAAAAAACCTTCCTCATTTCTCTTTGGCTGTATACATAGCTTTGAAAAATCCCACCTAGATTTTTTTAGAAGTTTCTGTAACAAAGCCCCCTTTCTCTAAGTCTGCTCCTATTTGCCATGAATCATTGCAATACAAGTTCTCCATATTAACTCCTTCAACCTTGCATGGCATAATTACAAATGTTCTCGCTGAATATTTTTACATATTTAACTGAGAGATTTCATGCCATGCAAAAGAAATGTCTCAGTACAAATTTATTTCACATGTAAAGGTTACACAGTGCTACACCATTTACTTCACCATTTCTAGATAAACTCTAGCATAGTGAAGCTCATAAAAAACAATTATAACACAAGATAAAATGCAATGCAACAATGCAAATAGAACTCCCCAAACTGCACAGGATAATTAAGAGTCTTCATGGGAAATCCCATGTGAAGAAAAATTTCATTGTAGAACTGGAAAGTCATAAGACTATAAAATCACATAAATGGGAAAGTTTCAGCCTCCAGACACTGTACATTCCGCACACATGCTTGCCATCAGAAAAGTCTCTCTGAAAACCTGACATTGGATCTGAAGCTGTCTGGGAAAGTCTGGAGCACAAGAAAAGCAGCATGATGTCATGTTTTGCCTATGGTAGCAACACCATTTGGAGGAACTCTCTCATCCCTCAGTATCACACATTTTGTCCAAATTCTCATTTGGCCAGAGCATTTGTGCTTATATTGTTTTTACCCTGAAGAAGGCATTATGGCCCAAATGGTTTAGCAGAACACCTTACTCTGCGTATCATCTGCCAAAGTGAAGTCAACAGCAAATGTTAGCACAACTGAGGATCTTTCCTCCCACACCAGTGTTTCCCTTCACAAGACTACAAACTCTTAAGCAGAGGAGGACCACTGATTTAGTGCCTGGTGTTCAAGTGTTACCCTTGACACAGAGTTATACAGAGTCCCTTTCCCAGAAGCCCTGTATGTCTGGAATCTCCAAAGGCATGGGTGGTCCCCTCAAGAAGTAATGAATCCCTATCAATCAGAAAGATGGACAAAACATAGCTAGTTGACACTGAGCTCAAGCAGCCTCCCTTCTCCCTTCTTGACTACTTCCTGAAATATTTAATCAGTTTCTTTCACTCACAAATCCAAATTAAGAAGGCAAATACTATAACAAGAGCAGTAGACACTCCTAAGCTTGCAACTAGTAGCTTCTCTAATCAAAGAGAACTTGTTTTTTCTTCCCAAAGTTCCTCATCCATCCTCAGAATAACAGTGAACTCCAAGCAAATAGGGCCCTTCAGTATCCTGACCTGCACTAGATTTCCAGACAAGAAAATTTGAATTTATATGATTAATAATGTAATTACTATAATTACTTATAATAATATATTAGTATATATTATATGTTAGGTACTACAATATATATTAATACAGTGACATAATTACTTATATTTATTAGAAAAATGTTGAAAAGTACAGGCTTCTTTCACTGACTGATGCCTTTAAAGTTTAAAGCAACATTTAATAAAAAAGGAAAAAACAGTCATGAAAACTGGGCTATGCACTCATTTTACTTAGGTCTTTTAAGCAAATGTAAGCCCCTTACTTTACTGAGCTTTTTGAAATCCTCCCAGTTGTAAAATTCTAACAGCAACTTTATATTGCCCACATAAATTAATTTCAAGATCATGATGCTATCACCTAAAGTCACTTAAAACTCTTTAGAACAAGCTACTTTTTAAAACGAACTTCTTTGTACAGTTACCCTTCATAAAATGACTTCTCCAGAGGCCAAACAAAGCACGGCAACTCAGTTAATGCAGCTCTTCCCAAACATCTTGACTGTTTGCATCTCTGGTAGCTCATGCAATGGGTGACTGCCAGCGATATTTCTGCAAACCATTTTGACTGCAAAAGTCAGCATGTACCACTGGCTTCTGCTCTGGCATACTGTTCTACATACCCTCAGTCTGGTCCTTGGTCACACTGCTGAAGCGCCTGCACTAATCCCAAACATTTGTGATTTTTTTCAAAAGAGATCATTAGTTTCACAGCAGTTTTTGTGGACCTTATTTTACTCGGATGAAGGCTAATAGCAACAACCAGAACAGCCACGGCTACTTTGTTCACACAGAAAACAATGTGAGACTGCCAGCATCATTCTGAATTGCCAAAATTGCTAAGTTTTATTGCACTATGTTAAATAGCTGGTCTACAAAGCAAAGTCACAAAACTGATGGCTGATCGTTTCCCTCTCCCATTCACCCTCTCTCAGAGCAGATGCCAGCTACTCAGCTACAGTTCATTAATAAGAAAAACACGTAGTCAGCTGATACAAACATGGTAACCGGAAACCTCTCATTGTTTTAACCATTTCATTCTTGACAGAATAATGAGAAAGAAAACCTGAACACTCTCTACTTCTAATCTGCAACTACACTTCTTCAGCTAAAGTTTACAGCACAACTCTTTGACTAAAACGCAATAATGCTCAGTATATAAATAAAAACTACATTATGAAAATTATCTGGCAAATTCCTGGTTTTGTAGGATGAAAAAGAAAAGAAACAATGGCAAAATGTGATTTGTGTAAAATGAGAGAAGCAGTGGAGAGGGACACAACTTTCACATGAAGAACACTCTCAGTTCCACTTGCTACCACTGGCTGCAGTTTACACCCTCACATCTTGGGCAGCCCAGAGGCTCCCCCTGTGAAGGTTCCCTAACAGCCTGTTCCCATGCTCTTACTCCTGGAGATGGCAGCCTGTGGCCTGGAGCAGAGGCCATGGCCAACATGCAGGCTGGAGCCTCAGCGAGGCTCCCACAGCAGCAGGCACTGCTGCCAGGTCAGCAGAGGACCTCCCGAGGTGCCCCACAGCACCAGCACCTCTGCCCCTGTCTGCCAGCACCTGCAGAGCTCAGAGGAAAACTAATTACCACATAAGGGACAGGAACAAAAGCAAAGACAAAATAATAGTCTGTGCTCAAGTGCATTAATAAACAAAGCTGCAGAGTTATGCAAGACAGCAGTCATGTGGCACTAGCTTAAAATAAAAACTAAAAAGGGAAAGAAATAGGAAAAAGCAGACACAGCTACATACCCAGACAGAAAACTAGGAGAGCAAAACACCAATGTTAGCTACTGCAGACCAGAAGTATCAGCTTACCACTCCCCAATGAAAGTTACGCCATGTGCCAGGTTTCAGCCATTCACAAGAAAACAGGTCTGTATCACACACATCTCCCACTGATAGATAGGACCATCCTCTCAAATCACTCCAACTGACTGCAAAGAAAAACCACCTGCACCCACAAAAACAATCCTCATCTCCCAGCAGTCTCCAAAACCAAAAAAAGACTGCTGTGGCAAACTCTTCCTGAAGGACCTACCACCACCAGACCAAACTCTACTCCCCTGCCTGCAGGCATCCAGCGCTCCCTGCACACTGATCTATGCACACCATCTACTCAGCCACATTCTTCAGGAGACTCTCCCCTCCCAACAAAGATGGACTTCCTCTAGAGAGGTATCCAATTCTTGGTGTGTGCCATCATCTCATTTGCTGTAAAATCCTTCCCCATTCTGCAAACTACATCATCATCTCTAGTCTGCTATCTGCTGATCTCCCTGGAAATAAACATAATTATATACGCCTTTTTGGTCATAGTAGGAGAGAAAAAGAAATTTCAAGATATGGAACTTTAGACAGCACTGCATTTGTGCAATTGCCACTAAACAACTCAAGGACAAACGCTAATTTCTCTGAATCTGCTTTTCTGTCATTGTTACAGTTTTGGTCTTTTTTTCTGACAAAATTTTAAAAAAACTCATTGGGAATTCATAGGTTCAGCGAGACCGTGACTAAAGGTCATATTAAATAAAAATTAACGTATTGAAAAAATACTGAAAAAAATATGTTAAATACATGTTAAGTGAGTACCAGGTATGTTTCTTCTTAAATTCTTGGCTTCTCAAAGTGTGCACAGATTCACCACCACATTTGTTTTCTTTTTTTTTTTTAGACAAAGCATCAATGTAATTAAAATGTAACAGCATCCTTTCAGTATAACATATTCTTGTTATTAAAGAAAAGAGATTTTTTTACACGCATAAAAGACTGTTCTGATGCCTTCTAAAAGGCAGATTTTATTCTTGGTTTGACTTTTGTTTTGCACGTATTTCCAAACAACACCCTACTGATTTTGCATTTGTGCAGAGTGCATTCTACTCACCTATTCAAGTGAGCTTCAGTGATGCTGATAATCAAGGTACAGTTAAATTTTTAAAATCACAAAACTGGAAAAAGCAAATGCTAGTTATGCAATACATACCACAAGTTTCAATAAAAAGCAAAAACACTGGCATGATTCAGAAGCAATAACCAGAAAATGCAATAGAGCACAAGCACAACTGAGGTCTGTGCCTCTCATCCCAACCCCCATTTATTCATCTAACGTCATGTCTTTGGGCAAAAATAGTGATATGCAACTGTCATCCACTTTTCTAAACAGAGATTATTCTGTATACATTTCTACAAATCACACCAAAGCCTGATGTCTTCAAAATACATCTCAAGATTCAAGTTACAGTTTTGCACACTTAAGTGCAAACAAAGCAGCCAATTATTCAGCTACAATTTACTCAAAACAATCTTTAAGCTGTATGGCAACAGAAAACATACAGTATGTATAAACAATGTACCAACAACAAAAAAAAAAAAAGACCAGCTTCCCAGTAGGTCCTACTAGACAAAACTGAGGCCCTTACTCAGGCATTGCTGCTCCTGGGGACTACATCAATATGTCTCCAGATGAACCAAGGCCATTATAGAAATGATGAAAACTAGTCACAGAAAGAAATCCTGATGTAGATGTACACATAAGAACATACAATTAATCTCCACATAGACAACATGACTCAGAGTCAGTTTAGGAAACTTCAATCTGCTAAGCAATTCAAACAGCTTCATTGTTAGTTATGATATAATGAAATTGACCAGTCAACAGTGACTACACTATGTAAACCCCTATTTGGAGCCTAGATTACACCATTTTACAAGTTAAAAAATTCTTTTCCACTGCCACTGAATTATTCCCTATTGTGACACCTCATTTACTAAAAGAATGAGCTTTCATTTTACTCTGCCTAAAAAATACCTAAAAAATTAATTTCTTACCTGCAACTCAAGCTTACAGAGAGAGACTGAGAGCTTACAGAGCTTACAAGGACAGTAGTAAACGGTTGCCTTGAGCAGTTGGCAATGCCCTCAATTTTGTCATCAAGTAATAAGTCTGCCACAAAAAATAATGACCACATGGCAGCAGTCTGCTGGATATAAATCTCTTTGCTGCTTAAAACTAGATTTTAGATCAGCATTGAAACAAAAACAAAACAACCCCCGTGATACCATCTGAAATGAGTAGAAAGAAAAAAGAGCATCACTGCTAGTCTCGCTAACAGGATGCAAATTAGCACTACGTTGTTTTATACTTGAGCAAGTGTAAAGATAAAGAATATGAAAAAGAGAACACTTAGCTCTTCATATAATCAGCTCCAAGTGCTAAATGCTTCACCATGTAAACAGAAAACCTTTCTCAAGAGACCCTAATACTAAAGAGCAGCAAAATAAATGTTTTAGGAATAGCCTCCCCTCTCTCCAGCCCTGCTTACCCTTTGCTCCCATAAGGCTTCAGTTCTTGGTTAACATCTCTCTGTCTGAAAATAATTGCCTGCCTCCTAAAGGCATCTCGGACAGTGTCACTCCTTAATCAGCAGGAGGACAGCTGAGTGATGTGAGGCATTTCCATCTTCTCCCTGGAGCAATCGCACCATCTCTACACGGCACTACTGCAACATCAAGAACTAAAAGGACTTTAGATGTGGTACTCTCCCATAATGAGAGCCATATGCCAATAAGGCTGCCCTCTAAAAACCCAATTCTATTACCAGCTGCCTATTAGGACTTAGCTTATTGATACAGCTATGCCAAGGATCAATCAGTGCAGCCTGAATACAAACCTCAGGGAAAATCCATCTGTAGAAATGAATTCCCAGCATGTTTGGTATATCTAGATACAAAAACACAAGCAATAATCAACTGCATTATCTTTAAATTTTTGTCATAGTGTGAACATGGTAATCAGCACCAGTAGGTTTGCAAGTTCTAATGCTCTGGCACAAGAAGGATACCAGTAAAATTCTACTAGATTTACAAAATGCAATGAATTTACTTCTCTGCACAATTACCTTAGAAAATAAAACTAGTTACCTATTTCTCAGCAAATTGGAGGGATGGAAAAGAAAAACATGATCATGGGCTTTGCTGATATACTTGCAGTGGCTTTGCTGATATACGAAGAAGGTAATGTGTGAATCAGAATAACACATATTCCAGCTTTCATCAGATCAATAATACACACTATAGTTTCACTCCACAATGAAGCATCAACATCTTGAAATTGTACAGATGCATTTTTTCGGAGCAAATCACCTTCTCTTTCCACATGACACATACGCTTGAAAATCTACACATAAATCACCTTTTCTCTAAGAAAATGTAAATCCTACATACCTTTTTATCCAGTTTTCCACCCTTCCCAACTCCATGCCCTTCCTAACTATCCACTCTCAATGTCTGTGGCACACAGTTCAGACACATGGCTGATGCTCATATCCCCTGCCCCATACCTCTTTAATTTTGCTGTATATTCCATAAACTAACAGCTACTGCCACCTTTCACTCCTCCAAGCATTTGGGATTCACTTCCACAAAAAGACTTACCTGGAAGGCATTTTCAGATATAACAGCCAAAGACAAAGTTGAGTGACTCAAAGGAGCAGGACCACTCCAATTATCTTTTAAAATTCTGCTTCTCCTCCTTCCATGAGGCTCACTTCTTGTTTCAAACTACTTCATGTGGCAGTGACCATGTTTCCATATTTGGCATTTAGGTACCACAAACTCTTACCACATCCAGCTGTTTGGGGCCCTTGAATGGCACCAGAACATGACAGCCCTGGTAACACCATAATGGCATCAATTACATTTGAACCTATAGTCTTTAAATTTTTGCAGAAAATGGAACTCATTAATTGTGAAAGCAACAAGCATCATCCTTTCGCAACCTCCAAGTCCCTCTGTTCCACATAAAGCAAACTACCTAATTCGGCTTTATCAGGCACAGTTTTGACTGTTGGAAGAGAGCTTCCAAAGCCATTACTTCCTCAATCTCTCAAAATACCACTTATATGTCTTCTGTTTCCTGAATGTTGTTTATAGCTCCCATTTTCATCAACTACAAAAGATGAAACTACCCTTGCTTTATGTCATATCACAGTAATACAGGAATACTTTCAACCTTTTCACACAAACTCCAAAAACCAAATACAATTAGGAATTAAAATTAAATCAATGTTCTGAAAATGGAGAAAGAATCTCTCAAACTGTACTATGGGAGATCCAAAAGTAAGAAGTGCTTTATATTCTGAAAACGATCAAGGCATCCTGAGAAACTTTAAGAAAAATGGCAGCAATGTAAACACATAAAGAAACCTTGAGTACAAGAAAGTTTTGCCAGATTGTCATGGCCAATAAGCAGGCTGGATCCCCAGTGAGGCTCCCACAGCAGCAGTCATCGCTACTGCCACTTAATGGTATGAATTAAGGCACTCAATTCCAGAAGTAGAACTCCTGTATTTCATCAAACAGAGAGGCTGGACAGGAAATGGAAAGCGCTAATGAAAAGCTCAGGGTTTTAAGTGCTTCCTGTTCTCACTAGAAACTCTTTCTTGATCAATCAACGTATTCCTCTATGATGCATGTCTACATGACCCCCCCATTACAAAATAAACAGCGAACCTCACTGAAACGTTTCCAACTCTGCAGATGGCCACAAGCAGCATTAAGCTTCGTTACTAATCCTCCCTGCTATCACAGTTTCTCCCCCTTCAGCAGTTTCAGAGCTAGGCTGTTCTACATGCCTGTCAGAGACCTCAGGCTTTGGACCAGAGCACACTGTCCTCCTGCCAAAGAGCTGAGCAGGGAGTTACAGCCAAAGTGCAGACACATGCCACAATTACCACAGCAAACACTCAGCTGTTTTAGTGAACTCCAATTTCCACCTGCCACAAAGTTCAAGCCCAAAACAAGCACAAGTACTTTACTCCTATGGGTAACTTGCTGGCTAACAACTGGGCTGCGACAGAGCCTCTGATGAATTCTGCCTCTTGCTGTGCATTTTATGAAAAGTTAACAGCTTTCACCTTCCCACTCCCTGCCTCTGCCACAAACACAGGCACTCGAAGTACTAATACAAATACAAGGTTTTGAACAATTGCTACACTGACTGTACAAATCATAACAGAGCCCCAGAAAAGACCATCATCACAACTGCTGGTGCTGTCCTGGATACTGCATGCCTTGCCTCTTACTCCATACACTTCACCCTTTGGCACAAATGCCACTACTGGTTCGGCGTGATGAATCTGGAAAATCTGTGCCAATGTGCAAAGAGAATAAACAGCTATGTGTGTAATTTGATGTACATGATAGTATTAGGAATATCAGGCAACGGAAAAGCAAGCTTTATATACAATACTTCTTTGTCCTAGACACTAGAAACACCTACATCCGTAACCTGATTTATATAACAAGATACATTTTTCAGTCACTAAAAGTTCACTACACCATCTATCTCTAACTATCTTTGCAGTTTTAATCGAAGATTCAGATTAAAACGATTTCTAAGCAGCTTGATATTAAAATTTAGACTAAAGTTATTTTCATTTTAATGAAGCCTGACTTCTAAGTCCCATGGAATATATTTATCTTAAAAAGCAACTATGTTCAACTATGTTTTAAGAAATCCTTTGGAGTAAAGGAAATGAAACATCAAGAATTTAAACTAAACTGAATTTTAGCTACAGCTTTTCTCTTTCAATGAAAAGCAATAATCATCCGTTTTTATTACAGTTTTGTCCTTCACATTCCTCTACTCAGGATGATTCAGGAAACACTAAAGTTGCTTGTACCAGTACATGCAGTACCCACCTGACATTGTTCTGGCTCACAACAGTACAAACAGTTCCATCAATGCATTTAAAAAAAATGACTTGCCAAAACAAACACAGTGGCTCAAAACTGTACTTGCCCTCTTTGAATGCTAAAATTTATATGCATCATTATTGTCAGTATCTCAGCAATAAAACTTCATTTTTTCTTGCTTCCCCCAAGAATCTTAATATATGCCACCTTCAGAGACTATGGCCTATAAAAAATGCTTGTGCCTTTACTGTCAAGATTTGATTAATTTTAACCCTAACCAAAGGGTTTGCCTATCTGAACAGAGGGCACACTCAGGGGTAGCAATGTGTAAAGAAAAAAACTAAGAGCATGTTGCCTAAGTAACCAAACACAGAATCTCAACTACATTTACAATTTTTGATTCTATAAAGTCTTACATCTTAAAGCTTGAATACCTTGAACTCATGCAACCACAAAGGATTTTCAACACCTCAGGAAGGGTCTCAAAAGAGCCTGCTGAAGTCATTTGATCACATCTGAAGAAGTTTTGGAAGTCACAGCAGCAATCCTGCAAGGACATCTAACCAAACATTTTTAGGGTGCTACTGGCTGTAATCTAAGTACTACATTAAAAATCCACACTGCTCTTCCTAGTGAGATCATTGAAACATTTTTCAGAAGCCAAACATTTTTCATTTTCTCTGCAAATCCTGAACAAAGGCTATCGTATTATCTTCTAGATGCATACCTATTCCAGCTGAGCTTTATCCAGGCAAACATTTCAGAATCAGGGCAAACTGTTCAAAGACTGCCCAGACATCATGGTCTGAACACTCAAGTTCAGAGCTGCCACAGCACCTCACCAACCAGAAGCACATATTCAGATCATCAGAGTCTGTTCTGCATTTTCGTACCCATCTTCAAACCCCGACATATGCTTTCAGTATCCTTCAGACCACTTGATTCCCACCTCTACACATCTCTATCTCCCTTTTAGGCAGTTTCAATTATGTTATTTATCTGGATCTTGCTTGGTTTTATTCTCTATTAGTGACACAGGACATAAACCCTCACAAAGTTTGCAAACAAGTCTTCAGGACTCTAAAAACAGTGGTTAGAATCTTAGCTGCAATTGAGAGAGAAGCTAGTTAACAAATAATGTTTTCTACTCTCAAGCACTACTCCAATCCATTCCTGGCACTGTAAAACTGATATGAGAACATTCTTCTGCCACATTGCAGAAGCTGACAAAAACAGCAGAACTTTCTTCTCTTGTGGTAATCACCAGAAAAAAAACCCAGAGAGGGGGGTTGTGACTGGTGGTTTACTGACAGCACTCTTCACCCAGAAGTCAAAAGATCATACTCTTCATGGATGCTCCTATATTCGCTTGCATAACATCTTGCATTCACGCAGTAAGGCAACTTGACCCAGAAGCTACTCTGGCTTTAAAATGAATCTGTTTAACTCTGGTTAAAACCAAAAATTGTCAAAACAATGCCTCATCTTCTATCTACTTTAATAAAAACTATCCACACTGACCAGTGCCAAATCTCACCTTTCTAATTCTTGAAAATGGATGGAAATGCTGTAATTATGCTGCCATGTCCATTTGATGTGCGGTCCTGCTGTCACAAAGACCTGCTTCCTGCTCTTAGATCCCTAGCAGATAACAGTTATTTCTTATTTCAAAGTGACCAGAAATACTTGTTTGTATCAGAATAGTCACTGTAAACCATTCCATACACATGGGAATTAATAAAAAATTACACAGATTAGTAACAGTATCAATATCCTTTGCAGCTTAAATGAAAAAAAGTTTGCAATGCCTTCTAATTTTTCCTCCAAATTTTCTTTTTCTTATCTCTTTTATAATGGAGACTATCCTTCTAAATATCTCAGCATCATAAACTTTCCAGTCCTGTTTGCATAGTCACTATAAACTTCCCACAGTAACCAACTGGGTCATTCAGTACCAAAAACTCTCCCAAGGAACATTAGGGATTTGTACAAGAGCAGCACGAAGGATGCTTTGCTTCAGGGTCAAGACAGAAGCAGTTCTTGAAGCTCATAGTAACCACAGTCTGCTCAGTCTTCGCAATTCACATGGAACAATACATCTGTAGCACTAAAACTCCGTTATGGCAACCCTAGGCAACTCTGTCCATTTAAACTCTCAATCACCAACCACTAAGCTTGGTAGCATCAGTACACCTCTTCCTTCTGAAAGAAATGATGACAAAATGCTGGAGAGACTCTGCATGCAGTCACAACAAAATATCCGTCATTTTCCCTCACCAAGATAGCAGTGCCTTTACCTAGAGTCAGTACTGATTAGTCCAAAGCAAAAAGACAGCCTAGCTGTCCAAAGTAAAGGCAGGGAAGAAACAGTTTTGTTTCATCCCTCTGCAAACATCCCACCACATTAATTCTGGTATTATAGATCAGCTTCTTCTAGCATAAACGCGAAACCCAAAAGTAATTCACTATTTCTTCACAAGGATTATCGAAGAAAAATGATGGGTGGCAAAATTCTGGCGCTTTTTGGTAACAAAAATTCCTGGGAAGTACAACACAGTGCACCTGAGAATTAGCTATTCTCACTATTAACCTGGACAGAGAACATTCCTTTTACAATCCTGATACCTGGCCACCACTGCATGAAGAAAAACGCTGTCAAGAACACAGAGGTGGGTAAAGGAGAAAGAGATCTGAAGATGCAGCAAAACATAAATATGCCCTTCCTCGTAGTTTGCAAGCCAAGAGCAAGCCCAAGTTTCTGCAAAAGTCTGCTCTCCCCTCCAGTGTAAGGTTTTTGCACATCAACCACTATACTGCTTAAGAAACTACAGTTTAGGCTATCTCATGTTCCTCCTCTTTAAAAATAAGTCGTATTCAATAGAGAATTAAGCAGCTCTTTTCCTCAAATGTTGGAATCTGAAATGTAGTTAATTCTCAGAACTTAGGGCTTATAAGACAAAGCTTAGAATTAAACATAGGATTTGATCTGAGAGTTGGAAGAGTCTTCTAAATTTAGGTGTTAGAAGTGAGAATGTGGCTTTATAGTTTAAAGTAAAAACACATTAAGCTAAGTAGAGGACAATTTTGAGTTGTAGGGTATAGAGTATTGTAGGTTTGCGTGTTATAACATGATTAGTTAAGAAAGCTTACACTGTAGCACGAGTCTTTATGACAAAATATTTATAGATTAATTAAAAAGTAAAAACAGCTTTATTAGTGGTGTATTATTAGTTAATAAATTTTTAAAATATTTTGTAACTAGAAGACTTGTGACTTTCTAAGCCATGTGGTGACGTTGTGAGCTAAACTCACCTTTCCTGCTTACGTAAAAGATTAAAAAAATAGATCATATCATCTAAAACAATTTAGAACTTTTGTCTCTAACTTATTCAAAATTTTTTCACAAGTCCTCATGAACACTGTTATCAGAGTAACAGACTCCTTGCATAATAAACTTTTGAGTACAATTTTGGTACAAAATACACTAATGTAAACAAACAGCAACTAAGCTGGTGGAGTGATGCTGGTGCAGCTACAATCAAAGTCAGATATTCATCTCCAGAACATCACTTAGGCCCCCAAATGCCATCTCAAAGTCTACCAAAGGGGAAAAGGATAGCTCTGTTCCTTATAAAATCTCCACACTCCAAGGAATGTAAATAAAGGGTATTGTTAAAATGAAAGATCTAGTTAAAGCTGTACATTTGTAACTTTAAAAACATCTCCCCCTCCTTTCTGTATCAAAGGTTATAAATGTGTACGGATGGCTGTTGCCATGGGAATATGCAGGCCAACATCTCTCTGTGGGAACCTCAAAGCTCCCTTCACTGTCAGGCCCCTTGTAATGACAGGGCCACATTAGCACCTTTGACTCTCAGAGGCCATTTATTGCATAGAGATTCCATGCACAGCTGACTCCAATCACCTTCCACAAACAGTACTACTCCTGCTCAACTGACTTTCTGCTGCACTTGCCCATTCTCCCAGGACCTGCTCCCAAAACCACTTCAGCACCATCCCTTCCTCACACTACAGCAAATTCATCTTCAAAGTATACCGCCTTCTCAGCAAACACTAATCAGAAACCAGATGTTGCACAGGCCATCAGATGCTCCACCTGATCAAGCGCATCATTTCATAATCTTCTGAGAAATTCCTTTTTCCAAAGCAATTGACATATAATAAATGTCAATTGCTTGGAAATCCCATCCTATTCCAAAAGATGGAAAGCAGAGCTACGAAGAAAAACAGAGGCAGACATGCAGCAACAGGAACTGAACTCTCATAGAAGCCAACAATTGAATTAGAGAACAGAAGACAGCTTCTGAATAATGGTTGTCAGTGCTAAAGAGGGAAAAAAGAAGTTCTCAAAAATCTCAGTGGAATTCCTGGATATCAGCATGTACCATTTGATGCACAATCAATTTATGCACACAGGAGGACCATTTCAAGGCAACTGCAAAACAGATGCCTTTTTATAATATTATTTTAAATTCATTCCAAAGAGGCAAATTCAACCATCTAAGAATGTGTTCTTATCAACATCTTGATATACGCATGAGCCAATATACACATACATACCTTCACATGTTTGTATGAAGTAGATTTGTGTCACATACCCCCTGACATTGGAGTAATAAATCCCTTAGACACATAAAAGATAAGATTCAACATACATTTAGAACAAATTTATCTACATATTTGAAGAAAGAAACTATTTCACGAGTATTCACCCTCATTAAAAATAGCTACTCAAATACATTAAACAGCTAATATACTGTGAATGTATACCTATGGGTTGGTTCTTTTATTTTTTAATTCTTCAGAGAGAGGAGATTGTAGAGATAAAAGCTCTTAAGCCTATGGAAAGGTCTCACACATTCATCACAACTAATTCCAGTACAAGAGAAATTAAACTACATTCTATATCTCACTTACCTAGAAGATAATCAGGGTGACCTTTCAAGGCAGTTTATCAATTTCACTGATGTCCAATAAAACCTAAGTAAGATTTAACTGAGCAGTAAATTTATTTCCACAGGGCCAAGCATCTAAACATTTAGATTTCCAGCAATCCCAATAATTTAATGAAGAAAAAGGCAGTCACTCTCTCATCTAAATACGACTAGATTTTAACAGGAAAGAGAAAGTTAATTCCTACCACTGTGCAAAATACAGACACTTTTTAATGGCTTTGCAGGGCTTTTTGTAGCTTTGCTTTCTTGGTGGGGATATTAATTCCATCAAAGGTACTTATTTCCTCTATACCTACAGGTCTGATCAATGAATAATTTTCTGACAAATGGACACTTTAGGCGGGGTCCATCTACAGACACACACAGATGGGGACCTGTGTGCGCATACATCTGCACCTACAGCAAATCCTTAGCAATTATATGCAATTGCTGAGTGGAAAAAGAAATGCCTGCATTTCTTGCCTCCAGCCATTTTAGGCACTTTTAGTGAAAAGAAACAACAGCTATATGGGAGGAAAAAAAAAGCTTTAAGCACAGCATTGGTCCAGCAGACTCCTAAAGTCTGCAGACAACTAAAGCTTGCTACTGGGGGATTTTGTTTTGGGGGGGGTTGTGTGTGTGTATGTGCATGTTTTTGGCTGATTTGGATCGGTTTGTTGTCTTGGGGGGGATTTTGTTTGGTTTGGATATTTGCCGTTGTTATTTTGAGAGGTCAGGAGAGTATATTTGGGCAGGTCCCAGTACTAGAGGGCAACCCCTGCAGGCATATGCCCAACCTCAGGTACGTTCCACCCACACAAACCTGCTAGCAAGATGAGGGCTTGATTATTAACTTCTGTGTGCAGAACACTCTTCTCAAATGCTTTGCAGACAGTTCTTACCATACTCAAACTAAGTACATATTTAGACACAGCACTATCTCATGGCTCACAGTGCAATGTCTGGCATGAATTACAGTCTACTGAGAACATCCAAGATGGGGCTCAGAAAGAAGGGCAATAAATATTTTATAAGATTAGGTTGAGAGAATATTGATTGTCCCAAAGCCTGTCATTGTATCAGCTGGTCCAATGATCCCCCTCTTACACAAACTGTCTTCCTTACATCCTCAGACAAACAAAAGTCGTCTCATCTGATTTTACTGAACAGTCAAATGTTCTGCCTGCATTAACAACTGGGATTTTGTTTCTTAAATGTGACTTACTAAGTATCTTCTGAATAAATTCAAGCATTACTAGATGAGGTGAAAGCAGAGAGAAGAGTATATCTGAAATACTGTATTGACATACATTCTTACAAGTTACTGTAATTCTAGCAAACATACCAGTGTTATCCATGTGAATATGACAGTCCCAAACACCACACGGTATTGCCAGTTTAGTCTTTCCTACTGTCACAAGAAATGATCTGCAAACTAGAAAGGTAAAGTAACAAATGCATTTTATGGAGATAAATTATGGCAATAACTGTGTCCTCATACAAACTTTGACCAGTCTGTATCATGCTCAGCAAAACAAACAACAGCTCCTTCTGAAGTGTTTCAGAATTATGAGTTTAATTACAACAAACCTAACCAATGTCAAGCACAACTTCAATGACCTGATTTAAGACGTCAATTCAATGTGCACTTTGTTTTTTAAAAAGTCTATATTGCTCTATTCTCTCCAGAACATACAAAATTTACACAGAGAGAATTCACATACAAATCCAAGAGCTTCCACATCTCTAGGTCTCTTCCCCACATCCTGCATTGTTTTTCCAGTAACACACAAGCATAACTCATTATCTCTTTCAGTGAAAATGAGAACAAAGACATTCTATAAAAACAAAAAGCCTCCACATTTCTATTAATCTCTTTGTATATTCAATGACAAAGTCCATACAGTATCATTTGTTTATTAAAAAGAAAGGACAACTGAGCATATACTTATAAATCAATTATTTGGTGTAAGAAGAATGCCTGCTTTATATTGGGAGAAGGGAAAAAATTCAGAAATACTGTTAAAGGCTGGTTGTGAAAACTACTCTTCAACAAAGCAAGAACTATAATCACGTTTCATGCATTCTTTCCCCTACTGCTTGGCTCTGCCATTTCCAATGTATGCAAATCTGTATGGACCTGGAGGTTTTACTCAGGCACAGGGAACTCCAGCCTCCCCACTGTCTTGCCTTGCTGCAGTTCTGTCAGACCTGCTTTAGGTTTCAGACAACCTTTGGTCTCTCTGCTATACACCAGCAAAGAGCTAACCAGGTCTGTAGAAGTTTTTCCTCTCCTCCCTGCTTTCCCAGTAGAACTGGTCATCTCCATAAGCCCTCCCCTGCTTTGCATATTCTTTTCCGTCTCCCAGCTAACTAATCAGATGCACTAACAACATCACAATTTCCCAGTTTGCCACTTCCATACCAGTGCTTTATCACCTACACATCTGCTCAGCCTGCACAACCCTGCAGAGAAACACAAAACCAGGCTCCATACAAGAAACAAGGAACCTGCCTGTCCTTCCAATGAGGCCAACAGGTACTAATTTTGCAGCAGCGTTCAATCCTCTTTAGCCTGCTTCATATATAGGCTAATACTAATTTTTTAAGAGGATCAATGCAGAAAATGCCTAGTGGATTATGAGTTCACTGCTGTACATGAACAGAGACAAAAATAAAGGAAGAACAGAGAAAAATAAAAAATGTGTTCACTATTTCTTGTACCAACAAACTTGGTTCTAAACTTCATACATTATCTATAATTAACTATGGGTACAGTCCTTAAAAAGCTTCCTGAGTTCCTTATCTGCTTCCATTTACCAATTTTTATTATTATTTTTATCTGTTTACAGTTCTTTTTCATTTTGTCATCTGTTTTGTTCCCCCCCCCCAGGCCATGAGAACTGGCTCCCTCAGTACAGAACAACATACTCTTGAAGTAAAGGCTGCCATTTAGTGCTTTAAAAGATTGACATGTCAAAAGTCTCAGAGTTACAGTAGATTAAAAAACACTCAGGACCCTTCATTCAATAAAAGTGTTCTTTTCATCCTCCATCCCGTAATAAAAAAAGAGAAAGCACTACACCTAGTAAAAGTAAGTTCTGGTATATTTATTAATTTTGTTTTCAGGAAGACAGACATACCCAGAAGCTCACTGCACTACAACTTGGTGTTACAGGGAGCAGGAGGAAACAGAGCAGCTCTTGGACACCCTTGGCTAGGAGAGGAGCTCAACTTACTTCTTACTGCAGGCAACATCCTCCCTCATGGTGAAGGCAGGCTACAGCAGAACATCCAGAAGCTAAACAGGCCTTTCCATTCCTGGAACTTTACAGGTAGATAAAAGAATAAAAAAGCTGTTCGGCCAGAATACAATTAAATGTAAAACCTCATTAATCCAGTTCTGGACAGCAAGATCTGTAACTTCCCAATCCAGGATGACAGCGCACATTAGTCTGAAATAGGAGCTTCTACTCCTCTTTGTAGCTGAAGAGCTATGGGAACAGAAAAAGTAATTCTTGGTTCCTTTCATCAGACCATCCAGGAAACAAGGACAAAACCTTCATATCAGAAGGAAAACAATTAAAACAGCTTCCACATCTAGTCTGCACAGCTATATCAACACACAGACAAGTTAACTGCAAATGGAAGCTTTAGCAGTGCCTTCTGGCATTCCCAAGCTCCTTCTGGTACTCAACCAGTTGTATGTTCCACTGAAAAGCAGCTCTTCAGCCACTTCAACTTCCCAAGCTCAAGACATAATTAAAGTTAAGTGGGACTTTTCTCATTCTTTTCAATACACTTTTTTAACCTATCTACCGAGACACTCAGGCACAGGACTACTATGCAAAGCCAGATGAAGAAGGCTTATAAAATATTGCTTTATCATCAGAGAAATGACTAGTTAGAAAAAAGGAGGCAAAAAACTTCAGGGAAAAAGCAACCAAACAAAAAGCCAAAAGCACTTCCCAGGTTCCCAAATGAGCAAACCTTTCTTCAATTAATTAACATATCATTCAGCAACTCAGTATAGGGCACAACAGAGAACACTCCCCCATCAAACTGTTTCATATTACCACAATGAAAGTTTCCTATCTGCTTTACTTGTTTTTGTTATCATCTTTAAATTTCCAACCTTATTCTCACATGCTACCCAGAATTTAACACACTGTGAAAAATTGTCTCAGTCACGTCTACAAGTACTTGATTTTGAGTTTAGTAAGACTCATAGTAGATCACCACCCATTCATGAATAATGCTTTCATGGTCATATACCTTCAGAAGCTACTTTTCAACTCATTTAAATCACAGAATATGAATTCAACAAGATCCAACACTTGGGAGCATGGGACGCTTACAAGACATGTTAGTCAACTTTGGCAATTACTTCATTACCTCTGCACAGCAAGACCTGGGATAAGTAACTTCACCTCTGAACATTCAGGGAAATACTTTATATTCTTGTTATCTACAAAATCCCTATTGCAACAACTTGCTAAAGATTCCCTTTTTCCTGGAGAAAACCAAAACTAAAACAAAACAACCGGTGGAGTTCCAAGATAATATAACTATGATAGAAACACTTCAAGATTTTAATTCTGTTGTTTTAGAGTTCCACTCAGAAAAGTCATCCTTAAAAATCAGATTATGGCACAACCAACCTATCGACCTATCCAACACCTTTTGCAAACTAGGTGACATATGCAAGTATTACATCTAATGCTAGCAGCTCAGAACAAGAATTGATTTTGACATGACTGAAAGAGACCTCCCACCTTGCTTCATTGCAAGAAAACAGCTAAGAAAATGTATTTTAAAATGAAAATATTCATTTACACACTCTCTAAAACAGCTGGAAGAGAGGACAGAAGTGTGCTGCAGAGCAAGTACAGTGCAGCTTTCAACTCCACCCAAGTCGCCTTCAGCAGATGACAGATCCTCTCGAGTTCTCCAACTCCTCCCCAGCAAAAGGCTGCAAGAAGGAGGGAACTCTCAGGCTCAGCCGCTCAGGAGACAGGCCAATACCAGATGTGCCAGGACATCTGAACATCTCTTCTCTTTGCAGGACCTCTTAGTGGTATAAATCCACACATTTTGGCAGGGTACTGCTGTATCCATGCAAGGTTAACAAGAAAAGGTTATTGAGTGTTCAATGTAATAGCTGTTTATGCAGGGACTGGGATGGCAGGAGGAGAGGAGACTGAATCATAGTACCAGCAAAGAGGTGACAACACAGCATATTAAATTAACTCTGTGGGCACACCTGTATTTAAGAGTGTCCAGAAAAACCTATGAATTCAGTTTTGAAATAGAACCGTTCACATCAAACACTTAATTTGTTTTGGAAGTAGCTACCGCCCTCCCCACTAGCTATAATGGCTTTTGTTAAAAAAACAAAACCATGAGAGAAATTTAAAAACCAGCTATAGACCTATTTTGGTAGGTATGAATGCAAGCAGCTTTTGTCAGCAGACTATGTAGCAATCCTGGACCATCAAAAAAGGTATATAAAATAATTGCTTCAGAGGATGGGGGAGAGATGGTCAAATACTTCCTCTGCAAGACAAGAGATGATAGTGAAGACAGACTTCATCTGTCAATCCAGATCCCCATTTACAAAGCCCTTTTTTTTTTTTTTTTTTTTTTTCCCCTCTAAGAATATAAACGCAGTAACACATTCCCATGCCACCCGTTTGCTTCCAGTGGAAAAAGTCACCTATACTTGATCTCTGCTACCGGAAAGAATGAGTGGCCACCCATACATAGCCTGCTCGTCCCAGGCAGCACCGTACAAACACTCTTCCCTGCACAGCAGGGAACATGGTACGTACAGTGTTTCACCCAACACGAGCCACTCGGTTCTCTCTTACAATGCCCCTTTCTAACTCAGTTTGTAAACGATACTCCCACTCCGGCTCGGCCTCCACATTCGCCATCCATGCAGCCAGCACAGCTTCCTTTAGGCGCACTTGCGTAACTGCCTGAGCACTCTTTCTAATAAAAGAAGTCATTAAACAGTTCTCTAACAAAACCTCCATACAGGTATCCAAAAGGGAGTATGAGATCAGTAGCTATTTCTGAGCCCGATGGGCACAAAGCACTCAACAGACGTGTGCTAATTACTGTAAGAATTCTAATTTTCTTTGAAAAAGAGGCTTTATTACTACACTGATTTCCAGAGCTACTAGAAATACCTGGGTGCCATAAACTTAAAGGTGACGCTTCACATTTTTCAGCTGAAGTAAGTCCCCATAAGAGGTACATGACAATAAAGACAGGAAGGAAGACAGGAAAATGTTTCAGCATTAAACCAAAAAGCAGACTTGAAAAATCCTTTCAACCTACAGATCCATCAAGTTCCCTCCTACACTAGGGCAGGATCAAGCTCCTGTTCTCCTCCCTGCTAAAGGCAGTCACGTAATAGAAAGGAGCTGCAACAATGAAGTTACCACGGCCGCATTCATCCACTCAATCCCTCTCCCTTAAACGCCCATGATGCGTAGTTTTGTATACGAGGAAAATACCATGCAACAACCCACACCTCCGGGAAGCCGTGAAGACATCACATCCCCTCAAATTAGCTGAGGGGCAAATGGGGACAGAAAGCTCTCAATTCACCAGTACCTTGCAAACTCAGCACCTCTGTGGAGACCTGATTTAAACTCTCCTGACAGCGAAAAAATAAAGCAGCACATAAAAGCTCTTCAGAACACATGCAGCCGGTTACCCGACAGCATGCACCCAGCACTAAGTACTGCTTTTCGCTCAGTAAGGGACAGCGGCCTCCCCGAAGCGCCCGGACACACTCCTGGCAACCTGAGCGGCTAGCCCTTGGAAACCGACCGCTTCTCAGCCAGGCGAAAACGCCTCGCATCCGTCCTCCCCACCCTCGGGCGCGTCCACGGCCCCCGGCCCCCGTCTCTGCGGCAGGTGCGGCAAGCGCAGCGTGGGGGCCCGACCGCCACCCTGGGCACGCACCTGGCGAAGCCGCAGACGGCGGTCGCTGCCGCCGGAGTCAGCGGGGCTCGGGGTCGGTGGGAGGAAAAGCAGATTTATAAACCTGGCAGCCCTCGCTCATTTGCTGCAGCTGGAGGCTCCTCCTCTCCCTTTCGGTCCGGCTCCTCTCCCTTTCGCGTCGCAGGCGGGGGCTACCAGCGCCCCTCGCCCAGCGCCCCCCGCCCGAACCCAGCGGCGGCCCGGGCCCTGTCAGGCGGCAGCAGGGACCACGTTCCGTAGGTGCTGCCGCGCCGCCCGCCCCCACGCCTGGGTCCCCCAGCCCCGCACCCACCTCGGACGGAGAAGGCGCGGCGGGCACTGACGGTCGCTGCCCCAACGCCGACCGCTCCCTCGCCGCCGCCTCCTCCTGCGCCCCCCGCCCCCCGCCCCCCGCCCCCGTCTCCTCCTCCCCGGCCGGCACACAGCCCGCCCCGCCGGGCACTCCTACCTGCGGGGGGCTGCTGCTCTCCCCTAGCACGGCCCCCGCCTGCCTCGGCGCCTTCCCCGCGGCTGGGGCTGGGCCGCCGCAGCCCCCTCCTCCCCTCGCCGGCGGGGGCAGGGCGGCGGCGGCGGCGGGAGGGGCAGGAGGAGGAGGAGTTGGTGCCCGTGTGTAACAAGTTTGGGTTGCCCCGCAGTATGGCGGCCGAGCGGTGTTGGGGGCGGGCCCGGCCCTCGCTCCCGGGGGTCTGGCAGGGGCCGGAGCCGCCGTCTCCTTGGTGCCGCTCGTCCCTTCCCCCGCGCCCGGCGCAGCCCCGTTAACGGCAGCGGCCCCGCGGCGCGGCCGGAGCGAGAACGGCGCCGGCTGACATTAGCCCGGTCGCGGCGCCGGCGGAGCGGCTCCTCCCGCGCCACCTGGGGCTGAGCGCCTTGGCAAGGCACCGAGGCGCCTCTGCCGAAAGCAGGTGCGGTGTCCCGCAGTTCAGCCGGGCCGAGCAAGAGCCGCCGCAGCTCCTCGCACCTAGTGCCACTTGTCGCATTCCACTGCTCCTCCTCCGCCTTTTCGTCGCGGGCAGGATGGATCCGCTCGCCGCAGACCACAGGGAAAACCGCCCCTGGGATCCGGCCTCTCGGCACCACGGGAATGAAAGAACTCGTATCGAAAGCAAATGTTGCTGGAATTATTGCACCTTAAAAGCATAGGTTCGCTTAGGTGACTGCTTGGCGGTATATAAAAGGAGGACAGAAAATAGGTCAGTAAATGCACAGATCTCACCTGCAATCTTCTGCTGAGTCACTGATGAGTTATTGATTACCATCATGTTCGTGCACGCCTGGTGTGACTGTTCAGATGAATGACCTGGACCAACTCATGGGTGGTTGGTTTTAGACTGAGGTTTGGTTTGGGTTTTTTTATTGCTGTGGAACTGGTGATACCAGTGTCATGAGATTGCCAAAGCTTGGTTAGCAGTAGTCATTGAAACAAGATTGAACAAAATATTTAGTTTGTCAGATATTAGCATTTGCTTTACTGGCTGACCTTTAAATTTCAGTATTACACAATATTGTGTTTTTACAATAACATGCTAGTCAATATCTAATAATTCACATTTGCTGTAGGTAAGAAATAATCTCAAGAAGAAATCATTGAGGAAATTGAGCCTCTTGAAGCATGGAGACATGATAACTTCAGATTAAGGAAGTTACATGCAAAGCAACCTTGATATTTCAGGGTCTACCAAGTGGTAGCATCTGAAGGAGGGTACTAGCATAGCCAGCAAACAGTCTGTTGTGTGGTAAACAGTGAGAAATGAGTTTTCCTGCCCTACATTTACAAAATGGTGATGTAATTTAATCTAGTTTAACATTGGATAACCAGTGTTCATCACACCATTGACATCAAATTGGGCCATAATGCTGTCAAAGCATTGGATATGAACCATGGAGAAGAACGTAGTCATACCCACAGCAGCAGTGGGGAGCAGCAGGGGCTGAGAAGCCATGGTCTGCAGGGAAGGGGGAGAACCACTTCTGATGAGTCTTACCGGGGCATAAATGAAAGGGTCAAATGAACCCATGCCAGAAAATCCTTGCTGAAGATACAGTAGCATGATAAAAAAGTCCTTATCATATTGTATTTGGGAAATTGCTGTGATTTATACCATCAGAAGACTAACCTGCATCTCCACTGGTACTGACTGCTGGTATTA
Source organism: Fringilla coelebs (assembly GCF_963513975.1). Lineage (NCBI taxonomy): Eukaryota > Metazoa > Chordata > Aves > Passeriformes > Fringillidae > Fringilla > Fringilla coelebs. The sequence goes on from NC_140031.1 coordinate 41,511,124, forward strand.
ATATGCTAGCAAAACCTTCTAGTGTAGACAAGACTTTAAGCATGTTCTGAGGGATACAACTATGAAATGATATTCCTAGGGGAGAAACAAAGATGCTTTTTAAATCTTTCATTTTACAAAATCTAAGCATGGGCATTTCTTATCTCTGAGTAGGAAAATCACAGGGATTTTGTCAGGTTTCCCCTTGAAGCAGTCTGCACAAATTTCCCCCTGCAGTCTGCACAAATTTCCAAAAACCAGGGGAGGCACAAGGGAACTGGAGAAACGGCTAGCACCAAGACAAAATTTCCATTATTTCTGACTCCAGGTTATATGTTATTACCTTTTAAGAATGATATTGTTAATTCGTATAAAGTAGCTTTCAATCTCCATTTTCAGCAAAATCTGGAGAGTCTTACAGATTTGAAGGTTGGAGGTAAAACAAGGAATTGATATTTGTACCTTGTCAAATGGCAGATTCCAAATCACATTTAGAACCTTCTTTTAAATATATATTACCAAATGGGATTTGATGAGAAAAAGAAAACACTGGTAATAACAGTGTTGGGAACTTAGAGCTGGTACCATGAATTGCATCACTGAAAATTCCTTTTGGTTACAATTATAAGTAATTTCTTTCACAAGACTGAAAAACAAATGGCCTCTGACACAAATTTGAGAGGCTTTCCAGAGGTCTGTAATATTAATCTGGGTTGTATGTGAGCCAGTGGTGTAGGGCTAAAGATACTGATCCTCATGGTAATTATAACTGATTTTGTTTTCCTAAAAGAGATAATAATCTTCCTAATACTGCATGCTGTGGCAATGAGATCATATAATGAACAATTATTAATACATGTCCACATCAATTCCATAATGGGCATTCCAAGGACATGGAGGAAACATGCTCTTAAAAACCTCTACTATAGGCATAATAAAGTTGAATCTTCAAAAGGACACGTAATGCTTTCTGCAAAGTAACAGTATGTAAAGACTGCCTCAGTCCTAACACACTCCAGACAATGTGTTGAGGTTGAATATACACACAGGTATTTTAAGTCTAGGCAAGATGTATCAAATCTGTGCCAGGGAAAATAAAATAGCAATTAAGAAAGAAAAAGGAGTTAAAGAAAGCTGTAACAACTGATGGTACTCTTAAACCTGCAGTCCTTAATTAAACTCACAAACAAATAAGCTTCAGGGTAGAAGATACAGGAGCAGAGTAGGGACTGAGAGGAGACCAAAAGTGTCCAGAAGCCAGGTCTGAGATCGAGGGCAGATCTGTCCAAGAGTGAGTGAGTGAACAGGTGGTAGGTTATTAGTAAGTCGGTGAAAAGGGCATTGAACATGCCCAGAGGTTTGCAAACTGATACAGAATGCAGGGAATAGCAGGGTGCATGAGAGAATGAATGGATGAGGGAATAAAAGAATAAATAGCTGGCGTTGAATGAATGCAATTGTGAACAATTCTGAATAAAGTCAAAGTTTCAAGCTATACCTTTATATTGCTGTGATGGCATGACTTTTCAGATCACTTGTCATTGATGTAAGCTTTAGAGGAGAACAGCACACATTGCTGAAAAAAATCCCTTTTCACTACCAATTGTGGGAAAATAAAATAATAAAAATAAATATTTAAAATACATTTTACAATGTAATGGCAATAAAAAGGTTTGCAAACAGTACAGAAAAATAAGCACACAAAAGGCATTTAAAAGCATTGTCCAATAAATTAATGTTGATTAACATTATTAAGCTACTAGAATTGACATAGACCTAAAATTATTTGCAGAGCAGAGCAAGAAGATGCATTAACTATCCTAGTTAGGAACCTGATACACAACAGCTCAAAGTGATTTGTGCAAGATTATACACTAAGTCAGTGACAGAACCACAGATGGCTAAAGCCTTGACCTTTTACGTTTGTATCCTCCCCATCAGGCAGAGAAAATGCATGGACTTCACTTTTGCAATTACAGAGTCAGTGAAACTAAATTATAATAGTGAAGGGGTTTTATCTCCTAACCTTGGGTTTTTTTGGTTTTCTTTGGACTGAACACTTCCTATATCATTATGGATAAACATGGCAATTATACACTCAGAGACTTTAATAGTGTCCCTGTATTTACCATGTTTGTATGCCTAAGACAGAAGAAGGAGCTAAGTAAATGCTACACAGACATCTGCATTTAGATGAAGTAGAGGAAGTGCATGTCTGGATGACGTGGCAGAGGAAGGTCCTTTTCTCTGCCTTTGGTGGATCTGTGTGGCTAACATAGTAAAGCTCACAGAGAGTATTTTCCTTTTATTTTTATTTCCTAATCTGGAATAACAGATTTAGGGGAGCTACACTGTAGGTTAATGTCTAACCACAGAGTTATCTGTAGTCTAGTCTATTAAATCTCACAGCACAGACTGTCAAAAAGTTTGCTGAAGGGATAAGGACTCGGTGAATTTAGGGAAGGATGGCAAAAGTGGTAGGGATTCCCCTCATTGGGGTGCTGGTCAGCATTTGTATTTTAAAATGAGACATTACTAGCAAATTACATTAATAACATGCTTTGCTCCTAGGCAAAACAGCAACAACAAATATTTTCTGTTTTCACTTATCAGTGTCCAAATACAGAGTCTGCAATTCTTACACAAACAGCTAAGTTACATGCATGGTTACAAAATTAAGAAACTAACCACTTTAGTGGTCTTTTCATAGGAAGATGGCGTGGAAAGACTTCAAATCAACAGTCAATGAATAATAAATGAATTATAAAAGACACTTTTTCCACTCTACATGGTGGAAGAAATACATGGCCTAGTGAAGAAGGCACATGTTTATTAATGAGAAAAATAATAAAAAAGGTGTCAGCAGTGCTTACCTCAGGGGACAAGGTCAATGAGGCAACATCAATAATGCAGTACATTAAAAATAATTAAGAAACTGAAACTCAATATTTTTTATGTTTTTTGAAAATGCAACTACATTTCCAAAAAGATCAAATTAATGAAATTTGTTTAATGGAGTCATCACCAACACAGGAATTATTTCTGATTACATGTTTTTCATATGTATAATACCAATATCAAACTATTGGTGTGGGGTAACATGTGCTAGTCATGAATAAATATGAAAACAGAGAGGTAACAAAGGTGTTTTGTTGTTAATACAGGAAAAGCAAATGTAGGGTTTGGGAGTACTGGATTGAGATATTTATAAACTTTATACTAAGCTTACATTCTTCCTATATGGACCCTATGTTTTTATTGCCTGCATTATTACAATGTTTTTTGATGTTTTCTTATTTTTCTTACTTCTTTTTGTAGACCAATAACTTAATATGATGCTTTATAAAAACCAAATAAGAAGGGGAATTATAAGAGATTTTTCTGGTGACAAACTTGATTGTAAAATACAGTAACCACAGAACTGTCTCCTTTATGTATGCATGTCTCAGATCATAGTGTGGTCTGAGAAGGGGGGAATCCATCACCACAGTAGTGAGTGAAGAGTCTGCCTTTTTATCAATCAGAATAGCATCTTAATTCAGTTGCTTTTCATACACACAGTTTGCTTGGGGAGGATCACAAGACTAGTGGAATTCTTTGACTTGTACCAATGTCAGTGATTATCTTTGACTGTAACTTCAACTGTGTTACCCAGCTAAAACCTGTAGACTCCCAGCTTTGAACCTTGATAGAAAAACAATATTAATGTTAAAGCATGTATCTCATAGTTGCTCCTGTTCTTGTACAGGGCATCTATCTCAAGTAATGACAAGCCAATTGATTCCTGTCAACACTCAGACAACCATGAATCTGCAAAATGGGAAGTCAGCAGTGGAAATATACTGTGAATAAAAGGTGAAAGCAGACTGCTTTCCTCTCCTTGTGTGACCTTCTTTTTTTTTTTTTTTTTTTGTGCTGGCATCCCTTGTCCTTCTCACTCCCAAAGAATGCAAAAACCTGATGTAACTTGCTTCTTGAACTAAGTTGCCCTAATAACCACCTCTTTGGCTGAAAATAAACCAGGTCTTGATTTCCCACTGGGATGTCTGATGTCTGTCACAGGGACATTTTTTTCCTGCCCTAGAGTAAGGTTTTCCTTTCCACCGGTTGCTCCTCTTAGGTTTCTGTTACTTTATATAGAGAACAAAGCAAAGGATCCAATTGCCTCACTATTATAAATTAAATAAAAGGACATACAGTACAGGAGAGGACGGGTTTTTCTAAGCTGATATGAGCAATTTGCTACTATCAAAACCCTCTTGGAGCACAGAGCTCTGTTCCAGGGAGTAACAAAAGGAAAAATAAAAGATAGGGTGGAAGGGACCAAGGCTAGACTTTGACAACAGACTCACAAAGATAGATAACTTTGAAAGGTCATTTTAAGCATCTCCACCTTGCTGTCCTCCCTGAAAGGAAAAAAAAAATGCAAAGACTGATGATTGCTGCCTTCAAAGTGCATCAAGAGGGTTTGGCTATCAGGAAAAGATGTCTTTTATCTGTCTAAAACATTCCCTTCCTTAGAAGTATTTTATTCGTGTTTCTGCCAAACTGCCAGACCAGCATACAGGAAAATAAATAAAAAAAAAAAGTTTAAGAAGGGGAGGCAAAAGTTTCATAGCAGAGCCAGTTGGGATTATTTTTATATAATCCTGAAAATTCTCCATCACTTAACAAAAACTATTTATAACAAAAAAGATTCAGTTCCTGTGATTAAACACTGATTTTGTAACTGAAATCATCCAGCTGATCAAAATTTTTATCGATTAGCCAAAAGTTTTTATCCTGAAGGTCTTCTCATTTTGAAAATTAATATTTTTTAATTAACACTAAAAAATACATGCATTCAATTACAGATTAAACAATTTGTTTAACCATTTATCTGGGAACAACTTCTCTATTCCTTTTCTGGTGTAAATTTGCAATGCTTTAATATCAAGGGAAATTCTAAGGCGAGAAAGGAGATGCCCAAAATTCTTGGTAGTCTTCAGGGTGATGCAGTGTAACAGGAAATAATGACAGTAGAGGTCTGTTGTTCATTCAGGTTTACATCTCAGAGATGTCACCCATGCACTCTGCCGTCCTGAAGGGCCCTGGTAACTAATTTACCTGTGCTGAGCCTGGCAAAACTGTTAAGTAAAACCTATTAGCTCAGATTTTGGTTCTGCATTCTTTTATGTGATGTCAAAGTGATTTGTTACCTAAACAGCTGTCTCTCTTCCCTCTGCCACAGCGTGGTCACTGGCATAAAGGGGAGGCAGGAAGGAGCATGGGAGGGGCTGTACTGCACATTTGGGCTTAAGTCCTGGACAAAAGTGGAACCTCTTCCTTATGCCTCATTGCTGAGGAACCCTCACTGTTGGTACATTAAATCAGGTATGGCTGATACAGCTATAGCTACTAAGTTTAGGGGTAAACTAGAACTGGGAGAACATAATGTTTACCCTTTGCTTTTCTTTGATTAAGGCTTAACATTTCTATTTTAGGTTAAGAGAGGTAAGAAGAAGACTAAGGAAAATGTCAGCAAAGGAATTAAGAAGGACCTTAGCTGATAGCCATTGTTCTTTGTTTTGGCTTTAGGAATGAAAATAGAGAAAGGAGAGTCAAGTAGAAAGCAAGCATTTTTAGTAAGAGGTAGCCAAGATAAAGAAAAAAAAAAAGAGGTAGAGAAAACAAGATCAGAGAAAAATATCAGGAAAATGTAATGACTTAGCTGGGCCTGTTATTTATATGTTTCTCACATTTAAAATATGTTTTTCCACTGAGATAAGGAGAAAGATAAGAAATATTCTGTAATTAGGAGCAATAAAGAAAGTTCACTCACAGACTTCCTAGGGTTTTGAAGTTGCTTTCAAGGCCTGTTGTTTCTGGTTATTATATGTCTTCAGTGTTATGGTAGGTCTGAAGTTTCCAGCTTCTGGGATTTGTTGAGTGATATGCCTAGGGGCAGACATTTTTAAGCAATGTTTTTGAGAATCACTGGAAGTCTGCTTGCCGTTGTGTATTCAGTCTATACCTATTGTGTACAGTCCCTTATTGGAAAAAAAATACCCTACAACAAAAAATAATCCTACAACAAAGGAGAAGGCAACGGTATTTACTTCTTTCTGTGCCCACTTTTTCTTTGACCTTGCAGCTGCACAAATAGCTCAGTCAAAGACTGTCTGAATAGATTTCAGGGATCAGAATCATATCAGCACCTTCTGCTCACTGTCACACTTCATACAGATGCTCCTGCCTTATTTCCACATGAAGACCCATCATTTTAAGGCAGAGACAAACACAGTGCCAGACTCCCTGGCTGGTGCTCCCTTACCTGGTCCAGAGCCCAACCTCATTTGTTTGTCTGCAAGTTAGTCACTTGGAAATCATTTTATACATAACAGCCAAGGAAGTCTGGTAGTATGAAATTAATAGATAGTATGTAATGTTGAGAAAGCCAATGGCATCAAAAGAGCCACTCATGAGTCCCTGTGTGAAGCAAAGGAAGAAGCCAAGCCGAAACCCAGACATGTTAAGCTGCCTGCTATTTTTGCAAAAATAACAGATACTTTCACCAGCGCTAAGTGATAGATCTTCCAATGTCTAAATACAGATTCAAAATGCAGGCTGGGATTGCCCATTTGTGCAGGAAATTACCAGTGGTAGGAGCTGGGGAAAACAATGCCAGTGGTACAGTAGGCCAATTTGAGAAGCCAAATTATCTCCAATCTCAAAGCAATGGACTGTTGGCACAATGTGCACTTGTACCATGTATCATTAAAGTTTCATGCAATGTACTTATTTAAAACATTTAAAAATAGGAGAAGCAAATGCTGTTCTGAGGGATTTTAAGCCTATTAATACCATGTCCTAGTTGTGAGGCATTATTGTCTAGTGTCCTTGCTGAATCTTGCCAATTATTTTGTTTTCAATTAGGTGGAGAAGGCAAATAGAATTTACACAAGATCCCTTTCTGTGCCTTTTAATGGCACTTGCTCATTTCTTCAGAAGTGAAAGACCATCCTCTTCATGGTCTTCAAACATTAGTCTGTTCAAAAATTTCTGTGGGATGGTCTCAACCATTCTCAGCTCTCTGACCATCAACTGAATTTGATCAGAGTGGTGCAAGACAACTTGCCTCTGCCATGCTGCACTATGTGGGTGCAAGGGAGACTCGGCTGTCCCTCAGTGTCATTATCTCTCTCCCCTTTTCCCAAGTGTCCGCAGCAGTGTGCTGTCAGCTCAGCTTGGCACCAGAGCAAGTTGAGCAAAATCCTGACCTGACACGGAGGAGCAAAGTTTCAGGGCATATAGCTTCATCTTTAGCAAAAAGTACAGATGTGGAGGACAACATGTTCCTCCCAGGTAACACCTCCCTTCTCAGCAGGATTTGTGAAAATCCCTGCAATCACAGCTCTCTTCACAGAGCTTTCCCATAGAACGAAATAACACAAGAAAATGCCATTATTTATAATGTTCACAGTTTTTTCCTTAATTTTGCCAATTCCATCTCTATCATATTCTGGGTTTTACTGGTAATTCTTGGCCAGTCGCTTTATCATAATACAGGAGTAGCTGGCACTCAAGCAGGAATTGTTCTTACAGTGGCTACCTGGACATATACTTAGGGAAAAATGCAAATAGTGATTTAAAAACATGTATTTAAGTCCTGATAAATTAGAATAGGATTTTTGTCCACATAGTTAACACTCCTTTTGATGTTTCAGACCAAGGAAATTAAATCACACAAGATTTTTTTCCCGTGTTCTGGCTGACTGGCTTACAGCAAGGAGTGTGTGAAGACTTCAGGGTGGTTTTGGAGTGCTGATTAATGACAATTTGAAACTGACTGAGCACAGGTATATGCCTTGAGTTAAAAAAAAGTAAACCATTGCTGTCAGTAGTGTGTGGAGTAGCAGGTTTTATGGGGGTGCAAAAGAGCCTGTCCACAGCTCCTGTCACTTGACAGCCCTTGTGCAATGTATGGGTATCTACACTTACACCTTCCTTCCTCCTGTCCTCAGGCATCCAAGTGACCTTTATGGTGACACATTCCTCAAATGACCAAATGCAGATATGCAGTCAGTAGGCATGTTTGTTGTGCTTGTTTCGTAATGTGAATGGAGGTAAGGACATGCTCTCAGACTCGCAAAACACCTAAATGTATCCACCGACCAGAACTAATTCACAGTATGAATTAATTAACAAGAAGTAAAAGCTCAAAAGGGGGAAAACCGATGATTTTCACCCTTTATTGTGTATTGCTCCTCCCTGTTCTAAGAACAGCTCAAAATGAGTTGCAGGAACCGTGATTTGCATTGCTTGGTCGTGTTTATACACGTTGCTAAACCACTCTCCGTGCTGGTTTAGTTACACCCAATACCGACATCAGTGATAAATGCAGGATTTTATGAGGCAGTTTACAAAGCTCAGATCTTTATATACCAAGGATTCTGCCACAGATAACAGTACAGCATGTATCAGAGGGAGGTGTGCACTACCCTCTTTCTGTTGGTAGGTTTTAAGTATTAAAGATGATTGATCATTCAGTCCTACCCTGTGTATCACAGAGGTCAGTGAATTCAGCCAGGGTTTTCTGCAGCTAGTGCAAAGGATAAGCATCATGGCTTTTTCCTCGAGCACAGTGCAGTAATCTTATTTGAAGACAGAGTAAAGATGGCAGGATGCAACTCCTCCAGGTTCAAAATTAAATACGGTGTTTTATGGTGTGGGAAGCTTGTCCAGCTGGTATTCAAAGTGTATGTAATTGCTTCTCACAGTTCTGCTTTGAAGAGAGACTGTCAAGTTTTTGTGATTATCTGCCTAGCACAATTCACAGACATGAAAGTCACATATAAATGTTTACAGACAGATATACATACCCACCATGCGAGATTGTTATTCATCCTACTCTCTTACTTTCAAAGAGCCAGCCGGGAAGGAGAAGAAATGCTGTACTGGTATATACAGCCTCGTGAAGAACAAAGGATTGCATAGAGTAAAATAATGCATCACAAATCTCATGGGAATTAATGATGGTTTGGTTGTTGGTTTTCCCCCCACCCCACCATGGAGCCTGTAAGTCTGAAAACCAAACACATGTGGGAATCAAACAGATTTCCTGTGTACGTGGTAATCCTTCAAGAGCAAGTCTGTAACAGCAATGCTGCCTAACCAGTGTGTTTTCAGATCACAGTAGTGTGTGATCTGTTTAAACCAAGAGGTGAGCAGCTAATGACCACTTGGACACTTTTTAGGCACTTGAGAAAATTGTAGCAACCCTCAAGCTTTTTACATCCCTCCACTGCGGCTGCAAGCCAACGTGCTCCCTTGCTGAAGGCAGCAATAAGCTTAGGCAGCTTAGCCCAGCCAGAGTAATGAAATTACATGTCGCAGTTCAGTTCACTGTGGTCAGTGCCCTCAGCCTCCATTTGGAGAATAATTTTCCTGATAGCAACTGTTCTCAAAGCTTGGTAATACCAGCTCTTGCCTCCTGCTAGTCTTTGTAGAAATAAAATCCCTTCTCCTCCTTTTTGATTAAATAAAGTATCTCACAAAGCCAAAATGACAAAGCTGTAATGGTATTAGGAAGAAAAAACAATAAATTTGTCTCTAACCTCAGAGACAAAAATACCAATCAGACTTGATAGTGCAGAATCAAAAGGAAGGAGCACTGATTGATAACTCTCTGGGCATAAAGTTATCCTAGCCAAACCCAGATGCAAACACATCTTCCCTAATGGAAATATTACATTTGCTAGCAATTTTATTGCTGGCCATAGCTGTCTCCTGGCATACAAAATACCGTGAGTTCCTCCTGGAGCAGAAATCTCCCTGAACATTCATATGTTTCAGGCTACCAAGTGTTTGGAGATGATCCAAGCTTGAGACAGCCCTGCTTCTGGGTCTCCCCATTGAAATCAGCTTTCATTCCTAATGTCTCCTCTGCACACGCATGGAACTGTCTCAGGTATGGTGCCTGTTTGTTTGCAGGTTTCTTTTTTTTTTTTTTTTTTTAAGCTGGGGCATTTCCTCAAGCAGCTTGCAACAAAGTAGTGGTAGTGGTCTCCTCACCAGAAAGAAGCAAGCAGCAGGCAGGCAAGGGGAACAGGAACACCTTCAAGTAGTCCTGCCACCAAATGCTCCATACCATAAAACAGCAGCCCGAGTAATTATACTTTTGTCAGCACTTCTCTTGATTTCAGGGATTAGTACAAGGAAGACAGGCCATGCTAGAAAGATCAAGGGCTGTGATGACTAAGGAGTTAATTAAGGAGGTCAGAAACTCAGTACCTTCCTGGCTCCCGCCAGACCTACTACTGCTGTAGAGATGTGAGTAGGGCCATACAGAGAAGGCCAGAAGGTGAAGCTGGGTGTGAAATCAGTACCCTGCTGATGTGGCATTCAGGGCTTGGGGAAGCTGTTCCTTGAGGAGCATCTCCTAGGAAAGTCAAAGTGTTGCTCTGACAGCCCTCCTGCTTTACCCTGCCGACTCAGCCATCCTGTTTATGCATTCCTCCTGGATGCCTTTATCCTGCTCTGCAAGGCTTTGGGTGGCTTCTTATCAAATTAATTTCCCATCTTTCAGAAGTTGTTATTCATTAGTAATGCAGAAAAGTTTCCCATGCACTACAGCCTTGTAAATGGAATTGTCGCTGACAGCAGTAAATGCCTTGTGATGTTCCCTTGCCAGGAAGGTGGTGTGCTGCCCACTGCCAGTCTTCAGAAACATTTTAATTTCTCAAGTGAAATGTAATAGTAGGAAGATGCAGTCTGAGCTCAGAAATCAATACATACTGCTAACAAAGCTGCTCCTTTGGGAACTTATTGGTATGAACCAGCACGATAAATTGGGAGAAATTTTGTGGGATCGGATTTTGTAGAAAGCAGTTACATGATGATATTATTTACCATTTGTGCAGCACCATTAAATGCTAAGAATTACTTGTTCCCACACAAAGTATTTTGGTGTAATTTAATTTTCCTCAGCATGCATACAGTTACTGCTAAAATATTAATAATTACAGAATTAATATTATAGAAATCTCGTGTTTATTTCTAGCCTGTTATGGTGGAGTCTAAAAGTATTTGCACTCAATGATTTATTCATAAACATTCTTGATCCTTTTTGCTCAAACTGGATAAAGTCCTTACTTAAAATAAGTATTCTGCAATACTCCATCTTTGTTTGCTTTATACAATGTCAGGCTTGCATCCTTGATGTAGACTGGAAACATACTGCTATTCCCAGCCTGACTCCTCAGTCCCTGCTGGGTTAACCACGCAAATTGATAGTAAGTGGTAAGCAGCCAAAAAGTACTTTAACCCTTTCCGAGGTCCATAACTGTGTTTATTATGAATGAAGATGGTTATTCATTAATAAATATAATTTTAATTAATTGCATGCTTAGTGAGTCTGGAGTCAGTTACAGAAGGAGAAAACAGTTTTTTCACAAAGCTTAGACTATGAAACAAGGAGGCACTTCAGCATGCAGAACATACTGCTCTTGGCTTTGCTGCATTCATGAAGGAAGGATGTGGCAAAAAGTAGCTTTTTCTATCATTTTAAGAATATAACATTTTGGTTTTGGGAGTTTTCTCTTTGAAACTACAGTTAGACATAAAAACTTTGAATTTCCTCTGAGATGTGCTGTAAGCCTGGTAAAGTGCCCTTTCATTTGTGAAACATGTTTCCTTGGGAGCCAAAATGAGAAAGAAAGATCTCCAAGGCAGATGTGCACTAGTTGTGCAGTTGTTGGCTGACTGCCCTGCAGAGGTGTACATAGTCTCTGGAGAAAGGTAGGGATATTTTTTTTTCCCCTTTTCAAGAATTTAATTTGTGTAAGAGGCCAGGCTGCAGGGATAAATGAGGTCCGTGGCACCTCCAGTTTGTGGATTGCCCAGAAGGCCGCCCGGAACTGCTTTTGGGTTGTCTGAATGTTGTCACTTCTGCACCACATCCCCCCCTGCCCCCCAAATATCTTTTGTTATATTTGTTATTTTCTGAATTTCGGCGTTTCTGGTGCTTCTTGGCCACTTGCCAAAAAGGCAGCGCGGAAACTATGGCATGTGACGGGGATTGCCACCTGCCCGGGTCTTGTCAGACCTCCTGCGGCTCGCTGCTGGAACAATCAGGTAGGAGTGGAAGTCTGAATTTTAATGAAGCTTTTGCGCTAGACAACAGTGCTGAGGGATCCGATAGAAAAAGAACCTTCTGCTATGGCTAGCGTTTGTGTAAGCATCAGTGTTTAACCTTCAGCTATGAAAAAGAAAAGGAGAGGCTGATAACAGTGACATTGTCCTCCCTTCAGGGGGGCATTGGCATGCCCCCGGAGCTTGTGTTACCTGCGCGCTTGCATGAGAACAGGCAATTTGCCCGGGCACTTTAGGTTAATGGTTATGCACATTCTGCCCCGAATTCTTTCCTTTGACGCTAGGAATTCCCAGCTACAGCCTGAATTGCCCGTAGCAGAGCAGGGACGGATGTGCGCATCCATGCTGCAGGCCCCGGGCGGCTCGGGGGCGGCTCCCGTCCGCCCCGTCTGCCCCCGCCGCTGCTCCGTGCCCTGTGCTCGGTGCCCTGTGCCCTGTGCCCGGTGCCCTGTGCCCTGTGCTCGGTGCCCGGTGCTCGGTGCCCTGTGCTCAGTGCCCGGTGCTCGGTGCCCTGTGCTCGGTGCCCGGTGCCCAGCCCCCCGGGAGCCCCGCCGCGGAGCCGGGAGGGCGGCCGGGGGACACCGGAGGGGACACGCCGCTTCTCTGTTTAAGCCGTGCTTGCCTCTAATTTATTTTTGCAGAGTAGCTCGCAGCCCGCCTCTGTTGTGCAGCCAGATAGACCGCACCGACGAAACCTTGGCAGAAGCGTGGGCCTCGCTCATGCTCGTTTTGGAGCAATTAACTAGAAAACCTCGCCAAGTATATAAAACGCCATGTTAGGGAGGAGGGGTGGTGAAACATGGTATTGCAAGAACTATCGGCTCAATAGCAGTTATGTTTTGACTAAAATTAAAAAAGAAAATATGACCTAAGAGATAATCAGATGTGAGTCCACAAGAATTACCGAAGATAGTTATGCTTAAGAAGGTGTTAATGGGTCATGGTGAGGCCCAGAGCCCAAAGTTCACTACAACTGGCTAACACATGAGTTCTTCTATTTAGAAGAGCTGTAATAAGAATGAGACTGTCAACGTGTGAGGAAAAAAAATTATATATACACATCTACATCTGTATATACATATACATCTTACGTCCTTAACACTTCATTCTCATTAAAAAAATTCAGAAGCCGTTTTTTTCTCAAGGTAAGCCTGTCACAGGTGTAGGTCACATACAAGCTGGAAGCTTTTTGATCTCAGATGTTCCTTTTGTTTCCCAGCTGGCCTTTGAGTGTTATGGAGCACAGCCATGAGAACATACCAAAAGCAAAGAAGAGTTTGAAGTGCAGACACAAACATCAATAAAACTAACTCTGTATAAAACCTGGGAAAATCCAGAGAGATTTCCTAAAACGAATTGCACAAACCAAACACCCTGCGGCTGAGGAAGTTTCTGCTGTACCAATGCCTTATGAATCCACAAATATCATGGCAAAGATGGTGTATTAACTGCTGCTAATGAGTGCAAACATGAGTATAAACACTGGGAAATACTGTTGGTGTTTAAAAACAAACAAAAACCAGAGTGAAAGAGAAAAACTCTCCCCTCCCTTTGCAGGACCTGTCTGGACAGGCTGCCAAATCCCTGCCTGCAGCAGGTCCCCATGGAAGCCTGATCCCAGCCTCTTTTCCCCATCTCTCCAAGGCGGCAGCTCAGACACCCTGCCTGTCTTCACTGATTCCCTCTCTGCCACCACCCGAGACGCAAGTGAGTGCCAGAGGGAAGATTGGGGGGTCCTTTTTCTTTCCCTGGTGTCTGCTGCCTGGGTGATTTAGTACATCCACCTTTTTTTGGTGCTTGCTGGATGTTAGACCTGCTGTTCTCTATAGGATATTTTTCATTTCTACTTGCAAAAGTTTTTTTCTTCCTTCATGTTATTACGATTATCCACTGGGTTAGATGAAAAACTGTATTCTCTTTGTACACTGAGGAAATATCCCTTTCCCACAGTTTGGTTGTTACCCCCACAACTGACTGAGGTTTTCTTTTGTGGATTTTAGTTGTCCTTTCTCCCCAGAATCATCCTGTAGATGCTTGCATTGTCTCTAAAGGGCATTGTGACTTGCCTTTTTTTTTTTCCCCTCCTCATTGTCCCCATGATATGGCAATAAGTTTAGGGGACACTATTTTTTTTTTCCTTCTACGTCTCCCATAATGACTCATATAGCTCCTGAGTCTATAGATGGTGCATTTTTCATCCCCTAAGTAGGACATCCCTGACAACTCTTTTTCTGACAGCAGGCCACTGTGCTAAGCAGCAATCTGTCATCTGCTGCTTTGGGCAGCCATCCTGAAGAAGTGCTCTTGCACATGCTGGGAGCAAGGACAGCGATGTGCAACTGTTGGGATGTATCCTACATGGGGTTTGTCATGTGTGGAGAGCTCTTCTGCACACTCACGTTTCTGAGCACTCTGGGGTGTGCTGGCCTTGCTGGGGAGATGCAGCTGCTCAGGTGTGGAGCATACCGGGCTGCCCTCAGACTTGGATGCACCTGTCAGGGAGATGCAATTGATAAGGACAAGAATAAGCCCATGAGTCAAGTGGTACTGGGAAGTCTGCAATGGGCACTGGAAAGGAGCCTTGCCCCTGAGCACTGCGCTAATGGCTTAAACCACCATGTGAGTAAAAATCAGATGTGACCTCATCTGAAAACATGTAAGGTAGCAAGAACTCATTTCTTATCACCCTTTAGACTCCATTGCCTCTAGCAGGACAGTGGACCAAAATCTGTGCTCTCTGTTTCTTTCTGAAAACTCTACAACTGCCCAATTACATGATGGGACACCTATGGACATGCCTGTTTTCATGCCCTTCTAGGTCTTTGCAGGGCCAAAATTCTCTCTATCACTCTCTTACCATTAAGTTATTGCACAGTTTTGTTAGACTAAAACCATCAATCTAATGAGATCTAATTACAAAAGGAAATAATTTTAATATGTGTTGAATAAAATCCCCCTCCCCTATGTTATACATTTCTAGATCTACTGAACTCAGTTTTCAAGTTTCTCTCGTTTATTTCTTTCCTTTTTTACTATTTGACAATTTAACTGAGAACACAATGTACTTCAGACTGCCTACCCTTATTAAAAATCAGTAGATTTTTCACCCACGCTTTTCTTCCCTTGCTTATCTGCAGAGCAAATGCAGACCTATTTGCTTAAATCAAGGCTTGCAATTCCCCAGAACATCAAAAGAGCAGCCCCTATCACTTTGGTCCCTTTCATTATTGCAGCTTGTCTCCATGATCTCCATTGCATTCTTACTGCAAAAGGAGGTCTCTTTATCACTTCCCTTCCTTTCCTTCTGCTCTTAGTGGAATCTGCCTTAGCAATCAGAATAATAATGATTTATCTCCAAGGGAATGTGAATGCAAGCCAAGTTCCCTTGGTACAGGGAAATCAGTTTGGTATTGTTTACTCATCCCCTGTGGATTCACCAGATGGCATAAGACAGCATAATTTGGATTCTGTGCTCAAAAGAGAGGGAAGGCTGGAGCTGCAGGAATTGGTAATGTGAAATTACCAGGAACAGTTCTGATTTTTTTTCAGGATACAGCATGCCTTTCATCTTTGTCATAGAAGATGGAAGGAACCAAAATTTATTGTAGCACACCTGGACCCCTAAGATGTTAAGTAAACCATTCTAGCATGGTCATTTATGAGTTATTTTGGCTGCTCTTCTAATAACTGCTTCTTCTTCCTGAGCTGGGTTGAAGGTCCTGAGCAGGTCAGCAGAGAAGAGGCAATGGGAAGTGAGGCATTGCAGCTGTTTCCTTCTAGGCCAGCACTGCTATGATTCAGTAAATAGAGGATTTAGGTTTCTGTTCTTTAAATATCCCAAGCATAAATTATTCACTCAAAATACATTTGTAAAAGAAGAAACACTAGGAATACAGAAGTGGAAAGCCTTAGCAGAGCCTGAAACAGCTACAGCTTTACTGACCACAGCACAAAGCACCCAGTGTAGCCTGATGTCCCAGCCCTGAGGGATGGAGGCGGTGATCTAATCATTCTTGTCCATCTTGTTGCTGCAGTTTTATTATTTGAATTCTTTTCAGGCCAGATACGAAACAGACATAAGCTTTTCTGTACTGAATCCTGCTGCACTGATTTATAGCTGCTGAGTGTCTGGCCTTTGAGGACTGTTTTAACCTCTAGAATATTGATTTCGCCTTTTATGTTCCCTGGTGCTGCAACTAAGCCCCTTGGTCAGGACCCTGGTTGTGCCATATGCAGAAGTGTGATGGTGCCATGATTTGTAAAAATGAGTGACCAAAAGGGTGAAAAGTTCAGCAATCTTAGCTGCAGCACTGCATAATCACTGTAAAAGGGGCCATGGCCTCCAAAAATCACTTGACAGCAGTCTTTGCTGGGTGGGACCCATTCTGCTGCAGGTGAAGGACCAGAGCCAGAGGCGAGGAGCAGGCATAGGGAACCCAGAGGAGTGGGTCAGAGGACCCAGAGGAGGCTTAGGGCATTGATGGGAAGGACATGAGGACTTCTTTGGTAGCTGCCCACTCAGGAGAACAGCGTTTTTGGACTGCCCACTCCCTCACAGGTCTTATTGCCTCTGACCCTTCCTTCCTGGTACCATTGCCCACCACATCCATGCTCTCTTTCTCCCCTTCTCCCTGCTGCTGTCCTCCCTTCAGGGCAGGTCTTCAGCTCAGCCCCAGCTGCCAAGACTCCAAGGTCCCCTGGGAAGTGCCTGTGGAAGACAGAAACACTAGTTGAAAAGATTGCTCATGGCAGAGGACAGACTACAAAGGTAGAAGGAAGTGTGAAGATCGGGAGCATAAAAATAGTTTGCAAAGCACCAGTGGTGATGATCTGCCAAGCCAGATCACTTCCCAGAAGGCATCCAGGAGAGTGGTAGATGCTGCCCCCCCAAAGGTGAATTTTGGTTCTTTGGTTCTTCCTGGTTCTCTGAGGGATGGTTCCAAGCTGCATCTTCACTCCTGAGATACCCAGGAAGAGCTATTGAAGGGAAAGGAGTAGGTGAGGGGCAGACCACCACTGTGCCTTCATGGCAGCAGCTACAAGAAGGTGTTGAAAACTTTTGGAGATCCAAATCATGCATGGGCTTATGATGTGACAGATCTGTTGCTATCAAAAAGTCCAGACCAGGACCCCCAGTCAGCCCCCAGTCCTTTTTGTGACTTCAAAGATGGCTGGCCCAGCCAAAGGGGTGTCTGTCAGGATAAAATGTGGATAAAATAAGGATAAAATATGCTCTCAGTTTTAGCTAGGCCTGATGCAGATCTGCCTTTCTTGAAGAGGCTAATTAAAGTGATAGAGTATCTATCATCTCTACCCACACACACACTCTGTCACGAGTGGTTTACTCCCTAAAAGGAATATACACCTGCCTATGATCCAGCATTCTAGAGGAGACTGTTGCAGGAGCAAGTTTACCTTGGGCTATCCCTCTTATGCTTATCTGTGTTAATAGTAGTGGAATTCAGAGCTAGAAGTCTACCTGCTGTCTGTACCCTTCTGTGTCCTCATTTTGTAACTGATGAATAAAAAAGTGAGCTTTTGCTTGATTTCAGTGCTGAATTTTTGTTCATTTAAAGCTTATAAAGGAGGAAAAAACACTGGAAGATCTCATACATTCCAACCAGTTTTTGACATATTCATTAGGCATATGGTGACATACATATTTGTATATGAGCACAGTACGTATTTGGATATTTAGCTGCCAGGGAAAGGGTGTGATTTTGTTCACATGCAATGGTTGTCCCACATGTTAATATCCAGATTTAAGTAATGGAATATCGTGATAACTTTTGAAAGACACACATGGTATCTGCAGCTTGGTTAACCATCACAGAAAACCTGCTCTTCTCCCTGTGGGGAGAGTGTGCCAAGGGTGCAGGGCTCACAACCTTCAGACATCTTTTGCACTGTGGTTTTTCCAGCTCTTTCTGACCTGGTGATTTTGCAGAATGGGGCTTACTGTGCTAAAGCAGATTCAGTGGTTGTTTCCACAATCTGGATCTGGTTCCTGCTGTAGATGGGCAAAAAGAGGGCTGTGGGGCAGCAGGTCCTTCCCCAGTGCTGTGCTGACTCACAGTC